>NC_092509.1:2404322-3604322 GCF_047511675.1 Marmota flaviventris
ACTGTGTGCAATCCTCAGCACCACATAAAATAAATAAAGGTATAACAATTATCTACAACTAAACAAAGAAATTAAAAAAAGATATATGTGTAAATTAAAGTATAAAGTTATGAATAGTTGCACATATATATCAAAGTATTTTTACCAAGATATTTATTAATTCAAAAGAAAAACATAGTAACTTTATAGTGGATAGACCCTTTAGACATCAACTTAACTAAGTGATCAAGGTCATCACCACCAGTAATCAAACATGTTGATGACATGAGCCTCTTGATATGGTGAGATGAGAAGGAGCCAGCACCATTTCTGTGGTATTGCCAAAATTGCAGAGCCTCCCTCTGATCTTGAGAAAACACAAGGAAACCCACAGTTCTACAAAACACTTGTTCCTCAGTGCTGTCAAGATCATGAAAAATGAGTATAGACTGAGAGAATGTCACCAATGTTAAGGTCTGTAAACAAGTCAGGATGGTGCCTGGCATTTTGCCAGAGGGAGTGGTTTGTGAGGTGGCGCCAGCGAGCCATTAAGTGTGGAGATTCCTTATTGGTTGACTGCTGTATCTAGTTTATGTTAATTAAGATAAGCTGTGTGGAATGTATATATACCCCTCCTGTCCTACAATAAATGGCTCCCACTCCTGCTGTATCAATCTACACAAGTTGTTCGTCACCCCCTGGTTATTTTGCTGCAGCCGGACTGCGACAACCAATTGATCAGGGACACAAAAGAGAAATAACATCTAAATGCAGTGTGGGGTCCAGAATGGGGTGATGGAACCAGGAAAGGATCTTAGTAGAAAAATGGGATATTCCAATAAGAGCTGTTTTGTTTTGTTTTAGGTACTGGGGATCTAACTCAGGACTGCTTTACCATTGAGCTACATCCCCAGCCCTTTTGTATTTTCTTTTTTTTTTTAATTTTGAGACTGGGTCTCATTAAATTGCTTAGGGCCTTGTTAATTTGCTGAGGCAGGCCTCGAATTCCCTATCCTCCTGTCTCAGCCTCCTGAGCTGCTGGGATTACAGACATGCACCACTGTACCCAGCTTCCAATAAGATGTGAAGTTCAGGTGATAGTACTGAACTAAGGATAAGTTCTCAGGCTTGATCATTTACTAGGGTTATGTAAGATGTGAATATTAGGGAAGGCTAGGTGAGGGGTGTACTGAAGCTATCTGTTCTATTTTTCACAACTTTTCTGTAAATCTAAAATTAGGTCAAAATAAAAGGTTTAAAAAGTTGCCACATCGAAAATTTAGGGCAGATGCCTGGAAGGCCTCATGGGAAATTTCACTGCTCTGCCTGTCTTTGGATTTGAGATTGGGAGACCTCCTGTCCTCAGAGCATTAAAGCACCCACAAAGATTTACTCAGTCATTCTGGCCTATGGTTGGCCAAATGGCTTATACCTTTAGGCCAGACAGACCCCCTTCCTCCTCTGCAGTATGGAGCCCTGAGCCCCCCACCTCACCTTCGGATTCTCTTCCTGACTGGCGGAGGCTGCGAGGTGAGGCTGCAGCAGTCTGGGGAAGGCTTGGCAGGTGAGTGAGAGGGTGCTCCAGAGGGAGGGAGGCTCAGACAGTGGTTAGCTGCAGAGTGGGGCTTAGCAGAGGCGAGGGGGAAAGGGAGGGGGGATCTCCTTCTCAAGGGGCCCTTTCATGTTGAAATCAGCCAGCATGAATGCTGGCGGCCCAGGAGCCCAGCCGGGGGAAATGTGAGAGCCCCCTTATGTCCCCTCATGTGACAGTGCCGTCTTTGGCTCCCAGCCGGCCAGCCAGGATGCATTAGGAGAAGCGTCGGTGTGCACCGGGGGCGGGGGAGGGCCCCATCAAGACCTTGACCCACTCAGGGAAGGGAGATTTGAAGAAGCAAGTTCTAGACTCACCTGGTGCTGGAGGGGAGGGTGGACTGGGCACCCTGTGGGCTTCAGGATCAGGGGTTGGGTAATTGGCAAGAATCCAAGAGAAGGCTCTGGTCCCAACCCTCTCCAATGCCCTGAGTAGCCTGCTTCTCGCCAGCTCTGAAGGTGCAGACCCTGCTGACATCCCTCCAGGGACAAGGAGCTCACTCTATCCTGGGAGAGTGTAGGGTCCTGGCATTGGTCCCACCTCTGGATTCAGTTTTCATTCCCAGCCAGGAAATCTGGGACATTGGACAGGGGAGGCTGTGGCCCCACCTTCCCTGGTACACTCTCAGCCCAGGAGTGACGCCTGCTGTCCTGACAACCCTGGAGGCGGAGGACCATGCTGGCTAGCTGTGCACGGATTGTGCTGGGTGGCCCTGCCAGCCCCCTCCCCACCCAGCATTCTGTGTTGCTCTCTGCTGGCCTACAAGGTTCTCTTCAAATGTGCTGCCACAGGAGGGAGGTGGCTGAGGCCAACATCTGGACCAAGGGGGCACCGTTGGCCCCCACAGCTGGAGCTATCAGCAGCCAATGTTTACCCAGACATTATTCGCCTTTGTAAATTTCTGGCCCCCAACATGCCCCCACTGAGGAGAGGGTCCTGAGCCTCCTCCCCACGACTGGGCAGGGAGGGACCCGAGAGCGCCCTGGCTGGCTGGAGTTCAGATCGTCCCAGCAGCTTCGGCTGCCTGAGAGAAGAAAGGGCTAGCCAGCTGGGCTGTCCCTGCAGAGGTGTGGGCACGAGTAGGACAAGGCCATGGAGGAAGTGTGAGGGGACCCTGGACACAGCGTGGTGCAGAGAGGAGGGGCAGACCTCTGGAATGTTCCAGAACCTTGCTGGCTGACCTTGGGTCAGTCTGTTCCTCTGTATCCTGTGCCACCAAATGGGAAGATTTCCTTGCCACCTGATTGAAAATAGTCTCTGTTTTAGTCAGCTTTTTTGCTGCACTATGGAAGGACCCAACCAGAACAATTGTAGAGAGGGAAAAGTTGCCTTGGGGGCTCAGCATTTTAGAGGTCTCAATGCACAGACAGCAGGCTCCATTCCTCAAGGTTTGAGGTGAGCTGAACCTCATGGCAGAAGAGTGTGGTGGAGGGAAGTGGCTCACATCATGATCAGGAAGCAGAGGGAGGCTCCACTTGCCAAATACAAATATATATCCCAAAGAATTGGCCCATGACCCTCCTCCCCAGCCACACCCCACCACTTCAGTCACCACTCAGTCAATCACTATCAGGGGATTAATTCACTGAGGGGTTAAGACTCTCACAACCCCATCACTTGTCCTCCAAACCCTCTTGCATTGTCTCACAGCTAAGTTTTTTGGGGAACCCTCACATCCAAACCAGAACAGCCTCCTGCCACACCTATCCCCTCCCGTGCCTGTTTGCCCTTTGTAGCATATGTTCCAACATGCACCCCTCTGCCGGAGCACGACCCCCAGGAGGGCAGGCAGGGCCTCACTTTACTGTCACTGCTCCCTGGCATCCAACCAAGCTTCCACAGCTCTTCCCTAGCTTGCCCCTCTCATTCCATCTGCTTCAAGTGACATTGTGGATTGGGGTCAGAGAAGGAGAGACCATGTTCTGTGGTGGCAGGCTCTGGCCAGAGGAGTTTTCTCCTGGAGCACAGCGAGTCCCAGGTGGGCACTAGGGTGGGAAAGACTATTATGCCTTCATGATAATAGAGTATGCATTCACATGAGGAACCAGATTCAGAGATGTTCAGTAACTTACCTAAGGTCATACAGCCCCAAAGTTACAGAACCAAGATTTGAGCCCAGGTCCAAGGTTTCCTCTTTACTCTGCTGCCTTCTGTAAAAGATGTTCGAAGTTCTCATTTGATTTCCCAGGACACTTGGGTCCCACACTCCATTGTATCTATACATTCTTGCTATATCATTGCATCCTCAACCCCAACCTGGTTGATGAGCACAGAAGACAACATGAGCCCGATTTCACAGACCAGAGAGGAGCCTGTAGCCATGCAGCCAGTAAATGGCAGCATCTGAACTCAGCTCAGGTCAGCCTCATGTTGGCACATTGCCCTTAACCTTCTACCAGGCTGGGACTAAGCTTTCAGGTCTCATTGGCTGGCACGGGGCTCCTGACCTCCCAGCCTGCATTAACACACCGTGCTAGAAGCTTCCCAGGGACCTCACCCTGGACAGAACCTGCTCCCTTTACCCCATCCACAGGGTCATTTCAAAACCCCTGTTGGCCCTCCAGTGAAGAGGCAAAGGGTGTCCAGGCTGCCAGGGCCCAGGAAACAAGGTAAACCTTAGGCTACTACGGAGCACCTACAAAATACTCAGACTCAAGGCAGCTGCATCTTGACTTTTGCTGAAAGCCAAGCATCAGTCCAAAGAATGTTTACTGCATCTCTGCAATATGCCTGACATTTCATGAAATCATTTTTTTTTTATTTTGTGGAATTGGGGATCAAACCCAAAGGTGCCTTTATCACTGAGCCTTATAACCCTGGCCCTTTTTACTTTTTTATTTTTATTTTTTATTTTGAGGCTCTCACTAAGTTGCCCAAGCTGACCAGAAGCTTTTGATCCTCCTACCTCAGCCTCCTGATTCACTGGGGTTACCAGGAATGTGCTTTTTTGAATCTGAAATGCTTTTTTGAAAAGGCATGAATTAGTCCAGTGCTTGCTATGTGGGACAGAGTCACTGCACACGATCCATGTGAATCTTTACAGAGTCTTGAAAGAGGGGCTACAGATATCACCCCCATTTTGCAGATAGGTAGAGTGAGGGTCAGAAGAGCCAAGCCACATGTCCAGGATCTCCAAGATAGCAAGTGGCAGGGCAGGCAATAGAACCCAGGTTTCCCCAAATAAAAAGTCTATGTCCTTCAGGCCTATAATCCCAGCAGCTTTGGAGGCTGAGGCAGGAGGATTGCAAGTTCAAAGCCAGCCTCAGCAATTTAGCAAGACGCTAAGCAACTCAGCAAGACCCTATCTCTAAAAAAATATAAGAAGAGCTGGGAATGTGGCTCAGTGGTTGAGTACCCCTGAGTCCAATCCCCAGTACAAAAAAAAAAAAAAAAAAGTCTCTGTTCTTAAGCCATGAGCTGTCTGTCCTTTCCTATGAGTGGGGGGCTCTGCACTTCAGCCTCACCTCCTCAGACATACTTTCAGGAGCACATTCTACTTTACCATGTCTCCACATCCTCACTTGACAAGTGGGAGGCACCCTGGGGAGGCTCCTAAGCAGGTCCCCGGCTGTGGGGGAGGACCCAGGATGCCCACCCTTGTCACACCAAGTTCAACCAACAGGTCCCACTCACTTTACCCCAAGGCAACTGCAGTCTGAGTAGAAAGGATTCCCCTTCCTGATGGTCCCTCAGGGCTCCCAGGGCTGCCTGGTGGCGCCTAGGTGGGGGCTGGGGGGATGTCCCTCCCTCTGGGCATTTGGGAGCCGGTGCCCAGGGAGCCTCCAGAGGATGGTGATGTGGAACTGGAGCCACTGGCCCTTCCCTGTACATGATGAGCAGGGAGTGTGTGGATGGATATGCTGATTTCACTATCCCGCACACCATTACCATCTAGACGTTGGCAGCCTTCTGGGTGGGGAGGGGAGGGGAGGGAATTTACTAACTTCCTCATGTGTGTGGTGGCATCCTTTACTCTTGAATGAAGACCAGGGACTGAACACTCCTGGAGGCCCGAGAATAGAGGCGCCACACACTCCCTGGGCCTCTCCCTCCCGTCCACCCTCCTCCTGCAGAGGTCTAGCCCTTGGCTAGGTCTCCCCCGCACTTCTGGGGGTGCCAAGATGATGGGAGCCCAGCTGTCCACCTTCCCCATGACTCCACTCTTCCCCATCCCATGGTCATATTCAGGGGAGCAAGAAATGGACATCTTGGTGTGAGAGGGGACCAGGGAAGAGGTGCAGGCAGCCTCAAGGCCACGAGGGAAGGGAACCCGGAGGGCTTCCTGGAGGGGGTGGCTAGGGGTCCTTGCTAAGGGGCGAGTTGGGGGCGGGGAACAGCCTGGACAAAGGCCTAGAAGTGGGGCCACCAGCGGATGTGAGGGGCTGGGCTGGTGGAGAGGAAGGGGAGGGACGGGCAGATGCTTCTAGAACAGGCCTCCCGAGTGGCAGCCCCTGTCCTCTCTACACACGCCCACTGATAAGGCCTGGGCAAGGGCGACTGGGCGAGGAGGGACACCCGAGGCTCACTCATTGCCCAGGCCCCTGGCGGGGAAGCCAGCTAGGAGGGTAGGACAGCAAGGTCCCCTGAGCGCTGAGCGCTGTCCTGGTTGACAAAGGCGGGCTGGGGGCAGGAGGGGCTGGAGCGGGTGACATTCTCCCTCGAGGCCGCCCGTGGCCTGCTCCCCCAGCGCTCAGGGGACACAGGACAGCTGTGCAAACACTGTTCAGGGAGTGGGGCACCACGAGGTGGGGTCCCAGGAGGTGGGGAGGCCACTGTGACTGTGTGCGCGACTCCCAGTGGGTTTGGCCTGTGCTGGACGGGCAACTGGCTGGGAGTGTGGGACATGGGTCAGAACGAGGGTCTGTCCCCGTGTGTGCACGTGCGTAAGACAGAATGGACGTGTGTGTGGGGGGGGGAGGGGGTGCATGCATCACGGGGTGGGTGCGCATGGTCTGCGCATGTGCAGGTGGACCGCCCCCTGACAGCCCCTCCTGCGCGCGGGCGGTGATGCTGCTGCAGGTGTGTGACATCCACCTCATGAGCATGCGCTGGCCCATGTGCATGCGTGTGTGTGTGTGTGTGTGTGTGTGCACGTGTGCGCGCGTGCTGCACTAGGAGAGCAGTGTGAGAGGCAGTCAGGGTGGAGGCCCGAGGCTGGGTTCCGTCCTGGAGCCCACGAATCCCCAGGGCGCTGTCCCTGTCTGTGCCCAGGGAGTCCCCGGGCCCAGCCCCTTCGCCCCTCGCCTTGGAGAGAGCGCAGGGGTGTCCCCAGGTCCTCCCTGGAATGGCTTCAGTGGACATTCATCCCATGCCGCTGCACCCCACCCCAGGCTGCGCTCACTCCAGGGGTGCAGGTGATGGTGGGGGCAGGTGGCAGTGGTGCGGGCAGCGAGGCAGGGTCTGTGTGCATCCCTGAGCCCACAGCCTGGCTGGAAAGCTGAGGGGACCTGGATCCCTGGTCTCCACTGGCCAGATCCCCTGCCTGCCCTCCCAGGACAGTCCCACAGAGCCACCAGAGCCCCGCCAGGGGGCCACCTGAACTAGGAGTCGGGGCACCCCAGGCCCGTGGCCCTGTCCCCTGCCCGCCCCTACCCACCTCGACCTCCTTCTTGGTGAAGGGGACACTGAGCCGCAGCTGTTGGGCGACAGAGGAGCCTGAGCCCTCCAGGTTAAGCGGAGATGGAGGAGACAGATATGGCTCCTCTCTCCTCCTGTCTCTGGGTCTCTCCAGCCAGTCATGCACCCTCCTGTGTTAGAGTCTGTAAACAAGTCTGGATGGCGCCTGGCAAAATGCCAGAGGGAGTGGTTTGTGAAGTAACACCAGCGAGCCATTAAGTGTGGAGATTTCTTATTGGTTGACTGATGTATCTAGTTTATGCTAATTAAGATAAGCTGTGTGGAATGTATATATACCCCTCCTGTCCTACAATAAACGGCTCCCACTCCTGCTGTATCAATGTACACAAGTTCCTCGTCACCCCCCGGTTATTTTGCTGCAGCCGATCCTGACTTGTTTACAGACTCTAACACTCCTGCTCACACACTTTTTAGAATGTCAAATGTCAATCACTTTTCTTTTTATACTTCTTAAAATGAGGGTTTCCTGTAGTCGATGGCGGGAGGTGACACTGGAGTCAAGGGCTTGGCTTTATTTCTGTCGAGAGGAGATTGACTGTGGAGAGCTCATCCAGCTTTTGCAGGAGAGAAGGGGGCCTGAGCATGGCCGAGATGGGCTTGCATTTCTTTACCCCGAAGCCCAGAATCCTAGAGGAAGTGACCTTCAGCAGTGTAATGCAACAGTTTCTAATTGCACACTGCTGCTGGTGGGGAGCTCACTCCCGACCTAGATGGCCCATCTCAGGTACAGCTCCAACCCCTTTCCTACCCTCACGGGCCCTGGTTCTGTTCTCTGGAATGAGGGAGGAAATCTCTCCAGAGTCCAACTTAGGGTCCTCCTAGGGATCCCTTCCTGCTCTGAAATAGCCCCCTTACTCCTTTGAATCTCTCTCCATCCCTTCACCATCTTACTGAGTCTCCAAAATATATCCAGAATTCTCTTCCCCAAGATCAGGAAGACCACTTGAAACTTCTGTTAGTTACCAAGACCAGTGTCTCCCAAGGTCACTTCTGAAATGTCTTCATTCTGGTCACACTTATAAGGATCTCATGTTCAAATGAATGTTGGAAGTGCTGGGTTAAAGAAATATTAGAAACTTTCTTTGCAGAAGGACTTATCAGGGCCTTATATGACTCATGTACCTGGGACTCTCCAAACCAGTTACAGGAGGTTGAGTTTGGGTGGGTCTGGACTTGTCAGAAAGTCAGAAAGTCATGCTAGAAGGAACAGGTAAATTGCTCTAGAGACAGACCTGGGTTAGAATTCCAGCTCTGCCATGTATTACCTTCAGCACCTGGAAATGCCTTTACCACTCTGACCTTCAGACTCTGTAATGTGAAAGAGCTTCATCTCTGTGCCTCGATTGTCCAACAGGTGGAGCACAAGGGAAAGAAGTCAATCAGCTCCCAAACAGCCTCATCTGGTGCAGCTATCCCCAGGCACATGCTGGCTCAGGCCAGCCTCAACTCCCCACACAGCCTCAAATGAACCAAGCCCACTGCTGCCTCAGGTCCTTTACACATGCTAAAAATCCACTTTCCAGCTACATCCACATGATGCGTGGTAGGGGCTCAACAAACAATGCATAAACTGCTGTGAGATGAAGGCCCTGGATGTCCTTCCCTTTGTAGAGATGACCCAGAGCAGGGTCCAGGGGCCTGGGGCACAGCCTGGGCATAGACCTGGTGGCTCCCAGCTGACATCCTCCCTTCCCGGGAGCTCCTGGAAACCAGGTGAGGCAGCCCCCGAGGGGGGACACCGTCTGTGTCACTGGAAGGCTCCACTCACCTGAGTCTTCTCCTGCCATAGGTGGATCATCCGTCTGATGTTCTCCTCCCACTGACTGCGTCTTTGGTTTGAGGGGTCTGGAGTAAAACCAAATGGCCTAGGTTGAAAACCCCACTGGTCCTGTTTTGAGCTGTGTGACCATGGGTAAGTTAATTAACCTCTGTGTTCCTCAGTTTCTTTCTTAAATAGAGGAACTGGTGTGTCTCATGGGGGGGTTTTATGCAGAGCAGATCTTAGCACATAGTAGGTGCTGCATCAACGTGGCTGCAATGACTATTAAGGCCATTTTTGGTTGTTGTGGGCAAAGTGGGGTGGGGAACTTCAAGGAGGATCAGTGTGAACTCTTTTTTATTCATTCATTTTCTTTTTTGTGGGGGGTACGGGGGAATGAACCCAGGAGCCCTTGACCACGGAGCCCCATCCCCAGCCTTGGTTTGTGTTTTATTTAGAGACAGGGTCTCACTGAGCTGCTTCACACTTTGCTGTGGCTGAGGCTGGCTTTGAACTCGCCATCCTCCTGCCTCAGCCTCCTGAGCTGCTGGAATGGCAGGTGTGCGACACTGCACCTGGCCCATCTGTCCACTCTCGGGTGAGCAGAAAGCTTTGCTCCAGGGATCCAATGTTCTTGTGGGTGGCAGTCAGGTGTGTGTCCCCCGGAGAGAGTCCGAGGGGCTGGCAGAGCCCGCCCTGTCTGTTCCTGGCCCAGAGGCCACAGAGAGCGGGTGCAGGTGAGATGTCGGTGAATGACTGAGCGAGAGTCTGGGTGCTGGTGTGTGTGTGTGTGTGTGTGTGTGTGTGTGTGCTCACGAGGACTGAAGGCCAGGGTGGTGCACACAGGCAGGGGTGTGGCCCAGCGAGGCTGAGGCTGTGTGCACGCCAGTAAGCTCACCGCCCACAGGGTCCTGGGGATGTGCGCAGGTGGCTGGGGACTGGCTCCACGGCCCTGAGGTCGCCTCCCAGTCTGCCAAGTCCTCACCACGTGGCCTGGACTCTGGAGTCTCCCTGGAGTCTTTCCTCATCTGTAGGTGACAGGATCCCATGCCTCGGCCTCAGGGAGTCACCAGGATGAGGCTCGTGTACAGTAACGTGGCTGGTTCCCAGCTGATGGGATCTGAAGATCTCTCAGAACTGCCAGAGTCGGCGGCCATGGTCCTCGTGTGCATCCACCCACCCATCCGTCCATCCACCCATCTGTCCATCCATCCATCCACTTATCCACCCATCTACCATCTGTCCATCCATCCATCCATCCATCCATCCATCCATCCATCCATCCATTCTAACTGCCTGGAACCCCTGGGTACCAGGCAGGACCCAGGAGGGCAGTGAGGAGAGGAGTGAAGTCTGACAGTCTGGTGGGGGAGAAGTGGGCACGAGCTCCTCCACGTCATTGTGATAATGTCTCCCTTACCAGGGAGCTGAGGCCTAATGGAGCACGAGGTCAGACGGGACAGAGAAGGCTTCCCCAGGAAGTGACACTCTCCCCGGAATCCAAAGAATGAACCATCTGTAAGGGAGTGAACAGGAGGAGGGTAGTGCAAGGCAGCCGCTGGGAGTAGCATGTGCAAGGGTCCTGTGGTGACCAGAAGCCTGCTGGGTGGGCCCTCTGAGGAAGAAGTTCCACCGTGGGTGGTGGGTGGTGATGGAGGGAGCGGGTACCAGGGACTGGTAGGGGTTGGTCTTGTGGTTACAGGAGAATTTTGGGCTTTATTCTGAGATTCTAGAAGCCGCAGAAGGATGAGAAAGGTCAGACCCCGGTTTTTGAGATCTCCCCCCACTAGCCCAGACCTCGGGTGAACAGTAGCCTCAGGGTGGGGGACACACACAGTCTATCTTTCCAGGTCAAACTGCCTGCCAGGGCACCCCCAGGATAGACTGCAGCCCTAAGAGCCCACTGAGAGACAGGGAGCCCAGATGCCCCCAGGCCCTTGGGTCTAATTCCCCAGGGGTATGCAAATGTATGCAAATCACCTCCAGGAGCAGGAAAAACAGAGCGTTAGATCCCCCAGGGGGAGGCCTCATGCAGATGCCCGGGGCCTGCTGAGCCTGGGAACCAGAGGCCTCCAGGGCTCCAGGGAGGCCAGCCTCCGCCTTTGTTCTGGGCCCCTGAGTCCTGGGCCAGGCCCCTGCTGGGATGTGGACTCTGTGTGGGAACTAGGGTGGATGGAGGCTCCTGGCTGCTGGTGTCCAGGCTGCGTAGAGTCCCCAGGACAGGAGGACCCTGTCCCCAAGGTGCCTGGGACCCTGTCCATCCCTGGCCTCCACCTCTGGCCCTGGCACCCTTCCTTCCCCCACCTGAGGCCTTCCCTGTCCCTTCCCCTACCTCCCTCCAGGCTCCCCCTGGTGGCCTCTGGCCTTTCCCTCCCTGACATCTTTCCAGGGGCCATCTCCTGCCCTCCCTGCCCATCCTGTCCTGTCTGTCCCGGCCGTCTCCTGACTGTCCTGGGTCCCCCAAGTCCTTGGTCCTAGCTCTGTGCTCTTGGGCCTCTGTGTCTGGGCTCCGCCATCCCCTCTCCTGAGCCCTGGGCCCCAGCTTTGTTCTCTGTCCCTTGTTCTCTGCTGCCAGGGCCCTCATGCTGCCTGTCCTTTTCCATGTCACCCTCCCTGGTGACAGTCCGGGGTCACCATGTCCCCTGCTCCCATGAGCGTAGGGGCTGCTGGGCTCAGGGAGTGGTGGACCCGCCTCTGCACCCCGCCTCCCCCTGGGCCCGGGGCACCCACCTGCCCAGCCATCCCTGCTGGCCTGGGGGGTCTGGCCAGGGGTGGGGCAGGGGGACTGGCCTGTCCCCTCTGGACAGGAACGTGCCTTGCAGCAGGACGTCCTGGCCAGGTGGTGTCCTCACCCCTGTGAGGTGGGTCCTCACTGGTGTCCTAGTCTGGGGCTTGTGGGCGGCGTGGGGCTGAGATGGCCCGCTGTGTCGTCTTGGTGACTGTCTCTGTCCCCAGGATCCTTCCTGTCACCCCTCCTGTGTCTCCAGGGAGACCTGTGCCTTGGTTCTGACCTTGATGAAGCCAGCGTGAGTTAATGGCTGCTGGGCGCCTGCCCTGAAGGGGTCTGTCCCCTGGCCTCCCCACCCACCAACCAGGGGCCCTGGGCTGGCCGCTGCCTCTTGCCACAGCCCTCTGCGCAGCCTCCCTGGCCTTTGGCTGAAGCAGAGGAGCCAGCCTCCAACTGGGAGCCAGAGTAGATCTCCCCCTGCGTGGAGTCGGCCTCCGCTCCCTGGTCCCGGTGGTGGGGGCGGTTCCCAGCACTGCGCACAGTAGATGCTCAGTAAACCACTTCCTTCCACCCGGACCAGCCGTGTGGCTCAGGCAGGGCTGGCCAGCCCCTCTCCACACCTCCCCCTCCTCATCTGGAATAAGATCAGAACAGAGCACCCCCTGAGGCCTCTTGGTCAAGCCTGACTGGACTGGGGTCCCCGGGGTGGCTGCCAGTCAGTGGTGACTCCACAGTGCCACCAAGCGGCCACCACAGATCACCATGAGGCAGGCTTGAGGTCTGGGGTTAGGGACAGGGGTGTGCCTGACCTCTCCAACCCTGCTGGAGCCCCCAGACCCTTTATGGCCATGTAGCAAGGGCCACAAGGGAAGGAATCTTCTTGGGGACACATGGCCACCACGGGAGGATGAAGACCAGAGCTCCGAGTCCTGTGGAAGCCTGCCTCAGAGTGCTGTGTCACCTTGGGGCAGCATATTACTCTCTCTGAGCCTTGCTTTCCTCACGTCAGACCACCCTGGAGGCCTCTGGCCGTCGTTGTCCCCTGTGTCCCTGTGGGTGTGTCAGGGCTGTGTCCATTTGGCAGTTCTTGGTTGTGCAGAGCCTACTCTGCGGTCTATATAGGACAACTCAATAAGTAACTGTGAAAGTTTGTTCTGGGTCAGGCCTTGGGATGGGCACGTGGTCAGCGCCAGCTCATGTGACGGACATGACATTGACCTTTCTACACACCTTACGGCCACTCACTCCTTTACCCACAGCACAGAGATCTGAGCGCTGACTCCGCAGATCAGTGAGTTCACCCAGCAGTCGTTTTATTGAGCACCTACATGCTAGGTCTGTGGTCAGCACTGGAGCCCTAGGGAATAGTGCGGGACCATCTTGGACCCTGCTGGCTCCCTGTTGAGTGGAAGGACCTACAGTGAGCAAAGGAAACACCATGGAAGTCAAACTGGGAGATTCAATAAGTGACCCTGAGGAAGTGAAGAGGAGCCCAAAGGGCAGGGGAGGAAGACAGCCCAGTTGGAAAGGCGGCTGGAGGGTGAAGACCGCAGGCAGCCTTAGAAGTCTCAGCATGAAGGCCAGGGGAGCCGCCTGTGCTAAGGCCCTGTGGCAGGAATGAGCTGACATCACTGAGGGTCTGAGAGAAGGCCCACAGCACCCCCTCTGCACCTCCAGATTCCAGGAGGTGCTGATGACACTGGAGCTTGAGAAGGTCCCCCAGGAGACTAACAGAAGAGCTGCACCTGGGCCTTCTCTATGGCCACCTCACAGGCCCTGTGGACATAGAGCCGGCTTGGCTGTTTGCTGTCAACTCCTGGGTGACAACAGTGGATAGCCTGGGGTTCCTCAGACCCCAGATCTGGGTTTTGCTAAACTCTCTTGACCTGATGACTGAGTGTATTTATCTATTTATTTTGGGACAATTATCAGTATTTTTTCTCCCTGTTGGCCCCGCCCTGGCCTTGGGTCCAGTCACACTAGGACACTTCTCTATGTTACACATTGCAGGTGACAGTGTGGCTGGCGAGTTAGTCTTGGGGATCTCCTGGACCAGTGTCTTCACAGGTAACCCCCAGGGAGGCTAAAGCCCCCCCCCCCAAGCATGACTCAAACAGCCTTAGCCAGGCCCTTCTGAGCTGAGCCCAGGGAAACCTGTCCCCTGTTGGTCCACCCAGAAGGTGCCCAGCTGGAGAACAAGGTGGGGCTGGTGGAGTGCTGTGGGGTGGACTGGCAATGTCTGCCCTGGAGGCAGCCTGGGGGTTTGTTCTGGGGAACCACCTCAGGGTGACTCCTGCTGCACTCAAGCCTCACAGTGGGGTCACCCCCAGGAGGTCGGAAGACCCACCCCTGGCTGGGTGACAGACTGAGGGCCCCCTGAGGCACCAACCTTCACACTGTGTCTTCCACCAGGAAACTGACTCCCGGGGCTGTATGAGTCTGCGAGCGCTGCTGTAACAGAGCATCCCGGGCCGGGTGGCTGGAGTAATGGGGATCTATATCCTCCTGATTCTGGGGGCTGCAAGCCCAGGGCCAAGAGCTGGCAGCGTGGGCGTCTTGGGAGGCCTCTCTCCTTGGCTTGTAGAAAGCCACCTTCTCCCTCACTGTGTGTCCTTTTTATATCTGCTCTACATAGAAGAACCTGCCATGCTGTCTTCGATGACCTCACATTACCTCAGTCACCTCTTTGAAAAATCCAAACACAGTCGCATTCAGAGGTACTGGGGTCAGGACTTCAACACAGGGTTTGGTGGCAGTTGGAGGGACCTGATTCAGCCCACAAAGGATGGAGCATTCACCTTCGGGGAGGGGGGAGACCCTTTGAGAACTGCCCATCCACCCAGTTGTCTGTCATGAGGTTATAGACACATGTCCCCAAAGTCAGCAACTTAAAAATGTGATTCATGTTTAAATTAATTATCTTAAACATATTAAGTGATTTTTCATGATTTTATGTGTTAATTTTTCTTGGGGATCTGTGAGTTTCCACAGCCTCCTCTGTCTCGGGAGGCACCTCTAGGGTGGCCCCATGGGTAGGAGTGGGAGGTTCTGGGGCCTGGTTCACTTGCAGCCCGGGAGTCGACCCTGGCAGCGGCTGTGGGGGCAGAGGCTCGTGGGTGGCCTCTGCGTGTGGTCTGGGCTTCCTCACAACATGGCAGACGTGTTCCCAGGACTGTCTCAGGGGAGGACCCCAGGGGGAAGCTGTGCGCTCTTGTGTGACCTCACCTCACAGCGTCCCTTCTGCTGCACTTATCTGACCAAGAAGTTGCCAAGAACATCCCTGCTCCTGGGGAACGGGGGATCTGTCTGCATTTCCTGTTTGGCAGACTTCTGGAGACGTCTCTATACTCCTCTACAGAACACAGCTTTCCAGAGGCAGAGGGGACTCAGAGGAGGAGGTTCTGCCAAGGTCCAGCATGGGATGCCCTCGTTCACCCCAGACAGTCCCTAGGAATGTGGGGCTCCCCATGCAGGGCCAGGGAGGTGGCCTCCTTCTCCCAGAACCCACCCAAAGGCCCCCAGCTTGACCTCAGTCGGCCTGTGGGATGGATTGTCACCTGGGAGGACAGCACTGATTTTCTGCTTTCTTTTCCTAATTCCTACTAATGTGTTGGTTAGTGGGGTGTCCTCAGGAGTCACAGGTCCTCCAGGACCCCTTCCTTTTCTTTTTTCTCCTCTACTTTCTCTCTCCTTGTCTCCCTCCTCTTCCTCTCTGACATTTGGGTCCTGCTCAGACTTGCCCTCTGGAGGCAGCTCCTTCCTTGGAACCAGGCTTTATGGCCACTTAACAACTGGTACAGCCTCTCAGGACCATGTCCTGCCCAGCTTTCTGTCAGCCAGGCCACATCCAGCAGGAAGCAGGGAGGGAATGAGCCTGGTGCATCGTTGCTTTGTTGCTTAAGGACTTTAAAAAAAATAAGATAAAATTCACATCATACAGAATTAAAATAGGGTTTTATCACATTCACAGAGTGATGCAAACACTGCCTCTATCAAGTTCCAAAACTGTGGCGCTCGGCCCTGGCAACCTCTGATCTATGTTATTTTTCTCTGGATTTCCCAATTCTTGTATATTTTGCAGAAATGGAATCATGTCATATCTGACCTCATGTGTGTGGTTTATTTCACTTAGCATAATGTTTTCAAGGTTTATCTAATCATAGGATGTGTTAGTACTTCATTCATATTCATGGATATACCACAATTGTTTATCCATTTGATTGTTTTTGAACTTTTGGATTATTTCACCCTTTTCAGTGAACATCTGTGAAAAGTAATTTTTTGAGGGGGAAAGTTCCTATTTTTATTATTTATTCATATGATAATTTTGTGGTTAGCTTTCTGGGGGGACTTCTAGACTTCCTTACCATATTGCTGTGCAGAAATTGATCATGTGTTTAAAGGACTCAAGTTGCATCCTGAAGTCTTCTGCCTATAGTCCTGCCAGGTATTATCTGAGTGAAAGCATTTAGAGCCTTGAAATGTGCCCTAACTGTTCAGCAGTGAAACCCTGGATGGACCATGAAGGAGAGTTTGGTGCAGCATAGGACAGGGGTGGAAAGTCAAGCCTCAGCCAACCCTCCATCCACTGATTCACCGTCCACTGATTCACCATCCACTGATTCACCATCCACTGATTCATTGGTAGAATGTCTATCACATACCTACCTCACACCAGTCCCTCTGCTGGACATGGGAAGAGGTGCATAAGGTATAGGTGACTCCTGAAGAGGCTTATGACCCTGGGGTGGGGGAAACAGACACACAAATGACAATCAGCCCATGCGTGGTGGCCTCCACCTGTAATCCCAGCTCCTCAGGAGGCTGAGGCAGAGATCACCTAGCTCATTTCTGGGAAGGTAGAGCAAGGGACAGCGAACAGGGGTCTCTTCTGGGGACAGGGCTGGGTCAGGGATGTGGTTCTGCTCGCCTCTGTAACTTGAGAGCCCAGCACATAGTAGGTGCTTAGTTTTGCCTGGCACATAGTAGTCACTCAGTAAACGACTGTCAGTTGTGTGGATTCATGTTTCCAGGGAGGGACCTGACCTTTAGTTTTCTGCCCTTCTCTGTGGTGGTGATTGGTTCTCATCATGGGTGAATACAAAACAAATGTGATTCTCAGTTTTTGAGTGTGATCCTTCGTCTTCTGACCTTCCTCCCCCATCACTGTGCCAAGGAGGATTCCAGCTCCCGTTCTCATGACAATGCACAGCCATCAGTACATAAGTGTTGCTCTGAAAAACGGGGAGAGAACTGGCCGGCCAGCTGCAGGTCTGTTTATTTAAAAGGGAAAACTCCCTGCAGGTGAGCGAGGGCCTCCTGGCCTCCCTGCCTCCCACCTCCGCTCTGGGTTCTGCACCAGGATCTGGTGCCCAGGGCTCTCCCAGGCCCCGGGTCGCCTCACAGAATTAGCCTGGCAGGACATGGGGAGCTCCTGGCAGGGATGGGTGGTCCCCACTGGCCCAGGCAGGACCTCCGCGACGTGCGGGGAGGCCACGTGTGTACCCCAGCCTCAGCCTGGTTGGCTTTTCTCGGCCCATTTCGTCCCTGCCGCAATACCACGGAGGGGACCTTGGGTTCCCCAGGGGTGGGTGTTACCAGAGTTGGGGACTGACTGCTGGGGACAGGGGCCCTGGCGGCCTGGGTTCCTTTCCGGACCTGTGGGGACCCTCGACAGCAGACTCCCTCACTGGCCTTGATTTTCTCTTCTGAAAAATGGGGCCACTGCAGTGTGAGGGAGAGACGGCCTTGGGGGGAACTCACTGCCACCTCATGCGCCCACCCCCAGGTCACCCAGTCCCACCCACCACCATGCAGACCCAGCCACCGCCCCTCACCTGTCCTCCTGTCCGTCCCCAGGTCCACCCTTTCACCCCACCCACATGGACCCAGTCACACACCCACTGCTTCACCCACTCACCCCCATCCATCTGGCCATCCATCAGTCCATCTGTCTGTCCATCCACCCATCCATCCGTCTACCCACCCATTTGTCCACTCAGCCGTCACCTTTCCTCTTCTCTCATCCGCCCGCCATGCCATCCCCAACCTTCTTCCCGCCCACCCCGGGGTTTGCAAGGTGACCCCATCCCTGGCTGTCCCATTTTACAGATAGAGGAGCCTCCATCGCAGGAGAAATGACAGAGAGCTCAGGGTCACCGTCAGGACCCCAGCTGGCTGGCCTGCCTCGGGTGACCAGTGCCTCTGAGGGGCCTGCTCTCTGGGAGGCGATCTCTCTGGGCACCTGTGGTCAGGGGAAATGACAGGCTACAAACGATGAACAACGTAGCGCTCAAGGTGGGTCTGGCCTGTGACACCGTTTGGTGAGCACCTACTGTGTGTTCTCCAGGTCTGATGGGACTGTCCCCATTCTACAGAGGAGGGGATCGAGTCTCTGAGAGGCCAAGTGACGGGACAGAGCCCAGGCCCCAGACCAGAGGGTGGGACTCTAAATTCCTCTTGTCTCTGCTCTGCCACTTGGGTCCTGGTTTCTGCCCTGCCACCGCACACAGTGTGGCCTCAGGACACGCGGAACCTCAGTGTCCCCGTATGTCCTGAGAGTGGCCTGCACATTTTCTGGGGTTGACCACAGAAGAAGAGGGGAGAACAGGAGCCAGGGGTCGCCACAGCCCTCGGTGACCCCGCTCACTCACTCATTCAACAAACACTGTGTGCCCTGTGCTCCTACTGTGTGCCTGCCTGAAGCTCAGCACTGGGAACACAGAGGTGACAGAGAGGGACAAAGGTTTCCATTCTCTGGGGAGGAAACAGTAGCCAAGTCCACACTTATGTTCAACGATGGGGTGGTGACAAGACTTCATTGAGAAGGGGACAGCGTCAGGAGGGCGGAGGGGACAGCCCTCCAGGAGGACACGCTGCTTGGTCTCAGCACTGACCCCATCAGGAGAAGAGCCTGGTGTCAGGGCTGCAGGGAACAGAGGACCAGGCAGAGGGAACAATGAGTTCCAAGGGCTGGTGTGGAGTCAGCCTGCTGGGGACATGGAACTGGGGTTGGGGACCTTGCCAGCCTCTGCTTGGGACTTCTCCACGTGGCTCCTCTGACACCACATTGACTCTGGTCATTAATGACAGTGGCATCCCTCCTGCTCTCTGGGAGAGTTGAGCTGCGACTCTGCCTTATAATTCTCCTTCCCTCCAACGACCTGTGTTTCAAAATCATGTCCCCGCATCCTGAGGCCTCTGGGGACCAGGTATATTTCTCCAAATCCCAATAAATAAACATAGTCAATCCATGGACTCCAGGGGGTTATGGGCCACTCTGCCAGGGAACTGGGCGGGTCATCCCGCAGGGCCGGGCTGAGTTATGGGGGCACTTGAAGCCTCATGATGGGTCATGGCTCCATGGTAGAGTGCTCGTCTAGCACGTGCAATGCCCTGGGTTCAAGTCTCAGTACCACATAAAAATAAATAAGTAGAATAAAGGTATTGTGTGTGACTACAACTAAAAACAGAATATTTTAGAAAGTCTCCTTTTAAGGTATTCACGCTGTTGATTCTTGTCCATTTTCTCCAAAGCCGGGACTCTCGCCTGACGGTCGGGCTCCTGACTGTCCCCTCCGCACCTGGCACACAGCCTGGCCCACACAGGGTGCTCCGTGGATGGGGTGGGACCAACCTGATGTCCTCACTCCCGTCCTTCCAAGGGTTGTGCAGGTGGGTCCTGATCATTGTCACACAGGGACAGCAGTGACAGTGCCATTGGGTCCCCTCCAAGCTCAGAGATAGTTAGTAATGAACTGATTCATTTCAGGACGGGTGGAATTGGGCTGGGGACAGAGACGTGAATCAGGGCATCAGGCCTGGGAAGGCTGACCTGGACCCAGGTGCCCATTTTGCCCAAAGCACAGGGTCCACGGACTGGAGGGACCAGGACCCCTCTCCAGGCTGACCTCTGTGCTGCAAGGGGCTTCATGTTTGGGGGGATCATAATTTCTTACAAATAATAGAAAATGGGGGTGGGTGGGGGAGAGAAGCCACAGACCGAAGCCAACGGAACCCTTCATTTCCGTTTCCACCCGAGTCCCTGGAGGGTGTGTGTCCCCTTTCTATTTTCTTTTGCACCTGACCTGGCCTACATAGGGCTGGGGATGTGGCTCAAGTGGTAGCGCACTCGCCTGGCATGCGTGCGGCCAGGGTTCGATCCTCAGCACCACCTACAAACAAAGATGTTGTGTCTGCCGAAAAATAAATAAATATTAAAAAATTCTCTGTCTCTCTCTCTCACTCTCTCTCTCTTTAAAAAAAAAAAGAATTGGCCTACATTGCACATGTCCTTAGAATTCATGGGAGGCTTATTTAAAGGTAAGAGACGGTCATACTTTAGATATGAGTTGTCTCTGGAAAGCTCAGGTATAAGACAATGCAGGAAAGTTTTGAGGTGAAATGATTGGGTTTTGAGAGCTTAATCCTAATGAGTGCATTAATCCACTGGTATGGACTAACTGGATGGTAACTGTAGCAAGTAGGGTAGACCTAGAAGTAGTCAATCAGAGGGGGCATGCCTTTGGGGTTCATAGTTTGTCCCTGGTGTGCAGAGTTCTCTCTCTGCTTCCTCATTGCCATATGCTGAGCTGCTTTCCCACTCCCTACACTTCCCCCACTCTGTTCTGCCTCACCTTGGCCCCAGAGCTATGGAGTTGGTGGTCAGTGGAGTGAGACCTGAAACTATGAGCTACATAAACTTGTCCTGCTCTAATTGTTGTTAGATTTTTTTGGTCACAGTGATGTAAAAGGCAACTAAAACACAGACTAATTTATCCAGCAGGGAATATTCAAGGCAGTACAGCATTTGAGATATGGCCTGGGTATTTCTAACTGCTTTCAGTCTGATATACCATGGGGCTCAGGAGCAAAAGCCAGCATAGAAAGATTTAAAATAATTGCAGGTTCTCCAGAAAAGAAAACTTTGTAATGTTGGGGCCAAGGATGGTGTGGTTGGTAAAGAGATTAGTTCCATTACACAGAAGCCACCTTTAGGCATCTCAGGAATGGGAAAGACACCACCATTAGCAGGCTCAATGACTTGTGGAGAGATTATCAGGGTGCCCTGCTTGCAAAAGGCAGCCTCAGAATCCTATGTCCAGATTCTTTTTGCTGTGTAACTAACATCATATGGGCTCACAGAGGCCATGATCTAGGTGGGTCTGGCTACTGTCCTCATTCCCAGCTGACCTTGGTATTGTCCATGTGATGCTGGTTATCAGGCTTACAGAGTGAAGAGTTGAGGAGTTGTGAAAGTTTGCATTCATACTTCAGAGGAAAGGCTGGCGACCAGGATGTGCATATCACATTCAGAGTGCAACCCAGTAACCCCAGAAACAGTGATTTATCAAACGATGAGAGTGGAGCCAGTGTTGTGGTGGAGAGCTCAGTAGGTGAGCAGTGGCAGGCCTATGAACACCTGCTCAGGTAAGTGAAAGTGAGTGAGCACAGAAGCTCTGGGGAGTGGTCCCACATCAGACCAGGCTGGAGGGTAAGGAGGCTCAAGCTCTAGGGGAGCCATATTACACCATCAGGTGCCCTAGTTTCCCACCTGGAGCACTAGACTTAATGGAGCACTAGACTTAACGTGTGCCCTGCTGTGCTTTTTCAGTTTCCTCCTTACTACTGTCCTCTTCTTCCCTTTGGGGCTAGTTGTGTTTCCCCTGCGTAGTTGTATCTTTGAAATGTGTTAACTTTCTTTTTGATTATTAATGAGGATTGCAGCCAATGCAGCTACAAAAGGTTTGATTCTGCTGCTTTGCTTCCACTCATGACAGTCAGCAACTGAAGAGGCAGAGAGGAGGGAGAGTAAAAGGCTTCATTGGGAACAATTCAGCATTTCAGAGATGAATGGTAGCTCCTGGTTTCATCTTGCTTAGTACTGCTGAGTGAAAGTGTATACAGTGTGTTATGTGGAATTGTCCTCTCAGTCTTGGGCAGGTGGACACAAGCACAGTTTACTAGTGTTGACAGACTGTCCTTTAGAGGGGTCTGGGGTCATGGCTCAGTGGTAGAGAGCTTGCCTGGCATGTGTGAGGCACAGGGGTCAATTCTTAGAACCATATATAAATCAATAAATATTCATAGACAACTAAAAATATATATTAAAAAATGTCACTAAGGAGCTGGGGATGTGGCTCAAGTGGTAGCGCACTCGCCTGGCATGTGTGCAGCGCTAGGTTCGATCCTCAGCACCACATAAAAATAAAGATGTTGTGTCTGCCCAAAACTAATAAATAAATATTAGAAAATTCTCTCTCTCTCTCTCTCTCTCTCTCTCTCTCTCTCTCTCTCTCTCTCTCTATCTCTCTCTCTCTCTCTCTCAAAAAACTGTTATTTAAAGAAGTTGGGATTCTGTGGGTTATATCTGAGTCCAGTGGACCCTGACACATCCCAGACCTGTGAATCTAAGATAATGTGATTTTTTTATATGCTTGCAATTCTGAAGGTGTGTGTGTCTGGTTTCCCTCCTAGTCAGTGTCTTCTGTACACTTCTGCCAATACCTTTTAATTTGGACATTTCCTCTGATATAGTAAGGTGGAGTGCCCAGTGCAAGGGCCCTTTTAACTGACTTTAGTGCTTTTGACTGACTCTGTGGTTAGTCATTAAGATAGGGTTGAGGGTGTGGGGAGAAAAGAAAGCTATACTCATGAATTAAAAAGAAGAGAATTGCAGAAAAAAAAAAAAAAAAACCTTCAATTAAGGGTTCAGCGTCACTGTGTTCCCTTGAGTCTCAGAAGAGACTTTGGACAAAAACTATTGAGAATGCACTGTTGATATTTGTGGACTCTTGGAGTCCAAATGCTTGTTTATTTATTTATTTTTAATTATTTATTGCTGTGAGACAGACATGAGCTTTTGGGGACAAGGGATAGATGTTCTGGTTAACATTTGGTGTTCCTCAAAGGCTCACCTCTTAGACATCTGGTTCCCAGCTGAAGTCATTATTGGGAGGTGTTGGAAGCTTGTGGAAAGTGGGGCCCATTTGATGAAAATTACCTCATTGAGGATGTGCCACTGATGGGGTACTGGGGCCCTAATGCACTTCTGTCTCTGTCTCTCTCTGCCTCCTAGCAGCCATGAGGTGGTCAGTTTTCCTATGCCATACACTCTTGGCAGATGTTCTGCTTTGCTACAGGTCCAGAGGTAAGAGGGCCAAGTGACCATGGACTCTAATCTCTGAAATCATGAGCCAAAATAAATCTCTGCTCCTTTGAATGTGGTGATCTCAGGTATATTATCACAGGTTTGGAAAGTGATTAGGACAGCTGCTGTCCAAAATATAAGAGGCCCCAGACCTTCCTCTAACCAGATTCACCTCTTCTGTCTGAATGTAACACAGAAAAGCTGACAATTTACTCACTAATTTTTTGAGCAACAAACATGCCAGTAATATCTTCAGGTTAGAATTTGGGCATGTAAGGATGCCAAAGGCCTCTTGTGTGAGAACACTGCAGACCCCATTCAGAAATTGGAGCTGATGTGGCTTAGGGGGGAGCCCAGGTGAACAAGCCCAGCCCTGGCATGGGAACACACATTGCACAATGGTCTGGCTTTCCAGCTAGAATACATCCATCTGGGCTGACGGTGGATACTCAAAAGAATCTATTTGGGGTGATTCTCTCTTTTAGAAACCCCTTAAATGTCCCAGAGTACCTTCATCTCCAGAAGCATTATCTGAGAGTACTCTCTTATTATTTGAAGGGTTTTTCTCTATATTGAGCAGTTATTGAGTGGCTGGCAAGTACCTTTCAGTTTTATAGGAGGGAATGTGCTCTTTCCTTTGCAATTTTATATTTTCTTACATTTTCGACAACAAGGTATGTGCCTGAAATCTGCATCTTCACCCCTCTACCTCTGTGTGCAGGGCCCACAAGATAATATCCTTGAACTGGGTGTGTCAGTGTTCAGATTATGTATGTAATGTTCTGTATGTGTGTGTGTGTGTGTGTGTGTGTGTGTGTGAGAGAGAGAGAGAGAGAGAGAGAGAGAGAGAGAGAGAGAGAGAACAAGAACTTGTCCCTCTAGCACCAGGACTTTGTGCTCTCATGTGTTTCATGTGTATAGCTATGGAAAGGATATGAAACAAGACACCATAAATTCTCTTGTGTGGGACTGTTTGGTTGTCATGTGTAAATATTTTCTGAGTGATTTCTTTGGTCATTGTTGGCTGAGTACCTTTCTGGCAGGACATGTGTTTAGGGTTTTAGTGGTGCGTCTGTAGGTGTTGTTGGCATTGTGGACTATTGTGAACACGACTATTGTGAATGCATTTGAGAGGAGTTAGGATGTTGTCTTACTATTATGTGTTGGATCTGTGCATTTTCAGATTTTAGAATGTATGTGTATGTTCATGATGTCTACGTCAGAATTTAGGGTCATAATCTTTGGTGTTCAGAGATTTGGAGAGAATGGAATCATGGGGTATGTTGGGGTGTTTGGAATTATGTATATGTGGCACATAGATGTGTATAGATTCTATTGATAATGTCTCAAGTGGACTGCTGTGTATTTTCTTGTTTAGGGCTTTGAGGTGATCATGTTATTCTTGGGAATGGAGGGGTGTCCTTTGTGAGTATGTAGGAGGAGTTAGCAGTGTCTGTACATCTGAGATTTGTTGTTGAACTTCATATTCTGAGGCATTCTGTGTATGTGCATGTTTGCAACATAGAGGTGATTGTATATGTTTTCATTTGAGAATACAAATTGTTGTCATGTTAATAAGTAATTTGTTTGCTCCATTCAGTTACTGAGGGAGTGTTTGTGTGATTGCTTTTTGGGTGATACTGATTGATGTGTGGTCTAAAGATATGTGTATCTGAAGCACACCAGATACTCTCAACCAAAAGACCCTTGCCATAATTAAGCTTCTTCTCTTGTCAGATCAGCAGCAAGTATGCAAAGGTTACTGTGGTTGGTAGCTTCCTCTTTCTTGTAAATGCCAGATTTTTTTTTTTTTTTTTGTAAATACATGTGAAACCTCTCTCTGGCCTAGAGAATGGAATGAAAAACACTTGTCAAGTGAATCTTCAAGCCCTTTTCCCCCATGGGACATAAAAGTCAAAATATTTTGAAATTATCTGTCCATAGAATGTTTCAGGCATGAAACACACTCTGGACTGGTTGTCAATAGCCAATAAACCTGCTTTCTGAAAATTCCTCTGGTATCCAGCCTCTTCGGTCCTACTTCATATCTATTTTAAGTGTTTCTTGGAGGCGACTGGAATATGTATGAGACTTTGTAAGGAAGGTTATTGATTGGAATTGTTTGGATTTTGCTGTGTATTTGTTTTAATTTGGGCATGAGAAACTCTGGGTTTACAGTCAGGCATGTGGAAGATAGGAAGTTTATGCTATTGAGGATTTTCAGAGCTCCACAGTGTTGTATGCTGTTGACTGAGTATATCAGAAAGTATGAGCAATTTTGTACATTAATAGTGAGTTCTGTGCCCTTTAATAGTGAGAGAGTGGCTGCATGTACTTTGGGTCTGTGGGAGTACTGTGGATTTGTAGATTCAGATGGACACGTGTGTTCCCAGACTTGTATAATCTAGGACTGTGAATGTATTTAGGAAGTGTGATGGCTGAGTATTCATTCTCAAACTGTAGATGGGTAGTGTGTGTTTCCACTGAGAGAATATAGGAGTTATATTTATATGGGAATACAAGTTAGGAGGATTGGGTACTGACAGTGTATATGGGTTATTTTGACATGGTGGGACTTGTGAATAATTATTAAGAAGAGTGTTTGAATGGAGTATTTTGATGAATACTTTTTGATAATCACAAAATATTGATTTTTTAATTTAATTTTATTTTTTGTTTAGGGAAGGGTGTGACATTAGAGTGCAGGGTAAAATATGTGTATTAAGGCCACACATGTGTTATGTATGTATTTGGGAAATGACACTGAGTAGATTGTAGGTGACATCATTGTTGTGTACATTTGGAGAGGGTTGGGAAACTTTATGTGTTTTTGGGAGTTGGTGTTTGTGTATCAAGTGATTCTGGGAATATGAACTCATGTTTATGTGTGTATGTTGGTGGTTGTACCTGTGTCATTTAGGCTTAAGAATGTTACATTTTTGTAATCAGGGTATTTCTGGTTCCACTCAATTTTGGGGAAATTCAAAGAGATTTTTGTGTATATTTTATTTCTGATGAGATGATCAAGTCTGTGAGATTCTCCAGAGTACTTAGGGTTTTGTTTATGTGACTTCTGGTAACAAATAGGGATTATTTTGTGTGTGTGTGTGTGGGTAGGGGGGTTGTATGTTGTATTTCTGTGTGCATGCATACTCAGTGTTTGGTTATATCATGTGCATGCCTTCAGGAAGTGTAGAGTATACAGGAATGTATAAGCCTGCATTTGGAAAAGTATACATTATAATTGCATGTCCGTCAGTACGTGGGTGATAACAGGCATGTGTATTTGTGGGTATGTATATATATTTTTTAGAAAGGAAGTGGTGGTGTGTGTATTCAGGGAAAGCAGGGATAAAGGTGATTTATGCATCTGTGTTTTTGGTGGGATGGCAGTGAGTTGTGGGTCATGCACCTGTTTCCAAACGTGAGGTGTTTTAATGATATCTGTGGTGGAATTGGTTTTAATGAGTGTGCATCTTTACATGTACATGCCTCAGCAAGAGGTGTTCACAGGTCTCTGTGGCTGGGTGGCATGTGTGCATCTGTGGCCGTAAGGGATGGCAGGAACACATTGGTTATGGCAAGCCTTTCCCAAGTGCACTGATGCTTGTTCCTGTTGATCTGGAGCTCCAAAAGTGATTTCTGCGTTCTCATTCTTATCTGACATCTGTCTATATTAGTTGTGGTGGTGGGTGGATGTGCCTCTTGGATCCTGGGCTGGTGGATGGGAGCTGATCAGGGATGGTCCCTCAGGAGTGGTGGGGGGAGCTTTTCCTCCAAGATGTGAGGTATGGCCATTGTGGTTCAAAGGGACTGACTCTGGAAGGAAACTGCCAGGAGTTTCACAGATCCAAGGACAATTGTTGAGAGAGTTGTTTGTTTGTCCACCTGTTGCATCCTCCCTTGCATTTTTCCCTCTGCCAAGACAAAGACAGAGACCCTAAGCACAAGTCTCCACAGAGCCCTCCCAGCTTGGTGGTGTCCTTGGCCCATACGTGCACATGACTGGCCTCATGGTGTGCATGCTCTGGCAACATCACAAGCTCTATAATTATTACACCACTGCACCTCAGTCAGATTAGGAGAGGAGTTAAGAACTGATTGTACAATGATACTTATTTTAAATTTTCCTGTGGAGCTACCCTCATTGTATTCTTTTTTTCTTAGCATGACCAAGTGAGTGATTCATCCTTTCAACCTGAATGATCCTTTCACATTTCTACTCATAGAGAACTTCCTTCTGATAAGTTTCTACTAGTGGAGAATTTACTTGGTTTTTATTTGTGTGGAAATAAGCAGAATAAGTTTAATTTTATATACATTTTCAAATATTCACAGCAAAGTGTTGCCATGTCAGCTATTTGGGAAGGCAGATCAGTGGTGTTCATTACACTTATTTTTCCATTCTTTGGAAACCAGCATGTAGCCACAGAAATTTTCTCATCTTGCAAAATTGAAGCTCATTTGTTAGACAGTAATCATCAATTTTGCTCATGCTCTAAGAAGTCACTATTCTCCTTTCTGTATTATTTTAATTACTCTGTGTACTGTACTTCATATAAGTAGGATCATACAGTCTGTATTCTCAAGGTCCATCCCTACTCTACTATCAGCCAGGATTTTCTTTGTTTTTTAGACCAAATAATACTTCATCATGTGCTACATGTAAAAAAAAATATTCCTTGGGATAGGAAAAGGGCAAAATTGTAGAATGAAATTGACCATACTATCCTATATACATATATGAAGAGACCACAGTGAGTTTTATCTTTATGTATATCTGTAAAGCACGAGTTAAGAAAATTATAAATACATGGATGGAAGACCAGTATAGAAGAAGAAAGGAAACTGGGTCAGGGAGGAAGGGAGGGAAAGGGCAAGTTCTCGAGACTGACTTGGAACAAACTATATTCCATGCTTTTGTATAACTACAATGCACAGCTAAAAATAAAAAATATTCTTCCTCAATGTACCCTTGAATATAATAAATAATCCTGTAGTAATTACAAGTATATAAATATCTCTTCAAAAGAAGTAGAATTGAAGGGTCATTTGAATGATCCTTTTGATAATTTGGGGAACCACCAATCAGTTTCCCATAGAGCCTGCACTACTTTGCATTCTAACCCACTAGGGTTCTGGCTCCATCACATTCTCAGCAGCACTGGTGTTTTCTGTTTTAGTTGTGGTGGTGGGTGGATGTGCCTCTTTGTTCCTGGACTGGAGAATGGGAGCCGATCAGGGATTTTTCTGTTTTCTGTTTCTTTCTGTTTCATCATGTGTTTGAAGCTGGATCTCATTGTGATTTTGATTTCTCCACTTATTATTGATATTGAACATCTTCCCATGTGCTTCTCAGCCATTTGCATATCTTCTTTGGAGAAATATCTGTGCAAGTCCTTTGCCCATTTTAATATTGATTTGTTGTTTTCTTCTTATTGAGATATAAGGGCTCTTTATATCATAGATCTTAAATTCTAATCACAAATATAATTTTCAAATGCTTTCTTGCATTTAGTGAGACATCTTTTCACTAATGACTGTGTCGATTGATGAATCAAAGTTTTGGGGTTGATGTAGTTCAGTTTGTTTCTTCCTTTCGGTGCCTGTGCTTTTGATGTGCTGTTCAAAAAGTCCCTGTCAAAATCCCTTGTCATGGGCTTTTTCTATTGTGTGTTATGAGTTTTATATTTCAGATCTTACATTTAGGTCCTCTATTTATGTTGAGTTAATTTTAGTCCATGGTGTCAGATAAGTGCCCAGCTTCCTTGTTTCATGTGTTGCTATCTATTCAGTTTTCTCAACAGTATTTGGGGAAAATACTGTCCATTTCCATGGAATGCTGTTGTCAGAAATCACTTGAGAACTTATTTTTTTTTTTCATTTCTGAATTTCTTACCCTGTTTTATTAATCAACATTTCTATCTTTTGTGTTTGTATGACTGGTAACTTTATAGCATGGAGTTTTGAAATTATGACAGGTTAGACCACCAATTTTGTTCTTGTTCAAAATGTTTCTGAACTTGGTTGTTTTCACATTCCCTATCATTTTAGGTTGGAATTTTAAATTTTTGCAATGAATAATCTCTGCATCATGTACAACAAGACTGGGATCTTAATTAGAATAAGATGTATTCCATGTTTTTATGAATAAATCAAAATATTCTCTACTTTCATGTAAAACGAATATGAGTAAATAAAAATATGAAATAAAAATGGTATTTGTGAAAAAAAAAGTTAGGAATTTTTTTAGGGATGGAACAGAAACTGTAGATTTCTCTGGATAGTGTTGATATGTCAACAAGTTTAAGTGTTCCTGCCCATGATCATTTGATATCTTTCACTTTTTGGTGTTATTCTAAGTTTCATTGCTTGTTTTAAAGTCTTCACATTTGATCTACTTGATTGGGTACTATTACATTGGGTCTAGTATTACATTTTATTTTACTTGTCAGATGAAATTGTTTTCTTTTTTTTTTTTTCATCATACCAAACAGAATCTACTTTAAGAGGCAACATAATATAAGAAGTTTGATATACAATTAAAATGGCATTAGAATATGAAATGCTAGGATCAATACAATTTGTTAATGTGCAACCTTCACAAACAACATCATTAGTTTCATCCTCTTATTTTGAAATCTGTAGTGTTCCTTGATTTCTAAGTAATATTGCATAAGGGAATCCTACATAAGCCATAACAAAATGATTCTCATATGGTGAAAAAGGCCTATCCATATGTATTATATCTGAGGAAGCCAATTACATATAAAGTTCTGTATAAACCTGATAATGTTGTTTAAGTTTAGTAAAATATAAAGGGGTGACCCATCTAGCTGAATACCATATTTTCACAGGCTAAGTGGAACTCTCATAAGTTTGTGCTTGAGGCGTATTCCGTGGATGTGATGATAAACATCCATGATCATCATAATCAGTTTCAGAAATAGAAAAATCATATATTGGAAAATAAGAATTTTTTTGAAAGAGTTTAAATCTTCTTTCAAAAAAACATACATTTTTTCCAGATTGGAAATCCAAATTGTCTATTTACCCATACCCATGAATAATTAAGATGGGAGTCAGTTTTTTACAATCTTGAAACATAGGAGGGGGCCTTTCTGGAGGTAAGATTTCTTCAAAATCAGGAAAACTTAAAGTTAAAATAGAAAGTGCCCAAAGATCCTTTACACATCTTTCCTCATTTCGAGAATTTGTAATAAAATTTCTATAATTAAGTGGTATACAGCCCACAGTTTGAATGACATTATGGCTAAAACAAAGAGGAGGTAAATGACTATGACCCTTAAAACTAAAATTATAAGTTGATATAGGGGTAATAAAAGAATCAGACTCACCCCCTAGGAGATCAGTATTATTGGTAAATACCTTAATATCTCCTTTTCCCCAAGCAGTAAGATAAAATAAAAGTGGATCAGGATAATATGCCCAGTAATATTCAGAAGATACATTGGTTATCTGAGAGGCAAGAATAGCTAATATAGCAACAAACATACTCTCAGGAGTGCATGGATTTGACTAAGCAGAAATAAGTTCTCAAGATTGATGAGTAAATTGTTTTAATTGTCCCCAAGTTGGCAGTTCTGCAGATCTTGTAGAAGTTGCTCCTCTGGGTAAGGATCGAGGACTACCAAAGTTCATTCGGGAAAGTGATGGAATCAGGGTAGTCATCAAATCTTCCTCAGGCATCACGGTCAATGGTGGGGAGTACTGGAGACTCCGAGGGCACGATCTCTCCAGCTTTCTGGTCCAGAAGCTGGACATTGGGTCGAATCAGTCTGTCAGGAATCCAAATGGGGGAATCTGTGTCCTTCAGTTACCTGGTTGGAGCACCATTTGCCCAGGTACAGCCATAGCCGGGTCCAGGGAGTCCTCTATTCTGGCTGAGGTGGTATAGGAGCTCCTCCGGACGTCCAAGTTATAGGGGTCTCTTGACTGGAAGGGCGAGTCCCCTATTCCCTGTCTGCTGCAGTATTCGAGTTCCTCTGGACACACAGGTAGGAGGGGTCTCCCCCCGGAGGGGCGAATCACCTCTCCCTGGCTGCAGAGATATAGGATCTCCCCCAACACCCAGGTAGGAAGGGTCCTCCTCCTGGAGTGATGAGTCCCCTCTCGAAATTGTTTTCTTGATTTTCTTTCCATATATATATATATATATATATATATATATATATATATATATATATATATATATTATATATATTTATTTATTATTAGTGTATAGAAACACAGTTTGTGGGGGGGTTTGTATTGGCACCTTTGCTGAATTTATTAATTGTGGTGATTATTTTCTTGGAATCTTGAGATTCTCCAGATATAACTTTATCTCGCTGATAAACAGAGGTTTTTAAACTTCTACCTTTCCATTTGGCATGCCCTCTGCCTGTACTTCTTGCAGATTGATCTGGCCAGGATTTCTAATATGTTAAAAAGAACAAGTGAAAGCATGTAATTGTCTTCTTTCCATTTGGGAAGAAAATATTTTGTTTTTTGATTATTTAATGTATTAGAAGGTAATTTCTCATGTGTGATCTTTATTTTGTTGTTGTTTGCATTTTTCTTTTTTTTCAGTATCAAGAATTGCATTCATGGTCTCACATATGCTAGACATTCAGAACTAAATCCTGACCCTTTTAAAAATGTTGAGACAGAATCTGGTCAAGGGGTTCAGGGTGGTTTAGAACTTATGTGTTTTCTGCCTTGGACTTTGAAGAGCTGGGATTACAGGTATACACCATATCATCCAGCTGTTTTTCTTTCTTCTATTTCTAGTTGTTTTCAACTTCTAATCATGAAAGATTTTCTTGCAAGATGGATGCAATGACAAGGTTTGTAGTTCAAGGTTCTTTTGTGAACAGATAATTGAAGGAGACACTCACTAGACAGAGCATGAGGAGTTACTGAAGTGAGAGTACACTGCCTTAGATAAGGGGCAGTGGGCTCACCCATGGGAATGGGAGGCTTTGAGGCAGAGAAGGAACTGGGAAGCTGGCTTTGACAAGTAAAGAGACCAGATCTGGGATGCTAAAGTTAGTGATAGGATATGACTATCACTCCATAGGATATGACTACAACTGAGTTTGGCAAATAAAAATTTCTATCAACAGAGAATGTTGATAGAAATTTTGTTTCTGTAGCTTCATTGGGAACTTGACTAATTTTAGATGAGATTAAGTAGAAGAATTTGTTTAATACTGCCCTACTTCTCAAATTAGAAGCCTACTGACTGCTGGGGTAGATTCTTTATGTGTTATGATATGGTGTATACCTGTTATCCCAGCTATTCAAAGTCCAAGGCAGAAAACACAACCACTTATATGCTAGCTACTGCAGGGCTTGGAACACCTCATTTGACCAAAGAATCCCTTTTCAAACTAAATGGAGGTCAGGAGCCTTACCAGAAATAGGTGAGAGACTTAATCCAAAATTACTGTTCTTTTCTGTAATTTTAGTTTTGGATGGACATATGGGATCTTTATTTAGTTTCATGGGGTGCTGAGAATCTAATCCACAGCCTCACCCAGTGCCAAGAGGTTGATTCAGACACATCCCTTCACAAAGCACTTTACCAAAGAGCCACAGGTGAGGCCCCTTCATTTCCATTTTGAAACTGTTTTCTTGAGGCTTCACAAAGGGGAGGTCTGAGGCGAAGACCTTCCTGTTATGAAGGGGAATTGAACAATAGGTAAGAAAACAGCCCGGGGACAGACTTTTCCACAAGATGAACACTAGGGCATTGACAGCTTCTGATCATGCTACTTAGGTTGCTATCTAGCCAAGCAGGGTTTCTCCACTGAGACCCTTACCAGTCACACTGATTTCTGAGTTTTCTGAGATGCTTGGCATTCCTTTCAACAGTCCAGGAAATGGCCATTTCACAGAGCTTGGAGCTGGTACATATCTTGGACACAAAACCATGAGCCCCTTCTGGAGAGTGGCCAAAATTCAGGAAAAATTCAGGAACTTAGGAACATAGTAGGTCTTGCCCATTTGCAAAGCAAGTGGCAGTCTATTCATATATTCATCAGGATGAGTGCTGGAAAGCTTTCCACTGATGCATTCTGTTTCTCAATTCTTTGTTTCCAGAGACTCAGTAAAAACTACCTGAGATCAGGTTTTGGAAGGGCACAACCAAGAGTAGGAGAGATTAAAGGCTCAGTCACTGTAATCTCCTCTGCCACCTACAAGGTTGTGAACTGCTGAGCATTTTCCATTCCAGTATGTATTCACATATATTCTTCTTCTTCTCCCTCTAATTGTGTATAACTTGGGGTGATGGTAATGTCAAGGCATTGTTCTGGATGACAGTGGGAAGTGATCTTGTGTAGCACATGTTCATATACACATTGGATTGATTTTAATATTTTCCCTTTGAAGTATTGAATCTCTGACCCTAACCCACACCTAGACTCTGAGTACTAATCCTAACATATGCATAAAAGCAAACCTAAAATAAAGAAATGCAGGCAGTTCATAGGAGGAATTGTGTATACTTTGATTTTCCTTTTGCTTTATCAAGGGTATGTGTTATAACACTAGTCACATTTTCATTCTAATACTTCTCCATGGATCATCAAATTTAACAAATATATAACTTATGGATTCCCTTTCTCTGTAGGCTGGGTCAGAACATGTATAGTTATATACATATATATTGCCCTTCCTGTTATCACAGGTACATTCATGTGAGTACTCTGGCTTTGCCAAATACAAATTCCACGAACAGATCACTCCCCCCAAACCCCAGGGCAACTGAAAGTTCAACCAATGGTGAGCTCCATAGTTGAACAAGTTTATACATAGCCCCATGTAGAGTCAAATGAATATTTTTGTGATCTTTGAATGATATATGTTCCATTAAGAATTTGGATTTGAATATCTATTGCTACTTTTAAATGTATTTAATGTATATATTTCTCTCATATATATATATATATATATATATATATATATATATATATATATATATATATATTTCATTGAAAGGAGTTTTCTCACCCCTTAATGGTTCCTGAAAGAATCAAGACCCACAGTGCCACCTTATTCATCCTTGAATGATGTCTAGACCAATACAGTGTAATATTTGAAATTCTCATGACCAGGAAGCACTGGAGATCCATTGGATCTCCTGTTGCTCATCATGACTGAACCAGATAGTGTTTATTTTGACTGGAATTCATGAAAATGGTGTAGAACAGAGATGCCATTGAGTTGGAGCCTGCTGGGAACTGGGCCTGGAGCAGTAGAGTGCAGGTGTATGATAAAAGATCTATGGTGGAGGCATGTGGATCTGTCATTGGCTTCCAAATGACATGTGACTGACATGGGGCAGTCAGCAGACCCTTATATGTAAAGGCCTCTTTTTGTGGGGAGAGGCTTTGGGGTGATAATCAGAATCAGATTGCTACTCTAAGTGGGAAAGATGTATGGGATAGCAGCCCAGTTGGTGTTTTCTCTTGCAGAACCTGACTCACCACCTGTGACAGAACTCCCTCCAGTGCTGTGTCCCAGTTTGTTGTAGGGACAAATGAAGCAAGGCACTGAAGATAGCAGGAAACAGTTTTATTTGGCTGCAGCCAGGTTCAGAAAGCACAGCTTTTGCTGTTATTAATCAATCCTTCCAAGTTCAGGGAGTTTCAGAGTTTTATACCCAGCATGTAAGTAGAGGGGCTCAGAAGTTCATGGTCTGCAGAAGTTCACATAGAAGCAGCTTTCTCTTTCACTGTTCTGGGCAAGTTAACCCTTCAAGGACAACACTTGAGAAGAGGAGAACTTCTTCTTCCCTTTCTTCCTCCCTCTGCCAGCTGTTACCATGGAGCCCATTTGTAACTTATCTTTAAAATGTGGACATCTCTGTGAAGCCCAGCTCAAGGCCAGAGGCCTTGTTTGCACATTTCTTCAAAGTACTATACTGGATATATTTGTGAAAATAGTAAGGGGGTGTCCAGCACCCGGAGTGCTGGTATCTTCCTGGCCAGTGGCCAAGTAAACAGGGCAATACAAAAATAGAAAGTTTATCTACACTGAACTCTTTTGCAGAGACTCTTTGGCTGACAGTCCCCAAATTAGCCATGGTGAAGCGGACTTTTCTGTGGAGAAAGGGGGTACCACTTCATTGGGTCACCCTCTTCATCCAGGGAGAAGTCTTTTCTGCTGTCCTTTAATAAAACTTCAACTTTCCTCTCTAAACTTGCCTTGACATGCTTCTCTGGTGTTATACTTCAGCATTGGGAAAGCATGGCCTCATTACCAGTAAACAGCAGTAACAATAACAGTCAGAGGACAGAGATGATGCCAAATGTAAAGTCAACATTTAGAATTGAAGATAATAATAATCTTTAGTGATACAAATTCCTTAATTTAATTCTTTAAAAATAATAGCAACAGGTTGCCAGGGAGCAAATTTGTGACATATGCAGTCAAGGGGAGAAATAAAGAATGTCCATGCGTTTCTGCCCCTTTCAATTCTTTATTCACTCAAATTCTTAATACAATTTTACTCTATGGGTTCCTAATGAAGAAAACAACAATCCTTAATGATAGGCACTGCAGTGGAGATAATCAAATAACACCAAGCAATTCTAGATTAATTAATTCCCAGAAAACAATTTTAGATTAATTCTGAACATTGCAAAACAGATTTAATCATGACAGGCTAGTGACAGACATTTCCTCTGAATGCTAAGTTCAAAACTCTCAAGCCTTAGGCTTTATGTCCTGCAGATGCACACTCACTCAGACAGCAGTGATTAGGTCCCAAACCAAAACAGGCTTTTTCTGGTGGGGAGTGGACAGCCAGTTGAGGAGAGGGTCACAGGGAGAAGTTGCAGCTCTCACAAAGGTCCAGACAAGGTGGTAGAGTTTGAGAGCAGTGAGGATCACACAGAGAATAGGAAAATGATGGCAAGTGATGGGATGTCAGTGAAGGTCCTCATCAGGCTCTCCAGCTGGAGTACATACTTGTTTAGGCTGGATGAATCCCTGTTTATTCACTCTATTTTTATACTATTTTTTTTTTTTTACCACACCTTGTAATTATCAGGTGCCACCAGATTTCTCATTTACCCTGAGGTCAGAAATATCTGGTCTGGTGGTCTCCATCCTGATATTTTCACCTTTGACTCTTATCAGGAGAGGAAAGCCTGCCAGAGGCTTTACTCAGTTTATCAGGGTGAGGGGAAGTAATTTGTCTGAGGCCATATTAGAGGGCTCTGTGGGTGTGCCTGGTGATAAATGACCTCTAATAATGACCTCAGGTTTCAAAATGGAGTTTTTTTAAAGGGAGTGAGAAACTGATGTGACTCCATTTTTGAGAAACCAGCCTCTACATCAGAGCAAAGCCTGTCCAAAGCAGGGAGTTACCCTTGTCCATGGAAAAACTCAGAGTGCTCCTAGGCATATACCCACCCTGCTGAGTTGTTTGTCTGTGAATAACTGGAGAGATCTTCCATGCCAAGTGATCCTGACTCAGTTACACTAGGTTAGGACCCATAGCAACCCCCTAGCTACCACAAAAAGCATGAGACACAGAAAATACCTGAAACACCAGGTGACCTTCCCAGTAGTTTTGTTGATTGATAAAATAATTAGGCAAGTTTATCATATACACTCTTGCAACCTCTCATGGCCTAAACCAATCAGTTCAAGTGTATCCACAACTTGAACTAACCAATCACCCTTACACAACTTGTTCCTGCCAATGAATGTGCTAATCAATGTTAAGAGTTGTTGTTTGACTTTTCTGTGATGTGAAATTATTGGCTGTGTGATGTTGTGATGCATACAATATCCCCAAAAATCTATTAATCCTCAATGAATTAAGGGTCAAGACCCACTCTTTGGGACCACTGTATCTGAAATGGTTGTGAGTCCAGGCTTGAGCTTACAATAAACACTCTTGTGTGACTGCATCAGATTCAGCTCCTGGAGGCCTATTGGGGTCCCATGAATCTGGCATTACAGGAGTTGCTTAGGCTCAGGCCTAAGGCCATTCTCACACAACCCCTTTCACCTTGACAGCTCTTCTGCAGATAAACAGAAGCCATAACACATAACTCCTGTATTCATAAACTTGATCTCTTGAGTCCAGTGTCATTTCAAGTTCTGGGTTTAAAAAGACATATTCATTTTCCTTGATGTTTTCAATAAAGCACACGAATTCTTAGAAATAGCTTGAAAGGATAACAATGTTATATTGCAAAACTTCATGAACTTTCAAATTGCTTGCTGTGTGTGACTGACCAGTATGTGAAAGGCCTTGGGGATATGTAAATATGTTATGAATATAATAGAGAGAAATCTTGAGACTTTTTTCTTACTGTACACACATCCTGAGGCCAAATGAGGCTGTTTACTAGAGGTCATTTCTCAAAAAATAGATAATGATCATAAAGGAATAAATTAACCTATATATTATAAATAAATCTAATATATATTTGATTAAAATTGAGGACATATATGGTCATGCCAAATAGTTTGCTGAATCATTTCAATTACAGTTATTTAGTTATTTTAATGTTTTGCTTACTATCTGCATTAGAGACATCGTTGACCTGCAATTCAGGAAAACTGTTAATTCTAGCACTGAATTTATCAGATTTTGACACTTTGATATATTACTTATTGCCATAGGATCTCTTGTTTCTCAATGTGTATATTTATAAATTTACAGATTCTAGAAGGTTTTAGAAAGATAAAAGAAAATATGTATTAAAAGAGTAGTTTAAAAAGCTCTTTAATATGCCATTGCTATGGTTATTAAATAGCATTTTCTTTTTAAGAATGTATTAACCTGGGGCTGGGGATGTGGCTCAAGCAGTAGCGCACTTGCCTGGCTCTCGTGCGGCCTGGGTTCAATCCTGAGCACCACATACAAACAAAGATGTTGTGTCCACCGAAAACTAAAAAATAAATATTAAAATTCTCTCTCTCTCTTTAAAAAAAAAAAAAAAGAATGTATTAACCAGCAATATGTATAGAACAATAACATAATAAATAAATATGGTACAAAGAAATAAACATAAAGTAATAAATGTTATATGATTTATTTTATAATAATATTGGTAAAATATACCCAGAGGTGAAAATAAACATTTAAATAATGATACATGTACATGTCCATTTTTATTAAGGTATAGTGAAATACATCTATTTTTGTAATATACTTTTGTTCATGAAAGCATCATAAATATTATTATCAAATATTATTGTAGCTGCACAAAATTAAAAATCCAAATTGTACATATATCAGTAAATAAATGGCTTTTAGTGACTGAAATTTCTGAGTCTGTTATTGTGAAACACAAATATTCAGTAAAATATTCTCTGAAGAAAACCTCAATTTGAAAATGTAAAAACATAGAAAGGAGTATTTAGAGTTGTTTTGCCATGAGATTAATTTAAAATACTTTTGATACAGGAACAAATACTCTGAAATTTTTACTCTTAAGAAATACATATGAAAGAGTACAGCAATTCTGTCTCTGAGTAATGCAAGCATAAGAGAAAGATGATAAGAATATTAAGTAAGCCTCAAAAATCTGAGGATCATGAAATAAATAAATTCTTGGCAAGAAAATATCAGAATCAATTTTGATATAAAGTCAAAACTAATAAGCACTCTAATTTAAGAAATATTAATGATTTAATATATTAGAGAAAAAAAGTCAGAATTCTAAGCAAATACTTGAGAAATGGGTGTGCACAACAAGGTTTAACCTCAGAAAATTTTATACATCCCCTGTGTCTGTCCATGTGTCTCTCTCACGTCTTTCCACTGTGACATCAAAAAAAAAAAAAAAAAATGAAGAACAAGTTTTTGAGTAATTATATTTAGGTCTTAAAACAGTTAAAGAAAATAATTAGCTCTCTTTATCTATTTTTAGAAGTAATTTTTCTTAGTATTTCTTCAATAATTAATGATTACCCTGTTCATGTTGCTCATAATACAGAATGTGTAGAACCACCCAGAATGAGAGCACTATTTAAATAATGTCAGAACAAAAAGTGCTACAGAACAGTAGGAACTGAAAAACAAGACCAAAGCCAGTGCAGGACCACACAGCATTTAGGGCTATATCAAAGAGGAATGGAGTTGGTCTTAAGAGGTCTGACTTCCCTTAGCCAAGACAAAGGACTAGTATATATTGTCTTAAAAAATATATTTTTCTTCAAATCTTATATTTTAATGGATACATGGTAAGAATCCAGAAGTTAAATGTAAACTAGCAAATTTACATTCATTTCTGGGACACTTTTACTTCTAGTTCTCTAGATTAATTAATTTTAATGCCTTTCACCATGTCCTAATTGATATTCTAGCTATGGTAGATAACTTTTTCTTATTCAACATTTATCAGGTAATTTACAAAGGACTCCATTACAGAATATAGTCATTTTTTAAAATTCATAAAGCAACAGATGAAATTATTTAAAACACAGACACAGTCATATCACAGGATATAAAGTCTGTGTAGACACAATGGTCTTTATGTTTAGCTCCTAGGTTAAAGAAAGGTTGAGTGGCTTGGATGTTTAGTTTTAAACCTTATCTCAAAAAACTTGAAAGAACTTCTCCTGTGTCTTTAGACAGGGAGACTGGTGGTAACTCAGGGACAACTGTGGGTTTGGCACCTTTATTCATGATCACTTTTTACTTTGTGGAAAGACTTTAAACTCTTTGAAGATTCACATTCCCACTCAGCAGTAGGGAATTTTATTTTTTTCATGTTCTATCTCCCCTTTTCCATATCTCATTTCTCTCATTTTAGAATCATGTTAGGAAAATTTATTCTCCTTGTCCCATCTTCTGTTTTCATTCTGAAGAATCTTTTCAACATTATCTTCCAGGTTTTATAATAGCCATCTATTTTTTAATTTTTTAATCTTGTTCTTAATATACAAATTCTCTGCCTTCATTTTTGACTTTTGCACCTGGTGAGGTGTGATTAATTGAGTTCAGGTTTGAAAAAATAATCTTTAAGTTATAAAGTTTCAATCATATATATTAAGATAAAGAAACAGTTTAAAATTACTGTATTTGCTATAATATTTTAGGTACAATAATTTTAAATTACAAATATTTAAAATACATTAATTTTCTTTCTCATTTGGGAATCTTAATGAAGGCATAATGCCTCATTCTATTTTTACTTATAATTTTATCCTATTAAATATGCATTTTCCTTTATTATTCATGTAAAATTATTAATAGAAATTCATCACTGGTTAAGAGACATGAGTCAGCCAAGAGGCAAGTTAAATAAAAATTCAAGTTTTTCTCCATACACAAAATAACTGTCTAAGCATACTTTATGCTGGAAAAATACTTCAAGATGGCAAGTAGCACAAACAAGTGTGCTGAAGGCTGAAACTGATTCTGAAAGCTAATGCCTCTCCCACAGCACACCATCACAAAGTGAAGATTTCTAAAGTCTGGGAGACTAAGGTGGATATTTTTGATGAAAACAAGTACTCTTGTGATACTAACAAATTGTAGAGGAAAAATGATTCATAAAATCCATGAAATGCAGGAACCCCAGAGTTCTGAAAACTATCTCATATGTAAGCCACCCAGTAGACCTGCCTGACCATTAGATTTTGTTCACTTTAGACCTTTTAGAGTGGGAAATAAACATTGATTAAATAAATCACTGAGATGTGAGGTTCTAAACAACATTTATTTTCTCAACTATACAGTCTAAAACATTACCTAATGGATTAAAGCACAAGTATCTGGGACATATTTTTCAAGGCTTTTTAATTTTATTAGAATATACATTTAATGTGCCACATTCTTTTCCAAATTTCTTATGGAACAATATTAAAGATTTGACATTATGCTTGACGATACTTAGGGAGTCACTTCAAGAACTGTCGAGTCATTCCACTCATGCCAAGATGATATCATATTTACATAAAGAGTGAGTATTTAGGTTATTTGTGGTATAAGGTACAGATTCTATTCAAAACATTCGAAAAAGAAAATACAATCATTGTCAGATGAAGTCCTGATATATAAAAATAAAATAACTTAAAAAAATTCCAAGCTGGGCATGGTGGCGAATGCCTGTAAACTTGGTTGGCTCTAGAGACTAAGGCATGAGAATTGCAAGCTCAAAGCCAGTCTCATAAATTCTGCAAGATTAAGTCTCAAAAAAAAAAAAAAAGAAAAGAAAGAGCTGGGGTTTGGCCCAGTATTTAAGCACCTGTGGGTTCAATTCCTGATTTAAATAATAATACTAATAATAATTCTAAATGACATCATGGTAAACACAATAAAAATTTGTAACTGAACTTTTTTTTTTGGTGGTACTGGGGATTAAACCCCGGGCCTTGTGAATGTGAGGCCAGCACTCTACCAACTGAGTTATATTCCCAACCCTATAAGTGAACATCTTACTAGACTCTAGCTTCCTTCTGTGACTTTTGTGCTTTTGCTATTCCTTCTCTTATTCTATACTTTCTGCCAAAATTTTCTTCAGAAACGAAAAATTCACTCCTTCCACAAATTACCTTCATAAAGGAAAATTTCTGGACATCTTCACCCCTTTGGTAAGGATTGTCAAGTCTTCTATTATGAGTTAAAAACTCTATCCTGTTCTTTAATTTGATACTTCTGCCTGTTTTTCTGTCCTTTTGTTTAAAATTGTGATTTATAAGTGTATAGTTACAATTATGGTTTACATTGCTTCCTTGCCTTAGAAAAAATAAGCCTTTTGCACACTTATCTCTAAACCCCAATACTCATGCTTTGATTTTTCTTTGTGTTCAGCTACATCACCAAGGTGGTTACAGGTCTTAATGCAAGCAGTTTCTGTTTGATCTGGTCCTGGCTCCTCCCTCCCATGTATGGTGTCCAAATTTTTTTGTGCTTGGTGAGACTTTTAGTGACGTTACATCTCATATACCAGTTTTGATGTAATGAGATGTCTTTTTGCAAATGTGGTGGATGTGATATTGGGACTTCATGGAGATAAGTGACTGCAGTGTCTACCTGTCCTGCTATGAGGTCTTCTTCATGGTATAAAAACATTGTCTTATCCCTTGTTTACAAAACTTGAATTGATGGAGTATACAAACCATGCTTCATGTAGTTCTGATCTCAAAAGTTATGACCACTGCATTCCTACATTGTATAGAGCACTTGCTTTTTTTCAGGGCTACTTAACTTTAGAAAACTCTGAACAATTCTTTTATAACATATAAGTAAAGAAAACAGGGCTTGGGATGTGGCTCAAGAGGTAGCGCACTTGCCTGGAGTGTGTGCGGCCTGGGTTCGATCCTCAGCACCACATACAAAGATGTTGTGTCCGCCAAAAGCTAAAAAAAAAAAAAAAAAAAAAAAAAAAAAATCTCTCTCTCTCTCTAAAAAATAAATAAATAAATATTTTTAAAAAAGAAAACAATGTTGGGCATGTTCAAATTTTCCAGAAAAATCAGAGCAATTATTAATGATTGACAGATAAGCAAACTGAGAATCCCAGAGTTAAGTGATATATCATAGTTTATAAAGTTACTGAGAAAAGCTAAGATTCAAATGAAATCTAGCTAAGGTTTTACACCTAAAAAATACTATAATATTCACAAAGTCTTACACCTAATACATTATGAGGCAAGGCTATTACTTTATTGGCTTCTCCATTTAATATTTTCATTTTAGAAACATTTTATTAGTAGAATTAATAGTATTTCTGATGATAAATATATAAGACAATATTCAACACCTTCAACATCCACAATGTTCAATAGAAACCATGTAGAGTTTTTATACCTTTATATCAGATTTTTAGAAAAAGTATTTATAATCTGATAGTTAAAATCATTTTTTAAATTGTGCTACTATAAACATTGTTGTAGCTGCATTTTTGTAGTATGCTGTGATGCCCTTCAGTATATGAATTGATAAAGAAAATGTTCTTTTTATACAAAATAGGATAATGCTCATCATTAAAGAGAATGAAATCATGGCATATGCAAGTAAATGGATGGAGCTGAAGAATATTATGCTAAGTGAAGTAAGCCAATCCCCCAAACCAAATGCTGAATGTTTTCTCTGACATAAAATTTCTGATATGTAATGGAAATGAGGGAGAAGCATGGGAGGAATAGAAAAAAACTATAGATAAGGCAGTGGGGAGGAAGGGGAAGAAAGGGAGCATGGGGATAGGAAAGTGATGGAATGAGATGGATGTCATTACCCTAATTACATATATGAAGACATGAATGGTGTGACTCTGTTGTGTACAAGAGATATGAAAAATTGTACTCTATTTGGGTAATATGAATTACAATGCATTCTACTGTGTTTTATAACAAATTAGAATAAAATCTAAAAATTATGTTATAAAAGATTGTGAGCAAATTCAGAGGAAATATAATAATTAAATACAAAAATTAAAAAAAAAAAACATGTTTTTATATGTTGAAATGTTTTATATATTCCATTCTGGAGTTTGTAATACTCAAGGATAATTGTAACATATTATGAAAAAAAGAAAATACTTTTGAAGCAACTAAAATATATTCATTTATTAAAAAATAATATATTGTCTCATTTAAATCTATTCTTTGAGTGAGATAAAGAAAGACAGAATACAAAGAGTGATTAAGAAAGTAAAACAAAATAGGTAGAAGTGGAAAACTAAATATACAAATGAAGAAAGAAGTCTTAATGTACTAGAGAATCCATGCTAAAAATAAGAAAAGTAGTGAATGCATGATAAGACTGTGAGGAATGACAGATTATTTATCCTCTGATAAATCTCTGAAAACTTATGTTCTTGGGATAAAGATAACATATGAAACTATTTCTCACAAGTTTAGACACGATTTTGTAATTACTTATTCATGAAAGTTTATTAAATAATATCAAAAGTAGATACTTCCTGGAATTTTTCTTCAAGTCGATGAAATCTTATATATATTTTAGAATATGTATGTGCATGTGCACTCTAGAACACTATGTATAAATGTATATATGTTTTATCTAAGGTTAACTTTTATATGTATGTGAAATAATTTGATTCTTTTATATATTTCTAAATATAATGGTAAATGAAATATTTTTGTAGAAAATATAATGTGAGTGATCTGTTTATTTTAAAGTGTCTGAATTTTTTTTACATAACTGGCTTTGTAAAGCCAATCATTTCTATATTTTAAATAAAAGGTGTGTTTGAGGGAGCTGGGGATGTGGCTCAAGCAGTAGTGTGCTCACCTGGCATGCGCATGGCTCTGGGTTCGATCCTCAGCACCACGTACAAATAAAGATGTTGTGTCCGCCAAAAACTAAAAAAAATAAATAAATATTAAAAAATCTCTCTCTCTCTCTCTCTCTCTCTCTCTCTCTCTCTCTCTCTCTCTCTCAAAAAAGGGTGTGTTTGAATAAAAGCATTTTAAGAAAGCCTCCACTAAATGTTGAATAAAATTCCGTATTAAAGAGTATTTATTTTTTTTAGTAGAAAATGTTTCCCATGAAAAGAAGCAATGGATGTTAGCCCACTACAGTATGCTAAATCACCTTTCATATAAACCTATGGCAGGGATGCTAAGAAGATTATATTTCAATGGACAATGGATCTCAAACATCAAATAAAACTCTAGGCTTCATGAAACCAAAAGAAAAGATTTTACCAGCATTTTCTATTTACCACAAAGCCTTCTCTCAATGAAGTAGGCAGTCCTATGCTAAGTATTTGATAGCATACCCTTGGTGTCAACATTTCCTATCCTTCTATAACAATCACTGGAGGTCCAGATTTCCCCTCACAGTCAGAATTCTATTTTCTTCTATAGGGTATGCTCACAAAGCAAAACAAATAGGAGTTCATGGAAAAGGACTGTTTCACTCATATTTTCCTTACTGTCTTTTTTCTGGAAACAAACAGAAGGCATCTGTCTTCAAAATTGCTTTCACCATAGTTTACTACAATTTTCTAATCCCAATATTGAACTGCAGGAATCTCTTTTGTGGGAGCCAGTGTTGAGGGTCTTCTGCTGCCAAACAGAGGCCTCACAAGCCATGCAGAATGTGGATGATCCATGTCATGTCTTATGAGCTGCATGGCTTACACATTTGCTTTCCAAAGGAGTCAACCTGATGTGATCTAAAAGGTCCTGTATTATATAAATTATGATTTTCTTTGAAATTGGCCATCTTTATTCAGCTCAGCTCAGCTAGTGTGCTGCTCCTAGTGGTCTCTGCATTAATATTACTGAAACACAAAAGAGCAGTGGGCCTCAACCATTATTTTTCACCTGTTTTAATCCAAATATTCTTCAGGACTACTTCAGGATTTTTTGTATAAAAGCCCAACCATCTTAAATAGGTTAATATACCAGTGGATTAAAAGGCCCTATTCTTATAGCTTTATGACTCTAATTAGCTTGAATGCTTAAAATTGATTTAAGTTATAAACCATGCTGTTTTATGGCAGTAAATGGTATTGTATATGTGCATCAAATCACTGTATCAATGTGAAGTAAATGTATGGATACTTAGATCAAGACAGCAGAGGCATGGGTGAGAAATTCTACACATCAAGAAAGAACTGAAAGACCTGTGTTTGTGCCTGGAGCTGGGATTGTGACTCAATGGTAGAACACTTGCTTAACATGTTTGAGGCACAGGATTTCATCTAAGAACAAAATGAAATGTTTCACCCATTGTAGAAAAGCTATTACCTTCAATAAAGTGCTGCTTATAAATTTATTTCTTCTTTGTTATCCTGTGAGGAAATTACAACATATTAAAAATTCAGTTGTATGTTATCACCCAAAAGAATGATTGAATATCAGAGTTTTTCTTCCTATGCAAAAATCACCACCCTTACTGTTATTGTAGGAGAAATTAATAAACACAGAAAGCTTGGCTATTCTCACAAAGTTTATGTAAACATGTTACTCTAAATTAAATTTATATAATCAATTATGACTTGCTACCAATGCAGATGTCTTGTTACCATTTGGAACACATGAAGAGGTGATGAATTGATCGCTATTTCAGTTTCAAGAGAAACATTTCCTATAAGGGTGTCTGTATTTTGTCAAGAAGATAAAACAAGAACAGCAAGGACTTATTGATTCCTGATCCATGCAAAAATAAATGAGAAAGAAGGGTGATATCACTTAGAAAATGTACACAAGTTTATAAACCACTTTTAAAAAATTATATTAAAAATACATACAAAGAACTACAGATCCAGTTAAGAAAAAATCGGCTACTCCAGGTAATAAAACTACAGGAGATATCACAATATCAATACTTGAGAAATAGTGCCACTTGTTATCTGATCATATCACTCACTGAAACATTACCCAGGAGAGTCAAAGCCAGTATAAACACTCCAAGTACCATTTAGAGCACACTGTTCTTTAAGATCTCAGAAGTAAATGTTGCTAGAACTTACTGACATACTAAAATTGTTTATTATCACAAAGGTGAACCAATATATTCTGCTTTACATCTCTCTTGGCAGGCCAGAGAACAGGGTAAATTTATTATCTACAGCATCATAATGCTCACAAAGAACTCTGTATTATTCATAAGACTGCATATAAATTATATATATATATATATATATATATATATATATATATATATATATATATATATATATATAAAAACATTTCTTTTCCAGTTTATAACATTGTTTTATACATATCAATACATTATGTTGTGGCCAGCAAAGTACATATTATTACTGACAGCTGTTGACATGATTCAATAAAGCCCCAAGGGGTTTCACCGATAATCCTAAATCACAACTACTTTTCCAAATAAAAAGCCACTTCTATCTCTCACAATATTTAGAGGAGGTTTGCAGAAATGTCAGTGGTTCATAAGGAAGAAACTTGGGCAGAAGCCCCAAGAAACCAGTGTAATTTTCTAAGTTTAGTGGGGAGGAGAGGAGGTCTTGTATATTAAAAAAAAAAAAAAAATAAGCCCTCTGTAGAAAATGGAGTCTCTCATGTGAAGATTAATAAGTCTAATTTTGGAAAGAGAGTTTCTGTCAGACTTTGCTAGTATTTTATTTGGTTTCTTATCTTTCTCTTCCTGTGTCAGATGGTGAAGTGCCTAATTTTAAACCACATTTTGAGATGAATATCCTTAAAAAAGTTTAGAGATTTTTCTATTGACTTTGAATTCCTCTGCAGTTTTCAATTTTGCAAGTCATATTAAAATAGGCAGACTGCATAACCAAATGTTATTCGGATGTCTTCAAATAAATTTAATAATTTCTTTTTTTATTCCATGTACAAAGGAATAATTTAATTACAATGAATAAAAGTTGAGAGTAGTTGGTTCTTTTCATAAAGCAAATTTTTTTAGACATCAAGAACTCCATGAATACAATTTTGAGCTGAAATATGGGTGGACTCCTCCTGCCCCGCCTGGCCCCAGCGCACCTCTGGCACACACGTCCACCCAGAAAGTTAAGTCATGGGGGAGCGAGATTGGCGCCTCTGAGGCCCTGGCTCTGGCTCCCCGCCCCCGGCTCCCGCCCCCACCGCTGCTGGCCAGGCTCCCGCCCCCACCGCTGCTGGCCTGGCTCCCATCCACGGACTGGCCTGCTCTGCCAGAGCCTCCGCCGCCCTGCCCGCTGCAGCTCCCTCCTGTCAGGCCCTGTAGTGCGGCGCCCCTTCTGCCCCTGGCGCGGACAAGGGCGGCCGCCTGCGGGGCGGGGCTCCCCTCCTCCTCCTTCTCCTCCTAGAGGCTCAGCCGGGGGTTGCCTCTGACACTCCGCTTCACCTTCACACACCCCCAGCACTTCCCGAGTCCTGCCTCCCCTGGCTGCCCAGGGGAGAGCTGGAGCCTAGGCTGTCTCCAACCCCGCACCAGTGTGGGCGGCAGGCGCTCGCTTCTCCAGTGGGGGCCGCAGCTGCGCCCGCCCCCCCCCGCCCCCGCCTCGGCGCTCACCTCTGGCCTGCACCGGGGGCTGCAGCCTCCCCCCGCCTCGCCCCCGGGACTCGTCTCCGGAGTTCTCCCGAGGCGCTGGAGGCCTCCTTTCTCTCCCGCGACTCCTCTTCTCCCCCACCGCTTCCCGCCCTCCCCACCCCAAACCGCATCTCCCGAGCTCCAAGGCGCCTCTGGGATGCAGCTCCCCTTTTCCGCACACTCGGGCAGCGGTGCCCGCACCCAGAAACAGCCCTCTTGGGGGCGCTCGGCTCCTCGGGGCTCCGTGTGGGCACTCACAGCCCGGGGTGGGGACCCGGAGCCCCCGCCTACCTCCCACCCGCCCTCGAAGCCCCTGGGGAAGGCGCGGTGACTGGCTCCTGTTATTGGTCCCTCAGGTGCCGCCTGCCCAGGGCGCTGACCTTCGCTGCCAAAGCTGTAGCTGAGGCTGCCGCCGCCAAGTTCCCTTGTTATAACTCCTCCTGTTAGCAACTCCTCCTGCTCCACTCCTCCCCCTCCTCCTCCTCCTCCACTCTTCTTCCTCCTTCTCCTCCTCCTCCCACTCCTCCTCCTCCCACTCCTCCTCCTCCCACTCCTCCTCTTCCTCCTCTCCCTGCTCCACCCTCCCCCTCCTCCTCCTCATCTCAGCATGAGAGAGTTGGACCGCACCAGCTCTGGAGCAGAGGAGGGGGCTCAGGAGCAAGGCCGTCCCTCCCTCCTCCTCCCCAACAGTGACCGCTGTCAAGTCCTGTCACTGGGGAAAGGAAGGGGCTGAGGAGGGGGCAAAGGTGGATTGAGAAAAAAAAAAAAGAAATATGGGTGGAGGGCATAGGAGGTGGAGAGGTGGGGCAATTCTCCCTGGGCCATGGAAGTTTTTCAGTATCTCTCCACCAAATTAAAAGTAATAAAAATTTAGAAAAAAAAAACTTATAAGGAGAAAAAGAACTTCTGAAGCCATCAACATTTTTTCTTTTTCTTTAGTCTCCACCTTAGAACCTAAAATATTTTATGCTGCTATCATCATCCAATGATGGTTCTGCAGGCTTATGGAGGAAAGGCATTTTCAAATTTTTAAAAATCTTTCTGGATGATTTGCACTTATTCTTTTATTAATTATGATTTCTTTCTATTCTATCCTAAATATGATTTTAATATTGTCAATTTTCCTTATGTGTCTCAACAAATTATTTTTTCCTCCATTAAAATCATTAGTATTCATTCAACGAATTCTTTTTTGTTATTTAAAAAAATTATATTTTCCATAAAAACTGAAAGCATCTCCTGTTAATACTCTAACCTGAGAACATAGTGACCTAAGGGAAAAAAAAAAGACTTTTGTAAAGAAACTCAAATAAAAACTATTTAATTCAATAATGGTTTGCACCTACCTATATTTAGAAACTAATCTTTAACTAAGAAGTCAAAATGAGAAACTTTGTATTAAGGACTATCTTATTTAAGATCTTGGATCTGCTGATAATGGTGTCAAAATGTGAAAAGAAGCACATCTAAAACTGCTGAGTCCAGCAATTAAAAACATGAGAGGATAGCAGGCCCTCAAAATCAAATAAAAAAGGGGTCAGAATCTTCTGGTATAGTGCTTTTCTAGTATGTGTGAGGTACTGGGTTGAACACTCAGCACCACATTAAAAAAAAAAAAGAAAAGAAACAAACAAATAATGATATTATATCCATCTACAGCAACAAATAAAAATTTAAGAAAAAAAGGACTGTGTATTAGACTTGTGTACCCTCACTACTTGTGTGTGTGTGTGTGTATATATATATATATATATATATATATATATATATATATACATATATATATATATATATATATATAGAGAGAGAGAGAGAGAGAGAGAGAGAGAGAGAGAGAATAATTTTTTTCCTGTGATGCTTTTTCAAGTAAATTATATTACAGGTGTGCTTCATAAACCTAGAATCCCCCTACCCTTATTCTTATTATTATTATTTTGAGTGGCTGTGAATTGCATTAAATTACTTGGGTTGATTTACATTGAGGGAGAATTTCCTTCCAATAATAGGACCTAACCCAGACAGATGTGCATTGACACTTATCACTGTATATAAGGTTAAAGCAATTTGTGAATAAATATGTATATATTTTTATTTATGGAAATGATATCACAGTTAGTTTAAATTTTTATTTAACTTTTCTGTTCAATGATCTTACGAAAAAAAGCTTGAGGTTTAAACTCATTAGCAATTTCCTTAGGCATCAATGTCCCCATACCTCTCACCACTAAAAAGAGACTCACAAGTATAATTTTAATTTTTTTTTCTATTCAAATTATAAATGAAAAACAAAAGTTAGGCACAGTGACATAGACTTGTAATCCAAGTGGCTCAGGAGGTGGTTGCAGGAGAACTGTGAGTTCAATGTTACCTTCAGCAAAAAGTAAGGCACTAAGAAACTCAGTAATACTCTGTCCTTAAATGAAAAAGAAGGAGAAGGAGGAGGAGGAGGAGGAGGAGGAGGAGGAGGAGGAGGAGGAGGAGGAGGAGGAGAAGGAGAAGAAGAAAATAAGAGCTTAAACAAATTGTAACTAAAAACTCTATATTCAATATATTATCATGGCTTGACACTATGAATTTATTAATACACACATGCACTTTTGGAAAACCATCTTAATATTCACTATTTACCTGAAGTCTCAGTCATATCTCAGTTTATTGTATCCAAATTTCACATTGAGAGCTATGGATTCATTGACATCAGCAAGATGAAAGGCCTGAACCACTCATTTTTAGGTCCTAGGTGATGGAATACACTTCCTGGACATATTCTCAACAGGGCCAAAGAACAGGAGAGACAGTGCAAATTGAGAGAGCTGGCAGCTCCAACCCAGAACTGTACAAATGTGGACATTATTTCTCACTAGATTCTAAGAACAGATTCATTCCCATTTCAGATCCCACATGGTAAACATAAAGAATTGCTGTCACAGGAGGTGGATGGTGCCAGGTCTTCCGATTTTTCAGTACCCCAGACTCTACAATATAAATACATTAAAGGGAAACTTATTTGCAATTTTACCTTGACGTTAAAATTGCAAATAAGTTTCCCTTTAATGTCTAGAGGCAGGACTGCGATATTTGGCTTTCATAATTGTGCTAATATTCATACCAAATTTATAAGGTAGTGGGAGAATATTTTCACAATTAAAGGCATGTATGTCTATAAATATTTTTCTATAGTTCAATACAGTTTACTAAGAGACTCAACAAAATTTTAATGAAGAAAAAATAAATCACTGTCTATAAGATGACTGCTGTTTTTCATACAACCTCTGCACATCATGTGATTGAAACCTGGCATCCAGTCTATAGTGAATAAATTAACTAACTATCTGTCACTAATTAACTCATTCTAAAACTTATTAGCTCATATTTGGGATGGTCATCAATTTAGGCTCAGTTCACCTGGAATCTTTGCTGCATATGATTAGCTAATGGTTGGTAAATACAATGAATTTTAAAGTATAATCTGGCTGCCAATAAAACACCCTGATGTTTTTCCCCCAAATAACTCATGATTAAAAAAGTATTGTGGGCTTGTTTTCATGGAGGTACCAGTGTTCTGAAAGCAAAAACGAAAACATTCAAATGTTTCTTGACCAGATACCTGACTAATACTCTTTCATAGCAAACAGCATTACATAATTCATAAAAAATAATAAGAGACGATATTCAAAGTTTTGGAAACACATTCTACATTTTTCTAGAGTAGGAGTAAAAACATATCATCTACTTTCTGTATATAAATGAAGCTGAAGAATTGTTACATGTTGGCATTTATGATTACTGTACCTTTTATAATAGATGAGGTTCACATAGGTGTTCAGTGTGAAAGAATATTTGCTAAGTCTCACAAGAATATTTGCTAAGTAACTTTACTGGAATTCAGGTTAAACTTTACCTTATCTCAAAGCCAAAACTCACCACATCTAGGTTACATGAGTTATCAATATTTTCATATTCTCTTGGATGTTAGATAGTGACACTTATTCAAAAGAGCAGAATTTTTGTTTCTTTTGTACCAGAGATCTTACCCAGGGGCATTTAAGCACAAAGTCACACCTCCAGCCCCATTGTATTTTATTTTATTTTGTTACCAGGGATTGAAGTCAGGGGCACTTAACCCTGGGCCACATCCCCAGCGCTATTTTGTATTATACTTAGAGACAGAGTCTCACTGAGTTGTCTAGGGTCTCACTTTTGGCTGAGGGTGACTTTGAATTTACCATCTTCTTGCCTCATTTTTCCATCCTTCTGGGATTATGGTTGTGTGCACCTTGACCAACACAGTCGTGTTTTGTTTGTTTGTTTGTTTATTTGTTTGCTTTAGTATTTACTCAGTTGCTGAAGCTGTCCTTGAATGTGATATCTCCCTGCCTAAGTCTCCTGAGTCACTGAAATTACAGAAACACATCACCATACCGGTTCTTTTCAGTTCATACAAAGGCAGAATTGGGATGTCAAACAGAAAGAGAGCTGTTAAAATCACCCCATCTTAAATGGTGTCTTATTTCCTAATATTTAAACATTGGACTTGTTTTGACACATAATGAGGAAATATTATTTTAATCGGGAGTCTGTTGATTCTCATTTTATCTATACAATTTGTTACAGTTCAAAACTTGATTTAATTTGAAAATATAATTCATCCTACAAAATTTTTGTGCTTTCTCTGCTTTCTATTAGAACACTGGTTTTAATGTCTGTGCAAAATTATGATGAATTTACAGCTAGAGAGAAGTCTATGTAATAAAATATTAATAGTATTAATTTTAATCATATTTTTGTTTCATATTTCTAACTTAGTTAGCAATATGAAGAATTGAACTCATAACTCCTCTATCACTGAGTTATACTGCCAGATCTTTTTCTTCTTTTTTTATGACGGGGTTTTTCTCAATTGTCAAGGCTAAGCTAAAACTTTTGATCCTCAAGCATCAGAAACCTGTATCACCGGTATTGAAGTGCATGACCGTGTACATGGCTTTTTTGTAACATTCTTAAAGTTGAGTATACAAACTCACCTAATGGTGCATTCCTGTAACTCTAGTTACTCCCAAGGATGAGGTACTTTTTTTTTTCTTTTTTAAAATTCATCCATGGTGACTAAGATGTGGATAATTGCATTGAGAGGGCATACAATACAAACCTTAAGTCATAGACTGAAGGATCTATTTCTAGTGAATGAAAAAAAATCATATATATAATATTGTGTTGCATAATCACATGACATTTTGTTTGTTAACAGCAGCACAATGATGAGTCTGTAACAGATTTAGTTGCATATGTATTCTAGATGATTAAAATAATATTACTATGGCTTCAGTACATATGCTTTCTGAAGTTGCAGCTACAAAGCAACTGACCAATGATCATTTGCATGAATGATAAGCTTGTCTGGGTACCATCTGGAGGTGACTTTTAGTAGGTCTTGGTTGTTAAAATTTATTTCTACAGTAGTCTTATAATACTCTAGATGCTGAAAAACTTCTTATCCTTTAACGTTGCTTGGCTTAAATTTATGCACTGCTCTTAGGAAGGAAACCCAAAAGCCTTTTTAATGACAGATGTACTATGGAAAATTGTCCCTACAAAGTTCAGATGCTGTGTAATATCAACTCTCTGAAATCAAAGAAAGGAAATGACTTACATTCTTGGAAAGTGAAGCCACTAGCAGCTTTCTCTGACAAACTACACCCTGTGGCAACTGGGAGTATTTCATACAAAAACTACATTTAAATAGATGCTTATGAAAACAATAAACAAATATCACTGGGTCCTTGAGGATAAGGGAAGGAATCACACCTGGAAAATCCAGCAAGAAATGATTTTCCTCTACATTTAGAAGTGCTAGAGCCCAGACTTGAAGTCAAAATCAAGCTGAGAATTGTTAGTTTGTCTTCCCTGCTGTGGGTAATGCTCAGCTCCTGAGGAAAATGCTGGCAAAACCGATTCTTTGCTAAAATAAAATAAAAACAAAAACTAAAAAAGTAGAAGGGAGTCAATGACCTAATATTTCTTTAGGCACAAGTTACACAAAAATACTGTCCCAAAATTTTGCAAGCTTTCATTTCAACTTTAAAATATACTAGTTTTGACCATTTTCCATCTCTTCATCTTTTAGAAAATGCCCCTCTGTTAGACTCTGCCATCCCGGGACTGGAGGAGTTGTTTTCATCCTTTTGATCTCCCACGGGTGGCCCCAGGTGGCCCTACCTGACAGTGCCTGGCAACCAGCCCAGAGAGTAAACTGGGGGGCTTCTTTGCTGTCGCCTGGCCTAAGGTCTACCAACTCCTCCCAAGACCCACATTCTGCAAGCCATGCCCCAACTCAAATGTCCCCTGAGATCCCTTCAGGACCAGGAGCTCCATACTGGAGTCAGTTTCCCCAATGAGGCACTTTCAGGGTCATGGAGCAGATGCTGAACTCTGGTCCTTTCCAAAATCTGGGCAGCCCGGCCTCCAGGGCACACAGCAGACGGCACCCACAGCCTCAGGAAAGCAGGCTCCAACGCTGGTCCCTTCACAGTGATGCAGGGCGACAAGTAAGAGCCCTAGAACAGAGTGCCAGAGACACCACCAAGCCCTGGAACCTGCGGAACCTAGCGATTCGGGACGAGGCCAGGTGCATGGAGCCCAGAGCACAGTCCGCAGTCAATACAGGCCTCCTGCCCTCTCCACAGAGGGGACTGGGAGCTCCAGCTTCCCCTGCTGCCAGGCTCTGCTGCCCTCGGGCCTGTCCCCCGCCCTGGTGTGGGCGAGCTCCGACTCTGGAGGCAACTTGCTCGCCTGGTGCCCACCCTAGACCCAAGTGAACTAAAAGAAGAAGAAAGACCGAGAGGGGGACACTGCCTTCCCAGGACTGGGGACCTCGAGAAACCCTCTATAAACCCGTCCAGTTCGGCTGACAGGGGACCCAGCCGCCGCCGCCCGGGGCACGGTTCACACAGAGGCGCTGGGTTCCTTTTCTTCCCTCTAGAAAGTCCTGAGCACCAGGAGTCAGACCCTCCTCAGCTGTGGACTTCTTCCTGCTGGCGCCCCCTGCCTGTGTCTTCCTTGAGTCTCTCTTAATGATTATGTGACTTTTTGCACCACTTGGGGAGCAAGACAGAACACTTAGCCTCTTTTTTAAAAATAATTTTTAGTTGTGGATGAACACAATACATTTACTTATTTATCTAATATGATGCTGAGGATCGAAACCAGGACCTCACACATGCTAGGTAAGTGCTCTACCACTGAGCCAGGATCCCAGCCCCACTTAGCTCCTTTTGAAACAGATCAACTCTGTTTGCATAAAAACAAGCAGGCTGGGGTGAGCAGTCATGATGCTGTTATTTATTGATTTATTCGCCTTGAAAAGCACAGAGTGTTCAGCAACTATTAAGAATGAACAACTGGATAGTGGCTTTGCAGATTTTTTAGGAAGGCAGGTGAGTGCCCAATGCCTGGGATCCATGTGACTTACCTGGAAACTGGGAAAGCACCAAGGTTGATCTTTCTTTGTGCATTGCTGCCAATCATGAGGCCACTGCAGATATTTGTGACCAGTCAACTACTGAGCTGAGTGCCCAGCTGGGTTTGACACATTTCTGAGCTGACTCAACTCTTCTGAAATGATTCCTGTTTTCTGCCTCCAGCCAGAAAGTCATCTCAAAATATTGATTAATTTCAGAAGGAGGAAAATAAGGTTCTAATGCTGTCATTCAGGTCCAAGTCTTCTCCAGGGCACCTGCTAGGCCTGCTGTGAGCCTCCATCAAAGTGGTCAGGAATTCACTGACAAATTTCAAAGGGGCTGAAATGTCATTACTGTTTGTATAATTTTGGATTGATTAACAATAGCATAACAGACACAAACATGACAAAGGTGGAAGGTATGAAGCAAACCTCTCATTGGCAATCTTTTCTTTATTCAGTATTCAGCAGTAGAGTCAAGCATTGGTTTACCTAGCATGGCTTATTTGGGGGGCAGAAAATGGCTTAAGTAAGGATCTGGGTTACATAAGCTTCTTTCACCATATCAATTTTCTTTCAGAAGCTTACAACATTCTTATCATGGACATTCATGCCATCCACATCTCCAAATACAATATGTCAAATCTTTCTTTTCTGAAATCTAGATTCTATTTTTTGATGTCTCATAGTCCTGCCAGTAATTATATTTTCCACCTTGGTCTCCTTTTTCCTCTATTTGATTTCTATTTTTTTAAAAAAATGAAATAAAATAAACAAAGAAAAAATTTTAAAAAATTCTTCTGCATGCCTATATATCTCACATTTCTTTTTGTTTTGAAAACATAAGACTTGGTGGCACTTTACATTCTCTCTAGATCAGCCTGTTCTCTAACTAATAAACCTTGATTAAACTTCCAACATATTCAATGACAACCTATATTTTGTATGTAAAGGGGTTTTGAGATAAATTCTAGCTGTTGTTTTTTTGTTGAGAGCCATGGCCAGTCAGAGTGATGCCTGGCATTTGCCAGAGGGAATGTTTGAAAGGTGACAGGGAATGTTTGAAAGGTTATGCCAGGGAACCATTGAGATGATTATTTGAGTTAAGCTATATCTAATTGCTGTGATGCTGGATTGATTGCATTGTATATTTGACCTTTACTGTCGGGCAATGTGGTGGCTCTTGCTGCTTGGGCGCCCGCTACTTTGAAGTTCTTGCTCTACTTTGGAGTTCTTCTGGGGATTCCCAGAGAGTTCCCATTGGTTGGGGAAGTGCCGGAGGAGGGATTTCCAGTGTGGGGGGTTGCAGGAAGGGCCATGTGAGTGGCATTGGCGAAAAAGCATGCGTGCAGTGCCGGTGAGAGTTGAAATAAAGTAGTTGCTGTTTGAACCTACAAAGCTTTGTGGTGGCTCCGTTATTTGTGCCCAGCCAGACTGAGGCATTTCTTCTTGATGTAAACTGTGAAGTGTATGAAAAATAAGTCCAAGCACATTACTCTAAATCTTTTTTTCATTTAAAATGATAGACCTCAACCAGAGCAAAGGAACATATACAAAAATACTTGCACCAGCCTGGTTTCAGACCACCCCCCACCCTAATGGAGCAGCTGACCCCAAAACAATAAGCCCAGGAAATACCCTATTCACCTTCTGGTTCCATGTTAATTACTCAGCTGGGATCAGTGCAGAGAAGTAGGCAAATATCAAAGGTGCCAGTTTAGCTCAAGACATTAAAGCATATTTTCTCAACTACTATTGCTGGCAGTATTGTATTGTGGGTGTGATACTGTAGAATAAAGTAAATCACCAGTACCCTGAGTGAGACCTTCCAGAGCCCTGGCCCAACTCTACTGACCACAGTAATAACTCCACAACTACCAATTGCTCCTAAAAGAAATTTGTTTGTGCACTGTTTCAACTTTAACAAATTTTGTTTGAGTTACTATGTTCTGAAGTTTAAAGTTTTGATGCAAAGGCAATTGGGCATGTGCAAATATCTGTAAACTGCAAACAAATAAATTTGCATTCTTTTTTTCTAGGACTTTTATGGACTATATTTTCCAACAGTCATTCAAAAAAGAGGTTAGAAAAAAATCCCTGTTTATTCCCAAGGAATCTTTACATAACACTTTTACACTGGCTACTTCACATTAACTTGCCTCAGGGATTTAATTCATAAATCAAATAAATTTCCTGCAGCTTGTACAGTGCTGTTGTAATGGCTATTATAATAATGTAAAATTGTCATGAGTGGTGAAACATGCCTGGAATCCTAGAAGTTCAGGAAAATGAGGCAGGAGAATTGGTAGTTTGAAGACAGCCTCATTCACTTAACAAGGCTCCAAGAAACTTAGTGAGAGCCTGTCTCAAAATATAACATAAAAAAGACAGTGGATGTTGCTCAGTGGAAAGCACCCCTGGGTTCAATACTCAGTACCAAACCAAAAATTTAAAAAATAAATAAATAAACATAAAGATTCAGGGTACAAAAACATGTAAAAAATGTTGGCAACAGGATAAATTTAATAAATATATTTTTGATAAAAGTGTTAAGGTTCTTTAAAAGCCCAAAATAAAAATGCTACATAATCCACTAGTAATAATTTGTGGTACTACCACAAGGTTGTACATGCCTGTACTCTCTGTGGCTTAGAAGGGTGAGACAGGAGGATCTCAAGTTAGAGACCAGACTCAAAAACTTGGCAAAGTCCTAAGCATATCAGTAAACACTGTCTCAATAATAAATAAATAAATAAAAGTGGTGGAGACTGGGTATGTAGCACATTGGTAAAATGCCCATGGGTTAATCCCTGGGTTCAATCCTCAGTACAACAAAAAAATAAATAAATAAAATAAAAGAGAGAAAGAGATTGAACTTGCATGTAATTTAAATTCAAAATAAATAAAAAAAAATATGGGCATATATGTAAAGCAATTGAAATCCTTTTGCTGAAGATATTGCTGCACTTCTATTTTTATTGTATCTTCATTCAAAGTATCTAATAAAAGGAAAAAAAATAATTGCCTTTTAGATAAAAGGTATTATCAGAAAATGCCTTCCAGCTGCAGATTATCCAACTAATGCCTTTAGAAACTACACACTTAAAATTAAATCTGGTCCCTAGAAGGCAAGACTCAGATACTTGTGTTTTTTAAGTACTCCAAGATATTTGATATCTGTGGGCACTTTTTTTAGACTCTTCTTGTAATAGTCCGGCGAAGCATCGGAGAAAGAGACCACCAAGTGACCACTCATGCAATTGGCAGAAGGGGATTTATTGATCTAGCATGCTAGGGCTCCGTGCCCACTCAAGAAGGGAGAACAGCCCAGAGCCCAGAGCAGGGGTTGTGCAATGCTTAAGTACACTTTTTGGGGAGGGCGGGACTTTACATATATCACAGTCTCCTTTAACAAATCATCATACACCACGGGAAAGTAAAGCAACAATTCTTAGACTTGATTAGTACATACATTGGCGGGAACAGGTCAGGCTGGAGTGATAGGTCATTCCTAAGGAGGGGGTTACATTCAAACTGATTGGTTTGGGCCTTGAATACCTACGTGGCAAGCTGCACAGGATCTTGGGCTATAAGTCAACTAAATGGCCAGTAGGGCATTGTCTTAACTGCCTCAGGAATTTCAGGTTTTGCATGTAGCATAGGAACTTAACAATACCTAGTCCTTTACATTTTAACTCAGGCCTTGCAGCTTAGAATCTTTACAATGCCCGGTCTTTTACACTTTAACTTTTACACTTTAACTTCAATTTCTTTTACCCTTACATTCTAAAACTCAGAATCAGGTACATAAGGGAGGTCAGGATGAAACCACAATATACAGTAAATTCTTCAATGGGTAATCTTAACTCAGACACTCTAATAGATGAAACAGTTTTGGAGATAAAACTAGATTCTCTGTTTCACTGATTTCTGGGTTATGGATTCAATCCAAACATATATTAGAAAAGACTTAAGGCTACTGGTTAAAATCTATTTATAATGGGTATTGAAAATATACCAAAGGCTGGGTGTGTTGGTGCAGGCCTGTAATCCCAGTTGCTGGAGAGGCTGAGGCAAGAGGATCAAAAGTTCAAAGCCAGCCTTAGCAAAAGTGAGGTGCTAAATGACTCAGTGAAACCTCATCTCTAAATGAAGTACAAAATAACCCTGAGACTGAGTCTCAGTAGTCCAGTGTTCCTAAGTTCAATCTCTAGTATCCACCATAAAAAAATATGTACCAGGGGGCTGGGGCTGGGGCTCAGTGGTAGCTAACTTGTCTGGCACTTGGCTTAATTCTCAGCACTACATATAAGTAAATAAAATAAAGGTCTATCAACAACTAAAAAATAGTTTTTTTTAACATAGTGTACCTATTTGTTGACAGCCTGTGACCTAATTTGCTGTGTACTTTAGTTTTTGAGATTGAAGTTGGCCATGCATGGTGGTTCATGCCTGTAATCTCAGCTGCTTCAGAGGCTGATATAGGAGGATCCTGAATTTGAAGTCAGTCTCAGCAATGGTGAGAAGCTAAGAAACTCAGTGAAAACCTTTCTCTAAGTAAAAATAAAAATAAGGGTAGGTATGTGGCTCAGTGGTAGAGTGCCCATGACTTCAATCTCTGGTTTTGCCTCCCAAAATATGGGACTGGGGATATAGCTCAGCTGGTAGAGTGCTTGCATTCTAAGCATGAGGCTCTGAGTTTAATTCCCAGTACCACAAAAAACAAAAACAAAAACAAAAACAAAAAAAGGAAAGAAAGAGAGAGATTGATCTTTCATGTAGTTTAAATTTAAGTTAGTCCCACTTCTAATTTCCTGCCACACCAGAGAAAGGTGTTTACTGAAATGTTTGGAATGTTTCTATAGGTCAGAGGCATTTTAATAAAAAGGTCTTACATATGAAAACAAAATGAGTTGAGGACCTTTATTGGGACACATAAACTAAATTACCTCATTTAGAAGAGATTAATTCTTTTAAATGTCACCTAATTTTATTCTGCTTTATTCATATGTAAAAAGCTCGGATTGTTGGTAAAGATGGTGCCTGGAGGGGCTGGGAATGTAGCACAAGTGGTAGAGCACTCACCTGGCATGCGTGCAGCCCAGGCTCCATCCTCAGCACCACCTACAAACAAAGATGTTGTGTCCGCTGAAAACTAAAAAAAAATAAAATCTCTCTCTCTCTCTCTCTCTCTCTCTCTCTCTCTCTCTCTCTCTCTCTCTCTGTCTCTCTCTGTGTGTGTGTGTGTGTGTGTGTGTGTGTGTGTGTGTGTGTGTGTATCTCTTAAAAAAAAGATGGTGCCTGGAGCATTTCTCTTCCAGGAGCTCAGGTCCATGACACTGAATGGCGCGAACTTTTAATGGCACAATGGCACACCTCCAAATCCCCAAAGTGGCGTGAACTCTCAGCCAATAAAGAAGTAAGAGCCCACTCCCCCCTGCTCCTCCTCATCCCCGTTGAGCTCATAAATATCAACACCCTCTCCCTCTCCCTCTCCCCATCACCCTCCCCCTCTCTTCCCCCTTCTCTCTCTCTTCTTCCCCCATCCCCCATCTCTTCTGTAACAGGCCTCTACAGTTCTGCTTGTTGAGTTTATGGAACTTTTCCGCCATTCCTACACAGATGATAAATCAAATCTTTTGAAAATGCTCTCTAGTTCTTGAAGAAAAATGAAACGAAATATGGGAAAATAGTCATTGATAATGTTGAAAGTGGAGTTTTGAGATGAAACAAAATTTCTCACTTTGCCAATTGCATCTGGGTGCTTGTCTCACAAATTTTGAAGAATAAAATCTATTTATTTAAGCAAGTCGAAATAGAACTCCCACCATGTGGGATGGGGAATGATACCAGATAAACTCATTTTTGTGTGCCATCTTAAAAGTTTACAGATGTTTTTCAGCAGACATGGAAAAAAATTATTTAAAATAGGTTTTAGAATAGGCATCCTGACTACCATATGGGTTCATTTTCATCTTTTCCGTGACCCATCTTTCCTTTAGCAACTTCACCAAGGGACAAAGGACTTTGTTAAAGGTGTTTCCAAAAGTGGGCATTAAGGTTTTTTACATTTGAAATAGGCCTTAATGGTGCTCATTAACATAACTTCCAGTTAGCCTCCAGCTGTGTTAGAATGAGGTTCATAATCCTGATTACACTGTCATTTTACTATCCCTTCTATTTTATACTAATTAATTTTATATTAATTCACTATAAAAAAAGAACCCTAGATTTGAATATGTGAACAGAGAGCTAGAAAACTAGAGGTTTATTCTCAGACTTAGGAAGAGCTAAGCTGAAGTTCTGGGATTTATATTGTTGTTCTGAATTTGTGATACTGCTTCCCCTATGTTTAAAAAGCTCAGGAGTCACGAGGAGCATTGAGTTAAAATCCAGCATCAGCAACTTAATGAGGCCCTAAGAAACTCAAAGGGACACTGTCTCCATATAAAAATATTTAAAAAGGGCTGGGAATGTGATTCAGTGGCTGAACACCCCTGGGTTGAATTCCTGGTACCAAAAAGAAAACAAAACACACACACACACACACACACACAAAAAAAAAAAAAAAAAAAAACCCTCCATAACAAGCTCTAAAAGTACAATCTCTCTTGTGCATGGAAACAACAAATGAAGTTGGGGTTCTCTTCAGATAATTATTACAGTCTTCACCACACAATGTGGGAACATGCTGGACTCATGGCACATGGATGCCCACAAAGGGCTTTAGAGACAAGCTGAAAACACCATACAATTATCCAACAAAATGCCCAGGTTTTTAACTGCTGATCTAAGCTTCAATAAACTAGTAAGGGGGGGGGGATGGAGGTTGATCTGCCACAGAGACCCTCTGAGGAGTCCTGTGAGGATGGCCTTAGGCCTGAGCCTACACAACACTATATTTTAAAAATTCTAGTTTCAAACCTGCAGTCTCACCAGGCACACACACCAAGCACTCCAGTATGGCCTCTAACAAGTTATTTCCCCTCAACCTGATAAATAGAGTGAAGCCCCTGGCAGGGTCTCCCAGCCTGATAAGAGAGAAAGGCAAAAATATCAGGGTGGAGACCACCAGACAAGATGTTTCTGACCCCAGGGTAAATGATAAGGAGAAACCTGGTGGTAGCTGAAGAAGATTGCAAGGGGGGTCAAAAAGCCCAAAATTTTATGTAAATAATAGAGCTAATGAACAGGGATTCAGCCAGCCAAAACAAGGATGCACTTGAGCTGGAAAGCCTGATGAGGACCTGACACCCCATTAGTTGTCTTCATTTTCTGATCCTCTGCATAATACTCACCACTCTCCAACTGTATGCCCTTGTCTGGACCCTGGTGAGAGCTGCAACTTCTTCCTATCATCCTCTCCTCAACCAGTCATCTGCTCCACACCAGGACAGCCCTGCCTTGGTTTTTGTCCTGATCACCCTGGTCTGAGTGAGTGTGCATATGCTGGACATAAAGCCTAAGGCTTGAGACTTTTGAACTTAACATGCAGAGGGAATGTCTTTAATTAGCCTGTCATGATTAAGTGTGCTTTGCAGTGCTTAGAATTAATTTATAATTGTTAGCTGTGAATGGATTATGTCTATTGCAGTACCTAGCATTAAGAATTGTTGTTTTCTTGATTAAGAACCTATAGAGTGAAATTATATTGAGTAATTGAGTGAATAAAGCATTGAAAGGGGCAGAAGTGCATGGAAATTCTTTATTTCTCTCCTGTACTGCATATATCACAATTGTTGTGAAGGACCTCAAGGCCCCAGGCCCAACATTAGGAAATCTAACCCCTGGGCCCTGAAGCTGCAAGATGCTCCCTTATACAACCCCCATGTCAAGACCCCTCCAGCAGCACGTAGCATTTCAAGTCCTGCACAATGCTACCACAAGATGTTCCATATAGATAACCCTAACGGTCAAACTTGAGGATGCAGGTTTAAAAACAGGAACTAAAAGGATAGGATGCAGGTTTAAAATAGGAATTAAAAAGACAGGATGCCATTCTATGGTTTTCCTGAGAACAATAAGTTGAAAAACAAGTTTACCCCCTAGGTGACCCACTGACTGGATTCAGAAGGTCCAACAGGAAGACTGTTGCTGTGCTATGCTAAGAACTAACCCACTTATTCCCTATAAAAGATCTGTGCCCCAAAGCCCGGTGTGCCGGTTCACCCAAGCTCCGGCTGAGGTTTCGCTGAGCACCCGCAGGCGCCTGTGTAGCAATAAATCGCCTCTTGCTTTTGCAGCCAGTGTCTCGTGTGCTTTTCCTTGGACAGGGAGTCGGAGGGTCTTTCAGTTGCCCCCTCACAACAAGTCCCTAGCCACAATTTTCATTTTCCACCATTGCCACTCTTGCCAGCTTCAAACAACCTACTTATCCAGTCTCAAGATAACAAGGCACACTTATCATTTTCTTGCTTTCAGGGTTTTCAGAGTTCTCCCTGTGATTTGTTTTCAGCTTCTTTTTAGCACAGAAATTTGGGCTCTTGATCCATGACAGAAAGCCTACAAAATGATTAAAAGAATGGCACCTAAGAGACTCACTGGAAAAGTCTTCAGGCACTGCCTCCAACCTAAGCCGAGTGGGCCCAGAATCAAGTCCAAAATGCAAGCTGGTCCATTTTCATTGTTAAAAGACTAAGGATCAGGGCTGGGGATATGAATAAAAGAAATTAAAATACTTTATATAAGATATCTGCTGTTTTCCAGATATTCACTGTACCACATATGATTAAAACCTGACATTCTCCCTCCAGTGGGTATATTGTTTTCTATAACTGTATAAGAAGTCACTCTAAAACTTACTAGTTCACATTTGGACTGAACTGCATTCATCTGCAATATTTTTGCTGCATATGTTTAGCTGTTAAGATTACTGAACTTCAGAGGGTGATCTGGCTGCCAAAAGAAAAAGCACCCTGAATCTTCTTCACATGATATCTCAGAATCTAATAAATTAAGGTGAGCTTGTTCTCATTGTGGAGACAGTGTTCTAAAAGAAAAAGCAAAAACATTAAAAAATATTTCCTGACTAGATACCTGACTAGTACTCTTTCATAGCCACAACTTTACAAAAGCCATAAAAAAAGAAGAGCCCTGACCCAAAGTTTGTAGAACGCATTCTGCATTTGGCTAGAGTAGGAGTAAAATCACATTACCAAATTTCTGTACACAGATAAAGCTAAAGGACTATTGATATTATGTCACTAATTCTGCCTTTTGTAATAGATGAGGTTAATACAGCTGTTCAGTGTCAAAAAATATTTTCAAAATCCCATAAGTACTGTGTGTGTGTGTGTGTGTGTGTGTGTGAGTGTGTGTGTTTATATGAGTGTAGTGCTGGTGGTTAAACTGAGAGAATTAGTATTCCTGAGCTATATTCTCAATTTTTTTCTTTTTGTTTTTCTTTATTTTGAAACAGGATCTTACAAAGATGCTTTGTTGTGTGCCCACAATTTTTAAGTACATATCAAGATCAAATATGCCTGACACAAAGGCAAAACTTACCTCCTTTAGAAGCCATGATTCATCATTATTTTTAAGTAGTGACATTTTTAAGTAGTGACATTTATTCAAAAAGGGGAGGGGGGTTATACACATATGTGGCTCATGTCAGCAATCTTAATAATTTGGGAGACTTAAGCAGAAGAATCACAATTTCAAATTCAGCCTAAACGATATGAGAGGGCCCTAAGAAACTAAGCAAGACTTTGTGTGAAAACTAAAAATAAAATAAAATACAATTTAAAAAGCCTGATGATATAGGGGTTTAGGAGAACTACCCTGGGTTAAGTATTCATTCCTCTCCCCTTAAAAAAAGAAAAGAAAGAATAAAAAAAAAGAAAAACAAAATTTTTACATCTGATGAACTTTTTATTCAATGGGGATAATATGTTTGAGAAAAAAACATCTAAAGCTAATAGCAAGGATTTAAAATAAACTTGGGAAATTGCTGAAAATTGAATTGAAAAATCAAGAACAAGCAATATTTTTAAAATTTCTTATCAGGAGAAATTTGAAAACAGCCATATTTCATTTCAGTCATGATGAAAATGCAGGATGCTATGGAAACTGCAACAAAAGGACTGTATCTGTATCACAAAAGTTTTGTAAATGGAGAATATGAAACACTACATTTAAAAAGTGAGGGTGAGACAACATTAAGGCCATATGTGTAATCTAAAATAAATAATATACTAAATCTCCACTATATGAATTTTATCTGAGAGTATGTCTACAAAACAACACAATACTCCATACATAAAGCAAAGGATTTGTGATAGTCTCAAATTAAAAATGATTTCACATCTGTGGCTGTTGTGCAGGGGCTTATATCAAAAAAGCAAGGTTTGGGGCTCAAGCAGTTGAATGAAGATGTGAGGAACTTTTGGGATGGTAGGCATGCTACTTTTGAAGGCAGCAATAGCCCATAGCCAAACTCTAGCTTCTATCCCTCAGCCCCCCAAATTATTAAATAGAACTTTTTTTTTTTTTTTTTTTTTTATGCAGGTCAGACAAAGAAGGCATATCAACAACATTTTACTGATGTAAGAGCATGCTCACAAACAAATGTTTTTGACCTTGAGTACATAGATTGAATATGAGTGTTTATGACCTTGGTTACTTGCTAAAAATACAGCCCTCTGGAAGCCTGGCCAGGTACTAACATACTTGGTCTTTTTTTGTCCTTAAATGCCTCATGGCATTGAGCATTTTACAACTTCTACTGTAAGGAGCAATGCTAACCTCTCCATTCTTAAGGTGCAACACAGAACGCTGTTTATCTCTAATTCTTACAGACAAAAAATAATAATCTTGCTCTCTTGCCACCTGGGTAAATTATTTTTAAAAGTCCACCAGTTCTGCTTAACAGGTAAAATGGGGTAAACTTGGATACCTGGGCTGGCCATGCCAGTTGTTCACTGGAGCCATTGGCTGCTGTTGTTTCATTTTATGCATCATCCATTGACTGGACTTGAAGGCCTTTATCCTTCTTCTTCTCCCCAGACTCAATCATCACAATGGAGAAGGTTGATGGGTATTTTCAAAATACAGAGATCCTACTCTACTGGATATACTTTGGATTCCTATACTTCTTGATTATTTTGCAATTTCTCATTCTGGTAGTCTCTCCTACACTTGCATCAGTTTTTGCTGTCAGATCTATAGAAACCATTCATCCCATGACCACAGCAGCTGCACATGACTCATTTGACTACTTCTCCAAATCATCTATGCCATTGCTGCCACTTTTTTCTTTGGCCAGGGGCTGGAGCCTGGGCTTCAGCAATTCATTGATAGTTCAACTTCCAAGGTTCATGTTTCCACACAGTGCAGTCCAAATCCTTATTTCTGTTTACAAGGAACTAATCCCATTATGTCACAGCTCTCCACAGGAGTTCACTGTAATTGGAATGAGGCAACAAAGTGTTGTATGCTTCTTCGTGTCCATAGTTGCCACTACTCCCCTAAAAATCTCCATTAATCTATCAGGACTGAGATATCTCTCACCTGCAAATATCCTAAAGACTATGCGAGTTGCTGTGTGGGCGTTGAGACCCAGGATGTAAAATTTTGGTCTCTAGCAATTGAGAGATGTGAGGAAGAGTTGGCAGTGTAGTCATGCTTATGCAGAGGTAACAATAGCTCCCAGGTAGCCCAGAGCATCCAGCCCTCAGAATCCTGCATCATTCCATAGGCCCTTTCATATATAGGCCAGAAAACAAAGGTGCATGATCAATATTTTACATAGTGAAGACATGCTCAGAAAAAAATGTTTATGACAATTAATGTATACACTTAATCAAGGTATTCGTTACTTAAATAAATGATAATAATACTTATAATAATCATCATCATAATAATAACAATAACCTTTTGGAAGCATCAACAACAGAGTAGCTATAGCCATGTTTGGCCTTTCCAATGATCCACTCTTATAGATTTCATCATCAAAATATCTACACACCTGAAGTCTTCTGCAATGATCTATTAGCAAGGAGGTAAGAGCTCTGCATCCACAGGCTTCAAAAAATATGCTGTATTGTGATATGACTAGAACACAATCCCCCTGTCTAGGATTACTAAAAGCCATCTCCAGATGGTATCTAAACAAGCTCATCATTCTTGCAACTTATCATTGATCAACTGCTGTGTGGCTGCATCTAAAGATATCATATGTATTGAAGTCATACTGATATTATTATATGGCAGAAACCCATTCCTGTGCTTCTGATAACAAACCAACTGCTATGTGATTTTGCAACACAACTTTTTGTATTTGATATTTTTCTTGATTAACTAGAGTTAGAGCCTGCTTTAAAAGATTTAAGGTTTGGTTGTGTACTCTGTATCTTATTCACCAAGGTTACATAAAAATAAAGAAAATAACTCATCCTCATGAGTTTAAAATTTTATTTATCATATAGTCTTCTCTTTAGCTATAAGCACACCATAATTTTCCATAGGCTGTATGGTTTGAACCTAGTATCCTAATAATGCCAGAAGAAAAACCAGAAGTTCAAACATATTGAGTAACATTTTCAAATTAAATCAAGTTTAGGCAGTAAATAATTGTCTGGATAAAATGGAGATCAACAGACTGTTGACTAATAATAGATAATGTTACCTTCAGTATACATTGAAATATGGGTTTCAATATTTAAACCTTAGGAATTAAGCCAGAATTAATAAAGGGGTGATTATAACAGCTGCTTCTCTGCTTATCATTTCAATTTTGCCTATTCATAAACCAGGAAACAAGAGCCAATATTGTAATGTATGTCTGCAATTTCAGTGACTTAAGAGGCTGAGGAAGAAGGATTTTAAGTTCAAGGCTAGACTCAGCAACTCAGTGGGGCCTTAAGGATCTTAGTAAGAACTTGGCTTGTCTTTAAAAACAAATGGGCTGGAGATGTGATTTATGATAAAGTGTTCTGAGTCCAGTCCTTGGTACAAAAAAATATTCTGCTTTATAGTGCCACTATCTAACTTCTAAGATAATAATGAAAGATTGATAATTCATGTAGTCTAGAGGATGTGAGTTGTGGCTTTGGGGTCACAGAGAATTGATCCTGAATTCCAGTAAAGTTGCTTAATATTCAGGAGACCTTTCAAATATTCTTTCACACTGAACAGCTATGTAAACCTCATCCATTACAAAAAACAGAATGATACCGAGTGTCAACATATTAGCAATTCTTTAGCCCTATCTGTATACATAAAGTTGACAATGTGTTTTTACTCCTCTTGTAGCCAAAGTGCAGAGTATATTTCCCAAATTTTGGATCTGAGCTCTTATTTTTTGTGAGTGACTTATGTAAATCTGTGACTATGAAAGTGTATTAGTCAGGAAACACTTTGAATACTTTGTTTTTACTTTCATAACACTGTCACCTCCATGAGAATGAGCCCACCTTAATTTATTTGATTCTGAGAAGAAGGGTGTTTTTTTTGGCAACCATATCTCCCTCTGAAGTTCAGTAACCTTACCAAATATCACCTAATGCAGTAAAAAGATCCCATATGAACCCAGGCTTAATTGATGATAAGCCCACACTTGAGACAATAATTTTTATATGGTTTCTTCTTATTTAGTGATAGATATCTACTTCACTAAACATGGGCTGAATGCCAGGATTCAATCACATGTGGAACAGAAGTTATGTGAAAAACATAATGTGCCTTATAGGTACTGGTTAAATTTTTATTAATTTAAATTTAAACTTTAATCTCTTGACAGGCTTTATTGAATTATATAGAAATATGTATAGACTTCTATTCCTTTAATGTTTGATGATATTCTCAGAGTACCCCATACTAATGAAGAAAATTGAAATAACAACCCTGCATTAGGCTAAAGACAAAACTGCAAAATAAATTTTTTTAAATGTCTAGACTCTAGTTTCTGGGTTACTGATGATCTGATTACCTAGAGTCTTCTCTCCAGGTATATCAACCTCTTTTGGTTAAAGTATGCTATCTAAAATGAAAATGGACCCGTGCCCAGAATCCTGTGAGAAACAGTTTCCACTTTTGTACACTTCTGAGTTGTAGATGGCTTCTCTCTCAAAGTGCAGAGTCTCTCCTAATCTTTGGCCCTGAGAGAATGTTGTTTGGTATGTTTATTCCATAACCTATGACACAGAACTGAGTTGTCCATTTTTTTCACCTTGCTGAGGTCAGGGTATTTATGAATCTCAAACATATAATATAGCTGTGGTGAACATAGATATCCCTGAGACGTCAAGAGTGAATTTTAGGATGAAGCTTGAAAAATACATTTATTTATTAGTCAATTTATATTTTCAAAAATAATAATATTTTGGATATAGTGGTTTAAATTATTAAATTGATTTAAGCTGTCCTTAATTTTTATTATGAATACTAGAAATTTTTAAATTATACTAATGCATTATATTGTTTTTCCCTCTGGGAAAATATTAATGACTTAGGACATTGCTTAGAAGTTTAAAATAAAATTTGCTTTCTCATAAGACCAGACAGCACAAAAGTTAAATGAAATTTTAAAGTAATTTTGATAAAATTTTTATTCATAAAAATATATATTTTGGGTGTGTGGGAGATCTTGCCTCTTGGTTTTATCTTCCCCATTGGGTTTCTCCCCACTGAAATTAAGTTTTCATCACATGAGAAGAACATCATATAGTCTTTTACCTTTCCCCCTCTCACTAAGGTGTGTCTGTAGAGTTTAAGAGTGGTGAGGATAATACAAATGATGAGAAGTGATGAGATGTCATTCCAAGTCCTCATCAGCCTCCCCAGCTCAAGTGCATTTTTTATTGAGCTGGCTGAACATCTGTTCATTTGCTCTACTCTTTATACTAAATTTTGCAGCTTTTTTACCCTTTTTTCAATCCTTGTTAGTTACCACCAGATTTTTCCATGACATCATTTACTCTAGGGCCAGAAACATCTGGTCTGGTGGTCTGCACCTTGGTCTTCCCACCCTTCCCTCTTATTAGGTGAGGACAACCTGCCAGAGGCCTCACTCTGTTTATGGTGAGGGGAAGTGATTTGTTTATGTCTGAAGGCAATACTTCAGGGCTTCTTTAGGCATGCCTGGTGGGACTGCATGTTTCAAACTGAAGTTTTTAAAATGGAGTTTTTTTTAGGCCAGGCCTAAGGCCATCCTCACAATAGTGTAGTTAATTTGTCCAAAATTAAGGTGTTTTTTATTTGTTTGTTTGTTTCTTTAATGTATTTGTCCTCAAGTGAATTTTTTTCATTTTTCTTCTTCTTCTTTTTTTTTTTTTGTACCAGGTATTTAACTCAGGGACACTGAGATACATCCCCAGTCCTTTTTTGGTATTTATTTAGAGAGAGGGTCTCAGTTAGTTGCTTAGTGCCTTGTTTTTGCTGATGGTAGCTTTGAACTCATGATACTCATGTAAAATTCTTCTGTGCCACAGGGGTTATGGCCTGTGCCACCAAGTTTGCTTTCAACTGAGTTTTTAAATATATAAAACCACTTTATTAAAGTGACATTTAGAAGCATTCCTAATATTCAAGCAAACTCCTTAGACCTGGTATGGCAGGAAATAAAAGTGGAACTGGACTTTAATTTAAATAACAAGAAAGTTGAATTGCAAGGGCTTAATTAGAACACAGATAATTAGAAGGTTACAGGCCATAGCACTCTTGTACTTGTTTAAAATAATTTTTTTCTTAGTTGTGGATGAACAAAATATATTATTATTATTATTATTATTATTATTATTATTATTATTATTATTATTGTGGGTCCAGTATCAAACAGACTGCCTCATGCATACTATCCAAGTACTCTACTACTGAGCAACAACCCTAAATCCTTACCTGGTATTTTTTTAAATATTTATTTATATTTAATTTTTTTATATGGGGCACTGAGAATTAAGCTCACGGCCTCATATATGCTAGGCAAGCACTGTACCACTGAGCCACACCTTCAGCTCTTTCCTGGTACTTTTTAAATACCTGTTTTACATAAATTTTAATTAGTAGCTTTAACCCTTTTCCAATATCTGTTTGGATTAAATCAATAACCTAGAAATCAGTGAAGCAAAGTCTAGTTTTATCTCAAACTCTGATTTTACTTCCTCTTTCTTCCCCAGACCAGACACCTTATCACAGTGTCTGAATTAAGATTCTCCCTTGAATAATTTACTGTATGTTGTCCACATTCCTAACTCCAAAATTTACGTATTCCTTAATTTTGGAAAAGTCTTATAGAATTTTTCCGGAGGTACCAAAATTTCTTGGAGTACTCAGAAAAATCTGTATCTGAGTCTTGCCTTTTAGGGAGCAGTTTGAATTATAAGTATGCAGCCTTTAAGGCAATTAGATGGATGATCTGCAGCTGGAAGAAACCTTTTCATCAATACCTTGCATCTAAAAGGCACTTCATTTGATTCCTTTTATTAGATACTGTGAATAAACCTACAATAAAACATGGAAGTGAAGTAATATCTTTAACAAAAGTGTTCCAATTTCTTTAGATATTTATCCAGAATTATAATTACTGGGTTATAGGGCATTTTTTAAACCAAGAATTGTTATTGTTATTTATTTTTACTTATTTAGGCACTTTACCACTGTGTTATATCCCTATTTTTTTTTTTTTTAATAAGACAGGATATCACTGAGTCACTTAAGCCATTGCCAAGTTTCTGAGGCTGGTCTTGCCTTTAAGTTCCTCCTGTTTCATCCTCCCAAGCCACTGAGAGTACAGACATTCACAATGATACCCTGCTTCAAAAAAAATTATTATTAGTGGATTATATGGCATTTTTATTTTGAGCTCTTAAGAACAATTATAGGGGCTGGGAATGTGGCTCAAGCGGTAGTGCACTTGCCTGGCATTCGTGTGGCACTGGGTTTTATCCTCAGCACCACGTACAAATAAAGATGTTGTGTCTGCCGAAAACTAAAATGAATAAATAAATATTAAATTCTCTCTCTCTCTCTCTCTCTCTCTCTCTCTCTCTCTCTCTCTCTTTAAAAAAAGAACTGTAAGGGTCCCGCGAAACGTCAGAGAAAGAGACCACCAAGTGACCACTCATGCAATTGGCAGAAGGGGGATTTATTGAACCAGCATGCTGGGGCTCCGTGCCCACTCAAGAAGGGAAAGCAGCCCAGAGCCCCGAGCAGGGGCTGAGCACTGCTTAAGTACACTTTTTGGGGAGGGCGGAGGGCCTTGTATACATCAGAACAAATCATCATGAGGCGCGGGAAAATTGAACAACAACTCCTAAACATGATTAGTTCATTCATTGGCGGGAACAGGTCAGGCTGGAGTGATAGGTCATTCCTAAGGAGGGGGTTACATTTAACCTGATTGGTCCAGGCCCTGCAATGCCTACGTGCAACCACACAGAGCCCTTATTAAACAACCAAATAGTCAGGGGAAATATTTACTGGGCAGTTCCAAGCATTGTCTTAACAGCTACAGAAATTTCAGGGTTTGCAGGTAGCATAGAAACCTAACAATACCTAATCCTTTACATTTTAACTCAGACCTTGCAGCTTAGAAACTTTACAACACCCGGTCTTTTACCCTTTAACTTTTACACTTTAACTTCAATTTCTTTTACCCTTACAGAACCATGAAATTTTTTTCAAAAGTATCTTTATTAACTTTATATTGTAACCAAAATTTTTATCTATGCATATAGACCTATACTCTGGAGTCCCTACTATCTTTCAGATATTTGTTTTGTTTGGTGTGGTTTGGTGCTAGGAATTGAACTCCATGGGTGCTTACCACTGAGTTATGTCTCCAGTCCTTTTTTTTTTTTTTTGAGACAGGTGATATATCACTAATATCTCAATAAGTTGCTTATAGCCTTTCTATGTTGTTAAGGCTGTCCTTCAAATCACAATCCTCCTGACTTGCCTCTCCAGCCTCTAGTATATTTGCCACCACACCTAGCTCTTTTAGATTATTATAATAACCTTTTCAACAACACCACCCAGGCTACAGAAAATCTCTTTGACTGATGCATTTTATCCCTGAGGAAAGTTCATATGAAGTAGCCAATGTAGGACTATTCTGTAAAGATTTGTTGGAATTAACAGGGATCATTGTTTTTTAAGCTCCTTTCTGAACATCTGTTTGGTATCATAGTTCATAAAAGTGGTGGGAAAAGGATGTAAATTCATTTGTTTGAAATCTACAGAGATTTACATTAGCTCAATCACCTTTTGTTCTAGAGTTTGGAACTTCAGGACATAGTAAGGTAAATAAAATATGTTAAAGTTGAGATATTCAGTACACACATTGACACACACATCCACACACACACACACACACACACACACACACACACACACATACACAAACTTTCTAGGAGCAATTGGTAGTTCTGGCATTATTACTAGTGTATCCAGGACATAGTAACATAAACCAAATATGTTAAATGTGAAACATTCAATACACACATACACACACCCACAAAAAAAAAAAAAAGCCTTTTTCTAGGAGGAATTGGTAGTTCTGGCCTTATTACTAGTGTATCAGTGTTGGGCAGGATTCAGGAAGTGCTAAAATCTCACTCAGGCTTAGAATAGTTTACTGGAGTCCTCCCTATTTCACCTATAATACAAGCTAGAGTGAACTTCATCTGTCAGCAACAGCAATTGGGAAAATATGCTGGCAGATTTTTTTTTTGAGATAAATTGACAGCTTTGATATTTGGGTATTTTTGTGTCTTGGTCACAGCTGATGAAACACTTGTGAAAACTTTTATGGCTCCTAGATATCACCATTTTTTTGTATCATTTCTTTCATATTTCCTTCTTTTTTTTTTCTTTTTTGTGGTGCTAGAGATTGAACCCAGGGCCTTGTGCATACAAGGCAAGCACTCTAAAAACTGAGCAACATCCTCAGCCCCTCTCTCACATTTCTGTTCACTAGAGGTGATGATGGTAATTGGGAATTTTGTCCCAAATGTTGTACATTACTTAAGACCGGACTAATATCCAGTGTATCTAAATCTCTCTACTCATTCATGATTTTGCCAAAGAGATACTCACAGTAGTTTTTTTTTTTCCTTAAATGTATCTATAGATGGAGGGAGAGTGTCTCATTTAATATTCTGCTTTATTTTCAACATCATTCCCTCTTAATATTTGCTTTTTATAGTGTTGCTAAGTTTGGAACTGACTATCTTGCACATTCTGCACACACACTCTAACAGTGAACTTTGCCTCTATGTCCCAATTCTAACTTTAGGTTGGATAGATTCATTCATTCATATCTAATGTTATTTTTCATATGGTCCATTTTACATATGCCTTTCTATTGCTCTTAACAATACTATTGATCTACATATGGTTTCAGATTTGTTTTATATTATGATATATTGGTCTGTATTATTGCAATATAGTTTCATAATATACATTAAATGTGTCTCATAACAATAACTATATTATTATTTTTTTTATTAAAGGTTTTGGGGTATTTTACATATATTTTATTTCTAAGATAATTTTTTGGTCCCTTCTTTCCTTTCTTTTATTTGGTACTTGGAATTAAACTCAGGGGAATTGAGCCACAGCCCCAAACATATTTTGTATGACATTTAGACACGGTATCTCACTGAATTGCTTAGGGCCTCACTTTTGATGATGCTGGCTTTGAGCTCACAATACACCTCCCAAGGTACTGGGATTACAATTGTGCACCAACAGGTCCAGCTCTCTCCTTGTATTTAAAGAAAAACACGCTAAAATTTTGATAGGAAAATATTATATATTAAATTGAGTTAAAATAATTGTCTTTGTAATGATTAGTTTTATTTACACACATTCTATTTTATGTGATTTTGTACATTTTTATTTTGTTTGTGATAAGTTCCACATATTTTCCTTGAAATCCATTATACATGTGATGTATTGAACAGATGTAACTTCAGGATAATACTTATGTGGTATTTTGTACTCTAATTAAACCAAAAATCTTTCTGGGATCCAGAACCATTTTTTCTCAAACTTTATTATTTTTATTTTTCTGAATCACCTCCTGTTTCCTCCTAGGCCGCACATTTCTACTGTATTGACAAGTATAGCTCTAGTCTTATGCTATCACATACTTGTACACTGTCGTTGTACACACATACTATAATTTCTACAGGTCTAAGCAGCTTGGTGAGAAATATATATATATATATATATATATATATATATATATAGTTTTCATGATGAAATAACAGCAATTTCTACTCCATTTTTAGTTCATGATAATTTGTTCTGTGTCCTCATCAATACATTGTATTCTTTTTGTTGTTTTTGTTTCTTACTGGAAATTTAAATCAGGGGCACACAGAGACTGGGTCACACATAGTTGCTTAGGGCCTTGCTATGATTCTGAGGCTGGCTTTAAACTCAGGATTATCTTGCCTTAGCCTCACAATCCATTGGGATTAGAGGTGTGTGTCATGGAAACTGGTTCTATTTTATTTTTATATTGAAATATATATTACTTCTGAAAATAATTTATTCTTGATATTAAGAAAGCATAGAATACCATTTTCCCCCACAAATAACTCCCCCTTTTTTTGGAAAAGATGTCAATTTTTTTGGAAAAGATGTCAATAGTGCTAGGTGTATAATTTATTAATGTCTAAATGGCAAGTTTATTATTATTATTAGTATTATTATTATGCTATGTATTAGTTACAAAACTTTATCTCTTCATATTATTATAAGGTATATACTCTTTTCTATAACTTTATAGCATATATCATTGTGTATCAAAATGAACTTTTGGGGGTTGGGAGGTGAGGGGAGGGATCATGGGGTTAAAAATGATGGTGGAATATGATGTATATTGTTATATAAAGTATATGTATGAAGAAGTGAATTCATGTAAATATAATTTGTATAAAACCAGAGAAATGAAAAATTGTGCTGTATATGTGTAATAAGAATTTTAATGCATTCTGTTATCATATATAATTAAAAATATTTAAAAATTAAAGATAAATGATGGCATTATGTTCTTTGTACTTTATGAAGTACAAAATGTATCCTGAACATTTGGTAATACATAAACCTAGATGTAGGTATTTATAGTGTTGTCAGAAAAATTAAATAAATACTGTAGAGTTCATTTTTTGCAATGTATACTCATAATTATATGAGATGCATTTTGTACATATACATGTATACTACCATTATATATAATTAAAAATGATTACTACATCTCACATTAACTACATTTATTTCAAATTAATTTGTCTTTTGAAGGCACTGATATATGACACTCCTTGATATGTACACTTGTTGTGTCCTCAAATTTGTCAATTTTATGTATTATGTTCTTTCCTTTATTCTCCTTTTTATAGAATTTATTTTTCCAAATTATTGAGATTAATAAATTTTAAACAATTCAGTATAACAGTGCAGTCTGTAGATTTTCTTTTTTAACCTAAGACAAAATACATCCCAATTTTAATAGGCTTATTGTTATGTAAATGACTTTTAAAAAGCTGTATATATAACACCCTTACCTGACCTTACTCTGGACTATTGATATCTGGGTGGAGGGGATCTCAAAATGATCCATGGAAAAGGCAGAACAGGGATGGATCAAGATGTGACCTTGGTGGATACTGAGTATGTAGTAGTGAGTATTCATGAAAAAGTATTGGTGGAATAGGTACGGGTAGAGAAAAAAGTGCTGTGAAGGAAAGAGAGAAAGAATGACCAACTCAAGAGTTCAGATTTAAAAAGTCTAATGGTGGATCAATGGTAGTATGAGGGTAAAGGGTAGTTTCTTTGGAGGCAGAAATAAGGTAGAAGGGAAAGAAAAAGGTAACTCTGGCACAGTCCCCAAGAGAAAGAGTCAAATGAACACTACTCTCTCTCTCTCTCTCTCTCTCTCTCTCTCTCTCTCTCTCTCTCTCTATATATATATATATATATATATATATATATATATATAACTTCTATAACATTAGATTAAAGTCAGCCAGCCTCAGCAATTTAGTGAGGCTCTATGAAAATCAGTGAAACCCTTTTTCTTTATAGAATATTTTATTAAAGGCTGAGAGTGTTTCTTAGTAAAAAAGCATATCTGATTTCAATTTGTCATATGAGAGAGAGAGAGAGAGAGAGAGATCTTGCAAAAATTTAAAAAAGTAATCAGTGACACTGTTAGTTGCCGCAGTCTGGCTGGGCACAAAATCACGAGCCACTCACAGCTTTGTAGATTCAAACAGCAATTCTTTATTCCTGAACTGTCACCAGCACTCTACACGCAGGTTCTGGGGAAAAAGCACTTCCACTGGGCTCTGCATCCCAAAATACTCTCTGAATCCCGCGAGAACTCAAAGGGAACTCAAGGAGTGGGTGGGGCCTGAGGCAGCAGGATACGCCCTAGTCCCAGCAGGGTCCTCCTTAAACCTGGAACTGCCCTAAACCCAAGGAGCAGGCGCCTGAGGCAGCAGGATACTCCCTATTCCCAGCAGGTTACACCCTAAACCTGGACCCACCCTAATCCAGCAGGATTCTCCCTAAACCCGGATCCATCCTTGTCCTTGAGCAGGGTCACCTTACTCAAACATACATGCAATGTTACTGCAAATGACCTGGGTCCAAGGCAAGCCCATTTCCACAATGGAGAGTCCTCTGTCTAAGCAACATGGGGTAAGCTGACAAGGAAATTGCCATGAGTCATTCTTACTTTGCTATGGGTCTCAGCAGTTAGTGTCAAGGATTAAATAATTTAAACGTAATAGTGAGCTAGTTGGAAAACTCATCTAGGTTATTAACTACTGCTTGGGAAGTTAGTCTACTCTCCAAAATATAAAAGTTAGAGAGAAATTCTTTATTAAAGTGTATATAAGAAAAAAGAGGAGTTTTGACACAGCTTTTAGATGACCCAGACTGGGTCAACTTTAGCAGGTGATTAGGGTTCTGCAAAGATGATAAATCCTTGAGTTATTTGGAATAATGTGATTTTATCTAGTCTTCATAAATGAAGATTGAGGTCTAATATAAATCAGGCTTGGTAAAGGAAAAACATTTCAATGAAAAGTAAATGTATGAATAAACACATAAAACAATATTTAACCAAAAGTCAACCTTCAGAATATTTATGCAATTATGTAATGACCAGTAATGTAAAAACAATGACAACTAAAGAAAAAGTGAATTAATAAAAACAAAAAAATAATGTAATGAATGAATTAATTAATGAATAGCTAACAAGTGCAAAGATGTAATGTGACTGGAATTGTCAAAGTCAGCTTGTAGCCATGAAAAAGTGTAAAGGTACATAGAAATGGTGTTTTACTGCTTACTGAGACATACCCTATGAACTATAAATTCCACTCCTAGGTGGGAAGAGTTGAACACAGAATCCATTCACCTGGCTCTCTCACTTGGGAACTGTGCAAAAAATTACGTTTTTCTTTCCCTCAAATTTTATTGCTGCTTCCAAGAACACTACCCTCTATATTCACGCTATCATTGTAGACTTGTAGCATGTGAACCCCTCTATTATTCAAGTTTTTCTTCTTTTTTTCATTGCTCTTTTTCTTCCTACCCCCATATCATCCACCAATACTTATTTTGTATAGCAAAATCTACATACTCAACAATCACCAGTCTTATATCTTACTATATCCATTTCCTACCTTGTGCATGACTACTTTGAGATCCCCTCCATGAAAACATCAATAGTCGAAAGTGATCAGAATGGGGGTAAAAATTGCAGAATATTAAATGTCAGTTACACAACAAGAAAGCTATAAAAAGTGGGCTTCATTTAAAGTTGAAAATAAAAAGAAAATCTTTACACTTCACTAGTTAAAATAAAGGATCAAAAATTTATGAGTCTCAATTATTTGAATTATACTTGTGAGTCACGTTTTTGGGGGAAGGGATATAAGAACATTGCTGAAGAGTTTAAAGTTCAAACTGTTTTTTTTTTATGAGACAAAGAATAGAAAAATTAAAAAATATATTAAAGTAATTGTGATATCATTTTCATAAAAATATATATACATATTTATTCACAAATTGCTTTAACCTTATAAACAGTTATAAGTGTCAATACATTTCTCGCTGGGCGAGGTCCTATTATTGGAAGAAAACTTTGCCTTAAAATAACCCCATACAGAGGCATTTAATGCAATTAACAGGCCTTAAATAATAATAATAATAATAATAATAATAATAATAATAATAATAATAATAAGTGAGGTGGGGAGGATTTCAGGTTGTGAAGCATACCTGTAATATAAGTTACTTGAAAAGACATCACAGGAGAATTTTATACATTTTCTGAAGACATATATGTATATATTATTTATTTATTTATTTATTTATTTATTTATTTTTTTTTTTTGAGAGAGAGAGAGAGAGAATTTTTTTAATATTTATTTTTTATTTATCGGCAGACACAACATCTTTGTTTGTATGTGGTGCTGAGGATCGAACCCGGGCCGCATGCATGCCAGGCGAGCGCGCTACTGCTTGAGCCACATCCCCAGCCCCTGTATATATTATTTATAAAAAGTGTTTATGAGTACTGTAGTGAGGGTGCACAAGTCCAACACAAATTTTTTTTTTCTTGAATTTTTTTTTTGTTGTAGATGGACACAGTATCATTAGTAGTTTCTTTGTTGGCTTTTTTAAATATTTAGTTTTAGTTTTTGGTGGACACAACTTCTTTGTTTGTATGTGGTGCTGAGGATCGAACCTGGGCCGCCCGCATGCCAGGTGAGTGTGCTACAGCTTGAGCCACATCCCCCTCTTGGGTGGCTTTTTAATACAGTGCTTCGAGTTCAACCAAGTACCTCATGCATGCTAGGGATGTTCTCTACAACTGATCCATAAACCTAGTCCCCAAAGTCCGTTGCTTAATGTATATTTTTGGTGGGAGTGTATGTGTGTAGTGCAGGGGATTGAATCCATGGCCTTATATAAGCAAAACAAGCACTTTACTGACTAAGCTATATTCTCAGCCCTGATCTGTAGTTGGTTAACAATGACAATGGAGCAGCCTGTCATTCAGACATTGATTCTGTGCCCACTTGGCTCAGATTGGAGGCAGTGCCTGAAGCCTTGACCAATCAGTCACTTAGGTGAGAACTGTCCAATCCTCATGCAGCCAGTGATGAGGGGGAGGGATTCCACAATCTTCTGTTCCCTTGGTGTCTGGAACCTGCCATTTTAAAAATCTTTTTGTAGGCTTCTCTTCTGTATCCAGAGCCCAGCTGTCTGTGCTATGCAGAATCTGAAAACAAACCACAGGGAGAACGCTGAGAACCCTGAGAGCCAGGAAACAGTAAGTGTGCCTTGTTATCTTGAGACTGTGTAGGAAGGGGGCTTAAAGCTGACAGGAGTGGCAATGGTGGAAACTGGCAGTCCTGGATAGCGACTCCTCCTGGTCCTCTCCAGAGTCTTGTGGCCAGAGGGTCTCTCTGTGGTAGCTTAGCCTTCACCTCCCTCTGACTAGTCTAGTGAGGCTTAGATCAGCAGTTGAAAACCTGGGCATTTTATTCCATAATTGTATGGTGTTTTCAGCTTCTTTCTAAAGCCCTTTGTGGGCTTCCATGTGCCATGAGTCCAGCATGTCTCCAGATTTCATAGTGAAGACTGAGATAATTACCAGGAGAGAACTACAAATCCATTTATTGTATTCATGCATGAGAGAGGCTGTTAATTTTAGGGCTTGTTACTCATGAGGGTTTGTTTGCTTGTTTTATTATTATTATTATTATTATTATTATTATTATTATTATTATTATTATTATTATTATCATGTGTATGTTGTTTTCTTTTTGGTACCATAAATTCAACCCATAGGTGTTCATCAACAGATTCACATTCCCACCCCTTTTTAAATATTTTTATTTAGAGACAGGGTCCCTTTGAATTTCTTAGGGCCTCACAAGTTTGATGATGCTGGCTTTTAACTCATTCTCTTCATGAGTCCTGAGATTTTTAAATGTAGCAGAAGCAGTATCTCAAATCCAAAACCAAAATCTGAAATCCAAAACTTCAGTTTAGCTCTCCATAGGTCTTAGAATAAACCCCTAGTTTTCTAGCTCTCTGTTCACATATCCAAAACTAGGGTTCTCTGTTCACAGAAAATAAGTATAAAATAGAATAGATAGTATAATGACCATGTAATGTAGATAATGGGCCTCACTCAAACACACCTGGTGGCTAACCTAAAGATGTTAATGAGCACAATTAAGGCCTATTTCAAATGTAAAAGACCTTGAAGCCCACTTGTGGGAACACCTTCAACAAAGTCCTTTGTCCCAGGGGTGATTCCTGATTGAATTTGAAGAAAAAAAGATGGGTCATAGAAAGAATGAAAGTGAACCCATATAGTAGTCAGGATGCCTTTTCCAAAGCCTATTCTAAATGCATTATGCTTCCTGTTCTGCCCAAAACCATTAGTAAACTTCTAAGATGGCACACAATAATGAGTTGTTTTTTTTTTTTTTTTTTTTTTCTGGTATCATTCCTCATACCACCTGGTGGGTGTTCTATTTCTTCTTGCTTAAATAGATTTTTTTTTCTTCAAAATTTATGAGACAAACACCCTTATTCAATTTGCAAACTGAGAAATTTTGGTTAATGTCAAAACTCCACTTTCAGCATTATTAATCATTTTCCCATGTTTTATTTCAAATGTATGCATCATTTATAATGTTTTTCTTCAAGAACTGGAGGGCATTTTTAAAAGATTTTAATTTTTTTTTAAAGAGAGAGAGAGAGAGAGAGAGAGAGAGAGAGAAGAGAAGAGAAGAGAGAGAATTTTAATATTTATTTTTCAGTTTTTGGTGGACACAACATCATTGTTTGTATGTGGTGCTGAGGATTGAACCTGGGCCACACGCATGCCAGGTGAGTGCACTACCGCTTGAGACATATCCCCAGCCCTAAAAGATTTTAATTTATCATTCTGAGATTTTCATGTGAGAAGAAAGCAGAATAAAAGTAGGTGACATTAAAAATAATGAATCTCTCCTAAATGAGGTTTATGTGTCCCAATTAAGGATTTTTTTAAAAAAAAATATTTATTTATTTTAGTTTTCGGCGGATACAACGTCTTTGTTTGTATGTGGTGCTGAGGATCGAACCCGGGCCGCACGCATGCCAGGCGAGCGTGCTACCGCTTGAGCCACATCCCCAGCCCCCAATTAAGGATTTTTAAAAACTGTAATGGGTCATCAATTGAGGGTTTATTTATTTATTAATTTGTTTGTTTATTTATTTATGGTCAGGCAATATGGGGTTGTGGCTCAGTGGTAGAGCACTCACCTAGCACGTGCAAGGTCTTGGGTTCGATTCTCAGCACCACATAAAAATAAGTAAATAAAAAATAAATAAATAAATAACCCACACAAACATTCCAAATATTTCAGGAAACTCTTTTATTCTGGTGTGGCAGGAAAAAATAAAAGTGGGACTAACTTGAATTTAAATTACATGCAATTTCAATCTCTCTCTCTCTCTCTCTCTCTCTCTCTCTCTACTGCGGATTGACCCCAGGGCCTCATGCTTAGAAGGCAAGCACTCTACAAGCTGAGCTATTTACTCAGCCCCATTTTTTTGGGGGGGAGACTGGGGATTGAAGTCAGGGGCACTCTACCACTGAGCCACATCCATACCCTTATTTTGTATTTTACTTAGAGACAGGGTTTCACTGAGTTGCTTAGTGCCTCACCATTGATGAGACTGGTTTTGAATTCATGATCCTTATGTCTCAGTCTTGTAAACAGCTGATATTACAGGCATGCACCACCATGCCTGGCCAACTTCAATCTTTTTTTTTAAAGAGAGAGTGTGTGTGTGAGAGAGAGAGAGGGAGAGAGAGTTTTTTTTAATTTAATATTTATTTTTCAGTTTTGGGCGGACACATCATCTTTGTTTGTATGTGGTGCTGAGGATCGAACCTGGGCTGCACGCATGCCAGGCAAGCCCACCACCGCTTGAGCCACATCCCCAGCCCCAAACAACTTCAATCTTAAGGGCTAAATTACACTCAGTTTAGATCAAAGTCCATATCAATATCTTGGAGATATATATATATATATATATATATATATATATATATATATATAATGTTGTTGATAGACCTTATATTCCAGTGCCTCACATGTGCCAGAGAAGTGAGCTCCACTGAGCCCCAGCCCCAGCCCCCTGGTACATTTTTCATGGGGGATATTGGAGATTGAACTCACGAACACTTGACTACTAAGACAAATCCCCAGGATTTTTTTTTTTCTTTACTTTATTTAGAGACAGGATCTCACTGTGTTTCTTAGCACCTCGCTTCTGCTAAGGCTGGCTTTGAAATTTTGATATTTCTTCCTCAGCGTCTTCAGCAACTCGGATTACAGGCTTGCACTAACACACCCAGCACCTGGTACAATTTTAATACCTGTTTTATGTAGATGTTAACCAGTAGCCTTAACTTTTTTTCTAATATATATTTGATTTGAATCCATAACCCAGAAATCAGTGAAACAGAATCTATTTTTTTATCTGCAACTCTGCTTTTGGTTATGTCAGTGTCTGAGTTAAGATTCCCCATTAAAGAATTTACTATGTGTTGTGTTCTCATTCTGACTTCCCATATGACCTAGTTCTGAGTTTTAGAATATCTGAAACAAGGTTCCCAGAGATTCCAAATTTTTTGGAGTATTTAGAAAACACCACTCTCTGAGTCTTGTCTTCTAGGGACCAGTTTGAATTTTAAGTGTGTAGCTTCTGAAGGGATGGACTAATTGGATGCTTTGCAAGTGGAAGGCATTTTCTGATATACTTTCTATCTAAAAGGTACTTTATTTGTTTCCTTTTATTAGATACTGTGAATAAAAGTACAATAAAAAATAGATGTGTGGCAATATATTTAGCAAAAGGATTCCAAATTTTTTACATATATACCCAAAGTTATTATGACTGGATTGTATGGCATTTTTTTTACCGACAATTATTATTATTTTTTTTATTTATTTAAATACTGGAGATTAACCCCAGGGCAATTTACCAGTGTGCTACATACCCAGTCTCCAACACTTTTATTTATTTATTTATTTTTGAGAGGGTGTTTTACTGAGTTGCTTAGGACCTTGCCAAGTTCTTCAAACTGGTCTTTAACTTGAGAATAAAGCCATAGTTTTCTACCTCTTATTCTCCTAAGCCACTGGGAGTACAGGCATGTACGATTTTGCACTGCTACCCCAAATTATTACTAGTGGATTATGTGGCATTTTTATTTGGGGCTTTTAAAGAACCTTAACACTTTTATAAAAAAAATATATTTATTAAATTTATATTGTCACCAAAATTTTACATATTTTTGTACCCTTGAATCCCTATTAATTATGAGATATTTGCTTGGTTTTGTATGGTTTGGATGCTGGGTATTGAACTCAGAGTTGCATATCACTGAGACACATCCACATTCTTTTTTATGTTATATTTTGAGACAGGCTCTCATTAAGTTGATTGTAGCCTTACTATGTTACTGAGGCTGTCTTTGTACTAACAATTCTGTGTCATTTCCCATAGCTTCTAGAATTTCAGGCATATGCCACCACACATGACAATTTTAGATTTTTATACTAGCCATTCCAACAGCACTGCATAGGCTGAATAAAATCTATTTGATTAATGCATTGAATCCCTGAGGCAAGTTTATGTGAAGTCGCCAGTGTAGGAGTGTTGTGTAAAGATTAGCAAGGATTGTGGAATGTGATAGACATTATTATCTAAAGTACATATATGGGGCTGGGGATGTGGCTCAAGTGGTAGTGCACTTGCCTGGCATGCGTGCAGCCGGGGTTCTATCCTCAGCACCACATACAAACAAAAATGTTGTGTCCGCAGAACACTAAAAAATAAAAATAATAAACTCTCTCTCTCTCTGTCTCTCTCTCTCTCTCTAAAAAAATAAAGTACATATATGAAGACAGGAATTGATGTGAACACACTTTATATACAAAGAGAGGTATGAAAAATTGTTCTATATGTGTAATAAGAATTGCGATGCAATCCATTGTCATGTATTTAAAAAATAAAACAATAAAAATATCTTTATATGTATTGCTGAGAATCCAACTCAGTGCTTTGCACATTCTAGCAAAGTAGTCTACAACTAAGACACAACTCCATCCCATGTACCCAGCTTTTTATACTCTCTCTGTAGTAATCAGAAACAACTTTAAAATTAAAATTGCATTTATATCACTTTTCCTAGTACAGTAATGTATTACTAACTAAAATTATTCTTAGTATTTAAAAAAATAATCTAATGGATGACTGTTATTTTTTCCAGGGATTATTTTATCACTTCTTTAGGCCTTGGTGAAGGGTCTTTTTTTTCAGAATATAGATTCCTTCTATTATCAAATGGGTCCATGCTAACTGTGTTGAAAATAGTGATTCTAAAACTTCACACAATGCACACATTTCCAAGAGTATAGGGGAAAGGGAAGGACAATATTCACAACCAAGAAACCATTTCCCATGGAAGCACAGTATCAGTGTCCAACCTGGAGTGTAATCTAGATCTTTCAGTGGTAAGGTTGTTTAAGAACCACAACCATAGGTTTTTGGGATCCTCTAAAGTACACTGAATGGCTTTAAATCACTTATTCTTCTTCAAAATAAAATTTCTGCTACCTACTTAAAAAATAAAGCACTATGAATGAGAAAGGTGAATGAGACTTAAGTTCTTTGGAGTTACTGAGGTTGACGTTTAATTATAGTTTATAAATAGTCAAATAAGAAGTGCCTTTGAGTTGTCTCAACTTTTCCAACACATGATATAGAATACTTAGATGAACTGACATGAAATAATGAAAATGCATTTCAGGGAAGTGATATCACAGAAATTTTCAGGGTAGAATCTTGGAAATGTGGGAAAAATATATTAATATATATATGCTTTTCTATAGAAAAAAATAAGTGATAAATACATGAGTATGAGGGTAAATTCAGTGTGCCTCATGCATTGTAGGTTGAAGGTAATGATAAAGTAGTAACTGAGGAGATCCAGAACTCTATAATCCTGGGAGACATTAATAGCAATTTAGAAAAAGAATATATAGTCAAATCCCTTTAGATTTGCCTATGTCCTCTGTTCCTCTTACGAATTTGATTCTGTCAAATGAGATTATGTGGGTATGGTTCTCTCTGAATTTATGTTTTTCTTTGTTTTGTTTTGTTTTTAGGATTATGTCAGCTATGTCATGTAAAGCCCTGTCTTAAACTCACTTTGGGGGCTCTTTTACTTCCTGTTCTGGACTGCAGAGCAGAGACTCACCTCACTCATTCTGTGCAATGAATTGACTTTTGTCAATCTTTGCAAACAATGGTTGGAAGAACAAGCATATTGGAGGGTCTTTCATATCCTATAATATAGTTGTCATATCCTGTGAGTTAAAGGGTAGTTACTTGCTATTTTAGAAACATCTTCCCTATGAGAAGGGCTTATCTATATATATTTTTTTGTTTTGGAAGCCCCATAAACATAGAAGAGAAGCATTTATGGTTACAAACAAAGGAATGCCTGAAGCCATTAGATATGAGAAAATACAAAAAAATAAAATCTTCTCTTAGAGCTTTTAGAGGTAAAAAGTTTATTTCTGTTTTGTGTAAAATAACTAAAATTTCTCTTTGGTCTGACAATCTTTTGATGTTTTAAACTTGCTTGTAATTTCTACCTGTGTTTTGAATTCACCTATGCCTGGCTATCCCTTACCAGATAACAACCCTCTCTAAAACCTTACTGGTCTGGTGCCTCATAAATTCTGGCTCCTGCTGACCAAATAACAATTCTCTCTAAATCTCAGTGGCAACTTATAAATTCTAATGTCTGGAGCTGAATTTATTTTCCACCTTGAAATGTTAGCCACGTAGATCCTTAACCTGCTATTTGCCTTTGTATTATGATTGTCAAAATCTTGTTAGCTGTAAGTACCTTAGACACCCACCTCCTTTGTAACTTTTTGTGCTGTAGAAACGTTTTCCTGATGATCAGGGGGATGATCTCTAGTATGGAATCTTGTAAGAGACAGTCCTGGCCAGCTTTTGTGTACACAATACAATCTTGATTTAATTTGATTTAAAATTTGAGTTGGTGGTCTTTTGTGTTTTGGTTTAACATTAACCTTTTTTTTTAATATTTATTTTTTATTATCGGCAAACACAGCATCTTTGTTTGTATGTGGTGCTGAGGATCGAACCCGGGCCACACGCATGCCAGGCGAGCGCACTACCGCTTGAGCCACATCCCCAGCCCACATTAACCTTTTTTTTTAAATGTCACTGTAAATAAAACCAAAGAACACAACAAAACTCCTGTAAATGAGCCAGGTGCATAAAAATAGTCATTCTTTACTGAAAGCACAGTATTCATTATAGAAATGATATAAACTTAAAAATTAATTAAAAGATATCTCAAATATCAAGTGAGTTTAGGAGTTAGAAATTTTTTTTTCTTTCATAATATAGGTAGTAAAATAGGACAAAAGAGAAAATGTGAAGCATAAATATATTAAGTAATATGCAAAAAAATCACCAAAATATTTATTACAAAAAAATCATATCTACAGAAATGGTTCAAAAGAAGCAGTCTTTTTGTCAGGAATAAACATTTGGACAGGAATGGAAGTTTTGATTCTCTTTTTAAGTAGTTTTACTCCTAGTGAATAATCTTTACACTATTTCTTCATGTTTCTGGTTGGAATTAATTATAATTCATATACCTGCAAAAAAGGTACTGAATGCAGAAAAATATTATTGCTCATGTTTAAATCACCTCCATTATTTGATCTTTCCCTTTTTAAACCAAAAATCTGCATAAAACCATCTCTTAATAAATATCTCTATCTCTGTATATTAGCAGCAACTGAGTTATAAAAATTGCTATGATAACTTGTCTCTTAATGTACTTCAAGACTATGAATTTGCTACTTAGCACTTAGGTATAAGTCTCTATGATGTTCTCTAGTTATTTATGTCACTCTGCCAAGTTTTATACCAAGCTCTTAGTATGTGCCTTAATTACTCTGTGTAGCAATGTAGGATTTATGTCTTATTTGTGACACTTTGTTCCCAGAACTGTGTCTAAAGGGATATTGTAAAAATGATTATTTAGGAAAAAAATCTATCTAATATTATATTTTATTTTATATTTATTTATATATTTATGTATACATATTTTTATTATTTAGAAACACCCTTTGGTCTGAAACTACAGTGATACTAGTGTATTTTAGCTTGAATTGGTTGTGAGAATCAAACTAACAAGACTTTTATGTGTGTTGGTTGGTGATTTCTGCAACCTCAGGAACCTAGTGAATAATAGCAGAAATAAATAAGTAACTCTTTAGTTTGATGCAAAACCACCAAACCCGATGAGGTTTTGCTTCTGCTTCCTATTTTGATTATCAGAAACATACCTTTAAATTTACATGGAACTCTTTTGGAATTCTGTTCTGTTAGTTCTTCTAAAAACATCAATGAAACTGAAAAACAATGCAGGAAAGATAAATAATTAATTTCAAACAATTAATTTCTTAAAATAAATAATTTTTTTCAAATCACCAAAAATTCTGAAAAGTTAGAAAATTTAAAAGCTTTAGAAATATCCTAATGCAATTTCTCTTTTGCTTAGAACAGTAGACTATATCTCCAACTCATTCTTCTCTATAATTGGACTGTGCGCAAATATGAAAAAAAAATGTGCTAAGAAGCCCCAAATGGCTTATAAGTTTTAAAATCCTGAAAGGAGTTCAAATCTGCCATTTTTCTACTTTACAAAATACAAAATCTTAAATTTGTGTACTTAACAAACATTTGCAGAAGTGTAATTCAAAATGACCTAAAAAAATGAAAAATATCATTGAAGGACTGACCCACTGAACATGAGGGACTTATGATATTGAATCCTTTATATTAAATGTCTTTTTATCATTGTCAAAATTTTCCATGTTTATATTATCAATATATTAATCAAAATTTTTATGCATTTAATAACAAATATCTAATTTCCTATTTTATTCAGTCTTTTAAAAAATTAGTAGTAATTAATATTAATAATTTAATTCTCATACTTGTGAAAGTATGAAACATATACTTTAAAAGCTATGGCTATAGCAAGTGAAAAATCCAGCCTAATTTCCTTTTAAGATTGGGAGCCATCTCATCACAAAGGCATGAAAAGTTAATTTCTGCTTCATTATAAATTACTGTGATTTGCTTGAAATGCCTACCAGTGCCTTGAACTCACCCATGTCTGGTTTTCCCTGATGAGATAATAATCCTCCCTGAAACTTTAGTAATGACTCATAAATTCTGGCTTTCACTGAACAAATAAAAAAAAACTCTCTGAAACTTTAGTGGTGGATCATAAATTCTGATGTTTTGATCTAAATTTACTCCCTAAGTGCTAAACCATTTAGACCATTAACCTACTACGTGTCTTTGTATTATGCTTGTGAAAATCCTGTTATTCGTGTAAGTTCTCAAGTCACCCCCCTTTTGTAACTTTTTGTGCTATAAAACTACAGTCCTAGAGAACTGGAGTGCTGAATTCTTTTTCCATGGGTTTCAGGATAGACTGTTATGCTCAAATGCGGGACCACCAAAAGACCACTAGAGACCAATATCAATGTAAGCACCAAAGAGGTGTTTATTACAAGCTAGCTCAGTCCTCCAGGCACACAGAAATTGGTGGCTTAGAGGCCCTGAGCCTGGGGTTTGCAGCAGTTTTATAACTCTTTGGGGAAGGCAGGAACCCCATATACATCATAGCATCTCTTAGCAAATCATCACACACCTTGGGAAAATCATAAACAACTCTAAAACATGATTAGCGCATTCACTGGTGGGAACAAGTTGGGTAAGCATGATTGGTTAGTACAAGATGGGGATTCATTTGAACAGATTGGTTTAGGCCATGAGGGGATTATATGCTGAACTATATGGTTTCCCAAAATTTTATCAATCACCATAAACTACTGGAAGTTACATTTGGAATCCCAGGAATTTTCCCAGTCTCATGCTGATTGGTGGCTGCTAGGGGGTTGCTATGGATCCCCACTTAGCCTGACTGAGTCTGGGACACCAGGCACAGCAGATCTCTCCTGTTATTTGTAGATAAAAAACTCAGCAGGTTGGGTATGAGCCTAGGAGTGCTCTGTGTGTCTTTCCAAGGACAAGAGTCATGCCCCCTTCCTTGGACAGTCTTTGCTCTGAGGTAGAGGCTGGTTTCTCACCTTGTACCTTATGTTTTTTTTTAATGTATTTTTTTAGATGTAGCTGGACACAATACCTTTATTTCACTTATTTATTTTTATGTGGTACTGAGGATTGAACCCAGGGTCTTGCACATGCGAGGTGAGCACTCTACTGCTGAGCCACAAGCCCAGCCCCTTATGTGTTGTTTTTGTGGGGCATTTTTACTTTAGGGGTTTTCTTCCCAGTTCAAAGTTCAATCTGTAACCTAAAAAGAACAGAGATCAAAAAATAAATAAATAAAATTCGATAATTATTGTCAGTATTTTATATTAATTACTTAATAATATACAAGCATATATAATCCATAAACTGAAATGACTTTGTATGTAAGTTTAAATGAAAATGTTCTGTTGGTTGGGTTAGTTCCCACTAATGGGAAAACAACCTTGCCTCAAAATAATAGCAGCCTTAGACTCTGGGGTACTTTTCTCAGTTTAAAACAAAACAAACAAACAAACAAACAAAAAAACAGCACTCAACGACCTGAGATTCTAGCCCTTATTCATGCCTGGATTGGATAATATTCCCTGTCACTCAAAAAAGGGCTCACTTCTCTCAAATTCAATGTTCATGATCTGAAGCCCCTTCCAATCAAAAGCATTTTGTGGGAACTGTCCAATCGTGTGTCATCAGGGAGGAGGAGGGTGGACTTTCACTTCTTATCTCCTGAGTCCTCCATTTTTGCCATCTGTAGTCTCATACTTCAGAGTCACAGGTTGTTCTGCTGTGCAGGTACTGAGGATCCCAAGTAGCCCTACTCCTGAGAACCAGGAAATGGTGAGTGTGCATTGGCCTAGCAAGAGAGGCTGGGGGAGGAAGATTATTGGAACCTCAATACTGGCTGTGTTGAAAACAGGAGCTAGCACATTGGGACTCTGGGCAGTCTCTGGAGTCTGTAGGCTTTACTCCTCCACTTGGCCACTATGTCCTCAGTCCTACTGGCCAACCAGGTGGGGAACATGTCAGTGGCAGAGACTCTTTGCTGCCTTCCTTATGCTCAAAGGGCATCCTCAGAATCTGCATAAAATACTATGAGGTAGGAGTGTTCCTGCAGCCCAGTGTCTTACCAGATGCTGGAGATTGACAGGTGGAATAATTATCAAAATCAAATCTCCAAGGTCCATTTTCCTGCAGGAAAGGAGCTGTCATTTTTGGGTACCTAAATTCCTTTTTAGCTAGCTAATTTTCCTTTTGACATTCTTTTATTTTTACTTTCTTCATTATTATTATTTTGTTAAAGTTAGGTGAACTCAGGGATACTGTACTACTTAGCCATATCCTTGGTAGTGGAGCCAGATTTACAGATAGGTAGTTAGTGTAGTTAGGTAAATTAGGTCTAATATCCAGTAAAATCAAGAATAAACACCATATTGAGGATGGAGTCCAGGATAGGGGGAACTGAAAATGTCCCCAAGGCCCTGAGCCCATCCCAAGAAAATTTTAATGAAGCAGCTCACCACAAACTTGGAGATGCTAATCCAAAAGCCTTTCCTGCCCAGATTACTCCTTCAGCCCACCTGTCCTCCACACTTTGGGCCTTCCCACCTACATTCCAACACTGCAAGAAAACAGAACAAAGGACAGCAATGTGACAGGAATGCAGGATAGCTGAAGGAAGACCTTAGGTATAAGAAAGCTAAAAAGAACTTAGTTTAAAAAAAAATCCCTTTCATGGATTCTACAGCTTGGGTCCCCTTTTTCTTCTGGGGAGAAGTCCTTTCTACTGTCCTTTAAAAAATGTTCTACTTTCCACTCTAAACTTGCCTTGGCATACTTCTCTGATGTTATACTTCAGCATTGGGGAAGCAAGGACTCTTCACCAGTAAACAGCCCTAACAAACAGGTTTAAATTTATTTTGAGGAAGGTCCTAGTAAGTTTCTGAGATTATTTTTGTTATGTTTTGATTTATCTACAATTTGCTATTGCAATAAACCATAGTGTTTTTACATACATATGTATTCATATGGGAATCTTATTTATATTATGATTCTTTATTATTGTAATATTATATTTTCACAATATATATGAATAGTAGGCCATGATAAGTTCTTTTTTTGCTCTTATAATTGAAAAGATTTTTGGCTAAAGTTACATATAACTTTGTAGATGAATTTTAAAAATTTATGCTTTGGTTTCTTACTTCATTTAAAGTAAAGCTTGATGATTTTTTATTACATTTTTTTTAAATTTTTTTTATTGTTGGTTGTACTTTATTACATTATTGTTGTATTTAATAGTCAGGTTTATTTTGACATAACCATAAAACATGAAATATAATTTGCTCCCCTTCAATATCCAGTAGTTCCCCTTTCCCTATTCTCCAAGTTTCTTCTATCGTATATTTATTTATAGTTTTTTAAATTATTGCTTTATAGAATACACATAAAAGTAGACTTCACTGTGATATATTCATATTTGTGCATAGCAGTTTTGGTGAGATATATTGTCGGTAATTTTGGGGGAAATGATAACCTTTGTAATGATGAGTTTTATTATTTACATGGGATGTATAATTCAGTCTTTTATGTGCTTTTTGTGACTTTTATTTTCTCATAAGTTCTACATATTTTGTTTCTAAAAATGTACATATGTGAAATACCACTTGCATAAGGCACCTATGTAAAATTTATACATAGTGTTTTATGCTCTTTTTAACTGGATATATTATGAAATGTGACTGGCCCCAGTGACCATTTTTCCTACAGATTATTATTTATCTCTTCCAAGATGTATATTGTATTGAGCCATGCCCTTGGGCTTCAAGTGTTTGGATGAGTACCATTGCATACTTACATGTTATCATGATCACATATGCTCTAATTTCAGTAAGTCTCTGTGATGCGGAGTATCATGTATATTCAATAGCAACATAGTTTCCACAGATAGATACTAATTTAAACTCATTTTGAGTTAATGATTATTAATTTGTTTTAAATGTTCATCAATATTACTTAATTTTTCCCATGATGGGTTTTTATTTTATGTTTCTTAAATTTCTAAATATTTTGAATTTTTATAGTTAATAAACATATCTCATGTATAAATTTGAAGTTCAGACTTTTGACTTTTATATATTTTTGGCTTAAAAGATGAGAAAAGGATCCAAAAATGCAGCTAGAGATTGATTTTAAAAAAAAAAAAAGGTTTAAATTATTTTTTAAAATTGACTTTTTTCTTTACTCATCATTTATTTTACGTTTCTTGTATGATTGCAAGGGTAGGTTATTTAAAGTGGATTCTAGGGCTTATGTTTGTTAATTACTACAGGAAAAATAAATAAGAAATTTCTCTACACTATGGCTGCAGGAAAATGAATAAATTTCTTTAAAATCATATGGTAATAAAATTGTTAAACGACATACTTACTAAACATCCACTCCTTAAAAAAAAATTTTTTCTGTAATATTTTTGGCAGTGAATCATGAATTCTGTTATCTGGATTTTGGGATTTAATATAAAATCATATGGAATAAAATTTGTCCAATCCTAGAAATATTCATACATAATTTGTTGTTTACTTAATGACATGTTGTGGAGATAGCAACTAATGAACATATTTATTTTTAGAAATAGTTACTTTTTTTTTGCTTTTCAGTTCCTAATAAGCCTTTTAGATTTATTTCCTTCCTGAGTCACTCAGGGCCACTGATGTGTTTTTTTTTTGTTTGTTTGTTTGTTTGTTTTGTTTTTTTATTTTGTAATCTCCAGGCATTTACGCTTCTAAGAAATCTGTCTTGTGAGCTCTGTTTCTGAAGAGTTTCTTAACATGAAAGAAAAAAAAAGTCTTTATGTTGCCCCTGAAATGTATTCTCAATGCACTCTCTTCAAAATGGAGAGAAAATAATATTTCCCCAGACTGCCATCCCTGTGTCAGGAGGTAACAATACATTGATGGTCTTTGAAGAAATTTCATACAGTTCTGTCTCTGGGTAGTTTTCTGTGGGCTTCTGAATTGCCATTTAATATCCAGATACCCATGTTTTTTCATATGTACTATGGGAATAATTTTAGAGGGAACAGATGAATAATGCTCTTCATGAGGCTATGAATACCTGTATGTTCTGTAGTGCACAGCTGACAAAGCCCCTGGAATACACTGTGCAGATTCTATTTGGTTAACCATTATCTGCCACTCACATGAATTTTCTTTCAAAAGCTTGTAATAATCTTTTCACTTTAGGCATCCATGTCATCCACATTCCCAATTATAAAAGTTTGAATCTTTCTTTTCTGAATTCCACGTTCCATTTCTCTTGTGGTTCAATGTGGTACAAATAACTATACTTTTTTTCTTTCTTTTGCACTGTGTTTCTAATAAAAATGTTCTCTGCTCCAAACCTATATTTCCCATGTCCAGCTATGTTTAGAAAATGACATAGATAATTTATTTGATAATTTATAAAGGAGAGTTGAATAATTCTTGCTCATGTTTCCCCTCCTTAGAAACTGAACCAGAACTGTTCTTGGTCCTGAAAAGGGAGGACCATAACCAATCATATATATTAAAAAAATGTTACTTGATTGTATATTCTCTTCTAAGAACTCTCTGTTCAGATCTTTGGCCCATTTCTTGATTGGGTTATTATTATTATTATTATTATTATTATTATTATCATCATCATCATCATCATCATCATCATAAACATCACTATTATTATTATTATTATTTGTTTAGTTTTTTTTTTTTTTTTTTTTTTTTTTTTTTTTTTTTTTTGAGTTCTTTATGTACCCTAGAGATTGGTGGTCTATCTGATGTGTGCGGGGTAAAATATTCCTCCTAAAATGTAGGCTCTGTCTTCACCTCACAGATTGTTTCTTTTGCTGAGAATAAACTTTTTAGTTTGATTCTATCCCATTTATTGATTATTTGTTTTAATTCTTGTGTTTTCAGTGTCTTATTAAAGAAATTGGGGCCTAATCCCACATGATGAAGATTAGAGCCTGTATTTTATTCCATTGGACACAGAGTATCTGGTTTAATTCCAAGATCTTGATACACTTGGAGTTGAGTTTTGTGCATGGTGAGAGACAGTGGTTTGTTGAAGAGGCTATCTTTTCTCCAGTGCATGTTTTGACACCTTTGTCTAATATATAATAATTATAATTTTGTAAGTTAGTCTCTGTGACCTCCATTCTGTACCATTCGTCTGCAGTCTGTTTTTTTTTTTTTTTTTTTTTTCAAATGCAATGCTGTTTTTGTTACCATTGTTCTGTAGTATGGTTTAAGGTCTGGTATAGTGATGCCACCTGCTTCACTCTTTCTGCTAAGGATTACTTTAGCTATTCTTGATCTCTTATTATTCCACATAAATTTCATGGTTGTTTTTTCTATTTCTATGAGGAATGCCATTAGGATTTTGATCAGAATTGCAGTAAATCTTTATAGTGTTTTGGGAGCATTTTTATTTTGATAATATTAATTGTGCCTATTGATGAGCACAGTAGATCTTTTCATCTTCTAAGGTGTTTTTTTGATTCTGTTCTTTAGGTTTCTGTAGTTTTCCTTGTATAGACCCTTCATGTCTTTCATTAAGTTGATTCCCAAATATCTTTTATTTGATGTTATTGTAAATGTGGTAGTTTTCTTCATTTCTTTCTCAGAAGAGTTTTCACTGATATACAGAAATGCCTTTGATTTATGGGTGTTGATTTTATATCTTGCTACTTTGCTAAATTTATTTACTAGTTCTAGAAGTTTTCTGGTGGAGTTTTTTGAGTCTTCTAGGTATATAATCATATCTGCCATTTGAAGGTAAATGGATAACATTGGAGAAGATAATGCTAAGTGATGTTATCCAATTCCAAAAAAAAAAAAAAAAATGCCAAATATAAGGAGGCTGACTCATAATGGGGTAGGGAGGGGGATCATGAGAGAAATAGATGGATTCTCAACAAAGAAGAGGGGTGGGAGGAAAACAAAGGGGGCAGGGGATTAGCAAGAATGGTGGAATGTGATAGAGACCATCATCAAAAGTACATGCACAAATACACAAATCTGTATCACCATACTTTATATACAATGAGAGATATGAAAAATTGTGTTCTATACATGAAATAAGAATTGTAATGCTTCTGTTGTCATTTCTTTAAAAAACTCGATAGAAATATGAAAAAAATTGTTCATAAATTATATACATTAAATATTATATATATATATATATATATATATATATATATATATATATATATATATATATATATATATATAAATCTAGGGAAAGGCAAGTCTCTTTCCTGAATTTTTAAAAATTAATTTATTAATTTGTTCTAACTTGCTAATAGAGCAGAATGCATTTCACTTTGTAGCACACAAATGGAACACAAGATTTTATTTCTCTTGTTGTTCAGAAAGTATAGTTACAAAACCCATGTAACTCTACTTTGGGTACAACAAGATTTTCATCTCATTCCACCATCTTACCTACCTCTATAACATCTCCCATCACCTCCCTCCCCTTTGTCTTATTCAAAGTTTCTTCATTTCTTCCATGCTACCTTCCACTTCCCTCATTGTGGATCACCATCCACTTAGCAGAGAAAACATTATTGTCTTTGGTTTAGGAGGATTGAATTACTTGCCTTAACATGATATTCTCTAACTCCATGCATTTACTTCCCAATTCCATAATTTTATTTTCTTTTAATGCTCAGTAATATTCCACTGTGTAAATAGACCATATTTTTTTATCCATTCATCTAGGGAAGAACATATAGATTGGTTCTATAGTTTACCTATTGTGAATTGTTTTGCTCTGAACATTGATGTGGATATGCCTCTGTATTATGCTGTTTTTAGCTCTTGTTTTTAGCTTGTTGTTGGTCTGAGGAGTGGGATAGCTGGTTAAATTTTGGTTTCTTTCCAAGTTTTCTAAGTAATCTCCTTATTCTTTTCCAGATTGGTGTCACCAATTTAGAGTCCTACCAACAGTGTAACAGTGGGCCTTTTTCCTCATATCCTCACCAACATATATTTTTGCTTGTATTTTTAATAATTGCAATTCTGATTGGAATAAGATTACATTTTGGAGTAGTTTTGATTTGCAATTCTTTAATTACTAGAGATGTTGAACACTTTTTTATTTATTGATTGATTGTTTATATTCTAATAAGTGTGTCTCTTCAGTTCCTTAGCCCATTTCATTTAAGGATTTGGAAATTTGTTTTCTGTTATTAAGTTTTTTAACTTCTTTATATATCCTGGAAATTAGGTTTCTATTTGATGTGCATGAGGTAAAAATTTGCTCCTATTCTCTGGTATCACTTTTTGCCTCACTGAGTGTTTCCTTTGCTGAGAAGAATCTTTTCAGTTTGAATTCATCTCATCTAGTGATTCTTTTTTCTATTTCTTGTGCTTTAGTACTATTCTTAAAGAAGCAAAATTTCAAATCCCCTACTTGGGATTACAGGTGTATGACCTTATGATAGCAACACAATTCATCTTCATTTCAAGCCCACTTTCTTAAGGGGCTTTCATCCTAGGAAGAAAAAGAAAATGTTATAGACAGGCCACTAGGTCAAAGGCCATGACATAAAATAAGGAATATACCATTAATCAATTTAAATAATATACTCAAAACTTTGGATCTGTGGAAATATATATATATATATATATATATTATTATTGTGTGTAATAATAATAATAATAATAATAATAATAATATATATATATATATTTATTATTATTATTATTATTACACACATACACACACACACACACACACACACACACACACACACCATACACTTTCTGGTTAAATCTCCTTGCCCTCACTCAGGGCAGTTTCTCTCTAGTTTTTTATATGTCAAAAGAAATATTGGTAAAAAAAAAATGTATCTTTCACCTGTAGCATAAAAGAAGTGATCATGTCCTTCATCTTCCTGAACTTAGGACAAGCATAACTCTCAAATATGGTTCTGTGAACTGAGATTTTCTGGAATCTTGACATAGTTTTGAGGGTGCTGTTCCAAAAATACATATACTTTATTAGTAATATTTTAAATTCACAATGGTAATTTTCACATAGTGGAAATTATGGGTTATACTATAAAATTCAATTTTTACTATTTTTATATGAATTCTAAAAAATAATTATCTTTCCACCTCATATAATTTTAATGTTCACTCTGTTTCCATACAAGAGAAGTTAACTGAAATTTTACAAGATTTTCACTGTATTATTTCCATCAATAAATAATATATTTACATATATAATCTTCAAATTCAAAAGGCCTCATATGCAAGTTTAAATGCAAATGCTTGTCTGGGTTGGCTGGATTTTAATTCTCCAAGGATACCTTGCCTTAATTTCACTGCAGCCTGAGGATCTGGATTTCAATTCCCAGAGCCTCAAAAGAAAAATAAATAAATAAATAAATGTGCAGACAAGACCCTACAATTGGACATCATTTATTTCTGGATTTGAGGCTATCTCCTGACTCTCAAAAAAACTCACTAGGCTCAGATTGAGCACATGAAGACATAAGTTGTGTCTAATCGGGACCCCTTATATAAGCATTGTCAAATGTACACATATTCAGTAAAGAGAAGCAAGTTGTGACCATCTGGTGTGAAGTCTGCCAGAGTGGGTATCCATTTCTAGGCTTCCTCACTTATGTTCAGTGAACCTTATTTTTTCTCCTGTATATGTACTTTGTGATTAATAGAGAGGACATGTGGTTCCTAAAAATACAGTAAATGATGAGTGTGCAGTGAAATCCTGAGACTGGATGGTGAGTCTGGTTGAAACTGGCTGCACTCACTATGGTGGGAACTGGCTATGGTTGGCTAGAATCCCTGGTGTAATCTTTAGTTTCTGCAATCCTGTGTCTTCTCCTGAGAAAGGTCAGCCATGAATTTCCACTGGCCAGTCAACTGGACCATATATTAACAGTAGACACTGGAAGTTCTATAGTATCCTATAGAATATCTTCAGCCCCTACCTTAAATTCTATGTGAGAACATTTGTGGCAATATTTCCGAATCTTCTCAGATTGTGTTGTGGATTCTGGAGTGAGGAGATCATCCCAATCACAACTCCATGTATTTTTTCTTCTAGGAGTGGGGTGAGATACTCTATAGATATCTCAGTTTTTCTTTCTTCCTGAATTCATTCTCCTTTTTTTTGGAGATTGTGGTATTGTGGATTGAGCCAGAGGTACTGTACCACTTAGCTACATACCTGGTAATTTTAATTTTTTTTTATCTTCAAACAGTTGCTGAGTGTGATTTTAAATTTATGCTCCAGTATTTTGAGTTGTATTTATACATAAAATTTTAGCTTCCTGTTCAATGACAACTTCTCACTTTCCCAGTATTATCAGTTACTTTTTTGCAGTATTATCAGTTACTTTACCCATATTACATTTCAAATGAACATGGTATTTTCAATTGTTATACCAAAAACTGAATGAGATTTTAAAGTATTTTTTTCTCTCTGGGTGCAATGATTCATGCATATTAATTCCAGAGACTCAAGTGGCTAAGTCAGTAAGATTGCAATTTCCAGGTAAACATCAGGAACTTAGGTAGACTAATTAGACAATTAGAAAAACCTGTCTCAAAATTTGAAAACATGGCTGGGTATGTAGCCCAGAATTAACATGCTGCTGTTTCAAATCCCCAGTACCATAGAAAAATATCAAAAGCAAAATTTTTTGTTGTTGTTTATGAGCATTTTACATGATTGAAAAGTAAAGAAGAATCACTTTGTCTTGGAAAAATCATGTGTTTCTATTCTTCCTTTGTGTCTCCAAAGGCAGACAACCTGTCAGAGTGTCTTTATGCTCAGATTTCCTTTTGTGGAATGTATATGAGAGCATTCTCATTCCCTACTCTGGTATTCTCCTGGAACTGTGTTTCAGAACTATGTAATATGAGGATCCCTCAGCTGGCACATCTAATGCCTCTCATAAGTCCAGACCAGTACTTGGGGCTTTTCTTGTTCAAGAGCAATATAAATGTAGAGAGCTTAGTTTCTCAAATAAATAACTGAGAGAACTCTCAACTTCCATTTTTAAAAAATGTCTTCACTAATTTTATAGTCTAGCACAGTGTGTCTTTCTTCCATATTCATATAATTGAAGTACTACTTACTATTCCACATTTTGAGAGTAGCCATTCTAACAGCTGTGCTCATACAGAAGATCTTATAGTTGGATTGTGCACTAAAATTCTGATGCAAGCTTTTAAGATTCCAGGGTGCCTTATGCTCACTGGAAAAAAAAAATGATGTGCACCTATTTTAGAAATAAAGAGGGATCTGTGATTGTAACCATTTTTTCTTCACTAATATTCGAGATTTTATACCATTACAATGCTTTCACACCAATGTGAGAACACTCCTTTTTGATCTAGGTACATTTGCACCTGCACAGTTACTTACCAGTGCTTTCAATGTTTGAGGTTTCAGATGTAGTCCATTGAATGGAAAAAGTTATTATCGGGACAAATTACTTACAGAAAGAATTGGTTAGGTCTGGTGTTATTGTAAAGTGAGCTGGGTGAGAGAGATCAGGAAGTGCTAAACTGCCACTTTGGCTTTCAGTGGTGGTCTGTATTTCCCTGTTAATTTTTTGGTGCTGTCTAGATAAAAGTTGAACTGTCAGCAACAGCTATTTGCATTTTTAGAGAATGTTGGCAAATCCCCTCTAAGGAATTAAGGGATTACCTTAAGATTTAGCATCTCTTCCACTCTGGCCTAATGGAATAAAGCCCATAGATCTTGCATGGCCATAGAAAACCACTTATTTTTCCCCCCTGGAGTAAATACTCATGTATATCTTATTCCTTCCTTTGTGTGTACAGATAAATTAGCATTTAAACTACAGGCAATTTAGAGTTAAATAATATATTTCAAACACAAATCAATCTTCGTTTATTTATATTAGCACTGGATTTGGGCATTTTGTTCCAGTAATTTTGCATATTGCTCAAATCAGAAAAATCTTCAACTGCATTCTACTTATCTCCTCTTGGTCGATATTTTTTTTTTTTTCAGTTTTCCAATTTGTGTGCCTCTAATTCCTTTACAGTTTTTAGAAGGACTCAAAACAGGAGTATATATTTATTTGGTGTAATCCATAAATGGAGGTAGGCTTATATTCTGCTTTTATTTATTTTTATTTTATTTTTTAAAATTATCTCTCTTTATATCTGCTCTTTGGTGGATGCTTGTGTATAATTCCAGTGTCACACACAAGCTGCACACAAGTCGCTTTTGTAATCTATGCCTTTTTTTCTAACATATACCTTGAGGTTGGATTGTAGCATTCATTAACATTAAATATTTTATTGATATGTTTTGATTTATATACTTATAATTAACAATAAAAAGATATTTGCATACATATGAACTGCTCTATGTAGTTTTCTGTATTGTGATTTTTTATCTTAAAATTACTACACTGTTGTAATATTATAACATGCATTAGTGTCAGGTAATGATCACTAGTACATTTGTTCTTACATGTTAGAGAGTACTTGTCTAATTTTATATACATTCATCTTTCCAGGAAAATTTTAGAAGTTTTTGCTTTGATTTCTTCTTTCACAAAAAGCAAAGAATGGTAAAATTATGACCAGTTATTATTAAAGGGTACCTTGGGAAAAATGATCATTTTTATTATAGTTCTATCCTTTGTAAATATGTTGAATATTTGAGTCTTTTATGTTCTTTTCTGTATTTTTATTTTCTCATACTGCATACTCCTTTCATAAACATACTTGCATATGAAATGTAACATTCATTTGACATCAGCATAAAGCATACATGGTATTTTATAGTATTTGTCAAACTGGATATAATACATCAACAAAAATTCTAGCTCATAGAATTTACATTTTAAAAAATGTAATAATTATTTCTTCCTCTTTAGCCATGCCCCTTGGTTTCAACTCTGGAAGAATGTGGATATATTCTCATGAACAGTTGCTGTAATTTTAGTCTCTGTTTCCTCTGTGGGTGTATCATACACATATGATTACAAAACAGTTTCTACAAATGGATAATAAAAGCTTAAATTATTATTTTCTTTTTTGTGAATGCATTTATTCCACATATTCATCAATACTATTTAATTCATTTATATGATGTGATTTTATTCAATGTTACCTAACTTCTAAAGGTTTTGAGTTTTTATGATTATTGAAAAGTTAGATATATCCTTTTTAAAGTGACTCTTCAAGAATTTTATTTTATGCATTCTGTTGTATTTCTTCTTCTTATAAGTGTTTGATTATATGTGAGGAAATTAGGGTTTATTTTTAACTTGTCAGTTTTGCAGCTTTTAATGTAATCATTTGATGAATAGATTTTTTTGTATTAATATTTTTTAATTCATAAGTTTAAGTCTATTATATTGTATAATTTTGAAAAAAAAACTATTTTTTTTTCTTTTGTGAAATTAGGGATTCAACCAAAGGGTCTTAATGCTGAGCATATTCTCAGCTCTGTTTTAAATTTTATTTCCAGATGGGGTTTGCTCAATTTCTTCAGTTGGCCTTAAATTTTGAACTTCATGCCTTAGACTCCAGAATAGTAGATATATCAGGTGTGCACCACCATATGAACCCTACATTTTGTATGTAAACTTTTGAGCTTTGTACTTTCTTGTATATTTCAGTATTATTTATTAATAACTTATATTCAGCATTTAATGTGTCAAAATATGTTGTTATGTTTTATGAGTGAAGGGATAAAATAACATTTTATTATTGCACTCTTTTCCCAATATCCTGGCATGTTTTAAGAGTTTTGTTGTTGATGTTTTCTGTAGTTCCACCATTTATTTTATTATGAGGTTTACCCTGATTGATTTTACTTCATAACATCAATCATGTGGCATCATGGTATTTTGGTCAGCAGTAGACTTTATGTACAACCATGGATCTAGCAAATATCTTAGCCATGTACTAGTCTGTACCATCTAGATTCTGTCATTACACTCAGAGTATGGGAAAATTGCAGAAGATTCTTAGGATAAATTTTCCAGAGTGTATTTCCATAAAGTGAGAAATCATTATATATGCCTATATTTGCAATTATATACTGTATTATTGATATAATTTTTATTCATTGAATTTTCAAATTTGCTAGTGCTTTTTTAATTGTATCTGCTTTAAAAAAAAATTGTACTGAAGATTGAACCCAGGGGTGCTTAACAATAAAGCCACATCCTCTGTCCTTTTTTTATATTTTATTTAGAGACAGAGTATTACTGAGTTGCTAAGTGCCTCACTAAGTTGCTCAATACAATATATATAAGACAATATTATATATAATATTGTCTTAGAATTTATGATCTTTTTTTCTTATCCTCCTCAGTCACTGGAACTACAGTTGTCCATCACTAGACTGGGCTCATTTGCTTTTTAAAAGCACCAACATTGATACTGGTATCTCTGTGTTATATTTATCTTTAATAGCTTCTAATTTTGCTCTTTTGCTTAAGACTTTCTTTACTTTTAGTTTTTGAATTTTACTTTTTATTGGGATGTATGATTTGATAATAAATTCTAGTCATTTTATGGCTTAATAATTTTTTGTGTATGTTTTATTTTCACCTCAGGTACAGATGAATTCCAATTTTTCCAGCTGTATGGAGGTCTAAGTGAAACATAATAAACTGTATGGACATTGTTAAAGAAATGGAACCACAATTTTACCCAGTTTTTTACGGCACTGTATATGCCCAAAGGACATAAAATCAGCATACTACATTGACACAGCCACATTAATATTTATAGCAGCACAATTCACAATAGCTAAGCTATAAAACCAACCATTCAATGATGAATGGGTCCATTCAATGATGACAGGATAAAAAATGTTGCTTATGTACACAATAAACTATGAATCGGCCATAAAGAAGAATGACTTTATGACATTTGCCAGGAAATGGATGAATCTGGAGATTTTATGCTAAGTAAAACAAACCATTCCTTTAAAACCAAATATTAAAAAGTTATTGCTGATATGTGAAATCTAAATCTTATAAAGTGGGGAAGGGTAAGAAAATAAGATCAGTAGATTGCACAATGGTAAACAAAAATAAATAAGTAAATAAGTAAGTAAATAAATAAATAAATAAAAGGGACAAGGATAGAAATATAAAATATATATATCTGTAAGTGAATCCTACCATTGTAGCCACCAACAAGAACAGGATTTTAATTAGGATAAGATATATCCCATGCTTGCATAATACCATAAAAATCAATTTACTGTCAGGTAGAACTAGAAAGAACCAATAAAATAAAAAAAAAAAAAAATTATATTTGTTTGAAGAGCTATATGTATATTCTATTATAAATATCATACAATATACACATCGATCAAAGTTTGTATATATATTATACAAATTAATTTCTTAATTACCATGATTTTCTCATCTGAAAAATATGTATAATTTAGATCAAGAAATAAAAAATTACAAAATATATATTTTTGTGATAATGCCTGAGTTTTATATTGTGTTTCATAAATGTGGAGTATGTACACTTTTTTGAACTTAAATCACTTTTTCTGCAGAAGTAGATAATAGTATAATTGTGTTCCAAAACACTACCTACATGATAGTCTACTAACTCTAATTTCAACTGTATTTACATTACAGACTGTGCAAATATTCCTGTAGTCAATGTGTTATTTATTTACCTATTCTTATTTTAGGAACTGTTAACATTTATGGATATAGCCATTGATTTTACTGAAGAGGAGTGGGAATGTCTTCAGCCTGCTCAGAAAAATTTATATAGAGATGTGATGCTAGAAACCTATAGAAACTTGGCTTTCCTGGGTAAGTTTAACTTCCCTTTAAAATTATTAATTACTAATTATTATTTAATTTACTTCTCTTGCAGAGTATCTTCTGGGAACTTCTCTATAAAAATGAGTTTCAGATTTGTGTTTAAAAAAAGGGCAATTTTAGTACAGATATTTTACTCTCTCTCTCTCTCTCTCTCTCTCTCTCTCTCTCTATATATATATATATATATATATATATATATATATATATATATATATATAATTTTACTCTTTCATCTGTCTCTTTATTTGTGTGTTACACATCCTTCACTTTAGATAAGTAGTACCTAGTATAATAACTATTGTAGACTACACATAGCAGCGGACACAGTTGAGTCATTCAAATGTCAAGAAGAAAACCAAACTAATAAATGTTGAAAGAGTAGTTACCCAGCAGAAGAAATTTTCAGAAGCTTAGGTTTATTTATTTTGATTGTAATCATTGAACACATACTGCCCTATATTTATCACATTTTCAAATTCCTTGTTGTTCTCTGTTTTCTTCTTTAGTGATGTCCCAGTTTATTCAGATTAACCATCAAAACTTACCTTTTGTTGTGAGGGCCAGCATGATCTGTTTCAAATCTTCTTGTGAGGAAACCTTTAAAGGAGCAAACAGAAGAGAGAAACACACACACACAGTGAAAAGGAAAAAAAGAAAAAAAAATCTGGCCACCCCTCTTAACAGCTGCACATATAATCCCCCAGAATTACATAGCTTCTGATACCATGACTACATTCTAACCCAGTGTTTCTTTAACCCCATGTGCTAGCTAACCAAGATTAGGTACAATTAATACAAATATAGAACCCCTTCTCCCTAAGGACATTACCACAGAAACTAGATAGTGCACCTGTAGAGTTGTCTTAATATCTTCAGGGAGAAACTGCTGGGCATTACAATTGTGGGACTCAGGGTGCCAGTTACAATTTCCCCCACACTTTCCTGTCTATTCCAAGATCAGAATACCTAATACTTCCCCTATTTTTAAGGCCTTTTGAATAAATAATATTACTTATCTCCTTAATGCTGGTGGGGGCAAAAAAATAGGACATGCATAGACAACAGCAAGTTCCAACATCAGTAAACATCCACCTATGAATATTTTTGACCCAGATGAAATTGAGTAAACATGAAGTTAACCAATTCAACAAGTCCAAAATCCATCATCTTGTTGAACCCTATTAATGATATCTTTAAGGTAATCTAAGTTTTTTGAAATAAAATTACTATTATAACTTAAATTGAAGGAACACGTGGTATTAAACTTCTGATATCCTTTATGATGTAACAATAACAGACAATCAATTGCAGCATAATTGTCAAGTATGGCTTGACAATGTTGTTTTTGTTCTTCATTAAGCCTATTTACATCCATGGAGGCATGACTAGTACTGTTTATGATAGCATAGGCGAGTTTCATAGTAGTTTTATAAGCCCATAGAGCTAGTCCAGGTAAACTCAGCAAGGAGAATGTCAAAACGTTAAATTCTGCCTTAGAGAGAAGCTTCACTGAATCATCACAGTTTTTATCAAGAGGAATAGATCTTTTATGAATAAATTGCACAGGATTTTGACCTATTAAATACTATGTGGATGGTAAAGACACATTATTCTGCTAAGACAACAATGAATACCATAAGATATTTTTCCAGGTGTATAACAATTTTATGCAAGTGAGTCAAGATATTGTAATGGGTTCTTGAAGTCCAGGATCTGGCAGTACTGAATTTCCCAGAGCTGGGGTACAAGACCAAAGCATTTACAGAGTTTTCTGTGAGTTTAGCAATCAAAGCAGTAACAAAGTTATCTAGAGTACATTCTAACCCCATTTTAGCCAACACCTGTTGAGCTGAGGCTGTTAATGGTTTTATATCTCAACAAGTAACTAGAATTTAAGTAACTTGGGGTCCTCTTTTAATGTTTCTCTTCTTTTGAGGATGAACTCTTATCTTCCAGGGTTAAATGAAACTTAGAAATCAGCTTGTGAAGTCACCGATGTACATTTGTAATTGCTATTTTTCAAGCATGAAGCTAGATTCCAAACAGGACATGTTAGCATTAGTATAGCAGTCTATGCTTTTCCCCCACGTGAGCAAAGCCATAGGAGCTTCTCATGCTGGTCAGGTGGAACCTCATATATTACATAATTTTATTGGTAATGGTTGTTTGAGAATAAAATATCTATTCAATGCAGATGACCAATTTTGAGTATTAACTTTATGTTGTATATTGAGTACATTAACTGTAAATAAAACAATATTTAATGCATATTAATATAATAGAGGCTAGATCTTTGTTTCTGTTTTAAAAGGCAAGTATTAAGATACAATTTGTGCACTCAACAAAAGCTCATCCAAACAATTATGAGAAATTTCATGATTTAAAACTATATCTCACTGATTAAAAATTGTGCAAAAGGATGAGATGTAAAGGCTGGAGCATTATCCATATTTAAACAAATAGGGACTCTAGGAGCAGATCATGCTTGGTTTCTTTCCATGCTCTCTGATGGAACTTACTTCACGTTTTCTATTGTAGATTCAATTCTGTTATTAAATTTTTTCTTTTGTTTTGTGTTTTGCAATAATGCATTAGTAATCATAAATATTTTGAAGTGAATAAATCATTATACTTCTACTTTGTAATTTTTAAATATTTTTTTTAATTTTGATTAGTGATTTAATTTCTGGATCATTGTTTTTTATTGTGGCATGCTTGGATTCTTTTCACACTTCATTATATATATATATATATCCCACTTCTCTTTATATATCCTATAGATTTTTAATTTTTACAGAATTTTACAAGTTGTTTAGACTTGTCTTAAACTTGGTACTGCTTGATAAGCCTCTACCATATTTGTTGAATTTTGGATTTGCACACTAGGAATGCTCCTCTAATTTTTTCTTAAAAAAATATTCACTTAAACATTGTGCCCATTGATGTTAATATTTTTCAATTTCATTATCTAAACTTTTTTAAATAGTTATTTAGTGTTCTTTGAGTAATTCAAAACTGTCAGTATCCTAATGTTAAATTCTTAATGTTTTATTTTTGTTTTTTTTGTCACTTGGATTTAGCCATGCTTCTCTTTGTTTATATTTGCTGTGCTATTTTTTATTTGTTCATTAAAAGAGCCATCAGTAGATTATATACTCCATTGTTGGGAAAAAAGTATAAAAAACTTTTAAATAAATAAAAATAGGCAACAACAGTGCTGCATCCTTGTAATATTTGCTAATTAGGAGGGCATGCAAAAGTACGTCTTGTTTGAGAGAAGTCACAGATATTTAGAAACAGCATGGCTCAAACAATTTTAAAAAGACTTGTGTTGTAGTTCGTGATATAGAATTTTTGGGGTAATCTCAAGCATTACACATGAAACATTAAAAGTTGGATGACGTAAAGATCCAGAATTGCCAGTACTAAATATGTATCCATGAACAATTAAATCAGAAAATTGAAGAGATACCTCTGCTTTTGTGTTTAGTGCCAAAATTTTTCTCAGTACTAAAGCTAGGGACTCAACGTGTGTGCCCATCAATGTCAAATGTTTAAAAATATGTACTTATATACTATTATTATTTAGTTATAAAATATTTTGTCTCTTAAAGTGTTATAAGAAATATATGCAGGACTTTGAATTAAGTGAAAGTTGGCATGCAGATATTAAGTTGTAGGAACATTTGATTCACATGTGGAAGTCAGAAATTTAGTGAGCAAAATTTTGTCACCAGGCACTGTGTTTTGTGTAGGGTTGATATTATAGTAAAAGTCTCCATATTTTTATCTTATTGAGCATAATAGGGTCAAGAGTTTTATTTTACCACATAGTGAGTGTATTATGTTCTTCATAAATACTAGTAGAAGGAATACAATACGTTGTAAGAACAAAATTGATAATTATATGAAATAATGATTGTTAATTCATTCTATTTAGTCATTTTACCTTGTATATATAGTATAAATTGCCATGATATATTTATAAATAAACAAAGTTGTATTTGTCAATAAAGGAAATTCTCATATCACACGAATGTAAAAATATAAAAATCAATTTATTATACTTGATTGTCATGTGTTGAATTCATCCAAATATTATGGCTACAGGCTATGCAAGGTTTTTATAGTCTTTTAAAATGTTTTTACAAAAAATTTTATAGACATATGTGTATATTTCTTAGTAATTTTTTTGCTCATATTTCTTTTTAAGAGTCCATTGCCTCTTTACACTTGTTGCATATTTATGGTATTATCACTCAAAATCTACTAGTTATTTTCATGTCTCTATGTCATGGTAGACAAAAATCATTTTTTGGACACACTTTGAAAAACCCAGAAATGTTTGTATATGTTTTACATTTCTCTTATTCTACTGACAGTGAAGGTAGCTGGTAGGTATATCCTAAAAACCCAATACTATCTTGTGAAGGACAAAAGGGTGTTAAAGATACTTTTCTACACTTTATTATATTACTCTTCTTAATGATGTACTCCTCTTGGGTACTGTGGTCTCTACAAGAATTTGAATAATATTCTCAAGGTAATTTTTTCTGTACATTTTTATTGAACTAATATATTTTTTGGATTTATGGTGACTTTGGACTTACTAATCTGCTATACCCCTGATGTACTTATTTTACCTTAATTTCATGTCATGTATGCAAAATATATTTATCCCAGTCTAATAGGTATTATTATTTTTTAATTTTTGTTTATTTCAGCCATGACTCCTAATCATATCCAAGAATATTCACCAGAAAAGGGCCTAAAACATATATTACATGAAGCGATAAGTGCAAAATATGAAAGTTGTGATCTTGACTATTTACCACACAAGAAAATATGGAAAACTACAAGTGAGAGTGAACAACAGAAATCATATAAAAAATCAGGCCTTTTTCATCACCAGAGAATTTATACTGGAGAGAAGCCCTATGAATATAAAGAATGTTGCAAAGATTTTAGTAAAAAAAATGGTCTTATTTGCCACAGAAGAACTCACACTGGAGAGAAACCCTACAAATGTAAAGAATGTGGCAAAGCTTTTGGTAAAAAATCAAACCTTATTCGCCACATCAGAACTCACACTGGAGAGAAACCCTACAAATGTAAAGACTGTGGCAAAGCTTTTGGTCAAAAATCACACCTTATTTGCCACATCAGAACTCACACTGGAGAGAAGCCCTACAAATGTAAAGATTGTGGCAAAGCTTATGGTCGAAAATCAAACCTTATTTACCACATCAGAACTCACACTGGAGAGAAGCCCTACAAATGTAAAGATTGTGGCAAAACTTTTGTTCAAAAATCACACCTTATATACCACAGCAGAACACACACTGGAGAGAAGCCCTACAAATGTAAAGATTGTGGCAAAGCTTTTGTTCAAAAATCAGACCTTATTTACCACAGCAGAACTCACACTGGAGAGAAGCCCTACAAATGTAAAGATTGTGGCAAAGCTTTTGGTAAAAAATCAGACCTTATTTACCACAGCACAACTCACACTGGAGAGAAGCCCTACAAATGTAAAGATTGTGGCAAAGCTTTTGGTAAAAAATCATACCTTATTCGCCACAGCAGAACTCACACTGGAGAGAAGCCCTACAAATGTAAAGATTGTGGCAAAGCTTTTGTTCAAAAATCAGACCTTATTTACCACAGCAGAACTCACACTGGAGAGAAGCCCTACAAATGTAAAGAATGTGGAAAAGCTTTTGGTAAAAAATCACACCTTATTCGCCACAGCACAACTCACACTGGAGAGAAGCCCTACAAATGTAAAGATTGTGGCAAAGCTTTTGGTCAAAAATCAGACCTTATTCGCCACAGCACAACTCACACTGGAGAGAAACCCTACAAATGTAAAGATTATGGCAAAGCTTTTGGAAAAAAATCACACCTTATTTGCCACAGCACAACTCACACTGGATAGAAGCCCTACAAATGTAAAGAATGTGGCAAAGCTTTTGGTGAAAAATCAAAACTTATTTACCACAGAAAAACTCACACTGGAGAGAAGCTCTACAAATGTACAGAATGTTGCAAAGATTTTGGTCACAAATCACACCTTATTTGCCCCAGCAGAACTCACACTGGAGATAAGCTCTACAAATGTAAAGATTGTGGCAAAGCTTTTGGTCAAAAATCACTCCTAATTTGCCACAGAAGAACCCACTCTGGAGAGAAGCCCTACAAATGTAAAGAATGTGGCAAAGCTTTTGGTCAAAAATCACAGGTTATTTACCACAGAAGAACTCACATTGGAGAGAAGCCCTACAAATGTACAGAATGTGGCAAGGCTTTTGGTGACACATCAAACCTTATTCGCCATAGAAGAAATCACAGTGGCGAGATGCCCTACAAATGTAAAGAATGTTGCAAAGCTTTTGGTCAAAAAATAGACCTTCTTCACCACAGCAGAACTCACTGGAGAGAAGCCCTACAAATGTAAAGAATGTGGCAACGCTTTTACTCAAAAACCAGGCTTTATTTGCCACAGTAGAACTCACACTAGAGAGAAGCCTTACAAATGTAAAGAATGTGGGAAAGCGTTCAGTCAAAAATCACACCTTATTTTCCACAACAGAACTCACACTTGGGAGAAGCCTCACAAATGCAAAGTATGTGACAAAGTTTTTACTCAAATATTACACCTTATGTGCCACAGAAGAATTTACACTGGAGAGAATCCTTACAAATATAAGGAATGTGGCAAAGCTTTTATCAATAAAACAGGCCTTATTCACCACAACAGAACTCACACTGGAGAATAGCCATACAAAAGTGAATAATGTGGAAAAGCATTTAATAAAAAATAAAACTTTATTCACCACAGCAGAAGACATCCTGGTGAATATGAAATGTGAATAAAGAAATAATACTTTTAAAGAAAGACTATACCTTGGGGCTGGGTTTGTGGTTCCATGGTAGAGTGCTAGCCTTAAATGTTTGAGATCCTGGGTTCGATCCTCAGCACCACATAAAAATAAATAAGTGAAATAAAGGTATTGTGTCCAACTACAACTTAAAAATAAACACTTAAAAAAAGAAAGACTAAACCTTATTAACAACAGAATTTATACAGAAAAGAACCCCTACAAATTGAAACAATGCAGCAAAGCTTTTAAAAGAAATCAATTATTTTCACCATTAGGCTACTTATTCTGGAAAGAATACATCTAAATGTAGACAATGTAGAAACATTTTAAATTATATATCATATATTACTAGACATCAGAGAAAACACACTGGAGAGAAGCTCTACAAATGAGACCATTGTACCATTACTCTAAGAAAGGGACAACATTTAATCCTCACCACAATAACCATAGCGTAGAGAAAAGTTTGTAATGTGAAAATTGACAATGTGACAATGCCTATAAAATTTATTCAGCAATACTCAGCACCTTTGGATATATACTGGTTAGAGAAAATACAAATGGAAAAAAAAATGTAGCTACATGTTTCTTAAACACTGCTTACTTTTGGAGAATTCATTGTGCCCAGAAACTCTTAAAAAGATAAATAATATTTCCAAAATGTATTTAAATTTTAAATTCATTGAACATCTGAAAACTCATACTAGTAGTGAACACTGAACAGATTTTATACAAAATGTATGCCTTATATAACAATGAAACATAATAACTTTACTATACTCTCACATTTATTATCTATATATTACACTTTGATGTATATGAGGATCAGTAAAATACAGAACTCATTTAAGTTTAGAAAACAAGTAGTTGTCTTTAAATTTTGCTTAAATTTATTAAGCATTATCAAGTTATTTTGTAGAAATATCAGTCATAAATGTCATATGCATAGTGAAGAAACCTCATCTTTGAAAGAATATAATTGTTTTTCTAAATCAAAATTACTATTTTCACTTTTGAATAGTGAGAAAAGAATTATATGAAATCTATTTTTTGATGTTTAACACTCAAGTGTAATATTTTAAACTTTATTTTTTTTTTGTATTTCAGTTTAAGTTTAGGTATTTTTATACACTGAGCCACATTCCTAAGCCCTCTCTCCACTTTTTCAAATTTTGAGACTGTCTTGCTAAGTTTCTTGAAACCACACTAAGTTGTTGAGGCTGAATTTAAATTTCTGAAAATACTCAGCTTCCCAATTTGCTTGGATTACAAGCATGGACCATCATGCCAGGTTTACAGTGCATTTTTTAACCTATATTTAACTTATGTATGCAATATGTCTTTAAATCTGAATATTTGTTTATGTGTTAACTCTCATGTATTGCATCCTGTTGTTAAATGACAGACATCATAGTGTTCCACTTGACTAAATGTTCTATGTAACAGTAAAACATACTGTTGAGTGAACAATACTCTAGCATCTGTTAATACTTTTACACATTTTAATCAAACAATGTGGAATACAATTTGCATAAGTTAGATCATTATCTTTTTTCTGTTTGTATTTATGGTGAAATTAAGAGTTATAAGAAGGATGTAGATATAGGAAAGTAAGCCCCAGATTTTCATATCTTGATTTATAAATTTTAAAATTTTAACTTTTTAACATTTCCTAGTGATTTTAATAGACTGAATTTCCACAAACTTAAAGGTAGCTCTTACATGAAAGAAGAGCTTTGTCTTTCTTGTGTGCATAATGGCCTTCTAGACTTCATCCTCATTGGAGACATTTCATTTTTCATGGAATGAGGTCAATGATCAGTGTTTTCATGTACATTAGTAAATTCTGACATCCTTGTTATTCTATAGGTAGTGTTATTTCAAGGCAGGAATTAGAGAAATGGATGTGGAGTCAAGGTTGAGTGAGGCCTTATACTTATGACAAAATAATCAATGAGCTATGTTTTATAGTCTCATTTTCTGAGGACCAAGTAGTAAGAGGTAAACTGAGAATGTTGTATGTAAAGATTAAGTTTCTTATCATAAAATGTTGGCTTTTCAAGTACAATAGTGTAAAAACTTATTATACACAGAATCCATACAAAAATCATATTGAATATCATTCACAATTTTATTAACATTACATATAATTCATGAAGAACTGAGTTTACAGCAACATATGCCTAAGAACAAGATCTGGGGACATTGTGCACTCTCCAATATAGACATATTTATACTAATTTAATTATACATTAAACTTCATTAAATGAGAAGTAAAATCAATTGGATCAACACACAACAATATATAAATAAAAACTTGCAAAGACTTAAGCAAGAGACCAATAGTGGATGAAGTGTGGTTTCCAAATGCGAGGGCAAAAATGGACATATAATCAGTTAAAGGTAATTGAAGAATGATAAGTTACCCACTTTGAGCTACAACAGCATTTGAATGAAAAAGAGTCACAAAGTAAGCAAAGATAATTCACTTCCATTTGTATGCTTTGTAATATTTTCTAAAAGTTTTCTGCATATTTTATTGCAGTAAAATTGGGAAACAATCCAGAAAGTTAAAAAAGACAAGTATTCCTCCTCTGGTTTTAAAAGCAAGAAAAGGAATAGAGAGAAATTTATTGAGTTAGAAAAATTTACTAGTTAGAGTTAAAAAAAAAAAAGAACTGAGATTACCAGAGTCTAAGTATAATGTATTTCAGCCATCCCTGGCTGCACAGGGCATTTTTGCTTAACAAAGAATCTGTTCACGTATGTACGCTTAAAGAACATTGCTGTTTTCAGTCAGTCTTTTTCATTAATAACAATGATGTACCTTTCAACAGTTTCCATCCACAAAAATACACAATTTCAGAAATTTTCTCTTTCATCCTCTGTATATTCTGCCACAGTATTCACCAGGAGAAGATAATATAAACCTTTTGGCAGTCCCATCAAGGCATTTACTTCTATTAATTTTAAGGCCAAACATATACTGCATAGAAAAGTATGATACATGGAACAACATAATTTTACTTAGTAAAAATAATTTTTTTCATGAAAAATATATCCCAACTCCTTTGTCTTGGGATTACATTAGAAAAATATGAGGTAATTATACTGGGTATTATGACCTTAGGCTATGAGCCTTATTAAAATTACCTTAAAATACAAAATAATATTAATGTTTACTTTTGAATATAGTTTTTATATTTCAAATATTCAAAATCCACAGCAATCAATGACACAAAAACATGAGAAAAACAACTGCAGTTTGATGTCTCATCATGAAATTTCAATACCTGCTGTAGATTGCCTGTGGCTTCCACTTTTAATTTAAACAAATAATAATCTTTCCATACAACTTGGGTGAAGTGGAGGACAAAATTTCCTGCATTGTTTTCCTGGGCAAGCCATCATACTTGAAACAACTGAACCCCAAATCAAAATATGTTTACTCTATATTCTAATTATATCAGTTCTTAACTCATCTAGCATAAAACAAATCCACTTTCTTCTGGTTGAATATCTTGAGCTCAAATATATGGAACCTGGGAGGTAAAAGAAGTATGGCATAAATAATGAGGTCTTTTTTTTGCATAAGGCAAATTGCACTTTTTGTATTTGATTTTTCTGCCTGTGAAGATCTACATTTCTCTTCCTACAATGGTATTATAATTGATGGTGACTTGTGTGATTACAGGAGGCGTAAAATGCAGCTACATGTGTTTGAGTCCTTTCACTGGTAAGAAAAAAAATACTATAATTTGTACTCTAGTAGGAGACTCAAAATGGTGCTGGACAAACCTATTTTTTAATCTGCCTCTTTATTCATGGTTTTCTAATGGTTTTGATCTAGTCAGTTCAGACTATTTCTGAATAATGGGTGTCATCAAGATGTAAATTCCCTCTATAATCATTAGCAATGAGACAATTCTTCCCATTAAAAATAAAAACATTCTCAAATAGTCTTTGCTATATTCTAAGTTACCACTCTTGCTTTTGCTTTACTAAACAAAACAAATTCCACATTTTTAAGTCCAAAAGTAAATGGCAATACATTAACCTAAGCACCAAGAGGCATATAAGAAATACAAGATATCACCTTTGAAATATAAAAACAAATAAGAATCAGAAATGCTAAGCCATTACCATCTAAACTACACCAGAGCTTTTAAAATGTAATCTTAGATGTTCTACTCACTCTCATAGTAAGATGCCTTAGACACAAAGATATTGAATCACTCACTAAAGGTCACTCAGTGGATGAATAACAGTTTTTATTCTAAAGCTTTTACCGAATTTTTTGATAATACATTGCAAAGTCTCACATGTCTTCTTTAGAAATAAGACACAGAGGTTGTTTTAGTCTGTTTTATAATGTTATAGAAAAATACCAGAAGCAGGTCAATGTATAAAAAGAGATATAAATGCATAAAAATATTTTCTGAGAGGCTGGAGTTGTGGCTCAGTGGTAGAGTGCTCACCTGTCACATGAAAGAAGCTGGGTTCAATTCTCAGCACCACATAAAAATGAATAAATAAATAAAATAAAGGTATTGTGTCCAACTACAACTTATAAATAAATAAAAATATAGTTTTGAGTACATAGTTCTGAAGATTTAAGTGCACTGTATTAGAATCTTCTCAGCTCCTCTGACAGCTCCTTCACCTGCATTACACATGAGGTGGCACTATAGTGAGGGCTCATTTGAGAGGTAGAGAGAACATAATGAGACAGGAAGTCAGAGAAATTCAGAAAAAAGACTTGCTCTTTTATAACAACTGGCTTTAATAAGAACTATGTTATGCCCCATGAAAGTTACATTAACCCTCTCCAAGAACATCTCCCCCAATGATCTAACCACAATTTACTAGATCTCACTTCTTAAACATTCCACTGTTTTCCAACTCTCTCCCTTTGAAACTAAGTTCCAAACACATGAGCTTTTGGGGGACATACTCAAATTACAATGAAAGTAATATGAGAGAGACAATGGTAAAAATGAGACATAGAATCCCATTTCTTAGTAGTTATAAAGATTCTAGATACAACAATAAAATGCTTTACAGTATAGAAATTATTTTAGGTTGATTTTTTATTTTAAAGACAATAGGAAATTTAATTAAATTACTTTTTGAAGAATGAATGAATTTGAATGTGACAAGACTAATGGTCTAGTTATATTAAAATAAGGGAAAAGTCTGTGCAAAAACTCAATGAATGTTTAGTAAACCATGCTTTGGTATAAAAACAGAATGCTGGGCTTTCTGATTATGCTATATCAAGCCAAAAGTTTACTGGCTAAAATCTGGTGGCCCTCAAAACCAGATAAAAGATGCAGTGGACATCAATCTCAAGAGCTTCCTACTTAAAATATCTGCTTCCAAATACTACATGATTCATAGTAATTCTCAGGAATATTATATTTCTTTCAATTTCAATTTTTAGCTTTCTATATAGTTAATGCACCATCTCATGGCCATATCAATATTTTCTTGAACTTCTTCATAGATTAATCTATACACTATCTCAGATATGTTTGTTTCTAGATTGTCAGGGATCCCTTCTAGTGAATTCTGAGATGTGTGAGAGGTTGAACAAGCATAGAAATATGCTTATGAAAAATAAGCCATGTTGTAGGTGGGAAGTAAAAGGAGAAAAGAAGCAAAAGTCCTCATCTAAACTTGTATGTGCTGATACTACACAAGGTTATTCCAATGATGTCTGGTTTGAGGTAGGGAAGCAACTTTTCTTATACATTATGACACAAAGTTCATCAAATATGATTGTTTCAGACTTTTAGAGAACACCTAAATTTTTCTTAGTAATTTCTACATTGAAAAACTACTGTTACCTTTAAACAAAATTATCCATTGCAATAAATCTGAAATAGTTCTTTAATATTGCGAAACAGAAAATTGATGGCATTATTCACTGAATGCTAATATTTTCCAATAACACCTCACACCACAATTTATGTACCTTATATAGATTAACACCTATAGGGGTTCTTAACACAATGGATAGATAATTAATGTAAAGAGTGAAATGAGACGCGGAAACAACTAATTATCGTAAAAATTATTATTACCTTATTTCAAATACTAGTGCACCCTTTTGCTTTTGTTTTCCCAAAAGTTAATTTTTTTAACCTTTGATATGATATTTCACTTTATTTAAATAACATAATAAATAGTACTGTTTTTTATATGTACTCTCTGATGCATCTCAAATATATTTGCATACCCCAAGACCTTAGCAGATTTCTATACACATTATTCACTAGAGAAGCAGTAGTTACTTCTGAAATCTATATTGCTTTTTTCAAATGAGGTCTTGCAGTTTTTAAAAAAAATATATCTGAAATAATTATAATGAACTTATTTCTAATTAGCGTATAGTAAGTGCCTGATAAATATTTGTGAAAAAGAATGAAGAAATAATAAGAGCATTTATATAATCTGTACAATATGGTATGTGGTATTTCATGATTTTAGCTACAACTTATTGAATATTATAACAATCTTACTATGTAAGTAAGATGTGGGTATAATGAACCAATAATAAATAAAAATTTCATGCTGCATTGTTAGTAATTCACCAAAATTTTTTTTCAAAAACAGACACTCTGATGTGTGTTTTTTGTCAACTATTATATTATGAATGAATGAAGCTCAATAAATGAATAATTCGAACTACATACTTGCTTAGGGTGCCTGTCATTCATTGTTAAAAAAAAAAAAAAAAAAAAAAAAAAAAAAAAAAAAAACCTTTAGCTATATAAAATTTTAATACTGTATATACCATTGTGATATAATGGAATTTTGATAAAATGTACATTAATAATGCTGAAGTCTTTCATTGAGTCTTATATCAGTTTATGAAATAAACTTACTATGTGTGATTTCCTCAATTCTAAGGGTCTTATGTTTTAAGAAACTGTATGGACAATGCAAATTAAAGTTAACATACTAATATCAAGAGCAGAAGCACCACAGGAAAGATGAAAACAAAGAATTGGGAGATTTCACCATTATAGATGTAATTTTCTCAACATCTTTTCAATGTACCTAACCCACTATTGATACCAAAATTAATGAGCAAACTCTTCTCATGATGATTGTGCATGATGCTATTATATAAAATGAAAACAAGCAAGTGTGTCAGAGATGCATTTTACAACATTAGTTGAAAATACAATTGATTGATCAGTATCTCACTGTGTTTTACCCCTGAAGAAACCTTCTCAGTGTTCAAGATAAATGGGTAAAAATAAAAAAAAATCAAGTAAAATTTATGTTAAAGAATAACAACTATTTTTTTTCATGAGGAAAATGTTAATGTCTTTTTGAAACAACATGTCAAGAAACTGTGCCCTATCACTTAAAGGAAAGCAACAATTCTGGTAAATTTCTTCATTTTATTCTTTGAATATGCCAAGTAATCTTTAGCAAACTTCCACATATATTGTTTAATTTCACAGGTGTAAATTATATCTGGTTTTCTTGAAATTGCTACTTATTTAATATAAATTTGTTGAGAAATTATCTCTGCATGTGCTGATAGTGAAATATAGTGAGGAATGGAAGTCATTTAAAGCTGTATAAATTGAAATCCCAGAATGGTGGGAGGAAACTGTATATAATCATGAGAAACATATTGAGTACTATGAATTTCTTTCAGATATTTATTTCCCTTAGTATCCACTTTTCACATAAACAAGTGCTTTTAAATGAAGCTGACTATTAAATATCATAGAAAAGGCCATCAGAGAAATCAGAAGAAGAAATTTAAAAGAGAAACAATCAAATCATAAACATCTGGTTGAAACAAGAATTGGCCAAATGTTGGATCTTAGCTTTTGACTTTACTAAATTTTCTCCTATCTTTTTTTTTTTGATGATGACTAAGAGGAAGGTACTTCTATTAAAACATTTACCAGAACAATTTATAGCAATTTGTTTTTTCTAAAACACGGATAAAATTGACTTGCTAACTCAGGATAGAATCTAATGAGTAAATCTTGTTATGGTAAAAAAAAAAAAGTATAACTACTCAACATGAATATTTGCCTTTTCAAAAAAATATTAGGGTCAAAACCAATTTAGTAAGATAGTATTGAATATTTTATATCAAAGAAAAGGCAAAAATATTTAAAATAATTTTGATTATTAGATGCATGTAAAAAAAAAAGTAGTGTCCAGGCCTGATGTGGTGGTACACACCTGTAATCCCAAATATCATAGAGGCTGAGGCAGAAGGATCACAACTTCAAGACCAGCCTTGGTAACTAAGTGAGACCAGGTCTCAAAATAAAATATCAAATAATTTTGTATATATATGAGTGATAAAGCACCCCAAGTTCAATCCCCAGTGCCATATAAAACAGTAGTTTCCAAAATTTACACCCAAATCAGCAGCCTACACTCTATCTGCAACTATGTAAAGTTTTAAAAGGAAACTAAATTTAGCCATACCTACTACTAGTTGTCTGATTATATTGATCATAATATTGAAACATAAATAGAAGACCCTACACAATGTTTTAGGTGTTCCCATTATTTTTTCTAATTGCAATGAGAGAGGGAGGAAAACCAATTTAACTTATGGGGCCACTTCTTTTTCTTCAGGCCTAATTAATCAAATATTAAAAGGATTTAGCGTTTAACTGATTATCATTTATGGTATGTATTCTGGGATTTCTTGCTTAATTTACATTGGACACTTTATTATTTCTGAGTATCAGCATCTGTACAGGCCACCACACCCCACTCTATTTTTTAATACTTTCAAGTCCCTGTGTTCATGCTTCCTCATTTAGTTATTCTCTTTAAAAAATAATTATGTGTTGCATTCTTTGTTTACAGAAAATTTATGAAGGTTAAAAACCCATAAGCATTTTCACAAGATACTTTTCATCACAAAACACACACCAAAAGTAAGAATGATTTCTTTCTCGAATTTATTAGTCTTTCTGACATCCAATATCAGGGCATGAATGCTGCTCATGGAGGGATGTCCTTACCATCAAGAACAATCAGTACTACTTTCTTCTTTCCCATTAAATTTTACAAAAAGTGCACATTTTACTGTGTTTCATATACAGAACTTGGCTTTCCATTATTTGTGTTTAGTGCGTTTTTACTTTCTTTTTTCATCACTTTGTTTTTCCTGTATTTTCTAATATTCATTTTTTTATGGTGAGAAAAATAGACCACTAGAATCTTCTAACTTTTGCTACATTCAATCACTTGACTACTTACTAGCTAATATTTCTATTAAAGCATCATTTTAAAGGTAGGACTGAGGTATGCTAAAAAACTATTTTCAAGGTCTACTGCAGAATAAGCATAACTTTCTTGAGCTCTGCAGTTGGAGCCACTGTTTCTGTCCACATACTCTGCTCTCTTTTTTAAAATTTTTTCTTCTATATTGAGTAACTTTCTTTGAAATGAGGCATGGAAAATAGCTTTTTGGATTTTTATTATTTATGAAAATCTATTTTTATTTATCATTGATGGACAATCTGCTTCATTTTAGAATACCAGATTGAATACTATTTTTCCTTTAACTCTTGTGCTTATTCTGTATTTATCATCTATAATCCATCATTAAGGATAAATTCTTGGGTTTTATTCTTGCTTTCTTGAAGCTGACCATGGTTTTTCATTTCAGGATATTTTCTTTGTTTTAAGCATAGCTACTTGAGAAAATCTGGAGATATATTTAGCATATTTAAAATTTATTTACTTGATTATTGTATTCAATCAAAACGGAATATTTCCAGACCTAATTTTCTTTTCAGTATGTACATGTAGGAAAATGGATAAAATACGGAAAATAATATATCTGTTTTTCAGACCAAAAACAGGCATAGCAGGTGAGTGAAACCATAAGCAATAAGTGCAGACTGGTTAGGCGAACTATAACTTTATTTTAAAAATGAATCTTAATAAGCGCAGTTTGATAAAATGCTGTTAAAACTTATGGGTAAAGGGAAGTAAAAATAATCAATGTATACCACTGTAAGAAATAATTGAGGTCTGGCACCTAAGAACAGACTGTGGGGGAAACTTCATGTTATAATAGGAAAGAATCCCCCACTTTCCCTTCACCCTCTCACCCACGTAACCTCACCAGAAACCACCAAGATGTCCAGAACAAAATGTTTCAAGTTCAATAGTCACAATCTTTCCAAATACAAAAAGCAGTTACAATTCAACTGAACAAAGAAGCTAATGTGCAAAGTTAAGGGGATCTGAGACATCATATAAAAAGTTAGGTTAAAGATAATTCTGTTTCTGTTTTTTTTTTTTTGTTTTGTTTTTTGTTTTTTGTTTTTTTTGGTGTGTGTGTGTTTTGTTTTGTTCCAAGGGTGTGACTATTCCTTAGTCACCTGAACTCAGAAAAGAAACTGTTATTTTGATGAAGTGTTAGTGGGTGACCCACATTAAAATCAGACAAATATTAAAAAAAATTTTAAAACCCTATTAATCTGCTTGAATCAAATGTATGAAATATGATATGTCAAGAGCTTTGTAATGTTTTGAACAACTAATAATAAAAAAATAAAAATAAAAAAATAAATAAAAAAGCCTAATTACCTAAAAAAAAATGTTGCTACTTTCTCCCTCTACATTTTATTTTTTAAAGTATCTTTTTTAAAAAAAATTCATTTTAGTTTTAGGTGGACACAATATCTTTATTTATTTTTACATGGTGCTGAGAATCAAACCCTGTGTGTCATGCATACTAGGCAAGCATGCTACTACTTGAGCCATATCCCCAGCCCTAAAGTATCTTTTTTTTAAGTTTTGATTTTTATTTTTTGTCCTGAAAAATAGACAGTAAAATAGCTTCTGGAAAAATTTACAACCAACTGTATGAGGGTCTGGGAAGCTGAGAGGCTGAAGCAGGGCTGGGAAGAGCAGACTTGAAGTCTGACTAAGGAGCAGACTTCCCTTAGTCACTGGAGGCCAATTATAACAAAAAAGAGACAAAAATCAATAAGTGTTTGTAAACCAGGAAATGACACAGATTATCAAGTTAGTGTCAGTTATAAAAATTTATATAATCATGAAAATAGAGAAATCATGAACAAGATTAGAAAAATAATAGATGTAAATTTTATTTTTAGAATTTTATTGGTGATACATAAAAATAAAGATTTTAAATGGAAGGCAGAGAGGTACGCAAGTCATGTAGTACTTCACAAACCTTACTTCAGTTACAAAAGTATAATCAATTGATAACTTCTACTTATTTTACTCTCTATCTTCCTTGGCATTTCACCTGAGGTCACACTTGTAGAGTGTGACCAATAACTAAGCAAATAACTAACCAAGAAGATAGTCCCTGAAGTTACACTCTTTCTCAGAAAACCCCAATCAATTTCAGAGCAAAGGTGTGATACAACACCTATTCATTTCCTTCTTTGGGAAAAGGTCCCTTTTGTGAATCAGATAGAAGAGGAAATTGGCCAACCTCTATCAAAATATTACTAGAAATAAATATGAGTTATCTTCATTTAGAAGTAAAGTGAAATAAAATAACACCATTGTACAGTATCTTTCAGGATTACCCTTGAAAAATTAAAAAAAATGAAAAAAAAAACACTCTTTTTAAAGAGCATAATACTTGGCAGCACACTTCATCCTTAATTTCACGTGGAAAAAGAAGTTACCTCAGGTAAGAAGGTACATAAAATAATAAGAAGAAATAAAGACTTGGTCAAGGGTTTAGAAGGAACTTTGAAAACTATAAAATTTGGGGGGTACAGTAATAAGGATGGATCTCTGAGAGAGACAATGCAGTGTAAATATCATGGGATTTCATGCTATCACATACCAAAGCACATACATCATGGACATTGTACAAGACAACCAAGTTGACAACTGGACTTGGCTAGTTGTTTTTATCCAGTCTCTGATGCTGCACAAGATGAATGAGGACTGAGTAAAATAGTGGTTTCCAGTCACTGTATTTTATCTATCAAATGCTTCTTCCAAATATCTAGCCATCTAGGAGGAGAGATCTATCTCTAGATTCCTGTTAAAGCATCACTCTTTTCATCATTTTCTCATAATAAATTAACAAGTGGACGTCTTTTAACCCAGAAATAATTTTAACCAGGAAAACCCAAACATTTTTTTTTTTTTAATTTTGCTTTTACAGACAATAAATGCTAAGCAAGTACCACTAATAAAGTGTCAATACATCATGCCTAAAATCGAATCAGATCACACTTAACAAAAATAAAGATATTGCTATTGGTCTATGACCATGGTATCCATTGTATTATCATCTAAAAATAGAAACAGAAAGCTGCTGGCCTGGTAGAATTCTGGAACAGGTGATGATGTTGCTAACACTTCTTAAATTTCACATCATTATATCAGGTTGTGCTACCAAGAGACACAATATATAGATCCAGGAACCAGAGTGTCAAAGTTTAAGAGTCTTAACTCACCATCACTCCTATTAATGCACTTGGCAATCATATTTTCTTACATCATGCCTCTGCATCCTCCACTTTTAGAAATCCTAATTATTAAGAGGACCCTTTACCAACAGGATGTTTAACAATATTCCAACTAAAATTTAAACTGCACCTGAGGACTCTAAATTCTATGTACTAAGAAAACAGAAAGCAAGAGGAGAAATTACAATCCTAGCTAGGTCAATTCACTCTCCTCACCAGAAGGACATTGATTCCATGTTGCAATGCTAAGCAAGTACCACTAATAAAGTGCCAATACATCATGCCTAAAATTGAATCAGACCACACTTAACAAAAATAAAAATATTACTATTGGTCTATGACCATGGTATCCACTCTATCCAAATATAAAAATCTATTGTATATTTGAAGATAAAAATCAGATGATTCAATTTGAAAACAGATGATCCAATTCTCTACTTTTTAGTATTAACTTTCCATACATGAATTGTAAAAGGATCAGTGAAGTAGTTGTGTCTTGAGAAAATTATAGTGAGGAGCCTCAAATGATTTGGGGATGAGTATAGAGACCAAAAGAAGTATGTTTAGTGGATCTAAATTGAACAGAGGAAGAGACATAAGATGACTATTAATTTGACATTCAGTCTACACAGCTGTCAAATCTGTAATTAATTGCACTGTTTTCCATTCTTATAAGTTTTCTTCAGGAATAGAGTCTCACCAGTACCATAAACTAAGTACAGAACTTAGACTGAAAATTGAGTTTTTGTGGTGTCACTACAGGGAACTATGCTTTATGGCACCATTAGGACTGAAGGATTCATTTCCCAGACAATTGCTGAAAGTGGTCTTTTCAAAATATTTTCATTAGTAGAAGATCGTTTTTCTGCCTATTACCATTTAAGGTTTCCTAAACTCAAGACCGTTTGAGACTCATGTAAATCACACTCCATGTCTCAAGTATGAAAATATGAGCATGCAAGACAGATCCATAATTTCACTTTGAGTAAGCAGAAGCCTCCTTTGAGATTAGACTGCAACCCCAGATTCTGTGTGCCCAAATGTGCTCCCTTCCCTTTATTTCCATTGTGCTGATCTGAAGCACACTAACTTATGGACTTCCAAGGTGCCTAGTCATGGTCTAAATCCACCTCCTGGGAAGCCCTAATTAGAACTCAAATGCATCCTTCATCTACTTCCAGACTTTCTGTTTTCCAGAAGGTCTTTAAAGTCTTTTTGTCACTGAAGATTACCTCCTCTTTTCATTGTGGATGTTTATCTCATTTTATGCTTCTCTTTTACTGTTACTTTAATTCATTGTCAGTAAAATAGACTTGTACATTTGAAGATCCAGATCTCTAAGTAAAATAGTTAGTTTATGGGCTTATAAAACACAATCAAAAATGTTCAATACATTTTAATATGAATTTAGATCCATGATTAAAATTGGAGGAAATAAAATAGGCTTTATTAGGATGTAATTCTGCACTACAAAATTATCTTTTTTTCACAAAGGATAAGAATTTTGGAAGATAACATGACACCAAAAAAAAAAAAAAAGAATCACTATTTTTTATATATAGTTGTGCTTGAAAGAGAATAAAAACATCACCATAAATTGATGATATAATATAAAACAAAAAGCTTTATAACCAAGTTCTGTTTATTTTTGACAAAACATATTTGAAGCAAAAATACCAAATCCATGAATCTCCTCAAAATACTATACAGTGAATAGCATTTCTACACAAAACATATAATTTTTATGATATTATGTAAATTTTCTAGACATAGATGTAGAGGTTAAATACACTAATATTATTTCTAAAGGCACATATATTTTGAAGCACAGTTCCATAAATCTGCAAATAAAATTAAATTTTACTTATTATACACAGATCAGTACCGCAAAAATGACCAAATACCTGGATATATTTCCTTTGACAGATTTCTCTTTCCTAAACAATAAGGTCAGATTTAATATAATATATCTCCTATATTTTCAGTGACACAGAATTTTTAAATTTTAAGCAAACTTCTCCAATAGGCTCAAAATTTACCATATAACTATGGTACTAATACAATTAGTGATGGATGATGTTACAAGAAAAATTCTTAGTTCTTTTAAGAGAGTTTTTTGAAATGAAACACTATATCCACACATGATCCTTCAAACAAATTATGATAATGCAAGCACAGCAATAAATTTGGAATAAAAAAAGTATAGACATTTATTTGCTACAGGACTTTGAAAACACATGATTTGGACCTAAAAGACAGTTATTTTGCTTTGTAATTGCAGCACTATTTATAGCTTTGTGAGGAGTTTTAGTTCTATGTTTTTGTTTTGTGATCTCACGTGCTTCATTTATTCAGATGTATTAATGTAATATATGCTTATATGAGTTATATGCCTCTTTCTAATTATAGAATTTTTTAAAAAGTTCTTGGTAATCATACAGTTTCTAAATTAGAGAGCAATTACCATGCAAGCTAGAAAATGCACAGTGGCGTAAAGAACTCCTCATTCCAGAGTCTAGCCTTAGAGTTTTCTCATAGTTGAAGATCAATAAATTTATATGGATCATAAAGTTAAGATCTGTTTAAACTTAAAGTAAGCAAATAGGAAGCCAGATAGGTGCTTCTTCACAGATGTCAAGCTGTCATTATTGGGAAACCCAAGGAGTCCTAGAGTGCAGTCTGTCTCTCTGATTGATGTAGTTATGTAAAATTCAAGTCCTGCTTTTCTTCCCCACAACTTTGGCTTTCCTTTGTCATCTTGTTCTTTGTGTTTCAGTGACCAGAGAAAGAGATAGGTTTACACTTATTTGTTCATGCTAAAGACAAAAAACAAGCAAACAAACAAGCAAAAAAAGAACTTACAAACAACCGAGTTTGTGAAAAAATCAGAAATTTAATTACAGTGATCAGGGTAGACTGGGATTCCACTGACCTAAATGTTCCTTTAAGAGAAATTAGATTCAGACATTTCCATTGTGACAGAAATGGGAAAGGGCATATATGTATGTATATAGTCACATATATATACACACATGAAACTAATACATAAAGAACGAATGAACACAAATATTCCTCCTCTAACCTTGGAAATTATATTCCTGTTTATTTTTAATTGGGAACCGGAAATTACTAGTACATTCATTTGATTTTCAAAAATATTTAGTGTGCTTCCAAACCCTTTTATCATGATTCTCTCATTTGTCATTTCCTAACTGAAAGAGTACAGGATCAGGAAATTTTTAATATTTTGAGTTAAATTGGATCCAAAGACTTTATGAGAAATATAAGTAGTTTATGGCATTGTGATATTGCCCTCTATGAAATGAAGTTTTGAACATAGAATATCATTTCATTCTTAAAATTTAAAAAAATATAATTACTCAAATTATAGAATTCACATCAATAGTAGTTCTATTTTATTTTTTAATATTACAGAAGCAAGTTTATAAATAAAAAAAATGCTAAATTACAGATGGAGATATGGCTCAGTGGTGGAGCATATGTGAGGTCCTGGGTTTTATCCTCAGCACCAGATGAAAATAAAATAAAATAAAAATTTATAAAATATCAAGTTAAAACTCATGTCTTCTTTTATAATATGTATACAAATAAGTAATTTTTAAAATCTGTAGATGACATTCCATATGTAAGTTGTATCACTAGAACTCATTAAACTTAGAACAAATGGAAAACTAAAATTAATCATTACCTATTAAAAAATGACTCATTTTAGGAGGATATAAAATTAAAGAAGCCAACATTGTTAGAAGAAAATATCCTCAATGTACCATACAGAACACAGTCCTCTGGATTGAGTAAAATTATTGGAGCTGAAGTCTCTCTCCTGCATCTACAAGAAACCTCACTAGTATGCTAAAATTTCCTCCTTCCACAGCCTTTCCATGACCCAACTGCACACTACTTCTGAATCTAAGAATGCAGAGGCACTTATCCAGATGGATGAGGCAAAGGATGATGTTTTGCAGGTAATAGCCTAAAAGTTGCACGTTTTAAGGAAAGACATCTTTAAGTTCTGTCTCTGCAGGCCTATAATATTATTCTCTAGAGAAATATGACAAAAATCTCCCTGGAAAACACAGAACTGTGGCTTTCCCAGTGTAACACGTAAGCTGTCTCTTAATTTTACTTCTTCTTTGGTGGATAACAGCAATCCTGGGAGAGCTGGTCTCCAAATTTTTTTCTGGACATATTTGGAAAGGCATCTCAACTGGAATCATGTCCAAACAAAATTGTTATTACTCTGATCATAAGATCAAATTAGTCCAGTCAAATAAAACAATTTACAATGCCTCCAATTTGGGGTGAGGGATTTCTGGCACCTCCCATGGTTACACCATGGCTCTGAGGGTCCTCTCTCTATCATGTGTTATTGGCTCCTCTTCCCGAGCTTTTTCTCACATGAAGCACCTGGTTTCTGGGTAGTGTTGTTTCTGCATGCCACCATTTCTAAAATGGATTTTTTGTGATTCAGGCTCTGTGTAAAATATTAAAATTAATAATTAATGATTAATAATTAATTAATTAAAATTAATAATTAATTAATGAAATTAATCTGAAATTTCAAAAGAAGAAGAAGAAGAAGAACAACAACAACAACAACAACAACAACTGAAGGCTACACGCTGAGGAGATCACAGGAAGATTGAACATGGAGCTGTGTCAGAGCCCATGCTGAAAGGCAACCCTAAGGAACCTGTGATGCGCCATCATATTCACTAATGGAGGTAGAGGGGAGGCCTGCCCTTTCTCTGAGACAAACCATGTAAAATTAGCTTAGTCTTTTCTGTACTATATATAAAGTTATATAAAGCATAAAAAATAAAATGGAGACTTGTGATGTAGAATCAAAAGAAAGTACAATCATTTCAAGCAGGTCACTGAAATTCCAGTGTTGGAGTCAGAAGATACTGCTTTATCACAACCATTGTCAATGTGTGAAGAGTTAATACAAGTATCATAAAAATGAAAAAAAAAAAAAAAGGTATTTTCAGAGAGATTTGGAAACTTGAATTAAATGATAATAAAATCAATTAAAACCTGTAAGGCCTACAGGTAATTTTCCACATGGTTTAATTTGGAGTAGTTTGAAAGCTTCAGAAAAAAATTTATAAGAAATGTCAAATCATGAGACCTTCAAAGCCATGTGCAAAAGAAATATAAAATAGGAGAAGGGCATAAATAGTTGAACAAGCATATATGTGATAAGGCAAGGCTCATTTGTGGAGGAGGAAGTCCTGGGCTTCATGTGCCTTGGAAAAGTTTATCCTCTAGGCCAGCCCCCATCCTGGCCCAGCCACTCCTCTGCCTTTGCTGGATTGGGTTATTCCCTATTTCTTGTGTGGCATTGTCCATTGATCACCAAGTTACCACCTGGAATTCTCTCCTCTATGTACACTTATACCCTGGGAGTATTGTGGGGTGTGTTGTGGCAGAGGGCTTGGCTTGTGTCCCCTCAGCTTTGTGGAGTCTTCTTTTGTTTGGAGCCACAGAGAGCTCTTTGGAGAGCTACAGAAGTACAGACACACACCCTGGTTTTCCTGTGGACTTGATGCACAACATTGAGCAGGTGAATCCAATCATTTTGTCTAAGTTTCCCTGATTTTTAATATAAAAGTGATTGCATCTCTAATTGTGAGCAGTAGAGTCAATCACCCTGATACCTGGACTTTAGCTCCAGTCAGTGAAACAAAAATATATGGGGAGTACTCTCAAGCATTGGATTTATTAAGCTTGCAGGGAGGTTCCTAGATGTTATGACTAGTATAAGATAAATGTAAATGGACCAAGGTCCTGAGTACATATCATACATTTGTATTCTGGCTTTTATATATTTATAGAGGCTTGAATAGTTTCTTTTTCCTTTGGTAATTGGGATTGAACTCAGGGGCACATAACCATTGAGTCATATCCCCAGTCCTACTTTGTATTTTTATTTATAGACAGTGTCTCACTGAGTTGTTTAGCACCTCAATTTTGCTGAGGTTGGCTTTGAACTCACAATCTTTCTGCCTTAGGCTCCTAATCTGCTGGGATGGCAGACATGTGCCACCTCACTTAGCTTGAATAGATCTTTAATTTCTCTCCTATTTATTTATCTTTAAGATGGGGATAATGCCACTTGCTTCCAAAGACTATAGTGAGAATTAAATGAAGTCATAGATAGTTAGCACTTAGTGCCTAGTGAGTGCTCCATAAGCCAGGGGGATTATAGTCCTTTGTATTTTTGCTTTGTGGGTACCCAGCTTTAGGTCTTTGGGCAAAGCCTTGAAAAACTTAGCAAAACCCTGTTTAAAAAATACAAAAATAGGACTGGTGATGGGGATATTGCTCAATGGTGAAGCTTGCTGAATTTCAGTCACTGGTACCAAAAATGTCATTTAATTTAGGACATTGTAGTTATTTTATTAGTATGTTCAATTGTGACCTATACATATATGGGCATAACATCATTGACCAGTCTCGTTTCTCAGTGCCTGAATCATCTCTCTTATCCTCTCTTCCATCAGTCTAAACTCAACTATTCTTTCTCCAATTTTTTGAGATCCACTTCTTTTTTCAACTCCATTTTTCTTTTACCTTTCACATATGAGAGAAGAGACTTGACAATTGAATTTCTGCATCTGATTTATTTCATTTAATTTTATATTCTCCAGATTCATTCATTTCCCACAAATGATATAATTCCATTCTTGTTTATGGCTGAGTAGAATAAGTAAACTTGTGAAAATATATGTAGATTCTATTTTCTGGGAATATCACCTGCCAGCACACAGGACCTTCAGGGTCCAAGCTCAGCCTGCCATTGTGTGAACCAGGGAACGAAGACGGAGGAAGCAAAAGGTCTCATGTGAACCATTTGAGGTCTTCCGATCTGTGGCTCTTACTGCTTGTACATGCACCAAACAGCCTGGTAACTTCCAGAGTGTCCTTTATTGTCTGCATTGATGACTAACCTGTTTCAGGGGTCTGTTTTCAGTACAGTTTTGTTCTCAAGAGAAGGGAATCAATGTGAAGGTAAAATCTCCTGATTCTCCAGGTGTCAGATATAGGATTTGGTTCCTTCCCACAATTCTTTCCCTTTTGTCCATTCATGAAACTGCCTTTACCAGCTTTACATTAGTCCTCTATTCATGTGGCACCTTTGTATTCATCCTGGCCCTGAGCTCTGGTTGGGGCAGAGAATCTAGAGTCAGAGCAGGCCTGGTCCCACTGGCCAGGTGAACTTAATTATTATTATTATTTTTTTTACTTTTCAGGGATTCATGTTCCCAAGTTGTGAAATGAGATTGACAGCTAGTAGTGGTAACATTTAATGGCATCAGGAGCCATTGATGACCATGTACTGGACTATTGTTTTTGAGACTTTTATCCCTGCCCTCTTCACTGGCAATAAGAACTCCATGAGCAGAAGCCATGTTTACACTCATGTTGCAGGACAAAGATGCTCAGTTGTGTCGAGTTAACTTGATTTAGGTCACACAGCTAGCAAATGGCAGCTTCATTGTAGCTGTGGGAACAGAGGGGAAGAAATGCACAAATGAGCATGGTAAAGCATTGGCACATAATGATCAGGTTATAGAGCAGTAAAAGGAGGTACAGGTGCAAGGGAAGGCCTGGCTCTAACCAGGGTATAGGCAAGGACTGAGGAGGAGAGAGCAGAGTCCAGAGTACAGGGGAGAAGCAGGCTTCACTCCTACCATAAAGAGGTAGCTCAGAGAGTAACACCACAGGAGGCCTGGGCCTGCCTTGCAGAGATGGGGCCAAGTGGGTGGTTCCCAAATTTGACATGTAGAAATGCAGAATATGAGGATTGGGCTTGGCAGAAAGCCCCAAGCTCCTTTCTGTTGTATGTGCATGTACATAGGCACATACAGAGAGAGATGCCCAGAGAGTTGATAACCTGTGTAAAAATCAGAGAAGTGTTCCTAATGGAGGAACAATTGAAAAGACAGTATTATCATTTGAAATATACTTTAGTCTGATTGGACTGCTCTAAGGGAGTTCTAGAAACTACATACTTTACAAGCAAAAACAAATTTTATTTGTGGACTTCTGAAAGCTCAGATTTCTAAGATCAACTTTCCAACAGATTTATTGACTATTGAGATCCTGCTTTTTCATAGAAAGCTGTAATATGAAGGTTTGTGTCCCTTTGAGTATCTTGGTTGAACTCCTCTCCAATAAGGTGATGGTATTAGAAGGTGAGTCTTTGGAGAGGTGTTGAGTTTCTGAGGCTGAAGACTTCATCAGTGGAATTAATGCTCTAATGAACAGGTGCTACAGGCTAGCTGGCTTCTTCCACCACATTATGACACAGCCAGAAGCTTCTACCCATTATAAATGTCCTCACCGAGCATTGAATAGCCTTGTGCCTTGATCTTATACAAGATCAAGAATCAAAGAGATCTTTGCAGCTCTCTTTTAATAAAGGACAATAATCCCATTCCATAGCTCTACCCACATGACTGAATAACCTTCAAGACCCAACCTTTTTCTGCCTAGGCTTATGATAAACTACCACAATATTACAATACATATTCACACAGGGTCTAGGACTGGTCATTTTGCCCCAAGTGTGTATAGCCAAGCTTCTGAAATCTGGACCTGGAAATAACTGTCAAGTCCTCTATGTGTTCCTGGCATTAAACTTTCAAAGAATTCTTCAGTGCATATTAATAGTCATATCTGTGTATTCACGAGGCTGCTCACTCAAGATAAGAAGTGGCCCCTTCCATTGTAAACTCCAGTCTAATGGAGAAAGCATAAAACCCATGTTGTCCCTTGCTGCACTGACACTAAACATTGCATGTGAATCCTGGGATCCTTTATGGCTAATTACTGATCAGTAAATATTACATTGCGACAAGCATGTGGTAAAAAATGTAGGTAAAATATTGTTCACATTGGAGAAAAAGATCCTGGAAATCATGCAAGCTTAAGAAACTAATTAGGGGCTGGGGATCTGGCTCAAGTGGTATCATGCTCACCTGGCAAGCGCCGGACAATGGGTTCTATACTCAGCACCACATAAAAATAAAATAAAGATGTCGTGTCCACTGAAAACTATATATATATATTTTTTTTTCAAAGTTCTCTCTCTCTTTCTCTCTCTCTCTCTCTCAAAAAAAAAAAAAAAAAGAGAAAGAAAAACAAAAAGAAATTAGTCACCGAATAGTGTGGTTCATGTTTGGGTTGTCAGACTCTTACCTGTTGGGCTTGATTTTTGTTCTTTGATTTAATTCTATGTTTTGAACATGGTTGTTGTTTATGTGGCTCAAATATAAACCCATGTTAAAGACTCACCTCTATTCCATCCCCACTAATCTTTTCCCATTGCCCTTCATGAACATCTGTTTTAATTGTTTTTAGTATATATTCTTACTGTTTCTTGTTCTGGTAGGAATCAATAACAATAATAAGTTATTAGGTAAATTTCTTTCTTCCCCAAAAGGGAGTGCTCCTGTATATACTGTCTGCCCCTTATTTATTACTCAATGAAACAACCTGGAAAACACACCACATATGCAAAAATCTTACCTTTCCATGGTGTAGGTAGACCAAAGTTGGAACTAAACAAATGATGGACATTTGGGCTATTCCTGAACTTTATGTATTAACAATATTTCTGTATTGAATAGCTCTGGGAATCTATTTTATATTCTTGCAAATGTACATTGAATGTTCAGTCCTGCAAGAAATATTGCTTTACCAATGGCTACTTTTTATAATTTCAAATAATAAAGCTCAATTCTTTGGAAGGTTAGAACATTTTTTCTTTCTCCCAGAAGGTATACAAGTTCATGCTTTCTGTAGATGCCCCAGTAGACAGAGGCCACATTTTGGATATTCTTTGCACTATTACAGAATGCTGGTAATGCCTTGTTTTTCTGAGGGAACCATTTTCTCTTTCTGTATTTTTTTTCTTTTTACATATGATTGATACCATGTCATGGTTACAGAAGAAAACATCAGTGTCCTACCCTTAATAAATCCATGGCTTGGTGAGAGTCCAATGCTGAAACCAATAATTTCTTCCCAGTACAATGATCACCAAGGACACAATGCATTTTGGTAGTTTGTGTCTCCCAAAAAATTGATCTTTGTAATCTAAATCCTTATACCTATGGGATAAGAGATTTAAATATTGTTTGTTTATATTAATGTTCACGTTTTAATAGTGATAACATCATTTATTTTTTAGTTAGAGGTTTATCTATTTATTGAATTTTAGAAAGACCTGAGGACATGAACCCTATAAAAAAGAATTCCTGGAACATCCCAAATATTTAAAATAAATGCCTTATAAAGTAATGCATCTGTATAATTATTCAGCATACAGTAATAAATATAAGATCATATCAGGTCACATACATGCAGAATACCCACAAGAAACAAGGAACCACAGGCTCTGATGTGAGAATATATGGTTGAACTTTGAAAAGCAAGAGCTTCTGGGGCTGAGGTGTATGTCATAGAGAACACTCAGCAGGCAGATGGTAAAAATGGAGAAGCCCCCTCTCCAAACCTGTGAAAGTAGATTATTAATTTATATTTGATGTCATCTCCAAAATTCTGAGACAAAAACATCTGTAACTATAAACCCCATAATTATCAGCATCCCTAGATATATTAGGGCCAAGATACCAATGGTAAAGTTCTTGGGTTAGATCTTGTGCTAGAAAAGGCATGTGAAGTTGCAGAAGAAAATTATGGTGTTAGCTGAGATCTCAAGATGAACTTCAGAGGAAATGTTTCTTATACTAATAAAATAATATATTTTGTTGATCTTTATTTTTATATTCCATATTAATAGTATATATCTAGGAGAAAATGAAGCAGAAGCCTTTATTTCAAATAGTGTCATCTTTATCAATCTCAGCCTATCCTATTACTAGGGATATATGTGGATTCACCCAACACACATTTTTCCCACATCAATTATCAACTCCCTCTAATATTCTCCAGGTGCCATTCGAATATTATTACCAAATCATGTCTGGATTGTGTAATAGTAGCTGTGCTCCCACTGTACATAGCCTTTCTTATAGATTCAGAATTACCGTATATTCTCAAAATATTTCTTGATATTATCTTCTTTTGAGATTTTCTGAGGTAGTGTGTTAAGTTGATTTCATCTTTCTCTTCTTGATTAAGCAGTAGGAATATATTGAAAACTCTACAATTTTCAATGAATTGAAATGGAATGATTGTACAAAAGTAAAGAATTGCAACCTTCTCAAAAAATGAATTTCAATGTAGTAGGTGTGCACATAGATGTATTTTTTAGATCTATCTTTTGACCATTTTTTATCAGACTTAATGCCTTTAATATATCATCTAAGATGACACTGAGAAGCATATCCTCTAAGATGATTTTTTAATTTTATCGAGTTCAAGTGTTATGTTGGTGCTAAATCTGATCATCTTGTATTACATATAAGGAGTCTTATTACATATATTCTAGAGCTATTGTGTATGAAAGAAGAACAAGGATCAAATATGGATGTGTTTCTGAAATAAAAAGTACTCAGTAGAAATGCTGGCCATTATCTTTTAATTATGTACTTCATCATCTATGTGATTTAATAGATTTAAAACTTTTCTTTTCATAATGGCTACATATGTTGTTGATTCAAATTATTTTCATGATATTAAAATTTTCTAGCAATATGTGTAGAAAGCTCTTTGACAGTATTTAAGGCCTGTCTTTGAATCCCCAATGTAGCTATCCACCTTGCATATATGTTATTATCATGACCAGAAAAACTGTCTTAAGTGACCAAAGTCCAGCTATTGAATATCATTAGAAATATATTATTATTGTTTTCTCCTTAGTCATCTGGAATAAAGGTGTAATTAAAGTCACAGTTCAGATAGACTCAAAGTCATTCCATTGTAAGGTTTTTAAATTAAAGGACAAGAATTTGACCCAAGCCTAAAAGATAAACTTCCATAAGAGTCCCAATATTCATCTGCTTGAAGTAAGCAATGCATTTCTCCAGTAAAGAAACCATGCATAAAATTGACACAGAAAATTTGATGTTAATCTGATGGAATATTTTTTTATACAAGGCATGTTGGATTTTAAGTCAAGTGCCTGAAATAGTAGGTATGTATTTTAGTTTTTTTCCAGCCACATATTAAAAAAATACCAGTCTTCAGGGCTAAGATTGTGGTTCAGTGGTAGAATGCTTGCCTAGCACATGTGAGGAACTGTGTTCAATCCTCAACACCACATAAAAATAAAATAATAAAATAAAGTGTAAACAAGTTTTGAAAATAAATAACAGTCATGAGAAATCCATGTGAATAAGTCTAAATCATTCCATGACTCTTTAGAACTTGCAGATCTAAAAGACATGACAGTAAGGGAAACCAAAACAGTGAAACATTCATGAACATAGGATACCATTTAAAAATCTGAGGTAATGTAGATATTTGGCTAAAACATCAAAGAATTTATTTCTATTTATTTTAATTTTTACCTGGAATCTACTCTTTGTACTTGGATATGAGACCCATTACTATAACTCGGCATGTGTACGTAGTGTGTAATTATCAGATCAGGGTAATTTTCATCTCATTAAAATTATTATTCTGTGTTTGAAACCTTCTAAGTTCTGGCTATTTTGATTTATTTAAGTAGTTATTATACAATGTAATCACCTTATTGTGCTCTAAAACCTAAGAGTTACTTTCTGGTCTGAATTGTTTTTTGCACTCCTTACACACAATCAGTCACTTTCTCATTCTTATCATAAATCCCGGAAGTGTTTCTGTTCTCAGTTTCTGTGTGATTAACTTTTCAGCTTCAACACATAAATGCCACATGCAGTATTTGTGGGAAAATAAATGCCACTACTAGGAAAAATAAAATATTATTCTCAATTAATAATTAGGGAAATTGGCATAATTCTCTGCATTCACTCATTCAGTGTTTTGAACTTGTCTACAATAATAAATATGGAAAAAGAATAAAATATATAAACCAAATGTCCATATGTGTTTAACATTTTATGGGTCATATTTCATCACTGGGAACAAGTGTTGTGACATCTATTTTTATAAAAATGACATATTCTAATTCTTATAACTTTATTTATAATAAGTGAATATACTATAAGTATGTTTTTATATTGTAATTTTAAATAGATCCATATTACCATGGAATAAATAACTTTAAAAATTGTATAAGAGTTGGCTCAGTGGTGCAGGCCTGACATCCCAGTGGAAAAAAATATTTTAAGAAAAAAAATATTTTAAAAAATGGGGATGTATCTCAGTGGGTAACCACCCAAATGCACTCACCCTCTACCCCTTCTCCACCTGAGATGCCCATCACAACACATGAAAGAACAATATCTCAGCCTGCCACCTATCCAGCAGTTCTCCTTTCACAGCCAATCCGAACCCATTCCTCACTTGATGCCCATCTTTTCATGCCACCCTGTGAGTATGCATTGGGTCTGCACTAAGCCACCCCAGCACAACTGGTTGCTAAGGTCCAGGTGGCAGGTATCCCTCATTCATTCCACTGGGACCTTATATTTTTTTTTTTAAAATGGGTTGCTAATAATTCAAAATGACAAGTTTATGGCTGAAAGTACAGCTCAGTAGTAAACAAGTTTCACATGTGCCTGGCTCTGTGTTCCAACTCCAGCACCTAAAAAAACACAGGCAGGCCTAATGGCACATGCCTACAATCCCAGTGACTATAGAGGCTGAGGCAAGAGGCTCACAAGTCTAAGGACAGTTTCAGCAACGTAGTAAAGCCCTAAAAATCTGTCTCTAAAATATAAAAAGGGTTGGGGATGGTTTTTCAGTGCTTAAGCAATCATAGATTCAGTCCCCACAACCAAATACACAAACAAACCCAAAGTAAAAGTGAAAAACAACTGTATTCCCCAATATCCTTTGCAGGTAGGGGTCTCTGTGATTTTGTGCTGGCCAGTGAGATAACATTGGAAGCAACTGGGCCTCTAGCTCTTTGTTTTTTCCTTTTTCTTTTCCCCCTGATTGCTGTATTAAATGGATGGCACAATGAAAAACAGGAAGGGCCCTGGGGCATGATGGAATAGCTGGATAGCCATAGCAGCCCAGACTACCAATCACTGGGCTTTTTGATTTTCAAGTAAAAGGAAATATTTTTCAGTATTTGATGGGTTTATTTTTCTAGTATTGGAAAGACAGATGCATTGATTTTCCTCCTTGTTCTGCTTTCTGTTCATTTTCTTCAGGTTCAGGAACAATGTAGGTCAAGAAAAGCAGCCATCTTTGTCACCAATTGTTTTTCAGGTCTCTGGGGATGGAAGGAAAGTACAACACAAAACCTCTATAGTACCTAATCTGAGCCATTGGGACAGAGTTAGGCCTGAGTCATCTCCAGGGTCCCTCATCTGCCCCAGAATGTTCATAGAGAGTGAGTATCTTTCCTCTTGATGCCAACACTCAAGTCCAAAATCTCAGGGCTCCCATGGCTCTCCTGAGAACTATTCCACAACAGGCTGACACTGGTCCCAATCTCCATTCCTGCACTGATGGGCCATTGGGAAAGTGAGTTTAAGCAAGCTTTACTGTCCCCAATTTTCAAGTGTGTCTTCTCCAAAAAAAGACTTGAAACTAAATGAGCACTGAAGGAAGAAGCCAGGTTCCAAGGACTGAAGAAGAACCCTGCCTCCAGAGAAACCTAGGATTTGAAAGAAAATTCCAATTTAAGTGAGGTGGCAGGTAAATTATAGACCTTGACATAAAGCAATAGCCTGACAGCAAAATGTCAGGTGTGGGCATGGAAGTATGTATGAAAGACTGACTTTTCACAGCCTCCACAACAGGTAAACATGAATGATAAATTTGTAACACATAACATAAGAAAAAGGAACCACATTTTTTCTTACTTGCCTATTTTTCTTTCTTTATTCTTTCTTTTCTTTTTCTTTTTCTTTCTTTTTCTTTTCTTTTTTTTTTTTTTTTTTTGTACAAGGGTTTGAAACTAGGGGAACATAACCACTGAGCCTCATCCTCAGATTTTTTTAATGTTATTTTTTAACTTTTGAGAAACATTGTTAATCACAATATTGAGGTATTCTTATATCAAAGAAGACATACTACAAAGGTTCCAGAGCTAGAGAGAAAATCCTGCAATCCCAGAGTGTTAAATATGTCTGTGGAAGATGAGCCACATGGACAGAATGTAGAAGATCAAATGGGTGGAGTGGGCATGGCTCTGCAGAACAGTGCAGGTAAGAGGCCAGATGCCGGGTGGAGCCTATGAAAAAAAGTGGAGAGGACATAGTGGGGCCTAGTTGTTTGGCAGAGCTGGTGAGGCAGAGTCAGGCTGAGTGAGTGGAGCCCAACCCATAAGAACAGTGGGTGGGGAGAAGACAGGGGAAGCACGTTGGAAGCAGCATCCCACCCGGGACCCCTTAGGTGAGCACAGCCTAGGAACCAGGAGGTGCAGTGATGCAGGAGCAGAGGGCATGGTGGGTGCATCCACAGGAAGCAAAGGGAGTCAGGAGAGGCATCCAGTAATTCTGTCAGAAGTCACTGTTGACCCAGTGGGGAAGAAGGGTCTTTGGGCTCTGAGATAGAAATGTGACCTCAGGGTCTGCTCCACAAGGGGCCTCAGTTTACCCTCTTATGCACTGAAGCAATGGAGGGAGGCTGAAGATGCCACAGCACAGGCTTTTTTGTTCCTCCCTCTCATGGGATGAAGTGCACTTTCCATTAATTTTTTCTGTTCTTCCAGGTCCAGGACACTACCTAGATCTGTCCTCTAGAGACAGATATTTGTAATAAACTCTTCAAAATCTTTTGGCAAGAATATCCAGGGAGAGCACTGTTTGGCTCACAGGAGCAAATAGCTAATGGCAGAATTTGAGCCACCAGGACCAGACACTGATTTATAGAGAAAGATACTTTCCAAGAAACTCTCATGTTATCCTGACTCGGTGCCAAAAAATTATCCCCAGGTCCTACCCTGAAATCCTGAACCGAGGTCCCAAACCGGTAACCAGAGAAGCGCACCTAGCTCCAGGTTTTTGTTGGTTGGTTGTTCAGGTTTAAAATTTGCTTGGGGTCTGGGGCTGTGGCTCCGCGGTAGAGCGATCGCCTAGCACGTGCAAGGCCCTGGGATTGATCTTCAGCAACACATAAAAATAAATAAATAAATAAATAAATAAACAAACAAATAAATAAGATAAAGGTCTTGTGTCCAACTACCACTAAAAAATAAATATTTAAAAAATTTGCTTGGAATTAGAACGTAATTCTTTTTTCATATTTATTTTTTAGTTTTAGGTGGACACAATATCTTTATTTTATATTTATGTGGTGCTGAGGATCGAACCCAGTGCCTCACTCATACTAGGTGAGCCCTCTACCACTCAGCCACAACCCCAGCCCTAGAATGTAATTCTTAAGATTCAGGAAAGTTTTCACAAAAATTCAGGTTTCTAACTGTCCTTCAAAGTCACCAGGAGATCTGGCAGCCCCAGACTGAGTTCTCACACAGTAAGGATCACTGGCACTGTTCTGCCAGTTTCCACGACTCCAGAGTGCAGCCAAGTTCTCTTTGCCCCTTTTGTGTCTGGCCCTGGAGGCCTTGAGTGTTGCTAACACACTAAGGGTTAGATGAGCTGGGGCAGCAGGCAGGAGTCAGCATGGAACTTCTGGTCCAGCCCTGCTTCCTGCTTGCTGTGTGACTTTGCTCCAGTCACACCACCTCTCTGTTCTTCAGTTTCCCTATCTGTCTGGAGGCCAGTAGACTAGATCAGTGGTTTCCCACTTTAAGCCAGGGCAAGGCTGAGAGGTGGGCTGCCTTGTCTCCCTTCTCTCCTTTCTGAATTAGGCCTGAGCATCAGATTTTGCTTAGGTGACTCCCTGTTTATCCAGGGTTGGAAAACTCCTGGGTAACTACTTGTGTTAACCCCATAGCCAGGGGCTTGAGGTGTATTAGAACAGGAAAGGGACAATACCTTTTTTATTTTTATTTCTTTTGCGGTAGTGGGGATTGAACCCAGGGTGCTTTACTGCTGAATTCTATCCACAGCCTCCACCTCCTTTATTTTCGAGACAAGGTCTTCTAAGTTGCTGAGGCTGGCCTCAAACTGGTGATCTTCCTGCCTCAGTTTCCTGAGCTGCTGGGATTACAGGCATGCACCAAGGCTTCTGGAAACATAATGTGTTTATAGATAAGAATGATGGGATTTGATGAGCAGCATTATTCTCCTACAAAGAGAGGCTCTCCTCCCCTGTTTTACAGATGAAGAAAGTGAAGTTTTGAGAGGCTGAGTAACTTGCCAGAGCTCACACAGCTACAAGTGGCCAAGAGCCCATGTTTGTGTCATTGCAGACAGTGAGGCCCTAACTACTGTTTCTGTCCCTTAGGTGGCTTGGGAGGAGGTGGGTGTAGAGAGGTGCCCTGCAGCAAAGGGGAGGCCAGTGCCCTGGGAGACCCTGCCACCTCTTGCACTAGCGCTCCTTGCAGGCCATCGGCACACACAGGGAAGTCCCCCTCTGGCTGTGTGCTCAGGACCAGGCTTCCCTCCCCCAGGGCTGACCCGGGCTGGGCTCCCAGGCTCCAGGTGATCAGGAGATCTGGCAGCCCTGGATTGAGTTCTTGCACAGCAAGGGTCAGTGGTGCTGTGCGCTGCCCTTGGATGGGATAGGGAGATGCACGCGAGGCCCATTGAGCCAAAAGACCCTTGTGGTTCTTTGCAGGTGTAATAATTTCTCACCGAGCACCACAAGCCACATTTTGCAGCCCGGACAACTGCTGTGGTTGTTAGGAGGAACCTGGAGAATGGGGGTTCTTGTAGTTCTCAGGACCCAGCGTGTTCTGTCTGAGCCTTGGTTCTCCCATCTGAGAAAGGAGAACCCCTGTCCATTCCCACTCCCAGCCTGTGTCCCTTTGATGGAAAGGGCAAGTGTAACCTCCTCTGCCAGGCTCCCCCTGCAGCTCACCCCCTCTGCAGCTCCTCTCAGGAAAGGGGCTGAATCCTCCCATTTACAGGTGATGTCTGTAAAGGTTAATGTTATAGGCTCTGGCCAATGTCCTCAGCTGCTGAGGGCTGGGCTTGTGACTGTTTCCAAGGCCTCGTCCATCCCAGGCCTGGGTTCCCAATGGCTGGGGGAGCCTGGACCCAGCTGAGGACTCCTGGCAGCCTCTAGCCAGTCCATGGGTGCAGGCTGCCCTTCCTGCGCTGGCTGCTTCCTGAGTGCTCTGGGCTCCAGGGAAAAAAAGTGGGTGCTCAGTGAGCCCCACAGCCCTCCAGGAAGGAAGAGCTTGCTTTCTTCCTCCAGGTGGGGCCTGGGCCTGACTCTCCAGGGTGGATTGGAGGGCTGTGGGCTATCAGGCCTGCTGAGATCACCCTTCCCATGTGGCTCCTGGGTGGGATGAGGGTGGACATGTGCTTGGTCTCAGCGGCTGTCTTAGTAACAGGGCACTCTCCTGTCCATCAGGGTTCAGGGTTCGCACATGACAGAGGTGACAACATAGGCCCAAGAGGGATTTCCTGGCTGGGGAGAGCTGCTGGGATGGATGGGAGGAGGACCAGGGCTTGGGTGGCTCCAGACCCTAGGGGACCAAGGAATGGACCACCCTCCAGGGAACCCCATCGTGGGGAGAGCCCCTTGTCCTTGTGTCACCGTGTCCCTGGGCTGCAGAACCAGGGCTTGGGGAAGCATATGCACTATCCTGGGTTAGAAGGGAGAGTCCCTCAAGGTCCGCACAGGGAATAGTTGGGTCTTAGGGCACAGTCAGGGTGCTGGTAGCAGAGGCGGGGCAGAGGCTGCATGGAGGCGGGGACACCTGCCCAAGCACTGCTGCTGTTTGGCTGTGCTGTCCCACCATCTTGGGAGGCTTCAGCAGCCCAGGTTGGGGTCGTGGGGTGGGCTGGGTGGAGAGGTTTGTCACCCATCAGGGCAGCTTTTGGCCCTGGATTGGGTTTACCAAGTCACAGCACATGGGACATTGGGATGGGAGGGGTCTTGGGGGAAACCTGGTCCAGTCTCACCTTGTACCACAGGGAAATGGGAGTCCAGAGAGGCCAAGAATGTCTCCAGGGCCCCACCACCCAGCAGGGACAGGTTGGAGTGAGGAGGTCGAGATGGAGCACCACAATACCCTGTCCCCAAGGGAACATGGGCACCCTGGGGATGGGGCAGAGGGTTGTAAGGAGGACACACACACTTTTAAAAATACTGGCTGCTCATGAATGCATACGGGATAAAATTAAAAACAGCCCTCAGCCACCCACCTGCCTTTCCTGGAGGCCACCGTCGTTCTAGTTTCTGCTGCCTGGTTCTAGGCAATTGTGTGTTTGGCCACATGTGTGACAGATGCAGACATCTTCCTCCTGTCCCTGCACCATGCCGCAGTCTGTGTTGGAAACAATTCCAAACCCATTCATTCAGCACCACTTCAGGACTTTCTCTTTCCCTCCCTCACTCTCTGCCTCCTTCCTTCCTTCCTCTCTCTCTCTTCCCTCTTTCTTTTTTGGTACTGGATGTGGATCCAGGGCCACACCTGCTAGAAAAGCACTTGACCACATAGCCATACCCTCATCCCCTTCTGTTTTTTTGGGAGGGGATTGAACTCAGGGGCACTCCACCACTGAGCCACCTCCCCAGCCCTATTTTGTATTTTATTTAGAGACAGGGACTCACTGACTTACTTAGCACCTCCCCGAGGCTGAGGCTGGTTTTGAACTTGCAATCCTCCCATCTCAGCCTCCCACACATGTGTGGCCCCTTCTGTTTTTGAGACAGGGATTCACTGAGTTGTCCAGGCCATCCTGGAACTCGCGATTCCCCAGTTTCAGCCTTCCGAGTCACTGGGATTGCAGGCGTGCGACACCGCATCTGGGACTTTAGTACTTTGTAAGTCAACTTGTTTTCATTGACACTTGACAAACAGACAAGTCCACTGGCCACCAGCATGTTCCACTGAGGAACAACAAGGCAAGCTTCCCAGGAGCCGACTCTGCTCCACCCTCTGCCCGAGGACAGCAGCTGCCCTCACTTGGAGGTTTTAATTGCTATGTGTTTGTTTTAGTTGATTTGTGTTTGAAAAACCAAACCAAACCCCAAACCAAAACACCAAAAAACCCAGCCGGCACACCCCACTGGAGATTTCCCAGGGAGGATTGCTTGGGATGGCAAGTGTGGTGCTGGGCCTGGGGGCTCTGATTCGGTGACACAGGATGGCTTAGGCTGCCCAAACCCAGTAATGACAGTGGGAAAACTGAGGTTCCCTCTGGGGGCCACAGGGACCTTATTTCTTCTTGCTCACCCTCATTCTAATCCCACCCCCTTGACTGTCCAGACACAGTCCACCATGCCTGCAAGACATGGCTCATCTGTTATGCTGTAAGACACAGACTCCCCAGGACAAGTGGGGATACTGAGGAAAGTGGCTGAGCTTCTGCCAGCCTATGTGTCCCAGGCTATACCAATAACATGGCTTGGCTCTCTGTCCCCCCGCACAGTCAGGGCCTTGAGCGGGATGGGAGGGGGTCATGGGTGGAGCACCCACAGCTTCTGCTATAGCAAGTTACCCAGCCCCAGCCTCCACAGCTTCATCTGTAAAATTGGGACATCAGAACAATCTTGCTTGTTTGTCTGTTTTTAAAATCATGTTGTTGTATTTTTTTAACCTTTATTTTATTTATTTTTATGTGGTGCTTAGGATCGAACCCAGTGCCTCTTGCAAGCTAGGCAAGCAGCTCTACCACGGAGCCCCAGCCTCAGCTCCAGAACAGCCTTGTTTAAAAATAAGAAGTCAGTCATGGTGGCATGACCTTGTAGTCCCCGCTGTCCCTGCTGTACAGGAGGCTGTGACAATGAGAATCACTGGAGCCTAGGAGTTGGAAGCCAACCTGGTCGACATAAGCAAGACCTCGCCTCAAACATAAGATAAAGCCAGGCACAGTGATGCCCACATGAAATCCCAGTGGCTTGGGAGGCTGAGGCAGGAGGATTGTGAGTTCAAAACCAGCCTCTGCAAAAGCGAGGCACTAAGGGTTGGGGTTGTGGCTCAGTTGAGAGAGCGCTTGCCTAGCATGTGTGAGGAACAGGATTCCATCCTCATCACCATAAATAAATAAAGATGTCCACCTAAAACTAAAGAATAAAAATTAAAAAAAAACAAGTTGCTAAGCAACTCGGTGGGACTTCTTTAAATAAAATACAAAATAGGGCTGCAGATGTGGCTCAGTGGTCAAGTGCCCCTGAGTTCAATCCCTGGTAATCCCCAAAACAATATAAAATTAAAAAATTATTCAGAAGCTCTATGTCACAGGCTGATGGTAATTTGTTAAGAGAACAGTCATCAAGCCTGTGGCTCAGGGTCAGGCACCAGCATGTGCTGTGAGTTTATTTGATGGGTAGCCCCAGGCCCCAGGTTAGTGGTGGTGACACAGCAGTGAGTGTGACTGACATGGCCTTGGCCTTATTTCTGTGGAGATGAGACTCACGGGGGACCTTACTGTCAGCGATGACAAATGAGACAGGGTCACCGAAGAGCAAGAGAGAGTATGGGGGCATGGACACCCCAAAGGAGGCATCTGTTATGTCTCAGGTAGGTGCCATGTTGGAGACCCCTTCCCTACCTGCCCTGGGTCTCTCCCAACAAATGAACATGGCCAGTGTCTTTAAGTTAGGACTTGGTGATGTTTATGTTTTGCATTGAGGAATCAAGTGGAAGGAAGAATATATATCTTGAAACACTACCAGTGTCCTCAATGCAGGGAAGCAGTCTCAGGTGGCCCATGACCAAAGAAGGTAGGAGGGCAGGGCTTACTCCTGGAGAGCATGGTGGGCAGAGCCACCTGTGTTGGAACAATGTTTTCCTCTCTCCCCCCACCATACACCAGGAAGAACTTGTCGCAATATAAAACATTACCAGGATGGAACCCCACTTTTTTATTTTTATTTTTTGTACTTGGGTTACAGCCCAGGGGTGCTTAACCATGAAGCCACATCCTCAGCCCTTTTCAGATTTTCATTTTGAGACAGGGTCTCACTAAGTTGCTGAGGCTGGCTTTGAACTCACCATCCTCCTGCCTCAGCCTCCTGCACTGCTGGGTTTCAAGTGTGCACCACCACTCCTGGCCTGGAGCTGCAGTATTGTCACAGACAGGGTCGGCACCTGTCTTAGCCCCCGCACACACCATGGTGGACGTGCCCATCTCCTGGCATCAGGCGACTTCCAGGTTAGGCAAGCATTCTACCACTGAGCAGCCTCCTCAGCCCCTAACCATCATTCACTCCAGGTTCCAGTGGCAATAAGTTACACAACCATCCCTCTACACATCTCTGGAACTTTCCATCATCCCAAACAGAAGCTCTGTCCTCATTAAATAACTCCATTCCCTTCTCCCCACAGCCTCCAGTAATATCTATTTTACTTTGTCTCCATGAATATTCCCACTTGAGATACCTAAGGCAAGTGGAATCTTGCCATGATTTTGTTTTCTGAGCCTGACTTATTTCACTTAGCATAACGTTTTCAAGGTGCTTCTATGTTACAGCGTGTGTCAGAATTTTATTTTTTATGGCTAATACCCGGTTTGGTGTTAACCACATTTTTTTTTTAATCTATTCACCCATTAGTAACATTTTGGATTGGCTCATCTTCTAAACTCAGTCAGATCCTAAGCAATAATATCCATGAAAACCAAGGACTGGGGATGTAGCTCAGTGGCAGATTACTTACCTAGCAGGTATGAGGCCCTGGGTGGGAACTTTTTTTTTTTTTTTGTACTGGCAATTGAGCCTAAGGGTGTTTTACCACTTAATTACATCTCCAGCCTTTTTAATATTTCATCTTGATATGGGGTCTCACTAAATTGTTAAGGCTGACCTTGAACTTGCAATCTTCTTGCCTCATCCTCCTGAGTCACTAGCATTATAAGCATAGGCCACCATGCCCAGCTCTGGGTTTAATCTTTAGTGCTACAGAAAAGGAAAACCAAACTTTAGGTGAATGGTAAAATACGTTTTGGATACTCACTGAAATAAATATATAACTAACAAAGTAAAAATTAAAAGTGTTCTTGCAACCCCCTAGATTGATGCTGTCTGCCACTAGAGGTTCACATTGCACCTCTGTGTGACAGTCTGCACACTGTATGCATGTACAGGACAAAAATCAAGACTCATAACTGAGTCTCCAGTCCTATCAAGTATCTACCTAGTGCCTTATAAATGCTCAAAATTATTTCCTGGCTGGTTTAGCTCTGAAGATTCAGAATCTCTCCTGGCCCAGGAAAATTCAGACCTGCATTGAATGTTGGCACAATCCAGGAATTAACAAGCTTATGCTGGGGCTGTAGGTTGTGCAAGGGGCACTTGGGTCTGTGCTGTATCATCCTGGGGATTTCTGGGCCACACCTTTTCCCCCACTCTGACCCCTTCAGCATGCTCCAGCCCAACTTCTACTGCCTGCACCTGCCTTCCTTTGTCAGTGGCTTTATCTGGGAACTGGGGCCAAGTTTGCCACCATGCAGTGGACTGCCAGGGAATTAATGGCCCTTGGAAATAGCTCTTAACCAATGATTGACAGACCCTCCCCTCTCTGTTGATAATTTTGAAGTGGGATATGTCCTGCACTGGGTCCCACAGTTCCCAGCAGGATGGGCAGCAGGATCCATAATACATCTTTTACTGATGGCTCCTCTTCCCCTTAATTTCCCTCTCCCCTCAGGGACTTCCTGGCTCCAAGTAAACAACATACACTGGGAACCTTAGCTCATTCTCTGCTTCTGGAGCAACCCACATGGAGACACTGGAGAACATGAGATTTCAGCTCATTTTTTGTACCTAAGAAATTTATTTTTTTTTCCTTTTGGATTTCTTTCAATACAGCAATTTGGGGATGGGGGGAGGAAAGACCAGAAACTGTCTCTCTTTACAGCAATCTCTTTTCCACAGAGGTTACCCCCAACTTGAAGACATAAAGCATTGTAATTAACATATGACATACTTACTTCTGATATTATAAAATTTGTTACACTTATACAGTGCAGAACATATTGAAAAGGCAAATTAAAATGTTATGTGTTAATAAGCTTGGATTAAATTGGGCTTTGAGAACCCAGGGAAGGAAAGTTGGTTCCACGTGGATGCTGAATGGAGTTTTGAAGGAGCCTTCCCTCCCCTTGAAGTTGCCACCACTGAAGTTACTCATGAACAGGCCGGATCTTAAGAGGAACCCCCGCCCCTCCAACTTGGATCCATAAGTGCGTTTCAGTGGAGTGTATGTTTAGAGGTTGGTTTCTCTACACTTCATTCCCCAGACAGGAGCATGGAAAGAGGAAGAAGAAATTGAGAAAGCTCTTGAAAGGTACAAGGAAAAAAAATGAAAAAATAAAACAAACCCATTCCCAAAAGAGTAAGCACAAGGAACAGGGGCCACCTATGTGAGGACCCCTCTCCCCACAAGCTCTAGGTGATCCGTTTCCTAGGGTTGGAGAATTTGCCTGAACATTCTTGGCCCAGGGTGAGGGTGGGTTGTCCTTTGTCTATGGGAGGATGGACAGTAGGCCCAACCTTCAGGTTCCGTATCCACCAATTGGACCGTGGAGAGAAAAGATTTTAAAAAATAGAAATGCAACAAGAAAACATGATTTAAACAAAATTGCACTATAACAGTGATTTCCATAGCATGTGTATTGAATTAGCACTGTAAGTCCTCTAGAGGTGGTTGAAAGTACACAGGAAGTAGGCACAGGTGACAACAAAATACTGTGCCATTTTGTTTAAGGGACTTGAGCACCCAGAGATTTTGGTATCCATGTGAAGACAGGGAGGGTGTCCAGGATACTGAGGATTGACATCACTGAGGAAAGTCCTCAGCCAGAAGAACATAGAAGACTGAAAACTTGGAGCTACTCTCTCAGCAAGGCCACCATGGTGCAACTGGGGACTTTACAGTCCCCTCTCAGTCCATGGCTTTCCAAAGTTCTCCCTCTCCCAAACACTACTCTGTTCCCTAGTCTCTTTCTGCCTCTCTGATGGCTTCTCCTTTGCCCCCTCCACTGTGGTCTTCTCTCGGGCCCTTCCTCAGCCCTGTACTCTCTCTGCTCCATGAACTCTTCCCTAAGTGTCTTTTCCCACCTCTCCCTCTCCTGATCTTTCTCTTTTAACATTCAAACCTTTATACCCATTTTCCATGGGCCACCTTCACCCAAGACCCCTAAGCTCAACGTCCCCCAAGCAGAGACTACCCTCTTCCCCATGACAGTTCCCCATCTTGAATCTCATCTAACCTAACATCCAAACTGGAATCCAGGGATCCATTCATAACACGCTATTAGTGATGTTTCTCTGTTTCAAATGACCCTAGAAATTAAAAGTGGCATTAACACAATATGTTAAATCCTCTTCCACATAGGCTGTGGGTCAGAAATCAGAGTGGCTCAGCTGGGTGCTTCTGGATCAGTCTCTCATGAGGCTGCAGGACAGCAGTTGTCTGAGGGTTGGACTGGGGCTGGAGGATTTGCTGCGATGTGGCTCGCTCTCTGGGCTGTTGGCAGGAGGCCTCAGTTCCTCATTATGCTGTCTTCTCCATAGGGCTGCTTGAGTGTCATCATGAAAGGGTCCCTGGCTTCCTCCAGAGCCAGTGATCCAAGAGAGAGGGGAGTGGGAGGAAGAGGCATGACAACTTTTTGTAGTTATTTGTTTTGGGTGGTGCTGAGGATGGAACCCAGGGCCTTGCACATGCTAGGCAAGCTCTCTACCACTGAGCCCTACTCCCATCCCCAGAATGCTATTTTGTTAAGTTATGAAAGTTATAGGAGTTCATTGCAAAAAAATTAGAAAAGTAGAAATTATAGAAAAATGCCTCTAATCCTACCACCTGAATAAATGCAAAATACTGGGCTGCCATTATGGCTCAGTGGAGAGCACTCACCTAGCACGTGCGAGGTCCTGAGTTCGATCCTCAGCCCCATATAAAATAAATAAATGAAATAAAGGTATTGAGTCCAACTAAAAATAAATAAATAAGTGCTATTTACAATTTGAAGTGTTTCCATCTAGACCTGTGTGTGTGTGTGTATGTATGTGTGTGTGTAGTTGTATCATTTGGGGGGTGAGGAGGGGTGTTGCCAGAATGCAGTGAGTTCTGGAGCTGTGCAGAAGGGCCACCAGGAGTTGTGGCCTTACCTAGAGGGACTCAGAACACCCAAGAGAGAGGAGCCTGGTTGAGGGGATCTGCAGTATTAGGAATGCCAGAGGACAGAGAGGCGAAGAGAGTAGGTAGAGGCCGGAGGAGAGTAAACTGCACAGGAGGTAAGTACATTTTAAACAAACAGAAGACTGTGGATGTATCTCAGTGCAACTGGCCCTGGGTTCAATCCCCAATACCAAAGAAACAAAAATAAAAAATAAATAAAGAAAGATCAAGGTGCTGGACGTGGTGTTGCAAACATGTAAACCCAGCAATGCACCAAAAAAAACAGCATGTTCAAGGCCAGCCTCAGCAACTTAGTTTGACCGTTTCTCAAAATTTAAAAAATGAAAAAGGCTGGGAGTGTAGCTTGGTGGTAAATCACCCCTGGGTTCAATTCCCAGGACCAAAATAAATAAATAAAATAAAATAAATTGGGATTACGAGAGGGATGTCAAGCAGTGAGTGGTAGAGCACTCGCTTAGCACACTTAAGGCTCTTTCTGAGACCACCAAAGTAAAGAAATAGATAATAAGGAAATAAATTGGAGTACAGTTTGAGCTTTCTATTTTAAGCTGGGCTTAAAATACATTGTAAGAATTTTTATATACCATATTTTATATACTACAATACATATTATTATAAATGCATAATAATATATATTATAATTTAACTTGTTATAATTTATAATTAATATAAATTAGGGGCTGATATATATATATATATATATATATATATATATATATATATATATATAATCTTTTATAATACAAATACACACAAATATATATATATATATATATATATATATATATATATATACACATACATATATATCATTTATATTATGTATCTATACATTATTTATGCATTGATATTATGTTCTATATTTATGTTATTTGTATATTTACATTACGTATTTCTGTACTATTACATAATATATAAACATTTTATTTATTATACTTCACATAGGTTTTAAAATGTTAAATGTATTGTAGTATTTAGATTTTTTTAATTGTATATATATTATAAGAATGTTCTTCCAGCCAGGCACAGTGGCACATGCTTATAACACCAGCAACTCAGGAGGTTGGTGCAAGAGGATCACAAGTTCAAGGCCGGCCTCCGCATCTTGGTGAGATCCTCAGCAACCTAGAGACAGTCTGTCTTAAAGAAACATCTTTAAGGGGGTTGCTGGGGATGTAGCTCAGTGGTTGAGCACCCCTGAGTTCAATCTCCAGCATCAAAAGAAAGTAAGAAAGAATGTCATTCAAACGCAAGATATTTAAGGACTGCAGACCATTTGAAGGACAGCACTTATTGACCCCCTCATAGAGCCTGTCCTGTCTTCCCCACATCAAGGTCCTCCCTGAGTCCTTGCAACAACTGCTGGTTTTCCCACCCATCTCTGGCTCTGGCTCCTTCAGTTCCTGCTCTGCCCATCCCTGCAGGGCTCATCCTGAGACACAGATCTGGTCACGCTATTTTCCGGCAGAAGTCCCCTCCATGGCTCCCTACTGTTCTTGGCCTGAACTCCAGGCTCTTCCATGTGTCTGGCAGGGGTCTTCAGGCCCTTGCCCCCTGCCCCCCTACAGACGCAGCTCCAGCCCTCCCCACTGGCACCACATGGTTCAAATCTCAGCTCTCCTTCTTGCCCACTTTCTGACTTTGTAGATGTTCCCCATGCCTCAGGATGATTGGGGGACTCCATGAGTTTCTGCATAAAGAGCACTCAGAATGGTGTTGGCATGTGACATAAGTGCTCCTAGGATACATCAGATGTTTTCATCATCAGCAACCCTCCCTGAACACAGTGGAGCAGTTCCCCAATCAGAGCCCCTGGAATCTGGGTGGGCTTAGGATGCTTCATCCAATAGAATGCAGGGGGAGTTCTGCCTGTGACTTCCAAGGCTGTCACACAACGCAGTGCAGAGCCTCTTCTCTAGTGCAATGCTTCCTCTCCAAGGCACCCTGATGGGAAAGAGCCCATGCCACACCTGTGGGAGAGGGGCTGGCAGTCCCAGTCTCTGGGTCACCCTGGCCAGACACAGGAGATATCAGATCATTTCAGCCTCCAGTTTTTAAGTTGCTCCAGTCTCTAGTTTTCCTACTGAGACCTCAGACTCTAAGGAGCAGAGACAAGCTCCCTCCACTCTGCCCTGCCCACATTCCTGACCTACTGACTGTTGTTTTGTTTTGTTTTGTTTTAGTTGTAGATGGACACAATACCTTTATTTCATGTATTTATTTTTATTTGGTGCTGAGGATGGAACCCAGGGCCTCACATGTGCAAGGCAAGCACTCTACCACTGAGCCCCAACCCCAGCCCCTGACCTGTAGACTCTTAAGAGCATAATAAGATGGTTCCTTGAAGTTGTAAGTGGTGGGTAATTCGTTACACAACAATATATAACTCTTTTTCTCATGGCAAACTCCTACACATTCTTCAAGACCCATAAAAATGTTGCCTCCTCCTCTCTGAAGCCTTCCCTGATTCCTCCTTGCCTTGGTGGCTTCCTGTGTGTGAGTCTTCAGGGGCCCATTCCTCACCATGTGGACCTGTTTCCTCATCTATTTCTCTCCTCAGACCAGGCACTCAGCAGGTCCATCTTCATGTCCTAGCACTGCGGCTGCTTAATGGAGGTTACATTTGATGAATGAATGAATGAATGAACGACTGTGGCCAGTGCTGGCCTACCTGACCAAAGTATCAGGAAGATATTCACATAATTACATTGTGGGACTTGATGGATGTTGGTATAGTGGAATTCACTTTTAAACAGCTTTACTGAGGGTTAAACAATGTGCAATCAACAATACATATTTTAAAATGTTATTTTTAGTTGTAGTTGGACATAATACCTTTACTTTTATTTGTTTTCTTATTTTTATGTGGTGCTGAGGATCCAGCCCAGTGCCTCACATGTGCTAGGTGAGTGCTCCACTGCTGAGCCTCAACCTCAGCCCCAACAATACATATTTTTGACAGATAGTCAACTACATATTTTAAAGTGAACAATTTATTATATACATCCACAAAACCATCTACACAATCAAGATAGTGAACTTCTCCATCACCTCATCATCCTCAAATTTTCTTTCTTTCTTTTTCTTTTTTGATACCGGGGATTGAACTCAGGGGTACTTTACCATTGCATTACATTCCCAACCCCTTTATTTATTTATTTATTTTTTACTTTTTTTTTTTTTTTGAGATAGGGTCTTTGCTGAGGGTCTCACTAAATTGTCCAGGCTGGCCTCAAACTTGTGATCCTCTTGCCTCAGCCTCCTAAGTGTCTGGGATAACATGCATGCACCACTGTACTCTGCCCAAAAGTTTGTTTATGCTACCTGTGATTGCACCCTCTGAGCACAAGTAACCACCAATCTGCTGACATTATAAAATAGTTTACATTTTCTAGAATTATATATAAACAAAATCCTGTGATATGTGCTTTTAACAAAAATCTGGCTTCATTCACTCATAAAAATTTGTCCACCCTGCTGTGATATAGTCATAATCTATTCCTTTTTACTGTTGAGTAGTATTATTCCATTGTATAGATGTATCACATTATCCTCCATTTTAAAAATGAGGAGACTGAGGTTTGGAGAAGTGAAGCAAATTGCCCAAGGTCATTTTGCTGGTGAACTTGAACCCAGGTGAGTGCCTCCAGAGCCAACTAACTTAACTGCCACCTGTGCCTTCTAACTGGGGCATGGTGACTTTTTTTTCACTCTCTATCTTTTTTTTTTTCCAGTGCTGAGAGGCATGGTGCCTTTTGCTGTGGTAGACAGAATAATGACCCCCCAGAGACATCTATGTCCTAATTCCTGGAGTCTGTAAATATGTTATATAAGGTGGCAAGGGGGAATTAAGTTTGCAGATAAAATCAAGGCTGCTCTAAGATGGCCTCAAGACAAAAAAGATGCCCTTGGTTTCTTACACTGGGGGCCAGGGCAGGGTAATCACAAGGGTCCTTTGAAGTAGCAGAAGCAGGCAGAAGACGAGAGGAGGGAAGAGATCTGCAGATGCTGTCTTTGAAAATAGAGGAAGGGGCCACAAGGCAAGGAATGCAAGAGGTCTTTAGGACTTGGAAATGGCCAGGAATGCTCCAGAAAGAATGGAGCCCTGCCAATACTGGAGGGCAGGGGAGGAGCTTGGGGCCCACTTCTGACTTCTGGCCTTCAGGACTGTAAGATAAATTTGTGTTGCTTTAAATCCCTCATTTGTGCAAATTTGTTACAGCAGCAACAGTAAACTAATGCAATGACTTTGACCATTTGTTCTAGAAAGTATGAGCCCTTGGACGAGAGCTAGGGGCTACTGTGGTGTCCAGGGAGAGTTGGGGGAAACTGAGCCTATCAGAGGGTGTGGGTCTCTGGGCAGAGTGGTCACACCCCTATTCCCTGCCATAGGCTCAGTCCCAAATTCTGGGTAAAATATTCCCAAGTAGCGAGCATGGCTCGACGGTGGGAGACCTTGAAGTTCAGACCTGTCTAGGCTGAACAAATAATTTCCTGGTTCTTTGAAGTCCTAGGGTAAACACAAGAGATAGGTTTTCTCCACCAACTGAGCCCAACAGATCCAGGCCCCAGCTGCAGAAGTTGCTGGGAATGTGGGCATGCTGGCCTAAGGTCAGCCTTGCCATGGATGCTCAGAAAACAGAGATGATCAAAGCCTTTGGAGAAGGAGGGCTCGTGGGAGTCCGTAGGAGCTGACAGCAAGTGAGAGTAACTTAGTGCTTATATAACAGAACAAGCAAACTGTTTTTTCCTTCCTGCGCTCTCAACGGCCAGCACAGAGGACTTCTGTGGCCAGGTGTGGGGGTTGCTTTCCTGCACCACACATTTCTCCAATGGACATCTGCTGGGTGACCTGCCATTCAGCTCAATTCTGACACCATTGAGAGGTAAGTTAGATTTCACAGGTGAAGGACTCAGCCCCACAAGCCTGCCCCCACCCTAGTCCAGATGCCCCTTGTAAGTCACAGGTTGTCACCTATATGTCACACCAACTGGCTATAATAAATTGGAGTTCACACGGTGCCTACCTCAGGTTTGATAACTAAACAAGAAGGCTCACAGAACTCAGGGGAACTTGCCTCCTGGTTCATTAAAGGATATGATAAAAGACATCAATGAACAGCAAGAAAGAAAAAATGTGAGAGAAGAAAGAACAAAAGTGTAGTCCTGGGGCTGGGGCTGGGGCTCGGTGGTAGAGCTCTGAACCAGTCCTCAGGGAAGGAGCTGCTGTTCCCATGGAGTTGGGATGCATCGCCCTCTTGGCACGTGAATGTATTCACCAATCTGGAAATACAGTGAGTCGCCAAAGTTCAGAATGTTTAGGAGTGTTTTATATTGGAGGTATGACCGACTGGCTTATTGAGCAGAGTTGGGATTTGAACACTGGGCAATCGCTCCATCACTGAGCTACACCCCAGCCCTAGGCCTGCTTTATTTTCAACCTAATATCCAGCCCCTCTCCCCTCCCTAGAGGATGAGGACTGACATGGAAGGATCCAAACTTCTAATTATGGCTTGATCATGTTGGATAGCAGTCCCCATCCAGAAAACTACCAAGAAAGTCACCTCATTAAAGCAAAGGACACTACTATCACCTAGGAAATTGCAAGCATTTAGGAACTCTGTGCCAGGAACTGGGAATGAAGACCAAAATGTGTGTGTGTGTGTGTGTGTGTGTGTGTGTGTGTGTGTGTGTTATAGTACTGGGGATTGAATTCAGGGGTGCTCTATCACTGAGCTATACCCCAAGTACTTTTTTATTTAATTTTTTTTAAGAGAGAGAGAGACAGAGAGAGAGAGAGAGAGAGAAAATTTTAATATTTATTTATTTTTTTTAGTTTTTGGCAGACACAACATCTTTGTTTGTATGTGGTTCAGAGGATCGAACCCGGGCCGCATGCATGCCAGGCAAGTGCGCTACCGCTTGAGCCACATCCACAGCCCGGTACTTTTTTATTTTGAGACAGGATCTTGCTAAGTTACTGAAGCTGGCCTTGAACTTGGGATCCTTCTGACTCAGCCTCTGGAGTCACTAGGATTACAGGCATGCACCACCATGCATGGCTCCAAAATATTTTCTTTATTTATAAATCACAATGTCAGCTGGGAGAGGTGGCGCTGGTCTATAATCCCAGAAACTTAGGGAGACTGAAGTAGGAGGATCCCATGTTGGAGGCCAGTCTTGGTAACTTAGCAAGACCCTGCCTCATAAAAATAAAATATAAAGAGCCACAAATATAACTCAGTGACAGAGCACCCCTGGGCTCAACTCCAAGTACTACACAAATTAATCAATCAATCAATCAACCACAATATCATAGTCAGTGGACTTCAAACACAAATCCCTCACTGCAAGGTGATGTACAACTCAGAAGACATGGGTATTACTATAAGTCCATTCAATCATTAATAATTAGTTCATTCCACCCTTCAGACATATGGAAATGTTTCCCAGAACTAGGTCACCAGGTTTGCAGGCTTCCATTTGATCTTGTCAGGTTCCAAAAACAGAAGTGATCTTGTCAAATGGCTTTGTCTTTTTAGGAATCTGCTCTGATTGACCTAAGAGAGACTGTCCTCTCTTGCTCTGAGCCTCTTCAGGTATCCGTATTCCTTGAATTTCCCTCCTTCCAATCATTTCTTGACCCTCAGTGATTATTTCTCCTTCTGTCCATTTATGCCCAAACTTTTCTACCTTTGGAAGGACACGAGGTTGGCCACCATCCTGATCTGGACTTCAGGCAATAATACCACCTTAGCGAGTGTCTGCCCATCAGCTGGCCCCTGTTCTGGGGTAAGGTTACACAGAAGCACAACTAGCCTGGGGCTGTTGTTACCACAGGCCATGCAGATGCACTTATTGCTGTTTTTTCTTTTAATTTTTTAAAAATCTGTTCTTTTTAGATATACTCTGGTGCACTCACTGTTAATCCCTCTTTTGCCAAAGAAACGACCCACCCTCCAGGCCCTTAGGAACTCTGACCAAGTCCCCAGTGGAGAGGGAAGAAAGAACAAAGTGTAGTCCTGGTGCTGGGGCTGGGGCTCGGTGGTAGAGTGCTTGCCTGGCACCCCCGAGGCCCTGGTTTCCATCCCCAGTGCCCACAAATGTGCACCAGCCTCCTCCTGCCCTGGTCTGCATGCTCCTAGCAGAGCAAAATGGTATGTTGAGAAGGTCCCGCTGGCTGTTTGGTGGCTGATCCACAGGAGAAGACTGGAGACAGTCCAGGAGGAGAGAGCAGGGGCAGCCAGCCCTAGGGAGGTGGGAGCTAGTTGGAAGGAATGAGATATCTTTTGGAGAAAAAGGGACATGTGACCCCAGGATGAGCCCAGACCTGACTATGCTGGCTTCAGGACTTGCCTTCCAGAAAAAATCTCCAGAGCCAGCACTGTGGCTGGTTGGACACTATGGCGGTGTGTCAGCCACCACTCCCAGGCTGGCCAAACCCAGATTGGGTGTGAGATGGGAAAAAAAAAAAAAAAAAAAAAAACAAGGCTGAAGAGCCCAGTGTTCCTGAGGGGGTTGGAAAATCCTTTTTATCGTCATTGTTTCCTTCTGGGGGCAGAGTTTTTCTTTTGTTGATTCTGGGGAAGGATCCAAGGACCTCACACCTGCTCGTCCAGATCTCTACCACTAAGCCGCCCTCTCCCCCATGAAGGCTTAAGAAAGCACTTCCTGAGGAAGAATAGGAGCTGGAGGAGGCTTCCTGGCCCGTGAGACATGCTCTTGGTCCACCTGTGTGGGAGAAAGCATGACTGGCAGGGTGGAGCCTGGTACCCTGTCCGACCCTGGGGACAGGCAAGGACTGGGGAAACAATCCCCAAAGTGCTGGGCATGAATTTCCATCCCAGGCCCAGATGTGTGAAGGCCTCTACCCCACAGGCTTCTTCCTCATGGATGTGGCCCTGATATGGTGTCCAGCCTTCCTTGGCTTGGGCCTGCAGGACCAAGGGGGCATCTGGGCAGCTGCTGTCTGTCCTCCACCCTGTTCCCTCTCTGTCCCTGCCATGGTAACAGGAAACCACATTTCTCACCACTATGGACCAAATGGTGCCCATTCTGAATTTCATTTTTTGGAGTCCTAACCCCCAGTACATGTGACTGTATTTGGTGACAGAGTCTTTAAAGTTGAGTAAAAAAGAGGCCAACACAGCTCAAAGAGTGGGCATTTTGGGAGTGTACAAGAGGACAGCTGCATCCAACTTCCCCCTGGGCTTCTACACACCCTCTAATTCTCCTGGGACTAGCTGTGCTTCCTCTGCTACAGGTACACAAAACAAGAGCCATTCCCCCCACGCTATTGAGTTGATGTTCCTTGGACATTTCTGCCTCTACTACTGTGTCCTGGTGACTGCTGAGCATGTGTCTCTCCATACATTCTAGGGGATAGCCAACCCCACTCCCAGAGCTGAATCACTGCAGGACTGAATACCTCCCTTTTTTTCTTTTTTTTTATCTTGGTACTAGGGATTAAACTCAGGGGCACTCAGCCTTATTTTGTATTTTGTTTAGAGACAAGGCCTCACTGAGTTGTTTAGGTCCTCACTAAGTTTCTCAGGCTGCCTTTGAACTCACAATTCTCCTGCCTCAGCCTCCCAAGCCACTGAGATTACAGGTGTGCCCACTCTTCCCCTCCCTTTCCACTTACCCACCCCCACTCAGGGCATAACTAATCACTCCAAAGTCTACTTCCTCCTTCTTTCCACACCTGTCTTGGATCACTCCTGATCCCCTGCATAGTTTTAGACTCACAGGGAACTTTGGGTTCCAGCTGTCCTGTTAGATTCCAAGGTCCAGAAATTATATTAATTACAAAGCAAGTTTATTTCTGGGAAAAACAATAACAAAACAAAAGTCATGAGGAATGGCCATACTTCCATAGGACACATATCTTCATAAGGAGAGGACACAGACACAAACAGAAAGAAGACCAGGTGAAGACACAGGGAGGAGACAGGAAAGGAGGGAGGATGCAGCAGAAACTAACTCTGCCAACACTTGATTTCAGACTTTTGATTGTTTAAGTCATCCAATTAGAAGGAAAGAAACAGAAAAAAAATCAGTGATCCTTGTTACATAAGCTCTAGCAAACTAATACAGCCACCATCACGACAATAACAACAGCAAACGCATAACTTTGACCTCCATGTGACAAGCTGATCCTCACTAACTCTGGTAGGTGGGAGTTAGGGACCTTGTTGGGATCATCTGCCACCTATCAGCTATGTGATCTGGTTAAATTACTTTGCTTCTCTGGGCCTTGATTTCTGATTCTATCCCCTGGGACTAAAATAGCACCTACACACCAGTGTGGTATTATAGAATGATATAAAGCATTTAAAGGGTTTACAGCAATTTCTAGAACTTAATGTTGACTTTTATTATTGATTTATTTGAAATGAGATCTGGGCCCAAACTCTTAGGGTCAAGGAATCCTTCTCTTTCAGCCTCCAAAGTAGCTGGGACTAGAGAGGCTCTTGGCTTTAATATTGGCTGTTGTTATTCATCTTATTTTATAGATGTGAAAATAAAGGATCTGAGAGGCTAAATAACTTTCCCAGGGTCACACAGCAAGTGGCAGGGTCAGGATTTGAACTCACACAAGTTGGACTCCAAACTCAAAGATGCTGCCTCCCTTCCCACCCCTCAGCTGCCCAGATGCAAAGGCCACCTTGGTGACTCTTTTTTAATTAATTAATTTATTATTAGTTCTAATCAGTTACACATGACAGCAGAAAGCTTTTTGATTCCTTGTTCACAAATGGAGTAGAATTTTTCACTCTTTGGTTGTACATGATGTAGAGTTGCACCATTCTTCAATCATACATGTACCTAGGGTAATGATGTCCATCTCATTCCACCCTTAGTGTCGGCCTCCCCGTCCCTGGAAGCCCCTCCTCAGTCCAGCCCAACTGTGAACACTGGACTCTGGACATTGGCATGGGACAGAGCACTGGTTGCATGGCCTCAGGTGCTCCTCCTCAGTTCATTTCCTCTTCCAGATCTCACTGCTGCCCCAGGCTCTGGGCAAGGCCAGGATGTGGCTTACCCCAGGACACACAGCTGATGAGGCAGAGTAGGGAGGGTCCCTGCCCTTCCTGCAGCCCCAGGTCCATCCTCTGGCTCACAACAGGCAGCCTCAGAAGGGAGATGGGACCATGCCTGGGGTCCTGGGCAGGGACCAGAGCCTCTTGATCCTGGGTGGTCTGGTCTCCTGGGCAGAGATTCTCCTTCAGCTGCTGCCCTGATAGCGGCCAGGTGTATCTGCAAACTGCTCCATGAGCTCAGAGGCCTGTGAACTGAGGACATATGATAAGAAGGACCCTCAGGCACGTCTTGGGAGATCTGTGGCCTTTGCTGGGCAGACTTCATCCTGAAATGCACAAGGTGTCCTTGATATACCTCTTCTCTGCCTCGAAAGTGACCATTCAGCCCACACTTCCGGCATCTTCTGCAGCCCTTGTCCTAGGGCCAGGTTGTTTATGGTCGAAGTGAGAAAATCTAGCCAATGTGGTCGGCTTGGAAGACAACCGTCAGACCCCCACCTACTAAGACCTGATAGGGGGTGTATGTCTCCTCAAATCACAGGCTAAATCAGTAACAGCACAGGACCGATCCTCCTGTGGGTGCCTCGTGCCTCATGGCCCTGTTGGCCTTGAACATCTGAGCTTCTGGCATGGGGGTTGGCACCTGGAATTGAACCCAGGGGTGCTTAAACCACATCCCCATACCTTTTTAAAATATTTTATTTAGAGACAGGGTCTGACTGAGTTGCTTAGGGCCTCATTAAGTTGCTGAGGTTGGCTTTGAACTCACATCCTCCTGCCTCAGCCACCCAAGTCACTGGGATTACAGGCATGGGCCAGCTGGTTTGCTGCTTTTTTAAGGAGTTGGAGACCAAGAGAAGCTTCCCAGCTCCCAAGCTGACTTGTGGAAACAGCTGGGAGTGTGTCTCAGTAGCTGGCAGTGACTTGATCCCAGCTTACCACTTGGGCACAGGTCCCTGTAACTGGCCTGTGCTCTTTTTGAGTGGGGGGGAGGGGGGATAGGCATGTCTCTGGATCTCCACACCTATCTGGTCACCCTGTCCTGCACTGTGTCTTGTTGTCAAGTTCCAGAGGAACACAATACCTTTATTTTATTTATTTATATCTATGCTTAACACAGTGCCTCGCACGTACTAGGCCAGTGCTCTACCACTGAGCCGCCACCCAGCCCCCAGCACTGCATCTATCTGGCAGCTCTAATAGTCCTGGTTCTGGCTCTGCTTCTACTCTGCAGCCTGCAGAGTCCTCTGGCCTTAGTTGGTCCTTAACCCCTAAAACCCTTGTCAGCATTTTCCCATCTCTCCTATGATGAATCAAAGCTTAATGGCCTCATGGCCTGTCCAATCTGGCCCCCACCTCCTGCCCATGCCATGCTGACCCTCGCCCTTCCAATCTTGGCCTTGCTTCCTGCAGTACCCACCTGGGAAGCCCTCCATCCCCCATGCCAGATGGCATGTGAGATGAAGCCCATCTGCCACCTCCACCCCAGTTCAGTTCCCAAGGTCTCTCCCAGGGCTAACCTTCATCTAAGTCTGTTCTAACCTCAGTTGGTGATTCTGCAGTGTGGGAAGAAAGGGACCCCAGCCCTCTCTTTCATTCCAAGGGGCTGAGAATGTGAATCAGTCCATCTGCCTTCACTTGGGGATCTGATTCCTGGAGATCTGCCTCACTCCCACCTCAAGATAGCTCCTTCTTCATTGGATTCCACCCTGCCCCTGACAGTGCCCCAGCTAGCCTAACATGCCCACCTGTGAGTACTGGGCTGTTGAAAGCATCTATGGAGGCTCACACCTGCTGGAGCCTCCTGGGTCTCCCACAAGACTGTGGAGCAGGAAAGAGCACAGGACTGTAGAAGCCAAGGGGTTGGCTTCGGATAGGTCTTGTCACTGGAGGGGGTCTGATGAGGTCCCAGAGAGGAGGACCTCAATTCAGGACAATGGGGTCCTTAATGTATGTGAGAGTAAAGAATTCTAGCCTGTGTCAGATATTGAGGTACACAGATTTATTTAGGAAAGCAAGGAGTACACATTCAAGAGAGAATTCGAACCAGGTGTCATGGTGCCCACCCATAATCCCAGCAACTAGGGAGACTCAGGCAGGAGGATCATGAGTTCAAGGCCAGCCTCAACAACTTAGCAAGAACCTGTCTCAAAATAAAAACAATAAAAATAGGGGCTGGGGATGTAGTGAGTGGTTCAGTGCTCCTTGGGTTTAATCCCTGGTACAAAAAAAGGGGTGGAGTGGGCAGGAATACAGGCTATATCAAGAGTGAGAGCACTTCTGTGGTTTGGGCTCTTCTTTTAAAGGAAACTTGGTGAGTGTGGGCCTGGGCAGGTATATGGAGATGACATCAGTCTGGTGATCACAGATGGCTTATGGAGTTCTGGGAGTTCCAGGGATCCTTAGATTGACATCTTCTCCATTATCTAATCAATAGATAAGATTGGGAAAGTACCCTATGTTATAGGTTTACTATCTCCCTTTCTCAACCAATTTTAAAAATGCATGTATTAGTGGGCTAATTAAGAGTGCACAGGGCAGTTTCCTAAAGTGGTGAGTTTCCTGTGACTTGAAGATTGTGGGTGATGATTTGGGAGTGCCAGGTCTAGGAGAAAAACTGGCTTGGGGAGTGAAAGTATAAGGAAATTTATGATGGTGCTTTCAGATGAAAGGAAAAAGTGTCTTTTTTCCTTTCTCTTGTCTCATTTTTACCTGTTTTTTTTTGTATCTCTTCTATCCTACCTCAAGCTGACATGCCAAGGTACCACTCCTGCTTGCCTGAAAAGCTCCATCTTAAAATGATTCCATGCAGTTGTCTGGGGTCAGGTCAGAAAGCTAGGAGTCCTGGTTTCCCCCAAGCACCAGTTCTGTCCCTCAACCTGAGCTGTGGGTGTCTGAACAAAACCTTGCCCTTCTCTGCTGTTGCTCATTTTATCCATGCAATGAAAGGAAATGAGTCAGGAATTGGTTTTGTCTGATTCTCTTTTGAAAAAGTTAGAAATTCAAATTTTGGTATAAAATTTAGATTTTTAGTTGCTAGTAATGAATTCAAAATTGTACACAATACCTCTGGAGATCAAAGGAGACACTCCAGGGGGCAGACTGGGCCCAGAAACCCCGGCTTGCTAACTTGGGACTGGAAAGTCTCTGTCTGACATATAGTGCTGTGGTTTTCATCAGCGCAACTCATTGGAAATTTCTGAGGATTTAAAAAAAAATTGACTCCCTAGTACCCCCAAAGTTCTGATTTAATGGCTAGAAGCAGGACATGAACATGAGGTACCAGATGCAGGGCTGAATCCTGGCTGTGCTGTGGACCCGAGAGGTAAGTTCCATATATATATCACTGAGCCTTGTCTTCACAATGTGACTAGAAGGCTGTGGGCAATGCAGGAAGGACTCTCAGGTAAAGCTTTGGAACACAAAATGTGTTCAATGAATGAAGGGGGAAAGCTATCGACAGCTACTTTTTACTTAGTTACTTGAATCTGGCCTTGGAAAACAAGCCCATTTGCTTTCAGGACTGAGTCGGTATAATGTTCCACAGGGATGAGGGTGGGGAGACATGAATCTGGGTTCCATTTCTGCCTCTGGTCAGCTGTGGAGTTGGCGAGTTTCACAGTTTGATGTTCTCTGTTCTGGGCCTCAGTATCACCTACTTCTTTAACAATGCTTTGGCCAGGGCTGGTTGTTCAATGTGAATGCCAAAATTTCATTGCAGACTTATTTGTGGGGTTGGGGAGGGGTGGGGGTTGACTGACTCAACCAACTCAAAGCTTCTATCTGGAGGCTGAGGCAGAAGTATCACAAGTTCAAAACCAGCCTCATAATTTATTTTTTTTAAAAAGCTGGAGATTTGGCTCAGTGGTGAAGATCTCTTGGAATCAATACCTTGTATCAAAAGCAAAAACAAACAAATAAACAAACAAAAAACAAAATAAGAAAAGGGCCTGTGGATTTACCTCTGTGGTAGAGGATTTGCCAGGCAAGCAAGAGGCTCTGGATTCAATCCCAGTACCACCCTTCCCACCAAAACAAAGAAATAAATAAATAAAAGCAAAAATTACACATATCCAGGCCTGTAGTGAGCATGCATGTAATCCCAGTGACTCTGGAGGCTGAGGTAGGGGGATCAAGGCCAGCCTCAGCACTTTAAGATCTGCCTCAAAACAAAAAGGACTGGGTGTATTTCAGTGGTAAAGTGCCCTTGGGTTCAATCCCAAGTGCTACAAAAAGAAACAAACAAAAAAAATATATTGGCCAGTGATGGGTTCTTGTGCCCCAGCTTTCGAGCCCTTGAAGGACCAACAGAACCTGCCCAGTGTGTCCCCAGACCTCCAGAGGAAAGGAACCCAGGGGTCTGCGGCAGGGGGCGTCTGACCCATCATGCAAACCATTGTCCTCCTGGCCCTCAGAGGAGCCTCCTGGGAGAGTCTCCTGGCTCCTCGCTCTGGGAAACCCCTGGGCCGCAGTTGCCACCTCCTGCCTGCCAGGTTGCACCCAGACCTCTCACGACACTGCCAGGTCCCTTACCCCGCTCAGCCCTACCCCGCCCCCTAAGGGGTGCCCCAGTCCCAGGTGATCCCCCTCGGCTCCCGGCTCCAGGACAGTCCTCCCCCACTCTGCCAGCAGGGTGGCTCCTCAGTTGGGGGCCAGGAACACCCCACCACCGGCCCCCCGCCCTGTGCCCCCAGCTCCGGGGCTCCCCAACCCGTCTCCCCACCCCGCAGCCTGGCTTTCTGCCCCTCTGCCCCCTGTGGCTCTGGAATTCTTGCTGGAACCTACACTGCCCTCCCACTCTCGCCTGCATGGGGTGTGCAAGCGAGTTTGCACTCCACTGAACAGGGGGTTGCGGGGAGTCGTGGCTGCGCTGGGTCCCTCTAGGGGGTGCGTGAATGCGCACAATTGCTATTTGTGCATCCCACTGTGTGCCTACACCGGTGTGTAATTGTTTGTGCACACACACTCAGGGACTCTTGGGGAAACTTTTCTGAAAATCCTGGGCTGGCTGTTTAAATATAAAGAGGCTTTGTTTAATGCCAGAAGCATTTCCCCCAAGTTCCCAGAATGGTAACCTTCACCTGCTTGCCCCTTCCTTAGAGACCAGGAGGCCAAGGCTTGCTGGGGGTGGGGGGCAGAGTGGGGGTGGGGACAGATGCCTGGTTAAGAGATTTTATTTTCCAAGGTTTGTCCTCATCCCCCCGCCCCCCAGACTTCAAACCTCCCCAGGTCTCTGTCTCTCCAGGCGCTGTTTAACTTTGAATCTTTCCTCTTCGAATATCTGGGAGTGTTAAAATGATGCCAACATCATTCTGGTAGTGGAATTCAAGTTGAAAAGCGGTAGAATGTGGAATGCTGAGGAGCTAGGGGATGCAGTAGGGGAGGGTGATTGGGGCAAAGCAAGGAAATTGAGAGAAAGGGGAGTAGGGTGACCCTACGAGTGGGTGTCCTCACCCACCGTTAACTGCTTTACACTGAAGGAGAGGACACCTGTCTGATAAGGTTATTTGGAGTTTCCTTCCTGTACTATAGATCTGATGCCTAGGACTGTCTGCTCAACAAAGGTGCTAACAAATTGATCACTTCATTGGGTTTTTATGAGCAGGATAGGAATAAGGTATAAAACCATGCACATTGGGGTTTTGGGTCGGCATCCTGGCCACACAGTTTTCTGGTAGTATCACTCCATGTAAATTTCTGCATTCCCTCTTTCCTTCTCAGTAAAGTGGAGCCAATAATGGTTACACCTCTCCCAGAGTTATTCTAAGGATTAAATGAGTTAATTTACATAAGCACTAGAACAATACCTGGCACGTATAAGTGTTGTGTATGTTTCCTTTTTTTTTTTATTATTGGCATCACCTGTATTTATTTCACCCTCCCTCACGTTAAGAATGTTTTATACATCTGCACATTTTTAAATGGTTGCGCAGGGGAGAACTCTTTTATTTCAGGATGCATGAAATGGAATTCAAAGATCAGTGTCCGTAAATAAAGTTTTATTGGCACACAGCCACACCCATTTGTGGATGCTTTTCTACTGGGAAGGCAGTTAAATCCTTTCGATGGAGACCTTATGGCCCCCAAATCCAAACATATTTACTATCTGGTTGTTAGAGGAAAAGTTTGCTGAGGCCTGCTGGACAATATCACCTCCATGAGTGCAGGGAGCTTTGCCTGTGTGATTGTTAGCATATCCCCCTGAGCCTGGAACAGCACCTGGAACATAATGCATGGCCAGTAAGTATTTGTTGCATGAATGAGTTTGGTCCTAGGCAGTGGTGGAGCTGTGGCTCTCACATGCCTGAGCTTGGCATGAGAGTCCATAGTGATTCCAGCAGGTGCTCCTTTGGAGATCCAGAAGAAGGAATCTTTCTCCTACCTCTACCTTCTCAGGGGTGACCAAGGAATCAGATGGCTGCCTGTAAGCAGGAGCTGCCCACTTTAGCCTTGCTTTAGGTTAGGCACTTACCTGGCTCAGGTAGGCGCCTTTCTATAAGCCCAACTGTATGAGCAGATTCTAAGGAAGAGTCAGCTGGTCACCAGCAGTAGGTGTGTGTTCTTATGCCTTGCCTTCCACTGTGGCAGTCTGGGAGCAGGAAGGAGTTGGGAAATGACTTCTCTGACCTTCCTAGGTGGGATGATCTCTGGAGAGGAGGTCTGGGGGATAGCCCTTCCTTTCCTGGAGCCCAAGGATCCCTGAGACCATTAGCCATGATGAGAATCCTCTGGGCCCTGTGAAGAGGCTTTATAAGGATCCTAGTGAAAGGTTCTTGTGAACATGGCTAGGGGAAAAACAGTTACTCCCCACGTGAGGAAAAAGCTGGTGCGCAGCTCAGTGGTAGAGTGACCCTGAGTTCAATCGCCAGTATTACAAAACAAAACCCTCTCCTCAAACCCCAAATAAACATGAGATCAAGAAGAAAATGCAGACAATGCCTGGCATTTAGGAAGTGGTAGATGCCCCATGTTGGCTGGCCCACTCACGCTGGTTGCTGGTCAATATAAAGGTTTGGGGAAGGAGGTAGCTCTTTCTCACTGACCTTGAGACTGCCAGGACAGCCAGACCTGCTGGCAGCCATACTGTCATTCTGTGGACTCCGAATGAAGTCACCATTAGGGAGTGAGGGTGGCAGGCCGAGTGATGGAGAGACAGCTTGTGTCCCTTGTCATATTACTTGAATACCTGAATCCTCCCGAGTCTGAACCTGAAACTACAATTATTTTTGCTAAATCCAAATTTTGAAAAATCACTTACAATAGAAAAATTCCGATTTGTGGTCACTGTCATCCCCGCGTGTCCACTCCGAGGCTCCCCAGCCCAGAAGGCACAATGCATTGATCCAGGTGGGCTTTCTACTGGGGCAGAAGTCCATTCAGAATGTTCAGAGATGGAAATCTGGACTGGGGTGCAGCTCAGTGATAGAGCACTTCCTTAGCAAGGGATGGAGGTGGGAGAGTGAGCCACAAACCTGCCTGACATGTTGAGTGTCTTTTGTTCCTGATGAAACCTCTGAGCATCCCCTTCTCAACTCCCAGATGTCCTGAAGGGGGCAAACAGAACCCCAGCACCTCTGAGGATCAGAAGGAGCTGCAGATCAGCAGGGCCTGCAGCCTTCTATCCTGGATGCTCAGCATAGCCTCCTGGCCCCTTCACTCTTGCCAGGAGCTTTGACCTCCTTCCTACTAAGGTGCCCCTTCCTTCTGGCAACCACTATTCCAAGGAAAGCAGTGCATAAAAGGAAGGCAGAGCCAGGCACAGGTCTGTAATCCCAGAGGCTGAGGATGAAGGATTGCAAGTTCAAGGCCAGGCTCAGAAATTTAGTGAGGCCCTAAATAACTTAGTGAGAACTTGTCTTAAAATAATAAAAAAAAATTAAAAAAATAAATAAAAAGGGCTGGGGATTTAGCTCAGTGGTTAAGTACTCCTGGGTTTAATCCCCAGTATCAAAAAACAAAACCCAAAACAACACCCCCCCCCAGAAAACAAACAAACAAAAACAGGGAGACAGGACTGGGTAAGATAAACAAAGAACCGAGTCTCTGTCCCAGGGCAAGTGACTTCTTGAGCCTCAGTTTCACTCCTGTAAAATGGGACCCTCTTCACCTCCCTGCCTGTTCGCCATATGACATTTCTTTTGAGGAGCCAGAACTTCTCTCCTGAGGTGCAAATACCTAAATACTGGGGGCTTTTCCAGCCCTGCTGGGTACCAGGGCAGGCCTCTAACCCTATAGGAACTTTCTTAATTAGGAAGGGCTTAGGTCTAGTTGGAGGGGGTAGAAGGTACCTAGGACATTTGACTTGAAGCTCTGTCTCTGCAAGATTGAGACAACATCAGTTCCACAACAAAGAAAATCCCCCAAACAAGTGTAAAATTTTTTCTTCTATTGGGAGCATATGAAATTCTGTATTATTTTCTGCATGTTAAAAATCTTTCAAGTAGCTGGATCCAATGGCACATACCTGTAATCCCAGCAGCTCCGGAGGCTGGGGCAGGAGGATCATGAGTTCAAATCCAGCCTCAGCAATGGCGAGGAACTAAGCACCTCAGTGAGATCTGGTCTCTAAATGAAATGCAAAATAGGGCTGGGGATGTGGCTCAGTGGTCGAGTGCTCCTAAGTTCAATGCTTGGTACACCCTCTCAAAATCTTTCCACTAGGGGCTGTGGGTGTAGCTCAATGGTAAAATGCTTGCCTAGCTGTCGCGACCCCTTGCCCGCAAGGAAGACGCAACACTCGGGAATCTTCTTTCAGCAGTTTATTCAGGTCCCTGATATTTCTTATTCTTTCTTCTTCTTCTCTTCTTCTCCTTCCCGGATGCCCTCCCAGCCTTAATAAAGCATCCCAAGCCCCAATGCAAAGCTGCCGCGTGGAGCTTTCTCACAGGGTGGTGTACAGGGTGGTGAAAAATCATGTGCCAACTCTCTCAGATAAGGAGTTGTTTGTCACATACCACAGCGGAGCCAGCGCCATCTCGTAATGGCGACCATAATCTGCAGAAACAGCAGAAGCGGCTCACCACACCTAGCACATGTGAAGCACTGGGTTTCAATCCTCAGCACCACATAAAATTAAATAAATTAAATAAAGGTATTGTGTCCATCTACATCTAATTTGTTTTTTAAATTTTTTTAACTTAAACAAAAGGTTTTGGGGATTGATGGAGATCTGGGAAAAGGGTATCTGCCCCCATCCCATTGACACCTGAGACAATTGTCTGTGGTTCCATCTTTATCTCCATCTCTAGCTTAACCTCCACTCTATCTAACGGTTTATATATCCATCTATCTAAATCGATACATCAATGCTATGCTTCAGGCAAAGTGTAGAAGCTGGAATTAACTAGCTGGAGAGGGGAAATTTTCCAATTTTGGAGGGAGATTCACCTGGATTTCAATCCTGGCTTTATCCCTTAAGGGCTGTGTGACTTTGGATTAGGGACATAATCAGCCTTCATGAGCCTCAGATTTATTACATGAAAAATGGAATTTATAACAGCACAGTGGGCATCAGCTTAGTTGTGTAGGGAGAGCTCTCTGTAGGGCATCAGGTGGGGCACTGGGAGAAAAGTGTGGGGAGGAGGAGGTTGTCCTTCCCCAGCCCAGGGGATGCTGCCTATCAATTTGTCCACTTCAGACCCAGGCGAGGTTTCTGTGAAGCACGGGGCGGGGGAGTTATGTTGGCTTTTTGAGAAAGGCTTGGCGTCTCAAGAGTAGTCAGTGTCCCCTCGGGCCACTGTGGGGAGCCTGAGCCGGGAGGCGCACTGGGCATGGTGAGTGCAGGGGGCATGGCCTGCGAGTGCAGGGCGGGGCTGTGGCTCTGGCCCTGCCCCATGCTCACAGGCCACGCCCCTACCCCGCCCCTCAGGTCTCGCCCTGGCTGGGCTCCAGCTTGCAGTTCTGGGAGGTCGCTGGTGGGGTCTTGGGCAGTAGGGAACCCTGTGAGCGGAAAGGTGGGGGACATGGAACGCCTCGATGGACCCGGTGGACAAAGGCTCCCACTTCCTCAGGACCAGCCCTGCATCTCAGGCATGGTGAGGAGGACCCAAGTGCTGAGTGCTCTGTGGCTGAACCAGATGAACCAGCCCACCAGGATGGGCAGGTGGCCAGATGTCAGCCTGGGGCCCTCTTTCACTTAAAAACAATTAAACTGCAAAAACTGGTTTTCAACATTTTCCTGCCTCCTTTTGCAAGGGAAGGAGCGCCCTTGCCTTCTCCATCTGATAAGTTTGGCACCTGAGTCCAGAAAGTTTCTGACTGCCCCCCCCCTTACTCCCTCCAGGAGAAAAGAAATCTAGAATGTGCCATGAGGCAATGTATCTAGTGAATCCACTGTGTCCCTTGGCTTGCCCCTCCCCCACTGGAAGTTCCATCAGGCAGGAGACCTTTTTGCTTTGCCCAGCTGCATCCCCCAGCACCTGGCCAGGGCCTGTCCTAGGAGAGGTCAGTAAACATTCCTTAGGTGAAGAACACAAACTTTACATTTACAGAGAGTAAGAGGTGATTTTTTTTTTAAATCACTGTTCTATGTCCTTTACCTATTGGCTCCTATGCTCCTCACAGCTGCCCTACAATGTGGGTACAAGCATGTCCTCATTTTCAAAGATAAGGGAACTGAGTCACAGAAAAATGAACTTAACTTACTGGAGGCAGAGAAGCTGAGAAAGGAATGACATCCACTCTCATTCAGCAAACTCAGGATGCCAGGGCTCCTCCTTGGACCCCTCTTCCAACATTTCCTTGGTACCTGATGTTGGAATTGAGAATGTTGGCTTCAAAGATCAGCCCTGCCATTTGTTGATACTGTGAGCTTCTGCAACTCTTCCCCAAACATCAATTTCCCCATGGGCCCTGGTGAGGGGGTGCCTTATCTTTCTTTCTCTGCCCACAAGCCCTTTAGGAATCCTTTCCTTGGCTGGATGGCAGCTCTGCTCTCAGGGGCAGGAGAAGTTTTGGAGTGCAAACAGAGACTTCCTGAATCCTCCCCTCACTCCTTGCTTTGGCTCTGGGCAGGAGCTCCAAAGCCTCTCCCAGTGGGTGCCAGAGGCCAGAGCTGCATTTGCCTGCCCCAGGAGGCCAGCCAGCCCCTGCCCAGGCCTGGGAGATGTTTTCTTTTTCCCCTGTGTGTTGTAGCTGGGACCATTTATAATAGGGAAAAAAAGAGAATGACCAGGCCAGCCAGCTGGAAAATAAAGACTTAAAAAGAAAATGGCTAGGCCTGTTCTTCTCCTGTGGAGGCTTTGGTTAAGCAGAAAGTTTTAGTTCCTTTCTGAAAGGCATTTGGGCTTTTGAAGTCCCCGGCAGGTGCTCCCTCTGGCCCCTGGGAAGCCAGGCTCTGGCATGTCCCAATGTGCATGACCAGGATGGGGCCAGGCCACTCAGAGAAGGCAGCAGAAGGCCCTGGGAATTGTAGCACCAGGCTGGGTCCATTGGGGCCTTTGGCCCCACCCCCTCTGCTCCTCTCCCAGTGGGGCCCAAGCCCCATAACCTCCCTTTAGTGGCCTCTTGCCTGAATTTCCTCTGCTCCCTCTGGCTTTAAATGCTGGCTGGGTGCCACTTGGGCCAGAGGGTGGGAATGGACTGCTTCTTCATTCAGAGAACCAGAGAGATTTTGCAAACAGAGAGACTGAGGCAGAGAGGGCTTACCCCAGGCCATTCAGAAAACCTAAACATACTGAGTTGTCATTGTCTTGTAAATGTGAACAACAGCTACCATTTCTTAAGCACATGTAATATGGAAGGATGCAGTTGATGAATCCAGGAATTCACCTGGCAGAGGAAACCCAGCAATCTGTCTCTCAAGGACACTGCCTGGATAGCTCTCTTCAAATCTTATTTAGTTCCAGTCATTGCAAATGAGCCACTTCTTTGTGTGGCCACCCCTCGCTAGGGTCTCAGCTACATCTATTACTGATGAAGGAGCACTATCAAAATATATCTAATAGCTGGGCATGGTGGTGCAACCTGCCAACTACTTGGGAGGCTGAGGCAGGAGGATTGCAAGTTCAAGCCCAGTTTCAGCAACTTAGTTGAGAATCTGTTTCCAAAAAAGAGGGGGGGGGCTGAAGGTGTGGCTCAGTGATAGAGTGCCCCTTGGTACCACAAAATTAAAAGGGCTGGGGATGTAGCTCACTGGTAAAGCACTATAATTACCAGTACTGCAAACAAGAAAAGAAAAAAAATTAACAGCAAGCACCTACTAGGTGCAAAGTGTCGTGTGCTAGACTAGACATATTCCAGCTTTAGCCCCCGCTCTGCTCTCCACACAGCAATGAGCCTGGTCACTGTGGTGCTACCCTTCCAGGGCACCCCCCATGACTTACTTCCTCCAACAAGGCAACTAGGCCCTACCTCCTATAGTGTCCATTACCTCCTGATGGTTTGTTCAAATATGTAGATTGATTCACTGACAAAGACAGAGCACTCATGATCCAATCACTCCCCCAAGCCCTGCCTCTGAACATTGCTGCTCTGGGGACCAAGCCTTCAAGATAGGAGCCTCTGGGAAAGGTTTCAGGTACAAAGCGCAAAAGCTGGTAAACAGCACAGCTGGGATTCGAATGCAGCACTGCCTGGTTCTTTACTCGATATGAGCCTCTGTGCTATGTGGCGGCCCTCTCTGTCCAGTGCCTACCTCTGACCTCTGGGCATTGCCCTGACAACTACTCCAGTCACCCCTCATTCACTGGGCAGGGAGTAGGCACCATGATGAGATGGGGGTATATATCAAAATCTAGGCCTCTGTCCTGAAAGAGCTTTTGGTTTACTTGGTGGGCCAAGCTTTCTACCTCTGGTCCTCTTGTCCACTAGAGAGCCTTTATGTGACAGTGGTTGAGTGCACTGTATATGGACCCCTCCTCTATATGTCAGCCAGGATTCTGGTATTGCTCTTGATGACATCACTGCATTCTGAGCATCCGTAGGGCACAGGGATGTAAAGGGAGCAGTAGACCGAGTGGATGACAGAATTTCCCTCCTTTATGCCCGTGGGTATTGGGTCCCCAAAAGCATTCCATGTGTTCAGCTGAGGCAAGGACCACACATGCTGACACCTCCCTAATATTTCTCCTGGGCCTGTGTATCTAGGAGATTCTTTCTACGACAGTAGGAGTGGAGGTGCAGGAAAGGGTATGTACACAGGAAAAAGAAAAAGTACTCATGCTGGGTGTAGGGGTACACACCAGTAATCTCAGCTACATGGGAGGCTGAGGCAGGAGGACTGCAAGTTTGAGGCCAGTCTGGGCAATTTAGGGAGATGCTACTTCAGAATAAAAGGAAACAAACAAACGTTTTAATTTTTCTCAAAATGATCTGAGCCAGGTTGGTGCTTCTTGGTAGATTCAGATAACAGTGTTATAAGACAGGTTAGAGTCAGGTGTGGTCTCCTGCTGCCCTCCAACCTCTCTAGCAGGTGATAGTGAAGGCAAATGTTAGACCAAATTTGCTACACGAATTGACAGTCATCACACAGACATTCAGCAGCAAAGTGTGGTCTTTTTGTTGTTGTTGTTGTGTGTGTGTGTTGGGAATTTAACTCAGGGGCTCTCAACCACTGAGCCACATCCCCAGCCCTATTTTGTATTTTATTTACAGACAGGGTCTCACTGAGTTGCTTAGTTTCTCGCCATTGCTGAGGCTGGCTTTTTGAACTCACGATCCTCCTGCCTCAGCCTCCTGAGCTGCTGGGATTATAGGTATGTGCGTCTGCGCCTGTCAAAAGTGGGGTCATTTTAAAGATAAAACAGGACCTATAAAGTAGTTTCAACATCTCAGTGAAGTCCCAGCTCCATGTTTCAGGCTATCTGCCCACACCCAAGGGTGAGGAGCCCATCACATTCCTAGGCAGGCTTTGGTGTCCTCAGAATTTCTACTCATGGCTGGACACAGGATGGCCTGGGGGTGGAGCTGTGTGTGTAGGGGTTGCGCAGTTACCCCAGCCTCACCTGCATGCAAGGTAGAGAGCATTCTAGACTCTGTTTGTTAAACCATACCTCAAAGGCCTTGGACGTCACCAATGAGAGCCCATTTTTAAATCTACCACATTTTTGTTTGTTTGTTTTCTAATGTGATAATTAAATTTATTGGTGGCTGAATGATCTACTCAAGACCAAAGGACATGTGACTAGTCCTGGAATGTGCCCACTGCCTGCTGGTGCTGTCTACATGTGCACTGTGAGTCAAAGCTTATAAAACCAGGCCTCATATCACATTTATTATATTTAGTTTAAAAAAAATTAAATTAAAGAAAATACTGCTGGGTGCAGGAGTACATGCTGGTAGTCCCAGCTACATGGGAGGCTGAGGCAGGAGGATTGCAAGTTTGAGGCCAGTCAGGGCAATTAGGGAGATGCTATTTCAGAATAAAAAATAAAAAGGATGGGGGAATGTAGCTGAGTATAGCATGCCCAGGGGGTCGGATCCCTAGTACTGGGGGAAAAAATGAAAGCCAGTCACCAACATTGTAACAGAGAACAAAGTCCCAAATGAACCAGAGTCCAGCACCTGCAGGCTCCAGTGTGCAGCAGCACACCAAGGGCAGCTGAAGGTGGTCTGGGCGGAGGCTCCTGGGGCCAGGGCCAGGAGTTTCAAGCTTTCTGAGGGTGTGAATCCACCAGGGACCCTCCCAATGATTTGGTTTCCTTGCTGCCTTGTGGGTGTTTCCTGCAAAGACTGCTGATGCTTGAAGAACTAAATAATTATAATAGTGATGATAGAGATGGATTTCCCAGCTGAACAGAAACTGGAGAAGACAAGGGGATTCCCACACCCAACTTATGTTTTATGGCACCAGGCTCCTGCAGCCCCAGGGAGGCAGATGTCTGGGTCTGCTGCTGGCCTCTTTGAGTTGTGGTCATGGGGGTGGACAATGCGGAACCTCTGGGGAATTTCAGAAACATCTGCAGGGATTTTCCTCCCCCAAAATGGCAGGCTGAGAACTAGAAGCAAAGGACTGGATAAGCTCTTCTCTCTTGCCTTACCCTCTTGTGAATGCCTAGAAACTTCAAGACCAGCTGGGTGTTGTGGCACATACCTGTAATCTCAGTGACTGTGGAGGCAGAGGCAGGAGGATTGCAAGTTTGAGGCCAGCCCAGACAATTTAGTGAGATCCTGTCTTAAAATAAAAGAAAAGGTGCTGGGGTTGCAGCTCAGTGGCAAAGCACTTGCGTGATGTAGAGAGAGGTCCCGGGTTCAACCTCTATGACCACAAAAAATGAAAAGCAGGAGAAGCCAAAACCTCAAGACGAGGAGGCTGAGGCAGGTGGATTGCAACTTTGGAGCCAGCCTCAGGAACATAGGGAGTCCCTGTTTCAAAATAAATAAATTAAAAAAAAAAAAGGACTGGGAATGTAGCTCAGTGGTAAAATGCCACTTGTTTCAAACCCCAGTACCAGAAGAAAAACCCCCATCAACAACAACAATACAACCTCAAGGCCAGGTTCCTGGGGAAGAAGCCCTCAATCTGCCCAGACACTGGCACACTGGGAAAGAAGCAGCCAGACCCATCCTTGTGGGTGGCTGCATGTGTTGCACCTGGCTACCTGACAGATTCAAGGAGAGCACATGGCCATTGCTTCCTTACTGCCCCCTTGACAGGATGCCCAGGGAAACATGGATTCCACAGATAGATGTATCATTAAATGCAACAAAAAATGCACAATGCTGAGGCCCTGGGTTCAATCTCAAGCACAAGTGCACAGAAAGCATACTGTCTCCTTGGTAGACCTAAAGCAGTAATCTTCTAAAAAGCAAACACAAGTCTGTCTCAAGGGAACATGAGATGGGGGAGTGCCTGAATGAAAGGAGGGAATTTACAGTTATGTGGTTGGCTCTCTCTAAAATGGCATTGACCTTGGCGGTGGTGTGCTGAGAGCCACGGCCAAGTCTGTATGGCACCTGGCATTTTGCCAACAGTATTGATTGACAGGCGAGGCATTACTATCCGCCTCTGCCGCAACTTTTGAGTTCTCGCACTATTTTGGAGTTCTCGTGGGGATTTCCGGGGATTCCCCGAGAGTTCCCATTGGTTGGGGAAGTGCAGGAGGAGGGATTTCCGGGAGAGATATTTCTGGCTGGGGGTTCCTGGACAAGCCGCCTGGCGTTCGGGAGGATTCCCCGGGAGCTGTGTGAAGTGTTTTCCTGCAGTTCAAGAATAAAGTTTGTTCCTGCTTCAGTGGCTCATGATTTGTGCCCAGCCAGACTGCGGCATTTGGCGGCCCATGCGGGGAACATCAGAAGCTTCGAGGTAAGTGAAATTGCTTGCCCCTAAGGGAAGGCGAGAGAATGGGTGACCATTTTAAAAAACAATGTGTTCTTGTTTTGTGTTTGTTTCAAGCTGCCTATCCATAGAATTTTCTCAGGCAGATTGGGAAAAATGGTTGGCTCAAGGTTTGAAGTTGTTCGCCCCTGAGGAAGAGATAGAAATAGACCACAAATGCACATATCAAGAAAATAGGAAAATTGATACAACGATTTTTTGTTCCGTTTTTGTTTCATTCTGTTTCGGTTTTGTTTTGTGTTATCTTATTGGGTTGCGTTATCTTTATAACAGATTAGAAATTAGTAAAAAACAAACTGAAAGAGTGTTAAGTAAATTGTTAGAGGTTCAGACCATGGAGAAAGACATTTTAGATCAAGCAAAAGAGAAGGTCTCTCAAGCTAGTCAGATAGAGGAAGAAAATTTAAAGGAAGAAAGCTTAGAGGAGAAACAGCTATTAGGGAAAAAGCTACAACAGGAGGCTGCTACTAACACCGTTCTATCACCAGAGGGCGTAATTCAACCAACAGCTCCCCCTATGGAGATAGCTGAGTGGCCCTCAAACCCCGTAGTTGATAGATGGGATCCTGAGACAGGACCTCAAAGATTAGCATGCCCTGTACTTGAGCAGGCAGGAGGGCAGCGAATTCACCGTGCTTTAGATTTCAAAACAGTGAAGCAGTTAAAGGAGGCTGTAACAACCTATGGTCCTCAAGCACCGTTCACTGTAAGCATGGTCGAATCCATTACCAACTTGGACATGACGCCAGCAGATTGGGCTAGTATGTGTAAATCTGTGCTAAATGGAGGACAATATTTGTTATGGAAGGTTGCCAATGAGGAATTTTGCAGGGAGACAGCTAGGCGAACTGCAGCAGCTGGTTACCCTCAAAGAAATCTAGATATGTTGTTAGGAAAAGGACCTTATGAGGGTCAACTGCAACAAATTGAATATGATCCTGGCGTATACACACAAATTGCTGTAGATGCGGTTAGGGCATGGAAAACTTTACAGGGGCATGGAGATTTACAAGGTCAATTATCTAAGGTAATACAAGGAACTAATGAACCTTACGCTGAATTTGTAGATAGGCTTATTCAAGCAGCTTCCAGAATTTTTGGGGATACAGAACAGGCAATGCCATTTATAAAACAACTGGCTTATGACCAAGCAAATTGTTGCTGCAGAGAGGTCATTAGACCATGGAGACATGAAGATTTAAACACATATATTAAATTATGTAGAGACGTTAATGAACAAGGGCAAGTCTTAGCAGCAGTACAACAGGCTTTAGATGCCAGGCCAAAAACATGCTATAATTGTGATCAAACAGGACATTTTAAAAAGAGTTGCCCCATTGGAGGAGGGTTTAACAAAGCTAGGTATCAAAGGAATAGAATACCGGGTATTTGCCCATGATGCCATAGAGGGAAACATTGGGCTAATGAATGCCATTCTCAAACCACCATAGAGGGTATTCCATTATCAAAAAACAGACAAGGACCAGGTGTTTACCCACGATATCGTGGAGAAAGGCAGCGGGCTCCATTGTCAAAAAACGGACAGGGGGACCCAATGCTCCGGGGCCCATGACCACAAATGTACGGGGCACTGGAGGAACCCAGAAACACCATGGAGGAACCCAGCAACACCATCAGCGTAGTGCCCAGGACACATTATCCATCAGATCTCTCATCAGACGAACCAGAGGGAGCGCATGGTTGGACATCTGCGCCTCCGCCAGAGCAGTACTAACTCCAGAGATGGGAATTCAAATCATTCCCACAGGATTAAAAGGACCTCTTCCCCAAGGAACAGTAGGCTTATTGTTAGGACGCAGTTCTTCTACGCTAAAAGGACTTATGATAAGTCCTGGGGTAATTGATCCCGATTATGAAGGTGAAATAAAAATTATAGCTAGTTCTCCAAAGGGTATATCAGTAATTTCACCAGGAGATAGAATAGCACAGTTATTAATAATACCCAGCCTACATGATAAATTTTCCAGTAGTACTATAGAAAGAGGTTCCAGGGGATTAGGCTCCACAGGTGTAGATTGGGCTATGCTGTCTTTAAATTTAGATTCTCGCCCCATGCTAAAACTAAATATTCAAGGACATGAATTTAATGGGCTACTGGATACAGGTGCAGACCTTAGCATCATATCTCGTCAAGAATGGCCAAAACATTGGCCGTTACAACAAGCCACTCAAATGCTTCGAGGCCTAGGAGTGGCAACTAATCCCCATAGAAGTGCAATGGTATTAGATTGGAAGGATCCTGAAGGATGTGAAGGAACTATACAGCCATATGTATTGGATCATCTTCCTATAAATTTATGGGGACGAGATGTCCTAGATCAATTAGGTTTGACATTAACAAATAACATCAATCCAAATGCGCCCACTATTAGGGCTAGACAAGGTTTCAGGAAAGAAAGAAGATTAGGAGAACAAGGCATAGCAGCACCAATTCAAATAGATCAAGCAATAAATAGACATGGACTGGGTTTACAGAAGGGGTCACTGAGGCAATCAAAATTACTTGGAAATCAGATAGACCAGTATGGGTTCCTCAGTGGCCCCTGACTAAAGAAAAGATACAAGCAGCCCATGACCTGGTCAAACAACAATTAGCGGAGGGACATATACAACCTTCCATATCTCCTTACAATACTCCCATTTTTGTCATTAAAAAGAAATCTGGTAAATGGAGATTATTGCAAGATTTAAGAGCCATTAATAATGAATGAGATGGTTATTATGGGACCTGCTCAATCGGGGATTCCTAATTGTCTGCTTTGCCAAAAACCTGGTACGTTTTAGCTATAGATATTAAAGATTGTTTTTTTTCAATTCCAATTCATCCTGAGGATAGTCCACATTTTGCATTTACTATCCCTGCACTGAATCATGAAGGTCCTGATCAGAGATATGAATGGAAAGTACTCCTTCAAGGGATGGCTAACAGCCCAACTATGTGTCAAATTTATGTTAACAAAGCAATCCAGCCACTTAGAAATCAAAATCCTAAACTACAAATATTTCACTATATGGATGATGTATTGTTAGCACACAAAGATAAAAACACATTGCTAGAATGTTATGCCACACTTACAAATTTATTAAAAAATTATAATCTAGAGATAGCAATAGATAAAGTACAATTAAATTTTCCAATTAATTATTTAGGAGTTCTATTATCCTCAACCATGGTCCGTCCACCAAAAATTCAAATATGAGTAGATCAACTCAAATCACTTAACGACTTTCAAAAGTTATTAGGAGACATAAATTGGATAAGGCCTTATCTAGGCATACCAACAGGAGAGTTGGGACCTTTATTTGATATCCTAAAAGGTCCATCAGATCCAAATTCACCCCGCATGTTAACGCCTGAAGCAAGAAAGGCATTAAAAATTATTGAAACATATATGGAAAATATGCATTTGGATAGAATTGATATAAGTTTGCCTTTATTATTTATTGTACTACCAACAAAAAATATTCCTACAGGAGTATTTTGGCAAGAAGGTCCATTATTATGGATACATTTATCTTATTCTCCTAACACTATTCTTACTAGGTATCCTGAGGCTGTAGGACAATTAATACTCAAAGGAATAAAAGCAGCAAAGGGAGTGTTTGGAATTTCTCCCAATAAAATTATTACTCCATATACTATGGATCAAATTGATGAGTTAGCTAATGAGTTAAATACTTGGGCAATAATCATGTGTAAATCTAATGTTTCATTTGATAACCACTTTCCATCTAATCCTTTGTTGTCTTTTTGGTCTTCGCATCCTGTAGTTTTTCCAAAAATGACAAGAAAAACCCCTATCATGAATGCTCCAAATGTATTCACTGATGGGTCAAATAATGGTACAGCAGCAGTATTTACCCCTGATCAAACTTTTACATTTTTAGTACCCAAACAGTCAGCTCAAAAGGTAGAGCTTAATGCAGTTTTACAAGCTTTTGTGATATTTAAAGATTCTGTATTTATTTTCTGATAGTCAGTATATAGTTAATGCTATAGTATCCCTTGAAGATGCTGGCAGGATTTCCCCTTCCTCTACTGTTTTCTGCTATACAAAGTCTAATCTGGGACAGAAAAGATCCATTCTTTATAGGACATATCAGAGCACATACAGGATTGCCTGGAACCCTTAGTTTGGGCAACGATTTAGCAGATAAAACTACACATGACATACATATTTTCTCTACACTAGAAGAAGCTACACATTTTCATAAAAGGTTCCATGTCAATGCTAATACTTTACAAAAGTGTTTTAAAATAACTAAGGAACAAGCTAGACAAATAATAAAACAATGTCAAAATTGTGTGACCTTTTTACCACAAGTTAATCTTGGAGTCAATCCTAGAGGACTGATACCTAACCGTATTTGGCAGATGGACGTCACACAGTTGCCAGAATTTGGAAAATTAAAATATTTGCATGTTACAGTTGATACTTCTTCTGGATTTTTGATGGGCTCCCTTCATTCCAGAGAAAAAACTAAAGATGTTATAGCTCATTGCTTACAAAATTTTGCCACTGTGGGTGTTCCAAAACAGTTAAAAACAGATAATGGTGCTGGTTATACTTCTACCTCTTTTAAACAATTTTGCTCATCATTTGGCATTACTCATATAACAGGAATCCCATACAATCCTCAGGGACAAGGCATAGTTGAAAGAGCTCATCAAACTATTAAAATGTACTTACTAAAGCAAAAAGAGGGAATTGGAAAGGGGTATATATCACCCAAAGATAAACTTAAAATAACCCTTTTTACTCTAAACTTTTTAAATTTGGATTCATCAGAGCTTAGTGCTGCGGAAAGGTATATGTGTCCAAAAAATGTACATAAGCCTAAGGTACTTTGGAAGGATATTCTAACAGGACAATGGAAAGGTCCTGACCCAGTGATTGTCTGGAGTCGGGGTTCTGTTTGTGTTTTTCCACAGGGAGAATAGCAGCCAATTTGGATTCCAGAGAGATTAACTAAAACAATTTCTACAGACCAAAAGGAAGATGATTTGACTCAAATCCATAACAGCTGATATCCAGAACTCCAGTTTGGCTATTCTTACATCTGCGACAGTGATTAACCAGGATGCTTTTTTCAATATTTATTTTATTATTTGCCTTTTCCCACATCATAAAGTTCTATTTTATTTTTGAGCTCATACAGACCTAGGTTAATGTTTTTCTGATCAGTTTTATTTTTTGACTGTGGAGATTTTAAGCATTGCAATGGAGATTTCACCTAGGTAAAGCTACAAGGCCTTTACTATTGTCTTATGTGTTGTATGTTATGTGTGCACACTTCTGTTTTGTGTTGTATGTCTGTATGTGCGTATGTCCATATATCATATATGAGGAGCGCTCATGAATAAATGGATCCGAATTTTTTTATTCAAGTGATTTTAATGGTTTAATTTAGATTGGGTAAACAGCTGTTGAAAATTGTTTTAATATGTGAACAAATAAGGAGGTTAACAGATCTGTTTGTTTACTTTCAACTTTCCTTCTCATTATATTTAATAATTCTGTTCAGGATAATGTAAATTGTTCAAAAAATTGTTTTCTTAGTGCCTGTTGGAATGTTACATAATTTTTTTTCTTAGCATCATTGCCAGAATTCCTATCTTCATCCCAGTGCTGGTGAAGACAAACATAAAACCAAACTACAGCTTCTTCGATAGTTATCACAACAAACTGTATAAACTGATGCATCAATGAATAATAACTCAACAAGTAATGCTCAATCAAGGAGTCGATTTACTTTGGGAGGAAATGGACATATTGACAGATTCCTCTGCTTTGAACTGCTTGCAGAACTTGCCTGGACTATGTATCACTTGTATGCATTGTGAACTATCTGTTGGTGCAGTGAATTGTGGTAGTGCTGGAGTATTTTTGCTGATGGTGTCACCGGTGGTACAATTTTTCAAAGGAGCCCTCAATTGGCTTAGTGTCATGGCATTTTGCATCCTCCTCCCTTCTACTAGTGATGGTCTAAAATTTGGGGGCCAACAGAGGTGAGGCAAAGAACCTCACCCCCCCACTGGCACAAAGGCCAAATTTGGGGGCCAACAGAGGTGAGGCAAAGAACCTCACCCCCCCCACTGGTGCAAAGGCCTATCCACAAGTATGGCTGTATGCTGGACCGGTAGTCAGTGACGGGTATGATCCAATTGCAGTGGTACCAACCTAAGACAGGAGGCTGACGCCTAGAGGTCAGTTCATCCGATGACGGGTAAGGACCATATGTTGAATTGGACTGCCTAACAGGCACGGTCCCTAAGCCACATTGCTTGTTGTTTAATTAAACAAAAAGGGGGACATGCTGAGAGCCACGGCCGAGTCTGTATGGCCCCTGGCATTTTGCCAACAGTATTGATTGACAGGCGAGGCATTACTATCCGCCTCTGCCGCAACTTTTGAGTTCTCGCACTATTTTGGAGTTCTCGTGGGGATTTCCGAGGATTCCCCGAGAGTTCCCATTGGTTGGGGAAGTGCAGGAGGAGGGATTTCCGGGAGAGATATTTCTGGCTGGGGGTTCCTGAACAAGCCTCGTGGCGTGTTCGGGAGGATTCCCCGGGAGCTGTGTGAAGTGCTTTCCTGCAGTTCAAGAATAAAGTTTGTTCCTGCTTCAGTGGCTCATGATTTGTGCCCAGCCAGACTGCGGCAGTGGTGAAGGTGAGAGATGGGAAAGGAAGAGATGGAAGTGAGGCCTGGTAACAGCTGTCTCGTGGCCTCTTTCTAGGCCAGACAGGCAGTGCTTACTGACATAAAATTCTGAGGACAATCTCATGAGATCTGAGCTATCAATACTCTCATTTTGCAGATGAGAAACTATAAACACAGACAGCCCTTTGCTTGAGGTTCTCCAGTGAGGCAATGAGGAAGATGGATTGGAAAGGGGATGGGATTGGTTATAATGCCTCCTTTAGTTCTTTGCGGGAGCTGTGACAACTTTTCACTGCAAACAACCAGCTTCCTCTCACCTCAGGCCCTTTGCACATACTGTACATTCTATCCTTTTCCTTGACTCCTTCCTTCTCTTCCCTCAGCATGTTAGCCAAACCACTTTTGACCCTTATTTTTCTGGCTTCATTTGTAATTTTTTCTTCTCAGGATTTGTTCAAAACTGTTTAAACCATTATTCTCATAATCTTCTATTGAAAGTTAGCCTTAGGGCTAATTTTTAATACCGCTAAGCCACAACCCCCCCCCCCCCTTAGGGGCTGGCATTGTAGTGATAGAATGCCTGACTACCATGTGTGAAGCCCTGGGTTTGATCCTCAGAACCACATAAAAATAAATAAATAAAATAAATGTATTGTGCTCAACTACAACTAAAAAATATGTATTTTTAAAAAATAGTTAGTCTTAGTTGGGTGCGATGGCACATACCTGTAATCCCAGCGGCTAGGGAGGCTGAGGCAGGAGGATTGCAAGTTCAAATCCAGCCTCAGCAAAAGTGAGGCACTAAGTGACTCAGTGGGACCTTGTCTCTAAATGAAATACAAAACAGGGCTGGGGATGTGGCTCAGTGGTGGAGAGCCCCTGAGTTTAACTCCTGGTATCCATCCCCCCAACAAAATCCTCAAAAAAAAAGGCTTTTTCATCACCCTAGCAAACAAGCCCCAGCAGGGAATAGTTGTAATCCTTCTTCATTGTTGTACCCTCAGTCTTGGCACACAGTAGGCACACAATCAATAAATAAATGTTGAATAAACAAGTGAACCAAGGAAGTTATAAATCTTCCTCCCCATAATGACTGATTCTCAGGGGCTGATGCAAGTTCTCCCCACAGAGAGTGAGACTTTCAAGTAATTAACCAGCAAGCAAAAGTTGCAAAATTTAGATTGCATATATAGAAGTGACAGGTGTCATTTAGGATAAGTGTGCATGTGTGTGTGTGCACATACAAGTAGAAATATTTAGGGGAGAAGGTGGTCACTGGATCACATACTGCAAAGCATCTTTTTTTTTTTTTAAACCGGTAATTGGGACTTGAATCCAAAGATGCTCTATCACTGAGCTCCATTCCTAGCCTTTGTGTTTTATTTTGAGACAGTATCTCCCTAAGTTGCCCAGGCTGGTCTTGAATTTATGCCCCTTTTGTCTCAGCTACCCTGATAACTGGGATTACAGGCATGTGCCACTGTGCCTGGCTTTCAAAGATTCTTGTAAAAGACTCTGGGAACTCTTCAGGATCTAATTTAGAGGCCTCAAAAGGAACTCTAACATAGGATTTTGTTGGGGGTGGGGGGTGGATACCAGGGATTGAACTCAGGGGCACTCAACCACTGTGTCACATCTCCAGCTTTATTTTGTATTTTATTTAGAGTCAGGGTCTCACTGAGTAGCTTAGCACCTTGCTTTTGCTGAGGCTGACTTTGAACTTGCAATCCTCTTGCCTCCGCCTCCTGAGCCGCTGGGATTACAGATGTGTGCCCTGCGCCGGGCTCTACAGTTTTACAGGTTTGTTTTTGTTGCTGACTGGACTCTTGCATTCACCAGATCGCTCTGGATGATACACTTGCCTCTTCTTGGAAATTCAGAGCAGCAGCCTCACTTGCTCCATGTTCAGAGACACATTCTCAAGATGCATCATTTGGGAGAATGGCAGCTCTTTGGCTTCCCCTCCTCCATCCACATGACGACTGAGGGAAAATGCCTATTTATGTGAGCAAGTCTTCTTTGTTTTCAAAATCATCAACTTGTAATCTTTCTTGCATTTATGATGTTGGTTTCTTACAGTTTACTCTGGGTTTCCCAACCACTTCTCTGAGCAGGGCAGAAGTTTCCTCCTCTAAATCTTGATCCACCTAAAGCAGATGAAATTGAGGTCAGAAAGTGCCTTTTAAGTGTTATAATTGCCATGTGCGGTGGCCCAGACTTGTAATCCTAGCAGACCTGTAATCTTAGCAGCTCAGGAGGCTGAGGCAAGAGGATCACAAGTTCAAAGCCAGCTTCAGCAAAAGCAAGGCACTAAGCAACTCAGTGAGACCCTGTCTCTAAATAAAATATAAAATAGGGCTGGAGATATGGCTCAGTGGTAGAGTGCCCCTGGGTTCAATCTCCAGTACAAAAAAAAGTTATTGTTTCTATTATTATTATTATTATTATTATTATTATTATTATTATTATTACCACCATTGTGGATTGAACCCAGGAGCACTCTACCACCAAGCTACATATATAGTCTTTTTCATTTTTTTTTAAATTTTTGAGATAGGGCCTTGATAGATTGCACAGGCTGGCCTCAAACTTGAGATCTTCTTGCCTCCTCAGTTGCTGGAATAACAGGCATGCATCTTGGGCCAAAGGGAACTTTTTGACAAGGGAGGGGCCCTAAACCCTGGATTCCCTGCTGGAGGTAGGCAGATGCTGTAAAATACATCACCTGAAAATGACTTTCTGGTACAGAGTCACCAGATTGGTGAGAAGTAAGGCCCAGGCTTCAACAAATGTCCCTTGAGACCCTTCAGGTATGAATCTGAGCTCAACAGGGCTAGGGTAGTAAGAGGGATAGTACTGGTTTTTTGCAGCTCTGAGATTTTCCTTATAACAACATTTTTCTGGAAGGAGTTTAAAATGAAACAAGCTTTAGAGGAAACAGGAGAAACGAGGCAGGAGGAGGTCGAGCTCCCTCAGCACCCTGGTGCACCCTGACTGTAGCTGACAGGGGCACAACAGCCAGGTCTGGGGTGGGGGCGGGGTGAGGGTCTAGTCGCAAACATGCTTCAGAGCAGTGTGGGCAACTCATCCAAAAAAAAAAAAAAAATGTGTGCTGCTCCAGGACCTTCATCCTTGAGGATTAGTTCCAAAAGGTCTTTGGTCATCCCTGCCACCCCCCACCCTCCCAATTTCCCCCGCGCCCCGCCCAGTCCATTCTGTTACCTCCACCTCTGGCCTCTGAGCCTCCCGCAGTTCCCTTAGGACAGAGAAAGGGCAGAGGCACTGGCGCCCCTTCCCGCCAGATGACCCCCTCCTTTCATCCAACGCAACCCATCCCCACCTCGCTCCTTTTGTTTGCCACCTCTCTCCTGGATGGGTATGATCTGCATGCAGTTTCCACACCCCCCCCCCCCCTGCACGGAGAGCAAGGGCTGGCCCTCTCTCCTTGGGCATCGATCCCAGGAGCCAGTGGGGGTGGGGGGGAGGCTGGTTCGGCCCCTCCTTCCTGGCTCTTTCCCAGTCGCCTAGCAAACTCTGCCCTCGCCTGGGCCCTTGGCACTCTTCAGTCTAACCCTGGCCATCCCTGGCTGCAGGAGGTGGCTCCTTGGAAATGTTGGACATTCTCGGACTCACGACCTGGGGAGGGCGGTGGCTGAGAGTGGCAACCCTATTCCAGAGAAGGGGAGGACCTCGGGGTCTAGGTCTTACTTAGTGGATGACAGGCTAAGGCCTGTCCGGGTATCCTCATGCTCGGTCTCTGCTGTAGGAGTGTTTGCCTGGACATTGCATTTCTCCTGTCACCCCACTGTACCTCTGAGATGGCCTTGGGCGCATGCGCAGGGCCCCCTGCCTAAGGCCTTTCTCCGCATCCGCAGGCCTGCTCTCCCTAGCAGCAGGGGTGCGGGGTGGCATCTACCTCAGCAATCAGACCAGCACGGGGTTGGCGAGCAGGGCCCTTCGGGACTGCAGAAGCTAGCTGAGGGGGCCGCGGGCAGGCGGAACCACGGGGTGCGGGCACCCTGCTTGGGGCAGCGCTGCTTCTGGGCTGGCCCAGCGCTGCTCTCAGAGGCAGCGGGTTTTTCCGTGAAAGGTTGCCCTGGGTAACTCGACTCTGAGGGGACACAGCCCTCCCCTCTCCAAGTGGCAACATATCCATCCCCGAGATTGATAACCTCCAGCTCTGCTCCGTGCACCCGCTCAGCTCTCCAGGCTCAAGGCACGCAGGCCCAAGGTGGCGCCACTTGCCTGGGAGGGGGAGATGTGGGGGCCTCTCCCCTACTCGGGACATGGAAGCCTGCAGCTGGCGGGGGTGGTGGACGCTTCAAAGTAAAGGTTTAGGGGAGCCGCCCAGGGAAGACTTTCCTTAAGCATGTGCCCTTCCAGGACCCCAGGACCTGCTAGGAGATCTGAGCCTCAACTAGTTCAAGAACTACAGGGACTTGAGGCGCCCCCTGGCAAAACTTTGTGGAAAGTAGCAACTGGTTTATTTTTGCCAACCTCGGAGGGAAGGGGTGCTACTGCAGTTTTCCTGAGATAAGGTGTTAGAGTCACAGCCTGGAAGTGCGCACCAGGCTCAAGAACCCTACAAATGAGGGTATAGGCTAGCCCAGTGGTGTAAGCGTTTGTTGGATGTGGGGTAAGAGTGGTCTTGGAACACCAACCCATAGTCAAAAGTCAATTGAGAGGGAACAGCTAGGTCTGAGGATAATTCTAGTGCGTAGCGCACAAGAAGCAATGCTAGAATAGCTAACCTCTTTGCTCCCCTATTCTTTCAATATTTGCAGTTTGTAATGCTAATGCATCTGGGTGAGCCTGACAGCCCGCGTGGGCCTGCTGTTCCCTCCTCCTGCCCCCTGCAGCCAGAGCCCAGGCCCTTCGAGCCAGTGCGGTGCCTGCCTCCGTGGTCTGGGTTTTGCGGGCAGCCAGAGCTGTATTTCCAGCGCTGTTGGCCCTCTCACCGTCTGATCCGAGCTGGAGCAGTGGGGGGGCGCCCCACGGGATCAGAGCTCCCCTACCGGGACTCAGCTCCTCACATCCTCCTGCTGGGACCTGGCTACACTTCCAGCCAAGCCTGGGTTTATTATGTGTCTCTGCAGTGCAGCCCCAGCAGCCGGATTGGGAGGAGGAGAGCCAGCGACCACAAAGAAGACAGGAGCGCAGGGAGGCTGGCGGGCAGGACGGCATTGGCTGTGGCTGGAGAGCAGAGGAGCAGGGGCGGAGCCGCTGCTGCCTCCACCGCTGCCACCTGCTCTTCCTCCTCCTCTGCCACCGCGGCCGCCGCCTCCCCCCTCTCCGAGCCCCTGGCCCACGGAGGCAGCTAGCAGGCGGCGACTTGGCACCGCCTGGGGTTAGGCTGCACACCTCTCGCGGAGCACCGCAGCCCAAGGGCAGGCAGCCGCGGCCCCCGGCGCCTGGGCTGAGCGATGCCTGGTGCATGGGTGCGCCTGCCCGCTGCCGCCTGAGCGCCCCCTCTGGGGGGCCGGCGCCAGACTGAGCCAGAGAAGGGGGCTGAGCCAGGGGCTCCAAGCCGGGGCTTCCAGCCACTACAGCAGTTTTGAGCCCCCACCCCCAAGTAAGCTGAGTTGAGGTACCCCCTCGCCATCCATCATAATCTCCAAACCTGGCGTTTGGGCATTTTTTTGAGCCATTAATATTTATTTATTTAGTGTGTGTGCGCAGCAGGGGATATTTGAAGCATTTTTTTTTTTTTTCCGCTGCGGGTACTGAGCTCCCGAGCTCCCGACCACCTCCCGGTCTCCTCCCCTCCTGAGACCCTCTGGACTCCAGTTCCGTTCCCACTCCTAGAGGGGTTCATTGTGAGCTCCTGCGTTGCAGGAAGCCTGCAAACTTTGCACAAAAATCCGGCAAGGGGCAGAGGGGGAGGAGAAGGAGGAGGAGGGTGAGGGTGGTGGGGGGTGGGGGAGAGAGGAGGGGCCCTAGGGGCCGGGGGCTGGCTGGGGGTAGGGAGGAGGGGCTAGGAGGGGGGGCTTTTTTTTTTTTGCATAACTGGGCTCGGCCACTCGCCGCAAGGACCGCCGCTGGGACCGGGAGCCCATGGCTTCTGCATTCCAACAGGCAGGGCCCCGGTGTGCCCCGGGCCCTCCCCCCCCCCCCCCCCCGCAGCGGCCTGAGCTGCCCCCCCCACCTCCCCCCAGAGAGGCCGCCCCTGACCGGCGGTCCGCAGCCACCAACCCGGCTGCAAAAAGGGTTTCCGAGAGGCAGGCGGAGAAGGGGGAGGAGGGCTACCCAGAGCGGGGAAGGGCGGCTGGGGGCCCCGGCCGCGAAGGGCGACGGAACTCCAGGAGTCCGGGACAAGCCCAGGCAGAAGCAGGGGAAGCCGCGCTCAGGGAAAGGTGAGTGTGGGAGGCCCGGTGGAGGCGGGAGGGAAGGAGAGAGGGAGGAAGGACTGGCGAGCGGGTGGGCAGCTGGGGACCCGCGCGAGCGAGGGGAGAGGATGAGGAGGAGGAAGAGGAGGGGGAGGAGGAAGCCAGGAGCGGGAGGCGGAGGCGGTGGAGGGGGCACGCCGTGGACACCCTACCGGCCTGGACCCTCTCCGGGCCTGGAGCCACCTCTAGCCGGGGACCCGGGCCTGGGGTCGCCTACAAGGGGCCCTGGTCGCTCCCTCCTTGTGGGCCCCAGGCCCCCGTGGCCAATCAAGGCGTGCCGGCCGACTTGGCGGGGATTGCGAATTGGTGGTAGCGAAAGGAAGGAAGAGGCGGCGAGGACGGGCGCCCAGGAGGCTGGCAGCTTCCAGGCCGCCCTTGCTGGCCCCAGGCCTCACTGGCTTTCTCCAGCCCCCTCCTTGTTGCCCAGGGATGTGGAGAGCAGAGGGAGCGTGCTTCAGGCACGGCAGTATGGTCCCAGGCCACCAGGCGCCCCCTCTCCCCCAGCGCCCCTCCCCCTCCAGCCCAGACCTTGCTCCCTGCTCAGCTGTGCACTTCCTCCCTGCTCCACGCAGGCCAACCTGGCAGGGAGCCTCTGCCAGGAGTTCATTGTCTAGGCCAAGGGGACGCAGGTCCTCGGGGAGCGCTGCAGCAGTCAGGAGCACCTCTCCATGCAGTGTGCCGGGTACCCCACCCCTGGCACACTCACCTTCCACACCCTGGCCAGCTTCCTGCACTGAGTCCCCAGGGTGTGCATGTTTTTGATGAGATATGGATGTATAGGTACGCACATGCACAGCACTCGCAGGCACTCCTTCTCCTTGCTTTGCTTTCTATTTACAGGATGTCCCCAGCTCCAGGGGCCCCTGGAGAGCAGAGGCCCTGGGGAGAGGCAGTGCGAGGGCTGAGCCCCTCTCCTGCCCTTTTCCCCTAACAGGCCGCCCTCTCCTGGCCTGGCCTGCTGCTTTGTCCCAATTCCAGCCCCTCAGATGTGTGCTTAGCCGCCTGGACACACTGAGGGATGACTGAGGAACAGGATGAGAGTGGCTATATGCCTCTGGAGCCTTAAAGTCCTGAGGCCCTTGTCCTCTCCCAACTCCCTTGATGACCTCTGGCCACAGCCCAATTCTGCTCTGAAATGTTCATTTCCTGAAGGCCTGCACTAGAAGGCAGTGGGGCCCCTCTCTCTTCCTGCCAGCCTTGCTCTTGGCTGGAGTGGTTGAGACTGAATCTGTCAACACGGGTGATAGATACACTAGCCACCTCCCTCCTTCTAAAGTCCCAGGAAAGCCAGTGGCAGCCGGCCTGACGAGATGCTCCCTGTCATCTTAGAAGAAAACCAACTCAGTTCAACTTTCAGCAGTGGGACTGCACCTCTATTACGCTTTGGGAAAAGTTGGTCTTACTTCTGCTCCTTGTTCTGTATCACAATTCGGAATAGCCTATTCTGTCCCACAGAGGTGGGGGTACCAAGGGAAGGAAACCAGAAGAGAGACTCCCAGAACAGTAGAGGGAAGAAGGGTCGATGTTTGTCCTTTTGCTGAATAGAAGGGCACCCAGAGCTTTAAGTAATATTTGATTTCTTTTCTCTTTTCCTGGCTCATTGCTCACTCCTTCTAGAGCCACTTAAGAAGCAGATATTGGAATTGGAACTACTGGATACAAATAGAGTTTTCTTTAAATCAGGCAGTTGATTTGGGGTTAAACTTGCAGATTTTTTTTTTTTTTTTTTTGGTAAAGATGCAAAGCTTGCTTACCTATAACCTGGTAATGTGTCTTCAGATCTCCTTATTTTAGAAGGCAAGCCACAGAAAGGAAAGGTAGAACAGTTTGCAGTGAACAGATGGGTGGGTGTTTCAGAGTTGCTTGAACTGAATTCTAAAACCACTCTGTGGATCTCAGAGAAAGACTCAAGAATTGGTCTTTAGCCTTTCACGAAATGAGCCTTGAAATGATTTTAAATGAATCTACATGTACATGTGTGTATATGTAGCTGACAAATCAAGCAAATTGAGGAAGGAAGATAGCTAGGTGGGAGAAGACTAGTGAAGGCATTTTGATAAGTGTTGTACCAGCCACACAATCTCTCTGCAGAACCTTGGCATTGGAAGCCCCCTGATTCTTCCCATGGAGCTTTACATTTTCTAAAAGCAGCCACAACCTTTGTCTCTCACCATTTTGCCTTTTATTCAGTTTACTGGAGTGCATAGGGTGGAGATGTGGCCACTTATCAAGGGAGGAATTAAGAGAGTACATAATTTGAATAGATAAGAATTACAGCAGGTGAGAGATTTATTGCTTTTCAAGAACTGCCCCCCTTCTTGAAAGCAATATTCAAAAGTGTGTTCTTAAGTGTGGACAGCTCCGCACCAAGTGTTTGAAATGGCAAGGTCTTCACCTTTAAAGATGCTTGAAAATGCTTCTTAAGGAACAGTGGTGCCTTTTACATTTTAATTTATTTTATTTTGCCTCCACTGCTGTGTGTCAGGGCTAACGTGGTGGCATTGCAGACTTCCCCAGCTCCGAACATTCTGCAGTGGAAGTCGCTTGACCATAACTCGTAATTGATCTGGGAAATATGAAAGCCCATAGCAGGAAGGAAAGACAGAAATGTAACAATTTTGAATGGATGCTCAGAGAGTGTGATTTGAAAGCATAGGCATTGCTGCTTTGAAAATCAATCAGGCCTGGGGGGGGCTCACTTCCCACTTCGGGGACACAGCCTCCCTCTGGAGTGGAGGGTCATTTGTCCCCCCAGGATGTTTGTCCTTCTTTGGAAAACCCAGATTTACCGGAGGGAGGATTCCCAACAAATAGAGAAGGGGTCTGGGGTGGTAGGGCAGGGAGTGAGCAGCCTCATTGGTTTTCCAAAGCCTTGTGATTTTGTTAAAAAAAAAAAAAAAAAAAAAAAAAAAACAAAGAAAGAAAAAAGAAAAAAAAAAATCCATGAATGTTACAAAAGTCGCATTTTCTGACTTATTTTCCTACACCCCTTTCCCCTTTTGTGAGTCCTGGTGGTGCAGCGTGGTAGTTGCAATGATTTGTTCCCTTTGATAATTTTGGCCTCATTCTCCAGGCTGTTCCAATCTCACTCACTGATGTTATTTTGGCTGATAATATCAGATGGTTTGGTAAAAATTACCTCGCAGTTCCCTCTGCCCCTCAATTGTTAAGGAGCCCTGTCTCCCTTTACCCTATGGCTGGCTGCTGCTGGATTCCTCAGATCCACACAACAACTTCTCTCATTTCTATGGAAAAGGAATACATCTTTTTTCCCATCCTTTTTAAAACTTTTGAATAATTTGTACTGCTGTCAGTTTTTCTCCATCTAGCAACTGCCTGTTAATTACAGTCCTTAATATTAATTAGCACTCAGGTTGTGTCCACATACCCCCACCCCAACATCCAAAACTACCCCCAGTGACTTTTCTCTCCTTCCCTCCCCTTCTTTGTCTTCTTCTGCCAGCCCTGAGCTCCTCCAAAGTCCATTTTATAATTTTGGTTGTCTAGGGACCTGGGAACAGTGTACCTTGCCATTGCTAGTGTTTTCATGGAAATAATTGAGATGTAATAAATAGAGGCATTCTGAGGTTACAGGTTTCTTGATTCATCTGAGACCACATACAAGTGTAAATTGTTGACATTTGTTTGGCTAAATGTACATGATCTTGCAGGAAGGGCAAAACAAATCCTTTGTACGTTCCATAGCTTTCTATGTGGATTGGGGTAACTGATATTTAATCCTAATATTAATCCCCCCCCCAATTAAGTTACCTATTCTTAGCTTTGGAAGGGCCTGTTTCATTCTAGAAAACATTCTTTATTTCTAGTAATTGCTGTTTAGATTCTTACACCTGTTTCCTTGCAAAAACTTAATAAGCAATAAAATAAGATAACTATGTGCCTCTGGCAGGAGAATCCTGCTAACATTTAACCATAAGGTGCCGAGTGTGCATTTATAATGAAAGGTGCAAAATGCTGGTGACTTAACAGTCATAAAGTAATTCCACAGAACCCGCCAGCCCTGGCAAATGTTGTGGCCTGCTACAGTGTGTTCACAGAGGAGGAGGCCTGCTACAGTGTGTTCACAGAGGAGGAGGAACCATGCAAGGAGGAAACTGGAGCTAGGCATCTTGGAGTACAGCTCTCCTGGCTGGAGTCAGAAGTCTGGGGATATGGTTCAATCTAATACAAAGTTGTAATAATTACTATGTCAGTAGCCAACTCTTCAGCTGGTGGCTGTGGTGGAATTCTTCCCCTGAAGTAGGATTTAATAGTCTGGCAATTAGATGCATTGATTTCTCTTAACTGTTCATTTGGATGTGTAAACAAAAGGAACTCACCACTGAGGCCAGCGTGTAGACTTGCTGCCTGGCTCTGGAAAAGACTCATTTAGGTGGCAGTGGTGGGAGAGTGTGTTTTCAAGGCAGCATTAGGACCAGCTCCCTCTTCTTTTAACATTTCTCCCCATTTTAGCAATGAAATGAAGGGAGCCTGTTGTTCAAACACTTTTTAAAAAGACACAACAGTGTCTACTTCTGTCTGAAAAAGTAAAAACAACCATTGCTGCCTCTGGTGCTTCCAGAGTGACAACTTGGTTGCATACTTTTGGCATGTGGTCTGTTGGATATCAGAGGGACAAAACACTTTGTCTGGGCTCTTCAGCAGAGTGTCTTTCTCTCTTTCTCTAATCCTTCACAACATTCTAGGACTTGGAGCTACCTGTACCAGGAGCTCTGTCAAGCCCTGAGTGGGGTTGACCTCCTTTGGGTGTTAAGGCCATCATCTTGGACCTTTTGGAAGGCTGGTGGCTGGATACATCAATGGTTCAGAAAGTGTGTAGATTATAAACTCTCTTGAACATTAGTTCCCCCTTACTTCCTGCTCCGGGACCTGCTATTTTTCTTAAGTGTCACTAACTTATGGTATGCAGGCATCTTAACTGTTTCGAGGTAATCTAGTGGTGGATGGCTAGGTTTCCTGATGGCCCCATCCATTTTGCAAGGTGGGTCGGTGGCTTTAGGTGCTTGCTTTTCCTGAACCCTGGCTTCATGAAGTAAAGTCCAAACTTGTCTATGCATGGTACACTGATGTTTGCAAAGAGTATTATCTTTATTTCTTGAAAATATTTGTATAGATATCAGGGTTTCTTCCTATCTGAGTGAGTATCGGTAAAACAGAAGAGTACCTTGGAAACTCTTAGTGCCTGGTTATAATAGGTAACCTCAATAGGTGTGGTTGGGCCAATTTGTCAATTTCTGCAAATTCCCGTTGGCTTGCAAGGGCGTTTTGTGTGTAGTTATATTAGTCTGTAATCAGAGTAGTTTTGCACTCAAAGTGGACTAGTGAAGCCTGTATTGGTTATATATCCCACTTGAATATTTCAGTGCTGGCTGTCAGTTTCCTTAGCCTGCTGTGGGCTCCAGGCAGGGTGAAGTGAGTGGAGGAGATAAAGATGGAAACTTTGGATTCATAGCATACCTGCCAGGATGGGGTAGCAGCCAGCGACTGGGGTTGTACACTCAGTAAATAAAAATATTTTACTGCTTTCAAGGATCACCAATTATCTGATTGCTCTGCATGGCTGTCTTTAAGGAGAGTGCTGTTTTACCTATCTTCTTGTACAAAGGTTTGATTTTTAATGTCTTGTGAAAAGGGTTCTCTTTGTCTTGATTGATGTCAGGAATAAAAGCATGATGGTAATATCCCTTTGAAAGCTATTGCTTTCAAATCTATAACGCTGCCTGACAGCGTTATAGATTAGTGCTGTGAAAACACTGACATTTTCTTTGTTACATTGCTGTTGTTCTACTTGCAAAGTCAATTACACAATGTTGGAGCTCAGTTACCCAGTTGACTTTGGATGTAGCAGTGTCTTTCACTGTCTTCTTGAAGATATAATTTTGTATTGTTATTGTTGCTTTGTTTTCTCCTTTTCCTTTTGAACCTGCCTCCCTCCCTGGTTACCTCCCCTTCCATGTGCTAACAGCACCCCCCCATTCCCCCCCCCAGAGTCTGAACATGTGAGCAAGGCAAACACTCTGGTTTTAATTGTGACCATCCAAATTCAAAGACCGCTACATCATTATCTCTGAATTCTTCTGCTCATTCATATCTCAGTGGCTTTTTATTAATATAGTGACTACAGCAGCCAAGATACATAAAAAACCCATCCAACGAGATTATAGTGTTGATAATCTCTTATCAAGTGGGTTGTTCTCTGGATTGGGGGTCACTAAGGTTGGCAAATTCAGAGCTTGCTTTTTAATTTTTTTTCATCTTCCCACTTCCTAGAGCCTGCAATTCGAGCTGAACCAGGTTCCCTGGTAGATGGGACACTGGCAAACAGTTTATTATTATTATTATTATTATTTTTTTTTTTTTTTTTTTTTTACAGATGTAGCATTCAGCTAGAGCCATTGAGTTTGGGGTTTAGGATCCTGAATGGCCTTTTGTCATGGGTGGAAGTGGTCTCATAGGAGAAGCATGCAGTCCATTCTCCCACTGCAGATGACAAATCGGATTATAAGGTGTTGTTTTGAGGGGATTCCAGTCTGCCTTTTTGGGCACACTTGGGCTTGGGAAGGATTTACATCCCTGTGTGAAATCTGCTACTGAATGGAAGGAAGCCTCGACATGTCTAAAGCTGAAAATGGTTCCAGAGGGTGATTTTATTCACCTGCCATCTTCACCATCCCTCCCTTCTCCAGAACATCTGAAAGTCCTGAGTTCCCTAACCTTGTCACGGAAGAGGTAGTCACCTGGAGCAGGGGCTCACAGAACTGTCTCTCTCGCCCCACAGAACAGGGTGTAGGAGATACGCTGGTGCTGCCCGCCACCACTGCAGACTGCAGATGAAGAGCTCCATCAGGAAACTCCATCCAAGGACACTAATTGTGGGCCCCCGAAGTTATTATTATGAACCACCAGACAAGAGCCTGTGTTTGCCAACAATTTGTCAGAACTAATTTTGTTTTTCTCCAATAATTGAAAATTAATGTCTTGAAGTGAAAGCAGATGTTCATGTCATCTTCTGAATTGGGATATCAAATGGGGCTCTGTGGATGTGCTCACTAATCTAACAGCAATTTCCCTCTCCTCCATAATGGGGGTTGCTCGGCCTATGTCATCTAAGGCCAGAGATTGGGAGCTGAGAGAAGGGGGCCTGGGTGGCACTCCTTGTGCTACTTGGGGGTTTGTTTGGGAGGGAGACTGCACCAATAAAAATCTTTTTGTTTGAGCTCTGAAACTTGGAGAGTTCATTGTTGAGGATGTTCAGTCGCTGGAGACATATTTGCTGAGATAATTCAAGGCATTGTGCTGGGATAGGTAAGGGGAGCCCTGACAGGGGGAGAGTGGCTTCCTACAGATGTGTGGGTCCCCAACTGTCATGTCCTTTCGCCGTTGCATGGTGAAACTCCTTAAAGTCATGCATTCCTGGGCCTGGATCCCAGAGACCTCTGCTCACCTGGCTGACCTGAGCAGGGGCTCAGAACTCTGTGTCTCTCCTTTTCTAAAAACTCTGTGTCTGTCCTTTTTTAAAAATGGGGTAAAATATGCATAATATAAAATTTACATCTTAACCATTTTTAAGTAGTATTTAGTGATGGTTGGGGGAAGGCCATCAGTTCAAACTTCAGTCTTCCAGGGCAGATGTGAAAAAACTGGCTCAGAAGATGATGTGGGGTCTCAAAAGCTCACAGTTCTTTTTCTTAGTCCAGAGTGAGAGGTGAGTCAGGTCTGCCTGCCACTAAGAGAGAGTAGGAGCCTAGCCCCATCAGGGCCAGTGGGACTGGGGTGCCAGGGACAAGGACAGGAACTTTCTAGTGATCTGGTGACCATTCCCAGGATTAGAACATTTGCCCTCTCTTTGGGGGGTGCCATTATTCTGGAGACTAAGCCTGGCTGGGTGTGAGCTCCCCTAGTGACCCTCATAGGCCAGATCTCGAGTGGCTCCTGCACTTGCCTGCCAGCGCCCAGGCAGCATTGGCTCACCCAGCCCAGTGCACTTGGGGCAGGTTTGTCTGTGATGGGGAGAAGGGAGGAGCAGCTGTTACAGGACAGCCACCTGGCTGCCTTGATTTGTGGTGTCCTTGAAGCCCCATGTTGGGCCTGTAGTTCTGGGCTTTGCCTCAGAGTGTAGTCTCCTCTCTGCCTCCTCCAAAGTGCTGGGGAACTTTTTCCTTCCCTGATTTCCCTGTAATTGAGATTTGCCCTTTCACCACCTGGGCATGAATTATTTTGTGCAGTGTTGTCATTTCCTGTCCTGCTGTGAGGTTTATCTATTCTGTTGATCCTAATTAAATAAAACATACTGTTCACCTAACTCCTGTTGCACCAAATTTTACCTTCCTGAAAGCAGAGTGATGGCCATGTGGGCCTGGTTACGGAGCAGGGCATTCCTGGAGATAGCGGGGGTGGGGGTGGGGTGGGGGGGTGGCAGGTGAGGAGCTGTGCCCCTTGGCCTGGGTGCGGTGGGACTATGGAGCACCGGCAGTATACAGTGTGTTTCTGCTTCCTGAACAAGAGGTTTAGTTTTGTCCTTAGCCCCCATGGGGCTGTAGGTTTGAATTTGGGGAGACAGGAGACAGTCACCAGCTCCAGGGACTCCCCAGGGAGAGGACAAGGGAGGAGAGCAGGCTGGCAGGCTGGTGGTTGGAAGATGGAAAAAAGGGACAGTTTCCCGTCACCTGAGGTGGAAGCTGCAGAGAGCGCTGGGTTCTCTGGGGATTCGTGAGCACTACACCTGTTTTTGGTGTCCCAAAAGAGTGTCTGCAGATGCCCTGTTCCCCCCAGAGGGACAGTGGTCAGCCAGGGCCCTGGGCATGTATATTGGGAAGATTCAGGCCTTTACTGTTTTTGCCTTTGAACCTCTCAAAATCCTGAAAACCACGGAAAAGGGACCCTGGAGTTCCTTCATTCAGACGTGTGTGTGTGTGTGTGTGTGTGTGTGTGTGTGTGTGTGCGCACGCCTGGACCTGCACATTGCTGTTCTCAGGGAGCTCTCTTTCTCTCTCTGCGCCACATCCATGCATCTTTAATTTCACACATCCATCTGCAATCTGGCTCCCACAATTTAGGTGTGTGGGTACTCGTTCCACCTGTTGGGGCCACAGAGAACCACTCAGGTTCCCAGTCCCCAAAGCAACCCTGTGGAGAGCTGGTCGGGCTGGTCCTGCCTTCCTCATGGGAGAGCACCTTGCCTGGCACAAGGCAGCCTGGGGGGGCCTCCAGGACCTCATGCTCCATCACAGATGAGGAGCCAAGCTGGGATTCTGGACTACTGTGTTTAAAAATAAAAGGAGTTCTGAACTGAATGAGTGAAGGTGTAAACTGTTGAGGGAATGAACTGGTGAGTAAGCGAGTAAGTGAATGAATGATCAGGTCGTGGCTAATGAATTCCTAAGACAAACTGTGAGTGGGTGAGCTCCCAGGCAGGACTTGGGCTCCCGTGGGTGTTACTCTCTCTCGTCTCTTCTACCCTCCTGGTCTCCCTCCGCCTTTTTTCCTGCTCAGGAGGTGAGGCTGCCAGCCCTCGTGCCCCGGAGCTGGGGGTGGCTTGTGCCATCCTCTTCCTTCTCAGGTGCTCCATGTGGTGAGACGGTAGTTGCTGCTCACGGGGGGCCATTGCCCTGTATGGTCCTATCCTAGGCTTGAAAAATAGTCTTTTAAAAATGATAAAAGCAATATGAGATTTTTATATTAATTTGAAATAAAAGAGAATGTTTGACTCAATAAATTCCCATCCTGCTGCTTATGGTCATCCTGTCACAGAGATTGAGGGGTCAGACGGGACATCCTTAACTGGCTTGGTGCTGGCCAGTGCTGGGCAGTTCAGCTACCATTGAGTGGCCTTCAGGACCCTCCTCATCTTTCAGGGAGGGTTTGCCCCAGGATTAGCACTAAGAGTGAGGGGTAGGGTCGGGAGAAGGAAGCAGGAGGAAGGAAATGGGCAGTGCTCACAGGGAAACCTGCTGCCCAGAGTAGGAAACCAAGGTCCACTCTGAGCTGGCAGAGTGGTGCATGCTTGTGATCCCAGCAAGTGATCTCAGGAGTCTGAGGCAGGAGGATTGCAGATTTGAGGCAAGCCTTGGCATTTTAGTGATGCCCTTAACAATTTAGCCAGATCCTATCTAAAAATAAAAAAATAAATAAATAAAAAGGGCTGGGGATGTAGCTAGGTGTAAAAGCACCTCTGCATTCAATAATCCCCAGTTCTATAAAAACAAACGAACAACCCTGTCTCCAAGGTGAGGCTCAAAATGCTTTATTTTTCTTGTGGGGGATTGGTGTGGGTTGGAGGCAATGTGTTCCATGATCTGGGGAAAGACAGTGTCCTCTTTCAGTCTTAGTTTCCCTATCTATGAAATGGGATGGAACCAGTTGGATCAGCTGCATGTCTTGGGTGCTATAGGATTTTAATTCCTGGAACACAAGAAGCGGCAAACACACAAAACTTGGGTTTTAAAATAATGCAGGCTAAGCTGGGTGCGGTATGCAGGCCTGTAAACTCAGCGACTCGGGAGGCTGAGGTGGGAGGATCGCAAGTTCAAAGCCAGCTTCAGCAATGGCGCGGCACTAAACAACTCAGTGAGGCCCTGTCTCTAAATAAAATATAAAATGGGGCAGGGGATATGACTCAGAGATTGAGTGCCCCTGAGTTTAATCCCAAGTGCCAAAAAAAACCAAAATAGTTTCTTTTCCAAGTGCTGGGGCCACAGTGGATACATCTGAGTTGACTGCTCTAGGGCATGTGCTGCAGGGCAGCTGGGTTCTTTCTAGCCCTTTATAAGGTTTAGGGTGAGCAACAGATTGGGAGAGGCTTGAGGCTTGATGGTGATGTTTCCAGGTGTCTGAGAGGGAGAGTTGGTGGTGATGGGCATCTTTGGTCCCAGCTGGGGGTGTCCCAGGCTATTTGGCTCCAGGTGTTCTGCAAAGCATTGCTGGTCATCTGGGTGCTGCTATAATCCAGTGGTAACCAGGCCAGACACATATCCATCCAGAGTCACCAGCCCTGATCCCTGTGGAGGACACATGGAGGGACAGTCAGGACCTGGCTCTTTGGGCACCATGGGGCTCTGTCTTACTCTTGTCCCCCGTTCCTCCATGAGATTCTCACAGCAGCTTTCTGATTTACTTATCTCCATTTCACAGGTGCGCAGACTGAGGCACAGAAGTCCCTTGCCCAAGGTCATACTGCTAGAAGTAGCAGAGCTGGGATTTGGGGGCAGGCCTTATCTAGGTCCAGAGCCTGAGCAGTCACCACCACCTTTATTTATAACTACTCTGTGGCTGTGAAGGACAGCAGAGGCCCACCTCTGGTTTGTATGAGACAGCCATGAATAAAGACACCCAGGGGGAGCCCTACTTCCCACCCATTTGTCCATCCGTGGAGTTCTGCCTTTAGGGCTGTCCATTTTCCAATCTGGGGGGGGGGGATTGACATCTTAAAGAACAGTCCCGCTCTTTTCCCAGAGCACTAGCATCCTGGGTGCCCCCTTACCCAGAGCCTTTTCAGTGGTACCTTTACACTAGACCTGGGTGTGTACACCTGTGTGTGTCAGTTTAAACACAGATGGTGCCTGCTACTCCCTGGCTACACTGACTCTCATTTCATATTTTCATGTAGCAGAGATTTCAGTTTTGGTTGCACAATTAAGATCATTGTAGGCACTCAAAAAAAAATAATAATAATAACTTGACCTGGGCCCAGCATCTGGAGTCTTTGAGGAGGGGTTCCAGGTCAATGTTTCTTTGAAAACTTCCTGGGAAACTTGAATGTGCAGCCAGGGTTAAGGATTGTTGGTGAAGGAGTTAGCACCACGTGTGCGTCACACATCTCCACGTTACAGCCAGAGAGGCTCTATGGAGACGATGCACCAGAATTATTGATTGTTTTAATGGAGTTGGGGATCAGACCCAGGACCTTCAGTACCCTAGGCAAGAACTGGACCACTGAGCTACATTCTCAGCCCTCTAGAACTTACAGTCCTCTAGCGGTGGACATACAGTTGCTTTCTACTGTTTTGCTGTTAGTGACAGTGCTGCAATGAGCATCCTCAGGTATCCATTTTTGTGTTCTTGTTTGAGTATTTCTTAGGCTGCACTCCTAGAGGTGGAATTATTGGGTCTAAGTGTATCACTCCAAAAATTTGATACTTTTTTTTGCACTATGGATTGAACTCAGGGGGTACCTGGCCACTGAGCCATATCCCCAGCCCTATTTGGTATTGTGTTTGGAGACAGGGTCTCATTGAGTTGCTTAGTGCCTTGAGTTCCTGAGACTGGCTTTGAACTTGTGATCCTCCTTTCTTAGCCTTCTGAGCTGCCGGGATTACAGGCTTGCGCCACTGCACCCAGCAATTTGGTAGATCTTTCTGAGTCACCTTGTGCAAAGGCTGTGCCGGGGAACTCTTCAACAACAGGGCCCAGGTGCATGGCACATTCCTCTGAACCCTTGCCCACCTAGGAGGTTTTCTTTCTTCTCTTTGTTTCTATCATCCCCCACACCCTTTTTGCTTTTTGCCCATCAGGCAAGCAAGACATTGCACATTGTTTTTGTTTGTACTTCTTTTATTATTATTAGCAAAGTTGACCACTTTGGTTTCATTTCTTCTCTGGGCAGCTTGGCTGCACTGAGTGCAGGGCAGGCTGCACCCAGTAGGCATCTCTTTCCTTCGGTGAATCCTTCAGTCTTCCCCCCACCTACCTTGCATACATCCATTCTTCCATCTAAATCCGGAGCATCTTACCAGCTGAGCTTAGCCTGGACTCCCAGGAAGATGCTTGAGAACCAAGAGGAAGCCATGTGTTCAGGGAGCACATAGACTGGAAGGGTATGAGGCCTCAATCTCCAGACAAGACAGGGCAGTCCAGCATTGAGGTCCAGGCTTAGGGCTGGGGTGTTGGGGCAGTTGGGGGAGATTCTTTTTGATAGGGGAAATCAGGCAAAGCATATGGAATGGCATTTTGTTTGGACCCTGAAGGGTGAAATCAGACCACAAGGAGCAGCTAACATCAGAAGAGCCCTCTTGGTACAGGTGCCAGCCTGTGTTCTTTACAGGCAGGATCTCATTTAATATTGGCACTAATTGACACATAGGCGGGGCCTCAGGCCTTCTTTTTCATGAGCAACAATGGATCTTGGAGAATCCTCAGCTGAGCATTCTTCTCATATGGATGGTCAGACTTGCCCAGAGAGATGCAAGTCAGGTGTCCAAGGTTATACAGTGACCTTGAGGCAGAACTGTGCCTAAGAGAGGGGCAAGATGTGCTGGGGGAGCATGCTGTGGCCACTGACCCAGGCTAGGACCCACTTTGGAGACAGCCTGGAGACCCCTAAACTTCTGGAGTGTCGGGCAATTCTGAGCAGATGGGTCTGGGCTCCCAACCCTGCTCCCACACACCCTTGCTGTGTTATTGCTGAGTCTTAGTTTATTTTCCTCCCTCCCAGGGGAAGTGTGAGAACAACTACATGGAGCTGAGTGTGGTGGTGCTGAATCTCAGTGATTCAGGAGGCTGAAGCAGGAGGATTGCAAGATCAAAGCCAGCCTCCGCAACTTATTGAGGTCCTAAGCAACTCAACAAGACCCTGTGTCAGAATAAAAAAATAAAAGTGCTAGGGATATGGCTCAGTAGTTAAGCATCCCTGGGCTCAACCCATAGTTCAAAAAATAGAAAGAAATCTTAAGGGAGAGAGAGCTGTAGGTTGAGTAGCCATACAGAGGAGGGTTAGTTATTTCTTCTGGTGGGATCCCACTGCAGACTCTCCCATTCCCTCTCATCTATATCTATACTCAAAATGCAGCGCTGGAGATAATGGGCAGGAAACAACAAACTTTTAATCTGTCACCTGCTGGGTGACACCTAGCCCTCTTGGTGATGCCAGATTGTGCATCCCTCCTCATGTCCATCCTCTCACCCCCCAGAGGACTGCTGCCCATCTTAGGAGCCTCCTGGGCCAGGCACAGTGAAGCTGGTTGTGTGGGAGGGAAGGCGTATACCCCAGAATGGGTTGCCCATGTGTCTGTGTGTGCATGAGTCCATGTGCTTGTGGGTATATGTACTTGTATGTGAGTGTATTTGTGCTGGTGTGCTCATGTGTGCTCACACATGCATCTGTACATGTGTGCATGAGTCAATGTGAATGAATGTATATGAATGGCCTTGTGTGTCTGCAGCTGAGGGAAAGGACTTTCATCATTACTTGCCTGGTTCAGAATCTCAGTACAGGGGCTGTTTTACTTTGGGTACAGTTTGTACCAAAAGTTTGAACTCCTAGGCTCATAGGTTTTCACCCAGGGAGAATGCACATGGGTGAATTTACTTTATATGCATTCATTAAAATAATTGGAGCATCTTCCGTGTGTGGAGCACTGTGCTAGACTCAGTCCTATAAAAACAAAGAAGCAAATTCTTTCTTCTAAGAATCAGTTGACCATTTATAAAGCTGTGGTCATGAGGGTGGTTAAAAAGTATTTTCTATGGCCAAATGCATTTGGCAAACACTGGAGTAAACAATTAAAAAGTTTTTTAAACCTTTAGGTCTTCTCTGAGCCTTTAAAATGCTAATGTAGGACTCAGATATTTTTAGTAGTTTGTGATTTCCAAACTTATTAGATTACTCTTTGTGGAGTCCTCTTATCTTGGACACAGTTTGGGTTTCAAGGCTTTTAGAGTTGACATTATTTACTGGCTCTTCATTTGTTCATTCATTCAGCCCAAGTGTTTACTGAGCACCTATTATATGCCAGGTATGCTCAAGGTGCTGAAGCTCCACAGGTGAGAAGACAGAAGTGTATTCTAGTAAGATCGAGGGGCCCATCTACAAGTATATGGGTCCATTCATCCTGAAAAGCCAATCCTGGAATAGGCAGGGAATGGTGTGGGAGGCTTTCTGATTAAGGCCATCCTGGAGGTGACACTTGAGCTCAAATGACAGGGGGGTTCATGAGGGGATTGATGGACCCAAAAGTCTTTGCAGTTGATGATTCGGAGGGCCTGGGAGGGGCTGGGGGATTTTGGGAAAGTCTGGAGGGAGGGCTCTCTGAATCTTGCCCTCACATTCTGGGAGCTCCTGCTACCAACTCAGTATCCTTTTGGTTTCCCTGGTGCAGTCCAGAAACCAGAGAGAGGCTTCCCCTGGTGTTGAGTCAGTTAAACGGGATTGTTGCAGGCACGGGTGCTTCAGGGTTCCAATCTTGTCCTAGGAACCTCAGTGGCTTGGCCCCTTTCTCTGCCCTAGACCTATCTCGTTGTAACTCTCACCATGAAAGGAGGAGGATGACTCCTCCCTGGGCCTGCCTGCTGTGCACACCACCCGGCCAAGCACCTTACTTGTGTGCCCACGCCATGTCCCCAGCGCCTGGCACTGGACTCACATTCCCTCCACCCCCCATCTGACAGATGGGGGAATGAGTCCAGAAGGCTCCCCAGACCATTCCCGGAGAGGCCCAGCCCAGAATCCAACCCTTTTCCAAGCCAGGCTGTGACCTGAGGCTGGTGGTGTGTGTGGGGCTGCGCCTCAGTGTTGGGGACAACAGAGATTTCCAGGACGGGATAGCTGAGGCCCCTTAAAGCCTCCTGGCGCCTGTCTGCAGAGTGGCCCTGTAGGGTTTGGGTCCTGAGAGAGGAGCAGGAAGAGTGAGCGGGTGGGAGGTGGGGTAGGAGGAGGGGGATGGAGAAGCCGCGGCGGAGGGGAAGCGGTCGAGGGTGGGAGAGGGCGCAGAGCTGGGGTGGGGTGGGGTAGGCAGTTGGGTAGAAGTTGGGGGGAGGATGGTGGCGATGAGACAGAGTTGGGTAAGGCAGGGGAGGGCGCCTGGGGGCTCTTCCCGCCCCTCCACCTGGGTGAGCCCAGCTGGTGCTTGGGAACGCTGCCCCTCCTGGGCCCTTGTCTGCCCGGCTCTCGGGGGCAGCTGTCCTGGGAACGCATTGCCCCCCCCCCCCCCGAGGGCTCCAAGGCTGCAATAACTCAGGGCCAGGTTTGGGCACAAAGCGGCAGTGGCAGGGGTCTGGCTGAGAAGGCGCAGGCTGCGCCACTGGCTCCCTCGCTCGCACTGCCCTGGTGGGGCCGGCTTGTTCCGTGCGGCCGGGCCGCCTGCTCCTCAGAGTCTGGCGCCCCCAGGACTGCAGAGTCCCAGGCCCCGTTCTGAGGGGCACCTACCAAAGGGCATCTCACCCTCAGCTGGGCGCTGGTTGGTGGGCTGACGCCCCCCGCTGGCCAGATGTGCGCCTTGGGGGAGCCCTGGGGTTGCTGAGCAATGATTGGCCCTCAGATTTGGGGAGGAGTTAAAGGAGGCAGGGAGTGCAGCCTGGACCCTCCGAATGTATGGCAATAAAAATAAATGCACTTTCCAGGTCCTAGGGACTGTTCTGCGCACTCACTTCATTCATTCCTTAACATGCGCTTCACAGTATCTATGAGTAAGGCCATGATTATCCCCGTTTTACAGATGAGGAAACTAAGGCACAGCTAGGACCAGATAGGATCCGAATATAGGCCTCTCTGACTCCAGAACCGTGTCCTCCCTGTAGGGTGTCCAGGCGTGCATGGATGGCCTGGGCATCTGGGCATGGGGGCCGTTCTGAGTGCATTTGCACGTGTCCAAGAAATTAAAGATAGGTTAGCAGGCAGATCGTAGTCATTCTGGGTTTGCCATTTCAAATTCATTCACAGGCTCCTTCCTCTGAGGGATATTCTGAGTCCGGGCCAGGCCTTTTGCTTTTGTGGGGTCTCTCTACCTTGGGGGAGCAGACAGTCGGTGGGGTGGGGTATGTGGCAGTAAGACCCCAGTAAAGAGTAAACAGTTCCACCAAGAGGCAATTTCTTGCTGAGAGACTGCTCTGCATATCTGACTTAGACAGGGTCCTCAGGGAGGACATTGCAGAGGACATTAGTGCAGGATGAAGAGAGGTGACTGCTGAGGAAGGTGTTTAGTCCCCTCTGGCTCTGAGTGCCTTCCCCAGGGTTGCAAAGGAGAAGGAGAAGAGGAGGCTGTGGCCGCTGTCTGTAAGGCCCTTAAAGGATGAAATCTGGGGAATCTTGGGCACGTATGTCTGGAAGGGCAGGGACGAGTGCTGACTGGCTCTCCTGAGAGGATTGGAGCCCAGGTGAAGAAGAGCCAGGCAGGACAGTGGTAGAGACTGCCTGGCATGGGTTGCATTGTGGGGTGGCCCTCGGTGCATGCACATAGGGTCTGTCTGAAGAGTCCCCAGGGCAGGCCACCTGGACCTCAAACTTTGACCCTCAAGGTCCCCAGAGGTTCTCATTGGTACCTCCGAGTACCAGGGAGTAGGGTGTAAGATCCTTTCTTGTTTGTCTAATGAGGACAGGAGGGCCACAGAGGCCAGCAGCCTTGTCCTGCTGCACCTGCAGCAGGGCTTGTGACCATCTGTCAGTTGGGACGTTCATTTCCTGGGTCTCTAGATCCCATGGAGAGGAGTTTACCAAGGCCTGCCTCCCCCTCACCCCAATGTTAGGGTTGGAGGTGGAAAGGAGATGCTGGTGGGTGCCCCATTACATGCACCTGAGTTTCTGAGCCTGGTTCTAGACTGAGCTACCCCTGTCCAACCAGGATCTAGCTAGGTCAGTAAAAAAACAGCTGTCCGCATGTGCCCATTGTATCCCCAAGTCCACTTTAATTGGGTCTCCAAACGGACTTTATTCTGAATTTCCTGTCTGGCTCCAAATACCCATTGCTCAGGCTCTTCTAGGGGAATGGAGAGGGCTGTGGATTCCTAGGACTGAGTTTTTTTTTTTCCCACTTGGACTTGCTGGGCGAGTCTGAGCCTGTCCCAGAACTTCTCTGTGCCTCTTGTCTTGCTTTATTTTTCTTAGGAGAGTCTCAAGTCTGCTTCCAGGGAGGGAGGTTTGACTTGAGACAAAGGGGACAGGACATTTATCTATAGTGCTTACTAAGGTGTATTCTGGGCCAGCTGCATGCTGAGTGCTTGATGAGCTATTTCTCATGAGCCCTATCAACAGCTCTGTGAAGTTGGTTCCATTATTCTCACCTGTCTGCAGTTGTGGTGGCTTTGAGGGACAGCCAGGGATCCAAGGTCATATAGGTGGCCTGATGCCACCCACCATGCCTTCCTGAGTCACTCCCAGGACAGCTTCTACATACCTGGTGAACCACTGACATTGTGGTCCCCCTCCCCCAGGAGCTTGTCTTGGGGACAGATGGGCAAACAGTTATGAACTCTGAGGCTGGAGACACTGTATTCCCCCTGAGGAGCCAGCTGTGGCCAGCCCCACCCTACCCCCTACTCTGGGCCTGGCAAGCTTGAGGTTCAAGTGGGGGAGAAGCAGCTTGGACTGGTCAGGGGTGGGAGGATAAGGCCAGGTTCTGGGACATTTGAGTGGGTACTGGGCTGGGCTTTACCTGCTTCTTGGTTTCTTGGCTACTCCAACATAGCAGTGTCCATCACTGGGCCCAGCTGGGCCAGCAACTCTGTCCTGCCATATGGGAGGTGCTTACCTCTTTTAGGGACTTGGGGTGGACAGTCCTCTCTTTTATTCTGTCCCCTCCTATCCTATCCTCCAGGCCTCAGGAGCTCCACTGGCTCAACTTGGAAACTTGGATGTGCTTGGTGAGAGTGTGTGGCCTTGCTGAGGGACTCAAATCGGGGCCCTGCCCTCTGGACCTCTTTCTGCCTCCACCCAAACTGCCCTCTGGTCCCGGGCCTGGCCTGTAAGTCTGCATCATCTTCACTGTGACATCTCTGCAGAATGGGTGGGTGTGTGCCCCTCCCGAGCCTGCTTTCTCAGGCTGCCCTTCGTGGGGCACCCGTGCTGGCTGAGGGGCTCTGAGCTCCAGCCCTTCTCCCTCCTGAAGTCTAGCTAATCGGCCACTGGGTTGACCCTCTGCATTCTCTGCCCTCCGCCCGCTCCTTTGCTGGCTTCCTGGAACCCAGGGACCTTGGAGGTTTCTGGACCCTATAGAGTTGCCTGGGTGTTTTTTTTTTTTTTTTTTTTTTGGGGGGGGGGTCATGCTGGTTGGAGGAGCTGGGAGCTGGGAGACAGGCCTATGACTGGGTCAGGGCTAGCCAGGGGTGGAGGCAGACACCAGCACGTGTCTCCCTGGATCAAACTGTGATCCCCAGTCCCTTCCTCTGGGGGTCCGGGGCCTGGCTTCCCCACCCTCTTTGGCATTTCCTGTCTGCCTCCTTTTCATTTTGCACCCAGGCTCCCCAGGGGTTTCTCTGGGGGGCGAAGAGCCTACTCTAAACTTTCTCCCTGGTGACAGGACCTGACTTGGCCTGACATGGCTGTGGTCCTACTGAGCCTGGGGTTTGGCTGGACCTCGTCTCCCTACATTTCTCCACACCCACCTTCTGGCTGGGCAGCGGGGTCCCAGCCGGGCTTCCCTCCATGTCTGAGCCAGAGAGCCATGTTCTGAGATGCTCCTTAGAGACCCCTGGGCTGGGGCCAGTCATGCCTGTGGGCTCTGGAAGAGGCTGAAGGATTAGGGATGAGGAGAGGCAAGACTGGCCTTCTGGGGCAGGAGTCGGGACCCATGCCTCTCTGGACTTAATTCTGAGGTGGTTTTGAGGACCTCCAAAGCCACAGCACCTCGCTGCTCTCCCTGTCCCCCAGGCCCACCCCACACATGGGCTTGCATTTCCAGGCATCCTCCCCTGGTCCCCTCCCCCTGGGTGCCTTCTTGAGCTCCTTGGGCCCCTCCCCCAGCCATCCTGGGCCCCCTCCTTCCTCCTTGACCCACTTTAGTCCCCTGCTGCTGGGGGAGGGGAGCGCACAGCCAGTGGCTCTGATCCTGGCTGTCTCCCCCAGCATCCCTTGGGGCGGGCTCTGGATGGAGCCAGCAGGCTGAGCAGGCCTGGCCCCAGGGACTGGCACACTGTGTGCTCCTAGTGGCAGCCTCCCTGCCCCCTCCACCGACAGACAGTTCTGCACAGCTGCCCCTGCCCAGGCCCTGGGGAGGCCCTGCCAGGACCCAGCTCCGGTTCCCCCCAGCCCCAGGGAGCAATGGCTTCAGAGGTTCCTCCTACCTTCTTGCCATGCACCATTCCCAGAGGGGAGGGGGGCAGGGCCAGGTCCTGGCCTCCACCCATTCTTCCCCTAAGTCTCTACTGGACAGCCCGAAGCTCCAGTCAAGTCCTGTGTCTGCTGTTAATCTGTGTGACTTGGGGAGCTCCACCAGCCCTCTTTGGGCCTCATCTGTGCATTTAGGGAATGGAGCAGATAACTGACGTTTACCAAGCCTCACTGTGTTCCAGGGACTCGGCTCTACATTGATGACCTCATGGTCCCGTGGGAATGCCATGAGCACACTTTCCTATTTGGAACATGAGGCAACCAAGGCACAGGAAGGGGAAGGAACAAGCTTTTGAGGTCACTCATACATGGGGTCCTGGGCAGCCTGATGGGTGACTTGTCTTCACTCTGCCATTCTCTAATTGATCCTGGCACTGGGGCTATTAACTCTTTAGGGACTAGGTCAGGGCCCTCTGAGGACTTGAGATGGGGGCTTCTCCTTGGGGGGCCATTTATTCTGTCCTGCTCAGGTGCCCTGCCGCCCTGCCACATGACAGACTGTGGGAAGGTGAGTCCCCAGACATCCCAGCTGGAGACACCCCCTCCCCCATCCTGAGTCCTAGTCCTGGGGTTCAGGGACCTGACTCCAGCCTGATTGTTCCCTCAAATGAACATCACCCCCAGCACAGGGGGGGTCCCCCTCCCAGCATGCCAGCTGCAGGGCCAGGAGCAAACAGGAGTTGCCTGTTAGGACCACAGCAACCCTCCCTCCCGTTTCCCAGCCAATGAGAAATGCAAAAACTAGGGTGGGTTGGCCCTAAGGGGCTGTTTGAATTTTGGAATCTGCACTCCCCTCATCTCCACATTTACCTTGACATTTGTCCTGTCTCTGGGAACCTTTTCATGTCACCTCATTGTCTTGCTGAATAAAAGAGGGGGTGGGAGGTGGGAGGGGGCTCTGGGAGCAAAGTCAGGAAATCTTTACTTATTTGCCTAATTTCCTCACTCAAATGTGTCTTGTGATTAAATATTTCTTCATTCTATCCTGTGTGCTTAGGTCAGAGGCCAGGTTTCTCTTCTGAACAGGGCATTGAGAGTATCTGGTCTTTCCATCTTGAGATTTCTCACTCCATTCCCTGTCTTTCTCTTTTTTATCTCCCACTCCTGTAAAAGCCATGGTCTTCCCTTCTGGAACTTATCTCCTCTAGAGAGAGCACATGGGTGGTGCCTGAAAGGAAAGTGACCACAACACTCGGAGCAACCAAAAGATCTTTATTGCAGCAGTGCAACAAAGAGAAAGGAAAGAAGGAAAGAGAGAGAGAAAAGAGAAGAGATGAACAGGGAGAGAGCAAGAGCAAGAGAGAGACAGAGAGCGCATGTAAGAAAGATAAAGAGCAAGAGAGAGAGAGCAAGAGAGAGAGGGAGAGAGAGGGGGGCCTGGCAGGAGGGAGTTTTTATAGCCCAAATCTAATGGGGCCTCTGGGTCTGCAAGCTGCCTTGTTGGCCCAAGGGGGGTTGAGTGCTCAGCCTTAAGAGGGACTTGACACAAACAGGTGATAAAAGACCAGATAGAGGGGGTTTGAGTGCATGGGCTATCTTGCAGCCAACATCTGTTCAGCCTGCCCTGCAGACAACACAGTTCAGCCTGCTCTGCACCCAACAGTGCCAAGTGTCAGTCAAAGTCAATGACCCTTACAGTGCTCACTCAGTGGAAAAGACTGCAGTAATTTGGTCTTGCTGCCCTCCTTGGTCCAGGGTAAAGCCCCGAGCAGATTGGGCAGTGGATATATAACAACAAGTCCTGTGTTCTTGGTCCTGGTCCTTCTGGCCTTGCCTGAGCCTGCACTCCATCACTGTGATCTCTCATGGCCCTTTACATGCCTGCCCTTGGGGGTGATTAAAATACTGTCTATCCTGAGCCTCCTAGCCATGGCCTCCTCTCCTTGTCTTCCTTTCCCAGGTTCATCTTGCAGTCACGCTTATTCAGGAACCTCCATGGCTCCTGTTACAGCTGTGTTAGGGATGGTCAGGGTGAGTCCACTCTTCTAAAAGTAGAAAGAGAAAATATCAGGATGTTACTGTCTATGGAGGAAGAAAAACTTTAAATTGTCTTCTAAAACACAGATAAAATTTACAGAGCTTACTGTATGCCAGACACGGGGCTCAATGCTTTGTCCACCCGTATCTCTCAGTCTTCCTGAAAATTCCATGAGGTGGGTCCTATTCTTCCCATTTATTAATAATGAGTCAGCGTAAAGAAGTTAACCTTGCTAAGCACATATGGTCTGGGTGTGTACCACGGCCTTATCATTTTTCTTGCCTCTTTGTCTCTCTATGAGTTTATTGGCACCAAAACAAGCATGCTAAATGCAGAGTAGGTTTCCTGATAAATTCCCCCAGAAGCCAATCAGGCCACGCATTGCAAACTAATGTCTCTCAGGCCCAAAATGCAGCCCCATGGCTCCCGGGCATACCTTGGTTTTACAAGGATTCCAGTTATGTGGAGTCTCCCCCTCATCCCCACAGCCTGTTCTTTGAACCCCAATACCACCATAGGATCCAGAACTGCGTAAGTCCCACTTTGCAGATGTGGAATGAACAGGGGGATTGCTGGAGCAATTAGCCAAGGCTGTGGGGTGTGTATGTGGCTGGACTGGAAAACAGACCCAGGTTCTCACAGTTTCTGAAAGCCTGCAAGAGTCACTCACAGGCCAGAAAACACTGGAAAGTGACATTATTTTTTAAGCAAAAATAGCCATTGGAGATCTAAATCCTGAGCTTATAATGGAACAGTGAGAACTCTATCTTTTGTTTTTCTGCCCATATCTTTCCCAGGAGGTGATTTGAGGACAGAGTCCCACTTTTAATAAACACAGAATGATGGAAGTTGGAATTGCAATGCCTATGTATATATAATTAGAGGAACCACCCTCATTCTTGTATTTTAGTCAATATTTAGATTCAATATATCTCAGAGCATTTGAGAGCCTTACAGTGACTATTAGAATCAACTGGGACAATGTAACAGAATTACTTCATTGGGACTTACATGCAAGACAAATTTAAAAATGTCTCAACCCTATCATACCACTTGATTTTGATTATATTGTCATTTCAATCCCTGGGTACCTTGCAAATGCTTTGGTCTTAACCAGATGTAATTCAACTATAGTCACTATTGGTGGTTATGGAACAATGCAACAAACTACAATGAGAAGTGACTTTTGGACATAGGTGAAGTCCGGCCTTTGGCCAATGGAATGGATGATTCACAGTGCCAAGCTTAGGCACCCCTTCCCCAGGATGTACAATGTGAATCAAGTGGGAGAATGGTGAGAATGGCCTTAGGCCTGAGTCTAAGCAACTCCATTTTAAAAACTCCAGTTTGAAACCTGCAGTCTCACCAGGCACACCCACAGATCCCTCAAGTATGACCTCAGACAATTACTTCCCCTTACTCTGAAAAACACAGTGAAGACTCTGGCAGGCTGTCCTCTCCTGATAAGAAGATAAAGTGAGAAGATAAGGGTGGAGACCACCAGCAGATGGTTCTGACCCCAGGTAAATGATGTCCTGGAGAAATCTGGTGGTAGCTGATAAGGATTGCAAGGGGGGTCATAAAGCCCCAAAATTTAGTGTAAAAATAGAGCTAATGAACGAGGATTCATCCAACTGAAACAAGGGTGCATTCAGGCTGGAAAGCCTGGTGAGGAACTGGACTGACATCTCATTACTTATCATTCTCCTGATGAGATCCTCTCAAACTCAATAACCTCATCTGGATGGTGAGAGCCTCAACTTCTTTCTATGACCCTCTCCTCAACAGGTCATCCACTCCATGCCAGGAAAAACCTGCCTTGGTTCTGGACCTGATTACTGTGAATCTTCTTCACATGATATCTCAGAATCAAATAAATTAAGATGGACTTGTTCTCATCAAGGAGACAGTATTCTAAAAGCAAAAGCAAAATCATTAAAAAGTATTTCCTGACTAGGTACCTGAAAAGTACTCTTTCATAGCCACACATTTATATAAGCCATAAGAAGAGCCCTGACCCAAAGTTTGGAGAATAAATTCTGCATTTGGCTACAGTAGGAGTAAAATCACATTACCAAATTTGTGTACACAGATAAGGCTAAAGGACTACTGATATTATGGCACTAATTCTGCCTTTTGTAAAAGATGAGGTTTATACAGCTGTTTGGTATCAAAAAATATTTTCAAAGTCCCACAAGTACTGTGTGTGTGTGTGTGTGTGTGTGTGTGTGTGTGTGTGTGTTTATATGAGTGTAGTACTGGTGGATAAACTGAGGGAATATTATTCCTGAGCTATATCTTCAATTTTTTCTTTTTTTTTTTTTTTTCGTTTTGAGACAGGATCTTACAAATATGATTTCTTGTGTGCCCACAATTTTAAGTACATATCAAGAACAAATATGCCTGAACCAAAGGCATATCTTATCTCCTTTAGCAGCCATGATTCATCGTTATTTTTAAATACTCTTAAAAGTTAAGTAGTCACATTTTTTTTTTCAAAAAGGGGGGTTACACACATATGGTGGCTCATGTGAGCAATCTTAATAATTTGGGAGACTTAATCAGGAGAATCACAATTTCTAATTCAGCCTAAATATTATGAGAGGGCCCTAAGCATCTAAGCTACACTTTGTCTGAAAACTGAAAATAAAATAAAATACAATTAAAAAGGGCTTGTGATACAGGGGTTTAGGAGAACTATCCTGGGTTAAGTACTCATTCCTCTCCCCTTAAAAGGAAAAGAAAAGAAAAGAATAAAAAAAATTACATCTGGTGAACTTTCTATTAAATGGGGATAATATGTTTGAGAAAAACTTCTGAAGCTTATAGCAAGGATTTAAAATAAACTTGGGAAATGGCTGAGAACTGAATTGAAAAATCAAGGACAAGAAACATTTTTAAAATTTCTTATCAGGAGAAACTTAAAAACAGATATATTTCATTATAGTCATGATAAAAATGCAGCATGGTATGGAAAATGCAACAAAACCACTGTATTTGTATCACAAAAGTTTTATAAGTGGAGAATATGAAACATAAAACACTACATAAAAAAGTGAGGGGGAGACAACATTAAGGCAATATATGTAATCTAAAATAAATAATACACGAAATATCCACTATATAAATATTATCTGGGAGCATGTCTACAAACCAAAACAATACAACTTGCATAAAGCAGAGGATTTGTGATAGTCTCAAATTAAAAATAGTTTCACATCTGTGGCTGCTGTGTAGGGGCTCATATCAAAAAAGCAATGTTTGGGGCTCAAGCAGTTGAAAGAAGATGTGAGGAATTTTTTTTTTTCTTTTTTACCATGTGATATTTAATTTTTTTTTTTTAGTCATACATGACAGCAGAATGTATTTTGACATATAATACATACATGGAATGTACATACATCAATCATATTGTCTATTCTATTCTGCTGCCCTTTCTATCCTCCCTACTCCTGCCCTCCTGTTCCATCCTTTCTCTTTATTCAATCTAATGTAACACACTGCCACAGTCTGTCTGGGCACAAATAACCAAGCCGCCACAAAAGACTTGTAGGTTCAAAAAGCAAGTCTTTATTCTCGAATTCTCACCGGCTCTCTACACACACTTCTCGGAACACTTCTCGGAAACACACAACACACTCCCTCCACTGGGCTCCGTGTGCCAATTCTTCCTGAACACCCCTCCCCCCCTCCAAAGTAGAGGGTGCCCAAGGCAGCAGGATCTGCCCTAATCCCAGAGCTGCCCTATTCCCGGAGCAGGGTCACCTTTCAACCATTCCTTCTAGCAAAATGCCAGGTGTCATTCCAACTAAACTGTGGCTCTCGACAACACACTTTTTTTTTCTTTTTCTCATCACAACATCATATATGTATTCTGTATAACAATAAGGTCCTCCTTCCATCTTCCATGCAACTCCCCTTCTCCTTCTTTTTCCCTCCCACCTCTCTTCCTATTTAGTGGTAGTCTTCTTCTCATGCTCTTCTTCTCTATCCCATTTTGAGTCGCCCCTCTTATATCAGAGAGGACATTCAGCATTTATTTTTTAGGATTGGCTAACTTCACTTAGCATAATCTGTTCTAATTCCATCCATTTGCCTGCAAATTCCATGATCTTTTTATTTTTTAGTGCTTTGTAGTATTCCATTGTGTACAAATGCCACATTTTTTTAATCCATTCATCTATTGAAGGGCATCTAGGTTGGTTACACATTCTAGCTGTTGTGAATTGTGCTGCTATAAACATTGATGTGGCTGTGTCCCTGTAGTATGCTCTTTTTAGGTCTTTTGGGTATAGTACAAGAAGGGGAATAGCTGGGTCAAATGGTGGTTCCATTTCCAGCCTTCTAAGGAATCTTCATACTGATTTCCAAATTGGCTGCACCAATTTGCAGTCCCACCAGCAATGTATGAGTGTACCTCCCCTGCCCCATCCTCGCCAGCAATTATTGTTGATTGACTTCATAATGGCTGCCATTCTTATTGAAGTGAGATGGTATCTTAGAGTAGTTTTAATTTGCATTTCTCTGATTGCTAGAGATGGTGAGCATTTTTTCATGTATTTGTTGATTGATTCTATATCCTCTTCTGAGAAGTTTCTGTTCAAATCCTTGGCCCATTTGTTGATTGGGTTATTTGCTTTTTTGTTAACTTTTTAAGTTCTTTGTATACTCTAGAGATTAGAGCTTTATCTGATGTTTGAGGGGTAAAAATTTGTTCCCAGGGTGTAGGCTCCCTATTCAACAGATGTGAGGAACTTTTCAGATGGTAGGCTTGCTGCTTCTGAAGGCACCAATAGCCCATAACCAGCCTCTAGCTTCTATCCCTCAGCCCCCAAAGTTATTAAATAGATTTTTTTTATGCAGGTCAGACAAAGAAGGCACATCAACAACATTTGACTGATGTAAGAGCATGCTCACAAACAAATGTTTTTGACTTTGAGTACATACATTGAATCTGAGTGTTTATGACCTTGGCTACTTGCTAAAAACATAGCCCTCTGGAAGCTGTACTAACACAGTTGGTCTTTTTGGTCTTTTTTGGCCCTAAATGCCTCATGGAATTGAGCATTTTACAACTTCTACTGTAAGGAGCAATGCTAACCTCACCATTTTTAGGGTGCAACACAAAATGCTGTTTATCTCTAATTCTAACATACAAAAAATAATAATCTTGCTCTTTTGACACCTGGGTAATTTTTTTTTAAGTCCATCAGTTCTGGTTAACAGGTAAAATAGGTTAAACTTGGATACCGGGGCTGGCCATGCCAGTTGTTCACTGGAGCCATTGGCTACTGTTGTTTCTTTTTATGCATCATCCAATGACTGGACTTGAAGGCCTTTATCCTTCTTCTTCTCTAGAGACTCAACATCACAATGGGGAAGGTTGATAGGTATTTTCAAAATACAGAGATCATACTCTACTGGATGTATTTTGGATTCCTAGACCTCTTGACTATCTTGCAATTCCTCATTCTGGTAGTCTCTCATACACTTGCATCAGTTTTTGCTCCCAGATCTATAGAAACCATTCATCCCATGGCCAGAGCAGCTGCACATGACTTATTTGACTACTTACCCAAATCATCTATGCCACTGCTGCCACTTTTTTCTTTGGCCAGGGGCTGGGGCCTAAGCTTCAACACTTTATTGACACTTTAACTTGCAGGGTTCATATTTGCCCACAGTGCAGTCAGAATCCTTATTTCTGCTTACAAGGAACTAATGCCATTATATCACAATTCTCCATAGGAGTCCACTGTAATAGGACTGAGGCAACTAGGTGTTGTATGCTTCTTGGTGTCCATAGGTGCCACCACTCCCCTAACAACAACCTCTATTAATCTATCAGGACTGAGATTTCTCTCACCAACAAATATCCTAAAGACTTTGCCAGTTGCTGTGTGGGTGTTGAGACCCAGGATGTAAAATTTGGGTCTCTAGCAATTGAGAGATGTGAGGCAGAGTTGGCAGTGTAGTCATGCTTATGCAAAAAAAAAAAAAAAAAAAAAACACAATAGCTCCCAGACAGCCCAGAGCTTTCAGCCCTTAGATTCCTGCATCATTCCATAGGCCTTTTCATATAGGACAGAAAACAAAGGTGAATGGTCAATGTTTTACATAATGAACACATGCTCAAAAGAAAATGTTTATGACAATGAATGAATACACTAAATCAGGGTATTTATTACTTCAATAAATAATAATAATAATAATAATAATAATAATAATAATAATAATAACAACAACAACAACAACAGCAGCAATAACCTGTTGGAAGCATCAACAACAGAGTAGCTATAGCCATGTTTGGCCTTTCCAATGATCCACCCTTTTAGGATTCATCATCAAAAAATCTACACACCTGAAGTCTTCTGCAATGATCTATTAGCAAGGAAGTAAGAGCTCTGCATCCACAGGCCACAAAAAATACACTGTATTGTGATATGACTAGAACACAATCTCCCTGCCTAGGATTACTAAAAGCATTCTCCAGATAGTATCCTGACAAGCTCATCATTCTTTCAACTTATCATTGATCAACTGCTGTGGCTGCAACTAAAGATGTAATATATATTGAAGTAATCCTGATATTATTTTGGTGATATAGAATATGCATACAACTGAATATGGCAGAAATCCATTCCTGTGCTGCTGTTAACAAACCAAGTGCCATGTGATTTTGCAACACAACTTTTTGTATTTGATATTTTTCTTTATTAACTAGAGATAGAGCCTGCTTTGTATGATTTAAGATTTGACTGTGTACTCTGTCTTATTCACCAAGGATACATAAAAAAATAACAAAGAAAATACCTCATCCCCGTTAGTTTAAAATTTTATTTATCATATAGTCTTTCATTAGCTATAACCACACCTTAATTTTCCATAGGCTGTAAGGTTTGAATCTAGTATCCTAATAATGCCAGCAGAAAAACCAGAAGTTCAAATATATTGAGTAATCTTTTAAAATTAAATAAAAGTTTAGGCAGTAAAAAAATATCTGGATAGAATGGAGATCAACAGACTGTTGACTATAATAGATAATGTTACCTTCAATATACATTGAAATATTGGTTTCAGTATTTAAACCTTAGGAAATAAGCTAGAATTAACAAAGGGGTGATTTTAACAGCTGTTTCTATGCTTAGCATTTCAATTTTGCCTGTTCATAACCAGGAAACAAGAGCCAATATTGTAATGCATGTCTGTAATTTCAGTGACTCAAGAGGCTGAGGAAGAAGGATTTTAAGTTAAAGGCTAGTCTCAGCAACTCAGTGGGGCTTTAAGCATCTTAGTGAGAACTTGGCTTGTCTTTAAAAACAAATGGGCTGGAGATGTGATTTGTGATAAAGTGTTCTGAGTCCAGTTCTTGGTACAAAAAAAAAAAAAAAATTCTGCTTTTTTGTGCCACTATCTAACTTCTAAGACAATAATGAAAGATTGATAATTCATGTAGTCTAGAGGATGTGAGTTGTGGCTTTGGGGTCACATAGAATTGATCCTGAATTTCAGTAAAGTAGCTTAATATTCATGAGACCTTTAAAATATTCTTTCACACCGAACAGCTATGTAAACCTCATTCATTACAAAAAGCAGAATGAAACGAGTGTCAACATATTAGCAATTCTTTAGCCCTATCTGTACACATAAAGTTGACAATGTGTTTTTACTCCTCTTAGTTCCAAAGTTCAGAGTATGTTTCCCAAACTTTGTATCTGAGCTCTTATTTTTTGTGTGTGACTTATGTAAATCTGTGACTATGAAAGTGTATTAGTCAGGAAATATTTTGAATACTTTGCTTTTGCTTTCATGACACTGTCATCTCCATGAGAATGAACCCACCTTAATTTATTTGATTCTGAGAAGAAGGGTGCATTTTTTGGCAACCATGTCTCCCTCTGAAGTTCAGTAACCTTACCAACGATCACCTAATGCAGTAAAAAGATCCCATATAAACCCAGGCTTAATTTATGATAAGCCCACACTTGAGACAATAATTTTTATATGGTTTCTTCTTATTCAGTGATAGATATCTAATTCACTAAACATAGGCTGAATGCCAGGATTCAATCAAATGTGGAACAGAAGTTATGTGAAAAACATATTGTGCCTTATAGGTACTGGTTAAATTTTTATTAATTTAAATTTAAACTTTAATTTCTTGACAGTATTTATTGAATTATATGGTAATATGTGTAGACTTCTATGCCTTTAATGTTTGATGATATTCTCAGAGTACCCCATACTAAAGAAGAAAATTGAAATCACAACCCTGCATTAGGCTAAAGACAAAACTGTAAAATAATTTTTTTTTATATGTTTAGACTCTAGTTTCTGGGTTACTGATGATCTGATGACCTAGAGTTTTCTCTCCAGTGATACCTATCTCTTTTGGTTAAAGTATGATATCTAAAATGAAAATGGATCTGTACCCAGAATCCTGTGAGAAACAGTGTCCACTTTTGTACACTTCTGAGTTGTAGATGGCTGCTCTCTCAAAGTGTAGAGTCTCTCCTGTTCTTTGGCCCTGAGATAATGTTGTTTGGTATGTTTATTCCATAACCTATGACACAGAACTGAGTTGTCCATTTTTTTTCACCTTGCTGAGGTCAGGGTAGATCTCAAGCATGGAATATAGCTGTGGTGAACATAGATATCCCTGAGAGGTCAAGAGTGAATTTTGGGATGAAGCTTGATAAATACATTTATTTATTTGTAAATTTATATTTTCAAAAATAACAATAATTTGGATATAGTGGTTTAAGTTATTAAATTGATTTAAGCTGTCCTTCTTAATTTTTATTATGAATACTAGAAATTTTTAAATTATACTAATGCATTATATTGTTTTTCCCTCTTGGAAAATATTAATGCCTTAGGACATTGCTTAGAAGTTTAAAATAAAATTTGCTTTCTCATAAGACCAGACAGCACAAAAGTTAAATGAAATTTTAAAGTAATTTTGATAAAATTTTTATTCATAAAAGTATATATTTTGGGTGTGTGGGAGATCTTGCCTCTTGGTTTTATTTTCCCCATTGGGTTTCTCCCCATTGAAATTAAGTTTTCATCACATGAGAAGAACATCACATAATCTTTTACTTTTCTCCCTCTCACTAAGGTGTGTCTGTAGAGTTTAAGAGTGGTGAGGATAATACAAATGATGAGAAGTGATGAGATGTCATTCCAAGTCCTCATCAGCCTCCCCAGCTCAAGTGCATTTTTTATTGAGCTGGCTGAATATCTGTTCATTTGCTCTACTCTTTATACTAAATTTTGCAGCTTTTTACCCTTTTTTCAATCCTTGTTAGTTACCACCAGATTTTTCCATGACATCATTTACTCTAGGGCCAGAAACATCTGGTCTGGTGGTCTGCACCTTGGTATTCTCGCCCTTCCCTCTTACTAGGTGAGGACAATCTGACAGAGGCCTCACTCTATTTATCAAGGTGAGGGGAAGTGATTTGTTCATGTCTGAGGGCAATACTGCAGGGCTTCTTTAGGCATGCCTGGTGAGACTGCATGTTTCAAACTGAAGTTTTTAAAATGGAGTCTTTTAGGCCAGGCCTAAGACCATCTTCACAATAGTGTAGTTAATTTGTCCAAAATTAAGGTTTTTTTTTTTTTTGTTTCTTTAATGTATTTGTCCTCAATTGAATTTTTTTTTCTTTTTTTTTTTTTTTTTGTACCAGGTATTTAACTTCCCCAGTCCTTTTTTTGTATTTATTTATAGCGAGGGTCTCACTTAGTTGCTTAGTGCCTTTCTTTTGCTGATGGTAGCTTTGAACTCATGATACCCATGTATAATTCTTCTGTGCCACAGGGGTTATGGCCTGTGCCACCAAGTTTGTTTCAACTGAGTTTTTAAATATGTAAAACAACTTTATTAAAGTGACATTTAGAAGCATTCGTAATATTCAAGCAAACTCCTTTGTCCTGGTGTGGCAGGAAATAAAAGTGAAACTGGACTTTAATTTAAATAACAAGAAAGTTCAATTGCAAGGGCTTAATTAGAACACAGATAATTAGAAGGTTACAGGCCATAAAGCACTGTTGTACTTGTTTAAAATATTTTTTTTTCTTAGTTGTAGATGAACAAAATATTATTATTATTATTATTATTATTATTATTATTATTATTATTATTATTATTATTGTGGGTCCAGTATCAAACAGACTGTCTCATGCATAATAGCCAAGCACTCTACTACTGAGCAACAACCCTAAATCCTTACCTGGTATTTTTTTAATATTTATTTATATTTTATTTATTTATATGTGGTGCTGAGAATTAAGCTCAGGGCCTCATATATGCTAGGCAAGCACTGTACCACTGAGCCACACCTTCAGCTCTTTCCTGGTACTTTTTAAATACCTGTTTTACATAAATTTTAATTAGTAGCTTTAACCCTTTTCCAATATCTGTTTGGAGTAAATCAATAACCTAGAAATCAGTGAAGCAAAGTCTAGTTTTATCTCAAACTCTGATTTTACTTCCTCTTTCTTTCCCAGACCAGACACCTTATCACAGTGTCTGAATTAAGATTCCTCCTTGAGGAATTTACTGTATGTTGTCCACATTCCAAACTCCAAAATTTATCTATTCCTTAGTTTTGGAAAAGTCTTACAGAATTTGTCCAGAGGTACCAAAATTTCTTGGAGTACTCAGAAGAATCCATATCTGAGTCTTGCCTTTTAGGGAGCAGTTTGAATTATAAGTATGCAGCCTTTAAGGCAAGTAGATGGATGATCTGCAGCTGGAAGGAACCTTTTCATCAACCTTTGCATCTAAAAGGCACTTCATCTGATTCCTTTTATTAGATACTGTGAATAAACCTACAATGAAAATGGAAGTGAAGTAATTTCTTTAACAAAATTGTTCCAATTTCTTTAGATATTTATCCAGAATTATAATTACTGGGTTATAGGGCATTTTTTAAACCAAGAATTGTTTTTTATTTTTACTTATTTAGGCACTTTACCACTGTGTTACATCCCTATTTTTTTATTATTAGTGGATTATATGGCATTTTTATTTTGAGCTCTTAGGAACCATGATAGGGGCTGGGAATGTGGCTCAAGTGGTAGTGCACTTGCCTGGCATGCATGTGGCGCTGGGTTTTATCCTCAGCACCACGTACAAATAAAGATGTTGTGTCTGCCGAAAACTAAAATGAATAAATAAATATTAAAATTCTCTCTCTCTCTCTCTTTCTCTCTCTCTCTCTCTCTCTCTCTCTCTCTCTCTCTCTCTCTCTCTTTAAAAAAGAACCATGATTTTTTTTTCAAAAGTATATTTATTAACTTTATATTGTAACCAAAATTTTTATCTATGCATGTACACCTATACTCTGGAGTCCCTACTATCTTTCAGATATTTGTTTAGTTTGGTGTGGTTTGGTGCTAGGAATTGAACTCCAGGGGTGATTACCACTGAGTTATGTCTCCAGTCCTTTTCTTTCTTGGAGACAGGAGATATATCACTAATATCTCAATAAGTTGCTTATAGCCTTTCTATGTTGTTAAGGCTGTCTTTCAAATCACAGTCCTCCTGACTTGCCTCTCCAGCCTCTAGTATATTTTCCAGATTTGGCAGATTCTTTTTTTGAGATAAATTGACAGCTTTGATATTTGGGTATTTTTGTGTCTTGGTCACAGCTGATGAAACACTTGTGAAAAATTTTATGGCTCCTAGATATCACCATTTTTTGTATCATTTCTTTCATATTTCCTTCTTTCTTTTTTTTGTGGTGCTAGAGATTGAACCCAGGGCCTTGTGCATACAAGGCAAGCACTCTAAAAACTGAGTTACATCCTCAGCCACTCTCTCACATTTCTGATCACTAGAGGTGATGATGATAATTGGGAATTTTGTCCCAAATGTGGTACATTTCTTAAGACTGGACTAATATCCAGTGTATCTAAATCTCTCTACTCATTCATGATTTTGCCAAAGAGATACTCACAGTAGTTTTTTTTTTTTATTAAATTCATTTATAGATGGAGGGAGATTATCTCATTTAATATTCTGCTTTCTTTTCAACATTATTCCCTCTTAATATTTGCTTTTTATAGTGTTGCTAAGTTTGTAACTGACTATCTTGCACATTCTGCACACACACTCTAACAGTGAACTTTGCCTCTATGTCCCAATTCTAACTTTAGGTTGGATAGATTCATTCATTCATGTCTAATGTTATTTTTCATATGGTCAGTTTTACATATGCCTTTCTATTGCTTTTAACAAAACTATTGATCTACATATGGTTTCAGATTTGGTTTATATTATGATATATTGGTCTGTATTATTGCAATATAGTTTCATAATATACATTAAATGTGTCTCATAACAATAACTATATTATTTGTTTTTTTATTAAAGGTTTTGGGGTATTTTACATATATTTTATTTCTAAGATAATTTTTTGGTCCCTTCTTTTCTTTTCTTTTATTTGGTCCTTGGAATTAAACTCAGGGGAATTGAGCCACATCCCCAAACCTCTTTTGTATGACTTTTAGAGATGGTGTCTCACTGAGTTGCTTAGGGCCTCACTTTTGCTGATGCTGGCTTTGAGCTCACAATACACCTGTCTCTGCCTCCCAAGGTACTGGGATTACAATTGTGCACCAACAGGTCCAGCTCTCTTCTTTTATTTAAAGAAAAACATGCTAAAATTTTCATAGGAAAATATTATATATTAAATTGAGTTAAAATAGTTGTCTTTGTAATGATTAATTTTATTTACACACATGCTATTTTATGTGCTTTTGTAAATTTTTATTTAGTTTGTGATAAGTTCCACATATTTTCCTTGAAATCCATTATACATGTGATGTATTTAACAGATATAACTTCAGTATAATACTTATGTGGTATTTTGTACTCTAATTAAACCAAAAATCTTTCTGGGTTCCACAAACCATTTTTTCTCAAACTTTATTATTTTTATTTTTGTGAATCACCTCCTCTTTCCTCCTATGCTGCAGATTTTTAATGTATTGACAAGTATAGCTCTAGTCTTATGCTATCACATACTTGTACACTGTCATTGTACACACATACTATAATTTCTACAGGTCTAAGCTGCTTGGTGAGGAGTATTTCATATATATATATACCGTTTTCATGATGAAATAACAGCAATTTCTACTCCATCTTAAGTTCATGATAATTTGTTCTGTGTCCTCATCAATACATTGTATTCTTTTTGTTGTTGTTGTTTCTTACAGGAAATTTAAATCAGGGGCACACAGAGACTGGGTCACACATAGTTGCCTAGGGCCTTGCTATGTTTCTGAGGCTGGTTTTAAACTCAGGATTATCTTGCCTTAGCCTCACAATCCATTGGGATTAGAGGTGTGTGCCATGGAATCTGGTTCTATTTTATTTTTATATTGAAATATATATTACTTCTGAAAATAATTTATTCTTGACATTAAGAAAGCATAGAATACCATTTCCCCCCACAAATACCCCCCCTTTTTTATAAAAGTTATCAATTTTTTTTGAAAAGATGCTAGTAGTGCCAGATGTATAATTTATTAATGTCTAAATGGCTAGTTTATTATTATTATTATTATTATTATTATTATTATGATGCTATGTATTAGTTACAAAACTGTATCTGTTAATATTATTATAAGGTATATACTCTTTTCTATAACTTCATAGCATACATCAGTGTATATCAAAATGACATTTTGGGGGTTGGGAGGTGAGGGGAGGGATCATGGGGTTAGAAATGATGGTGAAATATGATGTATATTGTTATATAAAGTACATGTATAAAGAAGAAAATTCATGTAAATATAATTTGTATAAAACCAGAGAAATGAAAAATTGTGCTCCATATGTGTAATAAGAATTGTAATGCATTCTGTTGTCATATATAATTAAAAAAATATTTAAAAATTAAAGATAAATGATGGCATTATGTTCTAACTGAAAATAAGTATTACTCCTTTTAAAAATTGAGAAAAAAAGTCTGTTGGTCAGTTGTAAACTTTATAAAGTTTATAAAATGTATCCTGAACATTTGGTAATACATAAACCTAGATGTAGGTATTTATAGTGTTGTCAGCAAAATTAAAACAAAATACTGTGGAGTTTATTTTTTGCAATGTATACTCATAATTATATGAGATGCATTTTGTACATATACATGTATAGTACCATTATATATAATTAATAATTGATCATTACATCTCACATTAACTACATTTATTTCAAATTAATTTCTCTTTTGAAAGCACCAATATATGACACTCTTGGATATATACACTTGGTGTGTCTTCAAATTTGTCACTTTTATGTATTATGTTCTTTTTTTATTCTCCTTTTTATAGAATTTCTTTTTCCAAATTATTGAGATTAATGAATTTTAAACAATTCAGTTTAACAGTGCAGTCTGTAGATTTTCTTTTTTTAACCTAAGACAAAATACTTCCCAATTTAATAGGCTTATTGTTATGTAAATGACTTTTAAAAACCTGCATATATAACACCCTAACCTGACCTTACTCTGGACTATTGATATCTGGGTGGAGGGGATCTCAAAGTGATCCATGGAAAAGGCAGAACAGGGATGGGTCAGGATGTGAGATTGGTGGATGCTGAGTATGTAGTAGTGAGTATTCATGAAAAATTATTGGTGGAATAGGTACGGGTAGAGAAAAAAAAGTGCTGTGAAGGGAAGAAGGGAAAGAATGACCAGCTCAAGAGTTCAGATTTAAAAAGTCTAATGGTGGATCAATGGTAGTATGAGGGTAAAGATTAGTTTCTTTGGATGCAGAAATAAGGTAGAAATGAAAGAAGAAGGTAACTCTGGCACAGTCCCCAAGAGAAAGAGTCAAATGAACACTACCCTCTATATTCATGCTATATATATCTAATGTTATAGAAGTTTGTGTGTATATATATATATATATATATATATATATATATATATATATATATAATGCAAACTTCTATAGCATTAGATTAAAGTCAGCCAGCCTCAGCAACTTAGTGAGGATCTAAGAAAATTAGTGAAACCCTTTTTCTTTATAGAATAATTTATTAAAGGCTGAGAGTGTTTCTTAATAAAAAAGCATATCTGATTTCAATTTGTCATATGAGAGAGAGAGAGAGAGAGAGAGAGAGAGAGAATAAAAAAAAGTAATCAGTGACCCTATTAGTGTCAAGGATGTGAATAATTTAAAACTAATAGTGAGCTAGTTGGAAAACTCATCTAGGTTATTAACTACTGCTTGGGAAGTTAGCTTACTCTCCAAAATATAAAAGTGCGAGAGGAATTCTTTATTAAAGTGTTTATAAGAAAAAAGAAGACTTTTGACTTAGCTTTTAGGTGACCCAGACTGGGTCAACTTTAGCAGGTGATTAGGGTTGTGCAAAGATGATAAATCCTTGAGTTATTTGGAATAATGTGATTTATCTAGTCTTCATGAATAAAGATTGAGGTCTAATATAAATCAGGCTTGGCAAATATTGAAAAGTAAATGTATAAATAAACACATAAAACAATATTTAACCAAAAGTCAACATTCAGAATATTTATGCAATTATGTAATCACCAGTAATGTAAAAACAATGACAGCTAAGGAAAAAGTGAATTAATAAAAAACAAATAAATAATTTAATGAATAAATTAATTAATGAATATCTAACAAGTGCAAAAATGTAACGTGACTGGAATTGTCAAAGTCAGCTTGTAGCCATGAAAAAGTGTAAAGGTACATAGAAATGGTGTTTTACTACTGTGACATACTCTATGAACTGTAAATTCCACTTTTAGGTGGGAAGAGTTGAACACAGAACCCATTCACCTGGCTCTATCACTTGGGCACTGTGCCAAAAATTACCTTTTTCTTTCCCTCAAATTTTATTGCTGCTTCCAAGAACACTACCCTCTATATTCACGCTATCATTGTAGACTTGTAGCATGTGAACCCCTCTAATGTTCAAGTTTTTCTTCTTTTTTTTCATTGCTCTTTTTCTCCCTACCCCCATATCATCCAACAGTTCTTATTTTGTATAGCAAAATCTACATACTCCACAATCACCAGTCTTATATCTTACTATATCCATTTCCTACCTTGTGCATGACCACTTTGAGATCCCCTCCATGAAAACATCAATAGTCCAAAGTGATCAGAATGGGGGTAAAATTTGCAGACTATTAAAGGTTAGTTACACAACAAGAAAGCTATAAAAAGTGGGCTTCATTTAAAGCTGAAAATAAAAAGAAAATCTTTAGACTTCACTAGTTAAAATAAAGGATCAAAAATTTATGAGTCTCAATAATTTGAATTATACCTGTGAGTCACTTTTTTCGGGGTAAGGGATATAAGGACATTGCTAATGAGTTTAAAGCTCAAACTTTTTTTTATGAGAAAAAGAATATAAAAATTTAAAAAAAAATTAAAGTAATTGTGATATTATATATATATATATATATATATATATATATATATATATATATATTCACAAATTGCTTTAACCTTATAAACAGTTATAAGTGTCAATACATTTCTCTCTGGGCTAGGTCCTATTATAGGAAGAAAACTTTGCCTTAAAATAACCCCATACAGAGGCATTTAATGCAATTAACAGGCCTCAAATAATAATAATAATAATAATAATAATAATAATAATAATAGTAATAATAATAATAATAATAATAATAATAATAAAGTGAGGTGGGGAGGATTTCAGGGTTGTGAAGCATACCTGTAATATAAGTTACTTGAAAAGACATCACAGAAGAATTTTATACACTGTCTGAAGACATATATGTATGTATTATTTATAAAAAGTGTTTATGAGTTCTGTACTGAGGGTGCACAAGTCCAATACACAGTCTTCTTTTTTTTGTTGTAAATGGACACAGTACCATTAGTAGTTTGTTGGCTTTTTAAAAATATTTATTTTTAGTTTTTGGTGGACACAACATCTTTGTTTGTATGTGGTGCTGAGGATCGAACCTGGGCCGCCCGCATGCCAGGCGAGTGCACTACCTCTTGAGCCACATCCCCTCTTGGGTGGCTTTTTAATGCGGTGCTGGGTGTTCAACCCAGTACTTCATGCATGCTAGGGAAGTTCTCTACCACTGATCCATACATAACCCTAGTCCCCAAAGTCCTTTCCTTAATCTTTTTTTTGGGGGGGCGGGGTGAGAGTGAGTGCGTGTAGGGCAGAGGATTTAATCCATGGCCTTATATCAGCAAAACAAGCACTCTACTGACTAAGCTATATTCTCAGCCCTGATCTGTAGTCTTTTAACAATGACAGCCTGTCTTTCAGACTTTGATTCTGCACCCACTTGGCTGAGGTTGGAGGCAGTGCCTGAAGCCTTGACCAATCAGTCTCTTAAGTGAGAACTGTCCAATCCTCATGCAGCCAGTGATGAGGGGGAGGGCTTCCACAATCCTCTGTTCCCTTGGTGTCTGGAGCTCGACATTTTTTTAAACTTTTTGTAGGCTTCTGTCCTGGATCCAGAGCCCAGGTGTCTGTGCTATGCAGAATCTGAAAACAAACCACAGGGAGAATGCTGAGAACCCTGAGAGCCAGGAAACAGTAAGTGTGCCTTGTTATCTTGAGACTGCGTAGGAAGGTGGCTTAAAGCTGACAGGAGTGGCAATGGTGGAAACTGGCAGTCATGGCTAGGGACTCCTCCTGGTCCTCTCCAGAGTCTTGTGGCCAGAGGGTCTCTCTGTGGTAGCTTAGCCTTCATCTCCCTCTGACTAGTCTAGTGAGGCTTAGATCAGCAGTTGAAAACCTGGGCATTTTGTTCCATAATTGTATGGTGTTTTCAGCTTCTTTCTAAAGCCCTTTGTGGGCTTCCATGTGCCATGAGTCCAGCATGTCTCCAGATTGCATAGTGAAGACTGAGATAATTATCAGGAGAGAACTCCAAATCCATTTATTGTATTCATGCATGAGAGAGGCTGTTAATTTTAGAGCTTGTTACTCATGAGGGTTTGTTTGTATTTATTTATCTATCTATCTATCTATCTATCTATCTATCTATCTATCTATCTATTTATTTATTTATTTATGTATGTGTGTACTGTTTTCCTTTTAGTACCAGAAATTCAACCCAGAGGTGTTCATCCAGTGATTGACATTCCCACCCCTTTTTTTATATTTTTATTTAGAGACAGGTTCCCTTTGAATTTCTTAGGGCCTCACAAATTTGATGGTGCTGGCTTTTAACTCATTCTCTTCATGAGTCCTGAGATTTTTTAATGTAGGGGAAACAGTATCTCAAATCCAGAACAAAAATCTGAAATCCAGAATGTCAGTTTAGCTCTCCATAGGTCTCAGAATAAACCCCTAGTTTTCTAGCTCTCTGTTCACATATCCAAAACTAGGGTTCTCTGTTCACAAATAATAAGTATAAAATAGAATAGATAGTATAATGACCATGTAATGCTGAGAATGGGCCTCACTCAAACACACTTGGTGGCTAATTGAAAGATGTTAATGAGCACCATTAAGGCCTATTTCAAATGTAAAAGACCTTGTAGCCCACTTGTGGGAACACCTTCAACAAAGTCCTTTGTCCCAAGGGTGATTCCTGATTGAATTTGAAGAAAAAAGGATGGGTCACAGAAAGAATGAAAGTGAAACCATATGGTAGTCAGGATGCCTTTTCCAAAGCCTATTCTAAATGCATCATGGTCTGTGTTCTGCCCAAAACCATCAGTAAACTTCTAAGATGGCACACAAAAATGATTTTTTTTTCCAGGGATCATTCCTCATACCACATGGTGGGTGTTCTATTTCTTCTTGCTTAAATAGATTTTTTTTCTTCAAAAATTATGAGACAAGCACCCAGATTCAATTTGCAAACTGAGAAATTTTGGTTCATCTCAAAACTCCACTTTCAGCATTATTAATCATTATTTTCCCATGTTTTATTTCAAATGTATGCATCATTTATAATGTTTTTTCTTCAAGAACTGGAGGACATTTTAAAAGATTTTAATTTATCATTCTGAGATTTTCACATGAGAAGAAGAATAAAATTAGGTGACATTAAAAAGAATGAATCCTAAATGAGGTTTATGTGTCCCAATTAAGGAGTTTTAAAAACTGTAATGGGTCATCAATTGAGGGTTTATTTATTAATTAATTTGTTTCTTTGTTTATTTATTTATGGTCAGACAATCTGGGGTTGTGGCTCAGTGATAGAGCACTCACCTAGCACATGCAAGGTCCTGGGTTCGATCCTCAGCACCACATAAAAATAAATAAATAAAAAATAAAAAAATAAATAACCCACAGAAACATTCCAAACATTTCAGGAAACTCTTTTATTTAGGTGTGACAAGAAAAAATAAAATTGGGACTAATTTGAATTTAAATTGCATGTAATTTAAATCTCTCTCTCTCTCTCTCTCTCTCTCTCTCTCTCTCTCTCTCTCTTTCTGTACTGGGGATTAACCCCAGGGCCTCAGGCTTAGAAGGCTAGCACTCTACAAGCTGAGCTATTTACTCAGCCCCATTTTTGTTTTGGAGGGGAGACCAGGGATTGAAGTCAGGGGCACTCTACCACTGAGCCACATCCCTACCCCTATTTTGTATTTTACTTAGAGACAGAGTTTCACTGAGTTGCTTAGTGCCATACCATTGATGAGAGTGGTTTTGAATTCATGATCCTTATGTCTCAGTCTTGTAAACAGCTGATATTACAGGCATGCACCAACATGCCTGGCCAACTTCAATATTTTTTTTTTAAAAGAGTGAGTGTGTGAGAGAGAGAGAGGGAGAGAGAGAGAATGTTTTTAATATTTATTTTTTAGTTTTTGGAGGACACAACATCTTTGTTTTGTATGTGGTGCTGAGGATCAAACCTGGGCCACACGCATGCCAAGCAAGTGCGCCACCGCTTGAGCCACATCCCCAGCCCCAACCAACTTCAATCTTAAGGGCTAAAGTACACACAAATTAGATCAAAGTCCATGTCAATGTCTTATCATATATATATATATATATATATATATATATATATATATATATATATATATATATATATATATATATATTGTTGATAGACCTTATATTATATTATATTTACTTATCTGTAGAGCTGAGAATTGATTCCAGTGCCTCACATGTTCCAGACAAGTGAGCTCCAATGAGCCCCATCCCCAGCACCCTGGTACATTTTTTATGGGGGATATTTAAGATTGAACTCACGAACACTTTACTACTAAGACAAATCCCCAGGATTTTTTTTTAACTTTATTTAGAGACAGGATCTCACTGAGTTTCTTAGCACCTTGCTTCTGCTAAGGCTGGCGTTGAACTTTCGATAATTCTTCCTCCCCCTCTTCAGCGACTGGGATTACAGGCTTGCACCAACACACCCAGCCCCTGGTACATTTTTAATATCTGTTTTACGTAGATTTTAACCAGTAGCCTTAACTTTTTTTCTAATATATATTTCATTTCAATACATAACCCAGAAATCAGTGAAACAGAATCTATTTTTTATCTCCAACACTGCTTTTTGTTATGTCAGTGTCTGAGTTAAGATTCCCTATTAAAGAGTTTACTATGTCTTGTATTCTCATTCTGACCTCCCATATTACCTAGTTCTGAGTTTTAGAATATCTGAAACAAGGTTCCCAGAGATTCCAAATTTTTTGGAGTATTTAGAAAACACCACTCTCTGAGTCTTGCCTTCTAGGGACCAGTTTGAATTTTTAGTGTGTAGCTTCTGAAGGGATGGACTAATTGGATGCTTTGCAGCTGGAAGACATTTTCAGATATACTTTCTATCTAAAAGGTACTTTATTTGTTTCCTTTTATTAGATACTGTGAATAAAGGTACAATAAAAATAGATGTGTGGCAATATATTTAGCAAAAGGATTCCAATTTTTTTACATATATACCCAGAGTTATTATTACTGGATTGTATGGCATTTTTTTTTACCAAGAATTATTATTTATATCTTTTTATTTATTTAAATACTGGAGATTAACCCCAGGGCACTTTACCAGTGTGCTACATACCCAGTCTCCAACACTTTTATTTATTTATTTATTTTGGAGAGAGGGTTTTACTGAGTTTCTTAGGACCTTGCCAAGTTCTTGAGGCTGGTCTTTAACTTGAGAATAAATCCCTAGTTTTCTACCTCTTATTCTCCTAAGCCACTGGGAGTACAGGCATGAACGATTTTGCACTGCTACCCCACATTATTACTAGTGGATTATGTGGCATTTTTATTTTGGGCTTTTAAAGAACCTTAAGAGTTTTATAAAAATATATTTATTAAATTTATATTGTCACCAACATTTTTACATATTTGTGTACCCTGGAATCCCTATTAATTATGAGATATTTGCTTTGTTTTGTATGGCTTGGTGCTGAGTATTGAACCCAGAGGTGCATACCACTGAGATACATCCACATTCTTTTTTATGTTATATTTTGAGACAGGCTCTCATTAAGTTGATTGTAGCCTTGTTATGTTATTGAGGCTGTCTTTGTACTAACAATTCTCCTGTGTCATTCTCCATAGCTTCTAGAATTTCAGGCATATGTCACCATAGATGACAATTTTAGATTTTTATAATAGCCATTCCAACAGCACTGCATAGGCTGAATAAAATCTATTTGATTAATTCATTAAATCCCTGAGGCAAGATTATGTGCCTCATGCATTGTAGGATGAAGTAGCCAGTGTAGGATTGTGGAATGTGATAGACATTATTATCTAAAGTACATATATGGGGCTGGGGATGTGGCTCAAGTGGTAGTGTGCTCGCCTGGCATGCGTGCGGCTGGGGTTCAATCCTCAGCACCACATACAAACAAAGATGTTGTGTCCGCCGAAAACTAAAAAATAAAAATATTAAAATTCTCTCTCAATCTCTCTCTCTCTCTAAAAAAAAATAAAGTACATATATGAAGACAGGAATTGATGTGAACATATTTTATATACAAACAGAGGTGTGAAAAATTGTTCTATATGTGTAATAAGAATTGCGATGCATTCCACTGTCATCTATTTTAAAAGTAAAACAAAAAAATCTTTATATATATTGCTGAGAATCAAACTCAGTTCTTTGCACATGCTAGCAAAGTAGTCAACAACTGAGACACAACTCCAGCCCATGTACCCAGCTTTTAATACTCTCTTTGTAGTAATCAGAAACAACTTTAAAAATTAAAATTGCATTTATATCACTTTTCCTAGTACAGTAATGTATTACTAACTAAATTTATTCTTATTATTTTTAAAAAATAATCTAATGGATAACTGTTAGTTTTTCCAGAGATTATTTTATCACTTCTTTAGGGCTTGGTGAAGGGTCTTTTTTTTCAGAATATAGATGTCTTCTATTATCAAATGGGTCCATGCTAAGTGTGTTGAAAATAGTGATTCTAAAAGTTCACACAATCCACACATTTCCAAGACTATAGGGGAAAGGGAAAGACAATAATCACAACCAAGAAACCATTTCCCATGGAAGCATAGTATCAGTGTCCAACCTGGAGTGTAATCCAGATCTTTCAGTGGTAAGGTTGTTTAAGAACCACAACCATAGGTTTTTGGGATCCTCTAAAGTACACTGAATGACTTTAAATCACTTACTCTTCTTCAAGATAAAATTTCTGCTTCCTACTTAAAAAATAAAAAAAAAAACTATGAATGAGAAAGGTGAATGAGACTTAAGTTCTGTGGAGGTACTGAGGTTGACCTTTTTTTTTTTTTTGAACTTTAATATTTATTTATTTTTTTTTTAGTTATTGGCAGACACAACATCTTTGTATGTGGTGCTGAGGTTCGAACCCGGGCCTCACGCATGCCAGGCGAGTGTGCTACCGCTTGAGCCACATCCCCAGCCCCCTGAGGTTGACCTTTAATTATAGTTTATAAATAGTCAAATAAGAAGGGCCTTAGTGTTGTCTCATCTTTTCCAACACATGATATGGAATACTTAGATGAACTGACATGAAATAATGAAAATGCATTTCAGGGAAGTGATATCACAGAAATTTTCAGGGTAGAATCTTGGAAATGTGGGCAAAATATATTCATATACATATGCATTTCTATAGAAAAAAATAAGTGATAAGTACATGAGTATGAGGGTAAATTCAGTGTGCCTCATGCATTGTAGGATGAAGGTAATGATAAAATAGTAACTGAGGAGATCAAGAACTCTATAATTGTGGGAGATATTAATAGCAATTTAGAAAAAGAAAGTATAGTGAAATCCCTTTAGGTTTGTCTCTGTCCTCTGTTCCTCTTATGAATTTGATTCTATAAAATGAGATTATGTGAGTATGGTTCTCTCTGAATTTATGTTTTCTTTTGTCTTTAGGATTTTGTCAGCTATGTCATGTAAAGCCCTGTCTTAATCTCACTTTGGGGGCTCTTTTACCTCCTGTTCTGGACTGCAGAGCAGAGACTCACCTCACTCATTCTGTGCAATGAATTGACTTTTGACAATCTTTGCAAACAATGGTTGGAAGAAGCATATTGGAGGGTCTTTCATATCCTATAATATGGTGTTCAGACCCTGTGGGTTAAAGGGTAGTTACTTGCTATGTTAGAAACATCTTCCCTATGAGAAGGGCTTATCTATATATTTTTTTTGTTTTGGAAGCCCCATAAACACAGAAGAGAAGCATTTATGGTTACAAACAAAGGAATGCCAGAAGCCATTAGATATGAGAAAATACAAAAAAAATAAAATGTTCTCTTAGAGCTTTTAGAGGTAAAAAGTTTATTTCTGTTTTGTGTAAGAAAACTAAAATTTCTCTTTGGCCTGACAATATTTTGATGTTTTAAACTTGCTTGCAATTTCTCCCTGTGTTTTGGATTCACTTATGCCTGGCTATCCCTTACCAGATAACCACCCTCTCTAAAACCTTCCTGGTGCCTCATAAATTCTGGATCCCGCTGACCAAATTACATTTCTCTCTAAACCTCAGTGGCAGCTCATAAATTCTAAGGTCTGGAGCTGAATTTATTTTCTACGTTGAAATGTTAGCCATGTGGATCCTTAACCTGCTATTTGCCTTTGTACTATGATTGTCAAAATCTTGTTAGCTGTAAGTACCTTAGACACCCACCTCCTTTGTAACTTTTTGTGCTGTAAAAACTTTTTCCTGAAGATCAGGGGGATGATCTCTAGCATGGAATCTTGTAAGAGACCATCCTGGCCAGCTTTTGTGTACACAATACAATATTGATTTAATTTGATTTGAAATTTGAGTTGGTGGTCTTTTCTTTGTGTTTTGGTTTAACATTAACTTTTTTTTAACTTCACTATAAATAAAACCAAAGAATACAACAAAATTCCTGTAAATGAGCCAGGTGCATAAAAATAGTCATTCTTTATTGAAAGCACAGAATTCATTATAAAAATGATACAAGCTTAAAAATTAAAAGATATCTCAAATATCAAGGGAGTTTAGGAGTTAGAATTTTTTTCTTTCAGAATATAGGTAGCAAAATAGGAGAAAAGAGAAAATGTGAAGCGTAAATATATTAAGTTATATGCAAAAAAAATCACCAAAATATTTATTACAAAAAAAATCATATATACAGAAATGGTTCAAGAGAAGCAGTCTTTTTGTCAGAAATAAACATTTGGATAGGAATGGAAGTTTTGGTTCTCTTTTTAAGTAGTTTTACTCCTAGTGAATAATCTTTACACTATTTCTGCGTTTTACTGGTTGGAATTAATTATAATTAATATATCTGCGTAAAAGGTACTGAATGCAGAAAAATATTATTGCTCATGTTTAAATCACCTACATTATTTGATCTTTCCCTTTTTAAACCAAAAATCTGCATAAAACCATTTCTTAATAAATATCTCTATCTCTGTATATTAGCAGAAACTGAGTTATAAAATTGGCTATGAAAACTTGTCTCTTCATGTACTTAAAGACTATGAATTTGCTGCTTAGCACTTATGTATAATTCTCTATGGTGCTCTCTAGTTATTTTTGTCTCTATGCCAAGTTTTATACCAAGCTCTTAGTATGTGCCATAATTACTCTATGTAGAAATGTAGGATTTATGTCTTATTTGTGACACTTTGTTCCCAGAACTGTGTCTAAAGGGAAATATGTACAAAATAATTATCCAGGAAAAAAATCTATCTAATATTATATTTTATTTTATATTTATTTATATATTTATGTATACATACTTTTATTATTTACAAACACACTTTGGTCTGAAACTACAGTGATACTAGTATATTTTAGCTTGAATTGGTTGTGTGAAACAAACTTAAAAGACTTCTCTGTGTTGGTTGGTAATTTCTGCAACCTCAGGAACCTAGTGAATAATAGCATAAATAAATAAGTAACACTCTAGTTTGAGGCAGAACCACCAAACTCGATGATGTTTTGCTTCTGCTTTCTATCTTGATTATTAGAAACATACCCTTAAATTTACATGGAACACTTTTGGAATTCTGTTCTGTTAGTTCTTCTAAAAAAAAAAAAACAATTAAAGTGAAAAATAATGCACTAAATTAAATGATCTAAATTTACTCCCTAAGTGCTAAACCAAGAAAGATAAATAATTAATTTCAAACAATTCATTTCTTAAAATAAATATTTTTTTTTCAAATCACCAAAAATTCTGAAAATTTAGAAAATTTAAAAGCTTTAGAAATATCCTAAGGCAATTTCTCTTTTGCTCAGAACAGTAGACTATATCTCCAACTCATTCTTCTCTAGAATTGGACTGTGTGCAAATATGAAAAAAAAGTGCTAAGATGCCCCACATGGCTTATAAGTTTTAAAATCCTGAAAGGAGTTCAAATCTGACATTTTTCTACTTTACAAAATACAAAATCTTAAATTTGTGTACTTAAAAAACATTTGCAGAAGTGTAATTCAAAATGACTAAAAAAATGAAAAAAATCATTGAAGGACTGACCCACTGAACATGAGGGACTTATAATATTGAATCCCTAATATTAAATGTCTTTTTATCATTGTCAAAATTTTCCATGTTTATATTATCAATATGTTAATCAAAATTTTTATACATTTAATAACAAATATCTAATTTCCTATTTTATTCAGTCTTTTAAAAAAATAGTAGTAATTAATATTAATAATTTAATTCTCATACTTGTTAAAGTAGGAAACATATATTTTAAAAGCTATGGCTATAGCAAATGAAAAATCCAGCCTAATTTCCTTTTTTAGATTGGGAGCCATCTCATCACAAAGGCATGAAAAGTTAATTTCTGCTTCATTATAAATTACTGTGATTTGTAAACTTGCTTGAAATGCCTGTCAGTGCCTTGAACTCACCCATGTCTGGTTTTCCCTGATAACAACCCTCCCTGAAACTTTAGTGATGACTCATGAATTCTGGCTTTCCCTGACCAAAAAACAACTCACTCTGAAACTTTATTGGGGCCTCATAAATTCCGATGTTGTGATCTAAATTTACTCCCTAAGTGCTAAACCATTTACACCATTAACCTACTACATGCTTGTGAAAATCCTGTTATTCGTGTAAGTTTTCAAGACACCCCACTTTTGTAACTTTTTGTGCTATAAAACTACAGTCCTAGAGAACTGGAGTTCTGTCTTCTTTTCTCATGGGTTTCAGGAAAGACTGTTATGCTCAAATGCGGGACCACCAGAGACCAAGATCCATGTAAGCACCAAAGAGGAGTTTATTGCAAGCTAGCTCAGTCCCCCCCACACACAGCAACTGGAGGCTTAGAGGCCCTGATCCCGGGGTTTTCAGCAGTTTTATAACTCTTTGGGGAAGGCAGGTACCCCACATACATCATAGCATCTCTTATAAAATCATCACACTCCTTTGGAAAATCATAAACAACTCTAAACAAGATTAGCACATTCACTGGTGGGAACAAGTTGGGTAAGCATGATTGGTTAGTAGAAGATGGGGATTCATTTGAACAGATTGGCTTAGGACATGAGGGGAGTATATGCTGAACTATATGGTTTCCCAAAATGTTATCAACCACCATAAACTACTGGAAGGGTCATTTGGAATCCCAGGAATTTTCCCTGTCTCATGCTGATTGGTGGCTGCTAAGGGGTTGCTATGGATCCCCACCTAGCCAGACTGAGTCAGGGACACCAGGCACAGCATATCTCTCCTGTTATTTGTAGATAAACAACTCAGCAGGGTGGGTATGAGCCTAGGAGTGCTCTTTGTGTCTTTCCAAGGACAAGAGTCATGCCCCCTTCCTTGGACAGTCTTTGCTCTGAGGTAGAGGCTGGTTTCTCACCTTTTACCTTATGTTTTTTCATGTATTTTTTTTAGCTGTAGCTGGACACAATACCTTTATTTCACTTATTTATTTTTATGTGGTACTGAGGACTGAAACCAGGATTTTGCACAAGGGTGGTGAGCACTCTACTGCTGAGCCACAATCCCAGCCCCTTATGTGTTGTTTTTATTGGGCATTTTTACTTTAGGGGTTTTCTTCCCAGTTCAAAGTTCAATCTGTCACCTAAAAAGAACAGAGATCAAAAAATAAATAAATAAAATTTGATAATTATTGTCATTATTTTATATTAATTCCTGAATAATATACATGCATATATAATCCATAAACTGAAATGACTTTATATGTAAGTTTAAATGAAAATGTTCTGTTGGTTGGGTTAGTTCCCACTTATGGGAAAACAACCTTGCCTCAAAATAATAGCAGCCTGAGACTCTGGGGTACATTTCTCAGAGTTAAAAAACAGGACTCAATGACCTGAAATTCTAGCCCTTATTTGTGCCTGGATTGGATAATATTCCCTGTCACTCAAAAAAAGGGTTCAATTCTCTCAGATTCAATGTTCATGATCTGAAGCCCCTTCCAATCAAGAGCATTTTGTGGGAACTGTCCAATCATGCATGTCATCAGGGAGGAGAAGGGCGGGCTTTCACTTCTTATCTTCTGAGTCCTCCATTTTTGCCCTCTGTAGTCTCATACTTCAGAGTCACAGGTTGTTCTGCTGTGTAGGAACTGAGGATTCAAAGTGGTCCTACTCCTGAGAACCAGGAAATGGTAAGTGTGCATTGGTCTAGCAAGGGAGGCTGGGGGAAGAAGACTATTGGAACCACAAGACTGGCTGTGTTGAAAACAGGAGCTAGCAGATTGGGACTCTGGGCAATCTCTTGATTCTGCAGACTTAACTCCTCCACTTGGCCACTATGTCCTCAGTCTTACTGGCCAACCAGGTGGGGAATATGTCAGTGGCAGAAACTCTTTGCTGCCTTCCTTATGCTCAAAGGGCATCCTCAGAATCTGCATAAACTACTCTGTGGTAGGTGTGTTCCTGCAGCCCAGTATCTTTCCAGATGCTGGAGATTGATAGGTGGAATAATTATCAACATCAAATCTCCAAAGTCCATTTTCCTGCAGAAGAGGAGCTGTCATTTTGGCGTACCTAATTTCCTTTTGAGCTAGCTAATTTTCATTTTGACATTCTTTTATTTTTACTTTCTTCATTATTATTATTTTGTTAAAGTTAGGTGAACTCAGGGATACTGTACAACTTAGCCATATCCTTGGTAGTGAAGCCAGATTTACAGATAGGTAGTTAGTGTAGTTAGGTAAATTTGGACTAATATCCAGTAAAATCAAGAATCAACACCATATTGAGAATGGAGTCCAGGATAAGGGGAATTGAAAATGTCCCCAAGGCCCTGAGCCCATCCAAAGGAAATTTTAATGAAGCAGCTCACAGCAAACATGAAGATGCTAATCCAAAAGCCCTTCCTGCCCAGATTACTCCTTGAGCCCACCTGTCCTCTACACTTTGGGTCTTCCCACCTGCACTCCAACACTGCAAGGTAACAGAACAAAGGACAGCAATGTGACAGGAATACGGGATAGCTGAAGGGAGACCTTAGTTATAAAAAATCTAAAAAGACCTTAGTTAAAAAAAAAAAATCCCTATCATGGATTCTACCTCTTTGGTCCCCTTTTTCTTCTGGGGAGAAGTCTTTTCTACTGTCCTTTAATAAAGCTTCTACTTTCCACTCTAAACTTGCCTTGGTGCACTTCTCTGGTGTTATACTTCAGCATTGGGGAAGCAAGGACTCTTCACCAGTAAACAGCCCTAACAGTTTTAAATTTGAGAAAGGCCCTAGCTAAGTTGCTGAGATTATTTTTGTTATGGTTTGATTTATCTAGAATTTGCTATTGCAATAAAGCATACTGTTTTTACATACATATGTATTCATATGGGGATCTTATTTATATTGTGATTCTTTATTATTGTAATATTATAATTTCACAATATATATGAATAGTAGGCCATGATAAGTTCTTTTTTTGCTCTTATAATTAAAAAGGTTTTTGGCTAAAGTTACATATAACTTTGTAGATGAATTTTAAACATTTATGCTTTGCTTTCTTACTTTATTTAAAGTGAAGCTTGATAATTTTTTTCTATTATTGCATTATTGTTGTATTTAATAGGTTTATTTTGACATAACCATAAAACGTGAAATATAATTTGCTCCCCTTCAGTATCCAGTAGTTCCCCTTTCCCTATTCTCCTACTTTCTTCTATCATATATTTATTTATAGTTTTTTTTAATTATTGCTTTATAGAATACACATAAAAGTAGACTTCACTGTGATGTATTCATATTTATACATAGCAAATTTGGTGAGATATGTTGTCAATTAAATTGGGGGAAAATTATCACCTTTGTAATGATGAGTTTTATTATTTACATGGGATGTATAATTCAGTCTTTTATGTGCTGTTTGTGACTTTTATTTTCTCATAAGTTCTACATATTTTGTTTCTAAAAATGTACACATGTGAAATACCACTTGCATAAGGCACCTATGTAAAATTTATACATAGTGTTTTATGCTCTTTTAAAAACTGGATATATTACGAAATGTGACTGGCCCTAGTGACCATTTTTCCTACAGATTATTATTTATCTCTTCCAAGATGTATATTGTATTGAGCCATGCCCTTGAGCTTCAAATGTTTGGGTGAGTACCATTGCATACTTATATGTTATCATGATCACATATGCTCTAATTTCAGTAAGTCTCTGTGATGGGGAGTATCATGTATATTCAATAGCAAAATAGTTTCCACAAATAGACACTAATTTAAACTCCTTTTGAGTTAATGATTATTAATTTGTTTTAAATGTTCATCAATATTACTTAATTTTTCCCATGGTGGGTTTTTATTTTGTATTTCTTAAATTTCTAAAGACTTTGAATTTTTATAGTTAATAAATATATCTCATGTATAAATTTGAAGTTCAAACTTCTGTCTTTTATATATTTTTGGCTTAAAAGATGAGAAAAGGATCCAAAAATGCAGCTAGAGATTGATTTAAAAAAAAAAAAAAAAAGGTTTAAATTATTTTTTAAAATTGACTTTTTTCTTTACTCATCATTTATTATAGGTTTCTTGTATGATTGTAAGGTTAGGTTATTTAAAGTGGATTCTAGGGCTTATCTTTGTTAATTACTACAGGAAAAACTAAATAAGAAATTTCTCTATACTATGGCTGCAGGAAAATGAATAAATTTCTTTAAAATCATATGGTAATAAAATTGTTAAATGACATATTTACTAAACATCCACTCCTTAAAAAAATTTTTTCTGTAATATTTTTGGCAGTGAATCGTGAATTCTATTATCTGGATTTTGGGATTTAATATAAAATCATATGGAATAAAATTTGGTCAAATCTAGAAATATTCATACATAATTTGTTGTTTACTTAATGACATGTTGTAGAGATAGCAACTAATGAACATATTTATTTTTAGAAATAGTTACTTTTTTGCTTTTCAGGTTCTAATGAGCCTTTTAGATTTATTTCCTTACTAAGTCACTCAGGGCCACTGATTTTTTTTTTTTTTTTGTAATCTCCAGGCATTTACCCTTCTAAGAAATCTGTCTTGTGAGCTCTGTTTCTGAAGAGTTTCTTAACATGAAAGAAAAAAAAAATATTTATGTTGCCCCTGAAATATATTCTCAATGCACTCTCTTCAAAATGGAGAGAAAATAATATTTCCCCAGACTGACATCCCTGTGTCAGGAGCTAACAATACATTGATGGTCTTTGAAGAAATTTCATACAGTTCTGTCTCTGGGTAGTTTTCTGTGGGCTGCTGAATTGCCATTTAGTATCCAGATACCCATGTTTTTTTATCTGTACTATGGGAAAAATTTTAGAGGGCACAGATGAATAATGCTCTTCATGGAGGCTATGAATACCTGTATGTTCTGTACTGCACAGCTGACAAAGCCCCTGGAATACACTGTGCAGATTCTATTTGGTTAACAATTATCTGCCACTCACATAAATTTCCTTTCAAAAGCTTGTAATAACCTTTTCACTTTAAGCATCCATGTCATCCACATTTCCAAGTATAAAAGTTTGAATCTTTCTTTTCTGAATTCCAGGTTCCGTTTCTCTTGTGGTTCAATGTGGTACAAATAATTATGTTTTTTTTTTCTTTCTTTTCACTGTGTTTCTAATAAAAATGTTCTCTGCTCCAAACCTATATTTCCCATGTCCAGCTATGTTTAGAAAATGACATAGATAATTGAATTTGATAATTTGTAAAGGAGAGTTGAGAATACTTCTTGCTCGTGTTTCCCTTCCTTAGAAACTGAAGCAGGACTGTTCTTGGACCTGAAAAGGGAGGACCATAACCAATCAGGTATATAAAAAAAATGTTGATTGATTGTGTATTCTCTTCTAAGAACTCTCTGTTCAGATCCTTGGCCCATTTCTTGATTGGGTTATTATTATTATTATTATTATCATCATCATCACTATTATTATTATTTGCTTAGTTTTTTTTAAGTTCTTTATGTACCCTAGAGATTAGTGCTCTATCTGATATGTGAGGGTTAAAATATTCCTCCTAAAATGTAGGCTGTGTCTTCACCTCACAGATTGTTTCTTTTGCTTAGAATAAACGTTTTAGTTTGATTCTATCCCATTTATTGATTATTTGTTTTAAATCTTGTGCTATTAGTGTCTTATTAAAGAAATTGGGGCCTAATTCCACATGATGAAGATTAGAGCCTGTATTTTATTCCATTAGACACAGAGTATCTGATTTAATTTCTAGGTTCTTGATACACTTGGAGTTGAGTTTTGTGCATGGTGAGAGATAGTGGTTTGTTGAAGAGGCTATCTTTTCTCCAGTGCATGTTTTGACACCTTTGTCTAATATATAATAATTATAATTTTGTGGGTTAGTCTCTGTGACCTCTATTCTGTACCATTCGTCTGCAGTCTGTTTTTTTTTTTTTTTTTTTTTTTTGCAAATGCAATGCTGTTTTTGTTACCATTGCTCTGCAGTATGGTTTAAGGTCTGGTATAGTGATGCCACCTGCTTCACTCTTTCTGCTAAGGATTGCTTTAGCTATTCTTGGTCTCTTATTTTTCCATATAAATTTCATGGTTGCTTTTTCTATTTCTATGAGAAATGCCACTAGGATTTTGATTAGAATTGCGGTAAATCTGTATAGTGCTTTGGTAGCATTGTCATTTTGATAATATTAATTGTGCCTATTCATGAGCAAAGTAGATCTTTCCATCTTCTAAGGTCTTTTTTGATTTTTTTCTTTAGGGTTCTGTAGTTTTCCTTGTATAGACCCTTCACCTCTTTCATTAAGTTGATTCCCAAGTATATATTTTTTTGAAGTTATTGTAAATGGGGTAGTTTTCTTCATTTCTTTCTCGGAAGATTTTTCACTGATATACAGAAATGCCTTTGATTTATGGGTGTTGATTTTATATCCTGCTACTTTACTAAATTTACTTACTAGTTCTAGAAGTTTTCTGGTGGAGCTTTTTTAGTCTTCTAGGTATATAATCATATCTGGCATTTGCAGGTAAATTGATAGCATTGGAGAAAATAGTGCTAAGTGATGTTAGCCAATTCCAAAAAAAAAAAAAATGCCAAATATAAGGAGGCTGACTCATAATGGGGTAGGGAGGGGGATCATGAGAGAAATAGATGGATTCCCAATAAAGAAGAGGGGTGGGAGGAAAAGAAAGGGAGCAGGGGATTAGCAAGAATGGTAGAATGTGATAGAGACCATCATAAAAAATACATGTATGAAGACACAAATTTGTATCACCATAATTTATATACAACCAGAGATATGAAAAATTGTGTTCTATACATGAAATAAGAATTGTAATGCTTCTGTTGTCATTTCTTTAAAAAATCTATAGAAATATAAAAAAAATTTGTTCATAAATTATATAAATTAAATATGTGCATGATATATAGAATACATGCATATTTATATCTGCACATATATGTTTATATATAGATCTAGGGAAAGGCAAGTCTCTTTCCTGAATTTTTAAAAATCAATTAACTTATTAATTTGTTCTAACTTGCTAATAGAGCAGAATGCATTTCACTTCATAGTACACAAATGGAGCACAAAATTTTATTTCTCTTGTTGTACAGAAAGTATAGTTGCAAAACCCATGTAACTCTACTTTGTGTACAATAAGATTTTCATCTCATTCCACCATCTTACCTACCTCTAAACCATTTCCCATCACCTCCCTCCCCTTTGTCTTATTCAAAGTTTCTTCATTTCTTCCATGCTACCTCCCAGTTCCCTCGTTGTGGATCACCATCCACTTAGCAGAGAAAACATTAGGTCTTTGGTTTAGGAGGATTGGTTTACTTGCCTTAACATGGTATTCTCCAACTCCATCCATTTACTTCCCAATTCCATAATTTTATTCTCTTTTAATGCTCAGTAATATTCCACTGAGTAAATAGACCATATTTTCTTTATCCATTCATCTATTGAAGAGCATATAGATTGGTTCTATAGTTTACCTATTGTGAATTGTTTTTTTCTATGAACATCGATGTGGATTTGCCTCGGTATTATGCTGTTTTTAGCTCTTGTTGGTCTAAACTGAGGAGTGGGATAGCTGGGTAAATTTTGGTTTCTTTCCAAGTTTTCTAAGGAATCTCCATATTCTTTTCCAGATTGGTGTCACCAATTTAGAGTCCTGCCAACAGTGTAACAGTGGTCCTTTTTCATCACATCCTCACCAACATATATTTTTGCTTGTATTTTTAATAACTGCCATTCTGATTGGAGTAAGATTAAATTTTGGAGTAGTTTTGATTTGCAATTATTTAATTGCTAGAGATGCTAAACATTTTTTATTGATTGATTGATTTTTTATCTTCTAAGAAGTGTGTCTCTTCAGTTCCTTAGCCCATTTCATTTCTACAAATTGATAATAAAAGCTTAAATTATTATTTTCCTTTTTTGTGAATGCATTTATTCCACATATTCATCAATACTATTTAATTCATCTATGTGGTGTGATTTTATTCAATGTTACCTAATTTCTAAAGACTTTGAGTTTTTACGATTATGTAACACTTAGATATATCCTTTTTATAGTCACTCTTTAATAATTTTTTTTTTTGTTTTTCTTTTGCAATCTGTTGTATTTCTTCTTATAAGCATTTGATTATATGTGAGGAAATTAGGGTTTTTTTTTTTTTTTACCTTGTCAGTTTTGCAGCTTTTAATGTAATCATTTGATGAATAGATTCTTTTGTATTAACATTTTGTAATTCATAAGTTTAAGTCTATTATATTGTATAATTTTGAAAACAAACAAAAAAAAAAAAAACAAAACTTTTTTTTTTCTTTTGTCATATTAGGGATTCAACCAAAGAGTCTTAATGGTGAGCATATTCTCAGCTCTGTTTTAAAATTTATTTCCAGATGGGGTTTGCTCAATTTCTTCAGTTGGCCTTAAATTTTGAACTTCATGCCTTAGACTCCAGAATAGTAGATATTTCAGGTGTGCACCACCATATGAACCCTATCTTTTGTATGTAAACATTTGAGCTTTGTACTTTCTTATTTATTTCAGTATTATTTATTAATAAATTATATTCAGAATTTAATATGTCAAAATATGTTGTTATGTTCTATGAGTGAAGGGATAAAATACCATTTTATTATCACACTCTTTTCCCAATATCCTAGCATGTTTTAAGAGTTTTGTTGTTGGTGTTTTCTGTAGTTCCACCATTTATTTTATTATGAGGATTACCCTGATTGATTTTACTTCATAACATCAATCATGTGGCATCATGGTATTTTGGTCAGCAGTAGACTTTATGTACAACCATGGATCTAGCAAATATCTTAGCCATGTACTAGTCTATACCATCTAGATTCTGTCATTGCACTCAGAGAATTGGAAAATTGCAGAAGATTCTTAGGATAAATTTTCCAGAGTGTATTTCCATAAAGTGAGAAATCATTATATATGCCTATGTTTGCAATTATATACTGTATAATTGATATAATTTTTGTTTGTTGAATTTTCAAATTTGCTAGTGCTTTTTAAATTGTATCTGCTTTTTTTATTTGTACGGAAGATTGAACCCATCGGTGCTTAACAATAAAGCCACATCCTCAGTCCTTTTTTATATTTTATTTAGAGACAGAGTATTGCTGAGTTGCTAACTGCCTCACTAAGTTGCTCAATACAATATATATGACAATATTGTATATATAATATTGTCTTAGAATTTATGATCCTTTTTTCTTATCCTCCTCAGTCACTGGAACTAGGGTTGTCCATCACTTGAATGGGTTCATTTGCTTTTTAAAAGCACCAACATTGATACTGGTAACTCTGTGTTATGTTTATCTTTAATAGCGTCTAATTTTGCTTTTTATTGGGATGGATGATTTGATAATAAATTCTAGTCATTTTATGGCTTACTAAATTTTTTGTATGTTTTATTTTCACCTCAGTTATAGATGAATTCCAATTTTTTCCAGCTGTATGGAGGTCTAAGTGAAACATAATAATCTATATGGAACCACAATTTTACCCAGTTTTTTGACTGCACTGTATATGCCCAAAAAACATAAAATCAGCATACTACATTGACACAGCCACATTAATGTTTATAGCAGCACAATTCACAATAGCTAAGCTATAAAACCAACCATTCAATGATGAATGGGTCCATTCAATGATGACAGGATAAAAAACTGTTGCTTATGTACACAATAAACTATGAATTGACCATAAAGAATGACTTTATGACATTTGCCAGGAAATGGATGAATCTGGGATTTTATGCTAAGTAAAACAAACCATTTTTTTTTAAAACCAAAAGTTGAAAGTTATAGCTGATATGTGAAATCTAAAGCTCATAAAATAGGGAAGGATAAGAACATCAGATCAGTAGATTGCACAATGTTAAACAAAAAATAAATAAATGAATGAATAAATAAATAAAAGGGACAAAGATAGAAATATAAAAGATATAAATCTGTAAGTTAATCCTAACATCATAGCCACCAACAAGAACAGGATTTTAATTAGGATAAGATATATCCCATGCTTGCATAATACCATAAAAATTGATTTTTACTGTCAGTTAGACCTAGAAAGAACCAATAAAATAAAATAAAATAAAACATTATATTTGTTTGAAGAGCTATATGTATATTCTATTATAAATATCATACAATATAAACATCGATCAAAGTTTATATATATATATATATATATATATATATATATATATATAAAATTTTGTATGTTAAATTTATAAAAAGAAAAAATCAAACAGGATTGTTGTTGCTATTTTTTATATTAATAACATACATTAAAACCATATAATGTTTGAACTTAAATAAACTACTAAATATTTCCATTAAGTGGTCTGTCTACCTTGTTATATTTCAAAATTTCTCTTATACCATTGATATTAGAATTACTAGAGATCTCACTACACATTCAGAATAGCCAGCTCTATGAGAGAAATAACAAATAAGATTCTACACATTAGTAAATCTCTGATTAGTGGTTGTACAATTAAAATTTGAGGATTCCCTTTCTTAATTATGATGATTTTCTCATCTAAAAAATATGTATAATTTAGATCAAGATATAAAAATTACAAAATATATATTTTTGTGATAATGCCTGAGATTTATATTATGTTTCATAAATGTGGAGTATGTATACTTATTTGAACTTAAGTCACTTTTTCTGCAGAAGTAGATAATAGTATCATTGTGTTCCAAAACACTTCCTACATGTTAGTCTACCAACTCTCATTTCAACTTTAATTACATTACAGACTGTGCAAATGTTCATGCGGTCAGTGTGTTATTTATTTATCTATTCTTATTTTAGGAACTATTAACATTTATGGATATAGCCATTGATTTTACTGAAGAGGAGTGGGAATGCCTTCAGCCTGCTCAGAAAAATTTATATAGAGATGTAATGCTAGAGAACTATAGAAACTTGACCTTCCTGGGTAAGTTTAATTTCCCTTTAAAATTATTAATTACTAATTATTATTTAATTTACTTCTGTTGCAGAGTATCTTATGGGTACTTCTCTATAAAAATGAGTTTCAGATTTGTGTTTCAAAGAAAAAGGGCATTTTTAGTACAGATATTTCTCTCTCTCATATATAAATTTTACTCTTTAATCTGTCTCTTTCTTTGTGTGTTACACATTCTTCACTTTAGATAAGTAGTACCTAGTATAATTTACTTATGTAAACTATTGTAGACTACATATAGCAGGGGACACAGTTGAATCATTCAATTGTCAAGGAGAAAACCAAACTAAAAAATGCTGAGAGAGTAGTTATGCAGCAGAAGAAATTTTCAGAAGCTTAGGTTTATTTATTTTGATTGTAATCATTGAACACACACTGCTCTCTATTTATCACATTTTCAAATTCCTTGTTGTTCTCTGTTTTCTTCTTTAGTGATGTCCCAGTTTATTCAGATTAACCATCAAAACTTACCTTTTGTTGTGAGGGCCAGCATGATCTGTTTCAAACCTTCTTGTGAGGAAACCTTTAAAGAAGCAAACAGAAGAGAGAGACATACACAGAGTGAAAAGGAAAAAAGAGAAAAAAAAAAACTGGCCACCCCTCTTAACAGCTGCACATATAATACCCCAAAATTACATAGATTCTGATACCATGACTACCTTCTAACCCAGTGTTTATTTAACCCCAAGTGCTAGCTAACCAAGATTATGTACACTTAATACAAATATAGAGCCCCTTCTCCCTAAGGACATTACCACAGAAACTTGATAGTGCACCTGTAGAGTTGTCTTAATAGCTTCAGGGAGAAACTGCTGGGCATTACAATTGTGGGACTCAGGGTGCCAGTTACAATCACCCCCACACTTTCATGTCTATTCCAAGGCCAGAATACCTAATACCTCCCCTCTTTTTTAAGGCCTTTTGAATAAATAATATTCCTTATCTCCTTAATGCTGGTGGGGGCAAAAAATAGGGCAGGCATAGACAACATCAAGTTCGAACATCAGTAAACATCCACCTATGAATATTTTTGACCCAGATGAAATTGAGTAAACATGAAGTTAACCAATACAACAAGTCCAAAAAACATCAACTTGTTGAACCTTATTAATAATATATTTAAGGTTAAATAAGTCTTTTGAAATAAAATTACTATTATAACTTAAATTGAAGGAACACATGTTATTAAACTTCTGATATCCTTTATGATGTAACAATAATAGACAATCAATTGCAGCATGATTGTCAAGTATGGCTTGACAATATTGTTTTTCTTCTTCATTAAGCATATTTACATCCATGGAGGCATGACTAATACTAATATTTTGTCTCTTAAAGTTTTATGAAAATATATGCAGGACATAGAATTAAGTGAAAGGTGGCAGGCAGATATTAAGTTTTAGGAGCCTTTGATTCACAAGTGGAAGTCAGAAATTTAGTGAGCAAAATTTTGCTCACCAGGTTCTTTGTTTTATGAAGGGTTGATATTATAGTCAAAGTCTTCATATTTTTATTTTATTGAGCATAATAGTGTCAAGAGTTTTATTTTACCACATAGTGAGTGTATTATATTCTTCATAAATACTAGTAGAAGGAATACAATACCTTGTAAGAACAAAATTGATAATTATATGAAATAATGATTTCGTTAATTCATTCTTTTTAATTATTTTACCTTGTATACATAGTATAAAATACCATGATATATTTATAAGTAAACAAAGTTATATTTGTCAATAAAGGAAATACACATATCGCATGAATGTAAAAATATAAAAATCAATTAATTATACTTGATTGTCATGTGTTAAATTCATCCAAGTATTATGGCCATAGGCTATACAAGGTTTTTATAGTCTTTTAAAATATTTTTATTAAAAATTTTATAGACACATATGTGTATATTTCTTAGTACATTTTTTGTTCATATTTCTTTTTAAGAGTCCATTGCCTCTTTACCATTGTTGAATATTTATGGTATTATCACTCAAAATCTACTAGTTATTTTCATGTCTTTATGTCATGGTAGACAAAAACCATTTTTTGGAAACTCTTTGAAATAGCCAGAAATGTGTGTATATGTTTTACATTTCTCTTATTCTACTGACAGTGAAGGTAGCTGGTAGATATTTCCTAAATACACAATACTATCTTATGAAGGCCAAAAGTCTGTTAATGATACTTTTCTAACACTTTATTATATTACTCTTCTTAATGATGTACTCCTCTTGGATAATGTGGTCTCTACAAGAATTTGAGTAATATTCTCAAGGTAATTTTTTCTGTACATTTTTATTGAACTAATATATTTTTTGGATTTATGGTGACTTTGGACTTACTAATCTGCTACACTCCTGATGTACTTATTTTACCTTAATTTCATGTTATGTATGCAAAATATATTTATCCCAGTCTAATAGGTATTTTTTTTAAAATTTTTGTTTATTTCAGCCATAACTCCTAATCATACCCAAGAATATTCACCAGACAAGGGCCTAAAACATATATTTCATGAAGTGATAAGTGCAAAATATAGAAGTTGTGATCTTGACTATTTACCACAAAAGAAATTATGGAAAACTACAAGTGAGATTGAACACCAGAAATCATATAAAAAATTAGGCCTTGTTCACCACCAGAGAATTTATACTGGAGAGAAGCCCTACAAATATGAAGAATGTTGCAAAGCTTTTAGTAAAAAAAAAAAAGGTCTTATTTACCACAGAGGAATGCACAATGGAGAGAAGCCCTACAAATGTAAAGAATGTGCCAAAGCTTTTGGTCAAACATCACACCTTATTTGCCACAGAGAATTCACACTGGAGAGAAGCCCTACAAATGTACAGAATGTGGCAAAACATTTGGTGACAAATCAAACCTAATTCGCCACAGTAGAACTCACACTGGAGAGAAGCCCTACGAATGTAAAGATTGTGGCAAAGCTTTTGGTCAAAAATCACACCTTATTAACCACAGCAGAACTCACACTGGAGAGAAGCCTTACAAATGTAAAGAATGTGGCCAAGCTTTCAGTCTAAAATCACTACTAATTTGCCACAGCAGAACTCAAACTGGAGAGAAGCCCTACAAATGTAAAGATTGTGGCAAAGCTTTTGGTAACAAATCAAACTTATTTGCCACAGGAGAACTCACACTGGAGAGAAGCCCTACAAATGTAAAGATTGTGGCAAAGCTTTTGGTCGAAAATCAGACCTTATTTGCCACAGCAGAACCCACACTGGAGAGAAGCCCTATGAATGTAAAGATTGTGGCAAAGCTTTTGGTCGGAAATCACAACTTATTTGCCACAGGAGAACTCACACTGGAGAGAAGCCCTACGAATGTAAAGATTGTGGTAAAGCTTTTGGTCAAAAATCAAACCTTATTTACCACAGCAGAACCCACACTGGAGAGAAGCCCTACAAATGTACAGAATGTGGCAAAACGTTTGGTTACAAATCAAACCTTATTCGCCACAGAAGAACTCACACTGGAGAGAAGCCCTACAAATGTAAAGATTGTGGCAAAGCTTTTGGTCGAAAATCAGACCTTATTTGCCACAGCAGAACCCACACTGGAGAGAAGCCCTATGAATGTAAAGATTGTGGCAAAGCTTTTGGTCGGAAATCACAACTTATTTGCCACAGAAGAACTCACACTGGAGAGAAGCCCTACGAATGTAAAGATTGTGGTAAAGCTTTTGGTCAAAAATCAAACCTTATTCACCACAGCAGAACCCACACTGGAGAGAAGCCCTACAAATGTACAGAATGTGGCAAAACTTTTGGTGACAAATCAAACCTAATTCACCACAGCAGAAATCACAGTGGAGAGAAGCCCTACAAATGTAAAGAATGTGGCAAAGCTTTTGGTCAAAAAATAGACCTTATTCACCACAGCAGAACTCACTGGAGAGAAGCCCTACAAATGTAAAGAATGTGGCAAAGCATTTACTCAAAAATCAGGCTTTATTCGCCACAAGAGAACTCACACTAGAGAGAAGCCCTACAAATGTAAAGAATGTGGCAAAGCGTTCATTCAAAAATCACACCTTTTTTGTCACAACAGAACTCACACTGGAGAGAAGCCTCACAAATTCAAAGTATGTGACAAAATTTTTACTCAAATATTACACCTTATTTGCCACAGCACAATTTACACTGGAGAGAAGCCTTACAAATATAAGGAATGTTGCAAAGCTTTTAGCAATAAAACAGGCCTTATTCACCACAAGAGAACTCACACTGGAGAATAGCCATACAAATGTGCATAATGTGGAAAAGCTTTTAATAAAAAATAAAACTTTATTCACCACAGCAAAAGACTTTCTAGTGAATGTGAAATGTGAATAAAGTGATAATACTTTTAAAGAAAGACTAAACCTTGGAGCTGGGTTTGTGGTTCAGTGGTAGAGTGCTAGCCTCGCATGTGTGATATCCTGGGTTCGATCCTCAGCACCACATAAAAATAAATAAGTAAAATAAAGGTATTGTGTCCAACTACAACTAAAAAATAAACATTAATAAAAAGAAAAACTAAACCTTATTAACAACAGAATTTATACAGAAAAGAACCACTACAAATTGAAACAATGCAGCAAAGCTTTGAATAAGAAATCAATTCTTTTCACCACTAGGTTATTTATTCTGGAAATAAGACATAAATGTAGAGAATGTAGAAACATTTTAAATTATATATCATATATTACTAGACATCAGAGAAAACATACTGGAGAGAAGCTCTACAAATGAGACCATTGTACCTTTACTCTAAGAAAGGGACAATATTTAATCCTCACCACAATAACCATAGCATAGAGAAAGTTTTGAAATGTGAAAATTGACAATGTGACAATGCCTCCAAAATTTATTCACCAATACTCAGCACCTGTGGATACATACTGGTTAGAGAAAATACAAATGGAAAAAAAATGTAGCCACATGTTTCTTAAACACTGCTTATTTTTGGAGAATTCATTTTGCCCAGAAACCCTAAAAAGTTAAATAATATTTCCAAAATGTATTTAAATTTAAATTCATTGAACATCTGAAAACTCATACTAGTAGTGAACATTGAACAGATTTTGTCCAAAATGTATTCCTTATATAACAATGGAACATTTATAATAAATGTGAGAGTATAGTAAATTTATTATCTATATATTACACCTTGATGTATATGAGGATCAGTAAAATACAGAACTCATTTAAGTTTAGAAAACAAGTAGTTGTCTTTAACTTTTGCTTAAATTTATTAAGTATTATCAAGTTATTTTGTAGAAATATCAGTCATAAATATCATACATGCATAATGAAGAAATCTCAACTTTGAAAGAATATAATTGTTTTTCTAAATCAAAAATTACTATTTTCACTTTTGAATACTGAGAAAAGAATTATATGAAATCTATTTTTGATGTTTAACACTGAAGTGTAATATTTTAAACTATATATTTTTTTTGTATTTCAGTTTAAGTTTAGGTATTTTTATACACTGAGGCACATTCCTAAGCCCTCTCTCCACTTTTGCAAATTTTGAGACTGTCTTGCTAAGTTGCTTAAAACCACATTAAGTTGCTGAGACAGAATTTAAACTTCTGAAACTACTCAGCTTTCCAATTTGCTTGGATTACAAGCATGGACCATCATGCCAGGTTTACAGTGCATTCTTTTTACCTATATTTACCTTATGTATGCAATATGTCTTTATAACTGAATATTTGATTATATGTTAACACTCATGTATTGCATCCTGTTGTTAAATGACAGACATCATAGTGTTCCACTTGACTAAATGTTCTATGTAACAGTAAAGCATACTGTTGAGTAAATAATACTCTAGCATCTGTTAATACTTTTACACATTTTAATCAAACTTAATGTGGAATACAATTTGCATCAGTCAGATCATTATTTTTTTTTTCTGTTTGTATTTATCGTGAAATTAAGAGTTATAAGGAGGATATAGATATAGGAAAATAAGCCCCAGATTTTCCTATCTTGATTTATAAATTTTAACTTTTTAACATTTTAACATTTCCTAGTGATTTTAATAGACAGAATTTCCACAAACTTAAATGCTGGGTTTCTGTCCTCATGACTAAAAGGCTGAGCAGTCACTCTAGTTAAACTGGGCTAACTGGGCTGCATGAAATAACCACACAAGAGACACAAATACCTTTTTCTTTGGGGTTGCTTTGACGGCTCCTCTGACCTTAAGGGCCCGCAGAAAGAGAGAGAGAGAGCACACGCTGACCCCTTTTATTGAGAAGAAGCTATTCAAATGAGGCAAGGGGTCAGGTTTCAAGGGGCTGAGTCTATCTTCATGATGTCCACTGTCAGCAGGTTGACTGACACCTGGGTAGGCCACACCCAAGGGCACAGTAAGAGGAGGGGACGCACACAAGGCACTTCCATGGAAGATTCTATCCTAAACAGGGCAAGGAGTTATATTACAAAGGAACAGGTGAGCATAGCTTCACCCATGGGGCTGTAGCAAGATACACCCATTTCTGTGACTGAGCACCTCAGCACCCAGCTGGGGAATGTAACTCAGTCACCCCCGTAAGGTTGGCCTCCCATATTTAAAGGTAGCTCTTACAGGAGAGAAGAGCTTTATCTTTCTTGTGTGCATAATGGCCTTCTAGACTTCATCCTCATTGGAGACATTTTATTTTTCTGTGAATGAGGTCAATGATCAGTGTTTTCATGTACATTAGTAAATTCTGACATCCTTGTTATTCTATAGGTAGTGTTATTTCAGGGCAGGAATTAGAGACATGGATGTGGAGTCAAGGTTGAGTGAGACCTTATACTTATGACAAAATAATCAATGAGCTGTTTTATAGTCTCATTTTCTGAGGACCAAGTAGTAAGAGGTAAACTGAGAAGGTTGTATGTAAAGAAACTTAATAGTTTCTTATCATAAAATGTTGGCTTTTCAGCTACAATAGGGTAAAAGCTTCTTATACACAGAATCCATACAAAAGTCATTTTGAATATCATTCACAATTTTATTAACATTACATATAATTCATGAAGAACTGAGTTTACAGCAACATATGCCTAAGAACAAGGTCTGGGGACATTGTACACTCTCCAATATAGACATATTTATACCAATTTAATTATAGAAGAAACACTAAATAAGAAGTAATATCAATTGGATGAACACACAACAATATAGAAATGAAAACTTGTAAAGACTTAAGCAAGAGACCAATAGTGGATGAAGTGTGGTTTCCAAATGCTAGGGGAAAAATCGACATATAATCAGTTAAAGGTAATTGAAGAAAGATAAGTTGAGCTACAATAGTATTTGAAAGAAAAAGAGTCACAAAGTAAGCAATGATTATTCACTTCCATTTGTATGCTTTGTAATATTTTCCAAAAGTTTTCTGCATATTTTATTGCAGTCAAATTGGGAAACAATCCAGAAAGTTAAAAAAGACAAGTATTGCTCCTCTGGTTTTAAAAGCAAGAAAAGGAATAGAGAGAGATTTATTGAGATAGAAAAATTTACTAGCTGGAGTTAAAAAAAAAAAAAAAATAATAATAATAATAATAATAATAATAATAATAATAATAATAATAATGTATTTCAGCCATCCCTGGCTGCACAGAGCATTTTTGCTTAACAAAGTATTTGTTCACGTATGTACGCTTAAAGAACATTGCTGTTTTTAGCCAGTCTTTTTTATTAATAACAATGATGTACCTTTCAACACTTTCCAGCCACAAAAATACACAATTTCAGAAATCTTCTGGTTCATCCTCCGTATATTCTGCCACAATATTCACCAGGACAAGATAATATAAACCTTTTGGCAGCCCCATTAAGGCATTCACTTCTATTAATTTTAAGGCCCAACATATACTGCATAGAAAAGTATGATACATGGAACAATATAATTTTACTTAGTAAAAATATTTTTGTCATGAAAAATATATCCCAACTCTTTTGTCTTGGGATTACATTAGAAAAATATGAGGTAATTATACTGTGCTCATACCTTAGGCTATGAGCCTTAAAATTACCTTAAAATACAAAAGAATATTAATGTTTATTTTTAAATATAGTTTTTATATTTCAAATATTCAAATTCCACAGCAATCAATGATACAAAAACATGAGAAAAACAACTGCAGTTTGATGTCTCATCATGACATTTCAATACCTGCTGTAGATTGCCTGTGGCTTCCACTTTTAATTTAAAAAAAATAATAATTTTTCCATACAATTTGGGTGAAGTGGAGGACAAAATCTCCTGCATTGTTTTCCTGGGCAAGCCATCGTACTTGAAACAACTGAACCCCAAATCAAAATATATTAACTCTACAATCTAATTATATCAGTTCTTAACTCATCTAGCATTAAACAAATCCACTTTCTTCTGGTTGAATATCTTGAGCACAAAGATATGGAACCTGGGAGCTAAAAAAAATATGACATAAATAATGAGGCCTTTTTTTGCCTAAGGCAAATTGCACTTTTTGTATTTGATTTTTCTGCCTGTGAAGATCTACATTTCTCTTCCTATAATGGTATTATGATTGATGGTGACTTGTGTGATTACAGGAGGCTTAAAATGCAGCTACATGTGTTTGAGTCCTTTCACTTGTAAAACATACTATAATTTGTACAATAATAGGAGACTCAAAATGGTGCTAGAAAAACTTATTTTTTTAATCTGCCTCTTTATTCATGGTTTTCTAATGGTTTTGATCTAGTCAGTTCAGACAATTTCTGATTAATGGGTGTCATAAAATGTAAATTCCCTCTATAATCATTAGCAATGAGACAATTCTTCGCATTAAAAATAAAAACATTCTCATAGAGTCTTTGATATATTCTAAGGAACCACTCTTGCTTTTGCTTTACTAAACAAAATAAATTCCACATATTTGAGTCTCAAAGTAAATGGCAATACATTAACTTAAGCACCATGAGGAATATAAGAAATACAAGATATCACCTTTGAAATATAAAAACAAATAAGAATCAGAAATGCTAAGCCATTACCATCTAACCTATACCAGTGCTTTTAAAATGTAATCTTAGATGTTCTACTCACTCTCATAGTAAGATGCCTTAGACACAAAGATATTTAATCACTCACTAAAGGTCACTCAGTGAATGCATAACAGTTCTTATTCTAAAGCTTTTACAGAATTTTTTGATAATACATTGCAAAGTCTCACCTGTCTTCTTTAGAAATAAGACACAGAGGTTGTTTTAGTCTGTTTTATAATGTTACAGAAAAATACCAGATACAGGCCAATGTATAAAAAGAGATATAAATGCATAAAAATATTTTCTGAGAGGCTGGGGTTTTGGCTCACTGGTAGAGTGCTCACCTGTCACATGCAAGAAGCTGGGTTCAATTCTCAGCACCATATAAAAATGAATAAATAGATAAAATAAAGCTATTGTGTCCAACTACAACTTATAAATAAATAAAAAATATTTTTGAGTACATAGTTCTGAAGATTTAAGTGCACTGTACTAGAATCTTGTAAGCTCCTGTGACTGCTCGTTCACCTGCATTACACATGAGGTGGCATTATGGTGAGGGCTCATTTGAGAGGTAGAGAGAACATAATGAGACAGGAAGTCAGGGAAATTCAGAAAAAAAGACTTGCTCTTTTGTAACAACCGGCTTTAATAAGAACTATATTTTGCCCCATGAAAGTTACATTAACCCTTTCCAAGAGCATCTCCCCCAAAGATCTAACTACAAATACCTTCTCAGTGTGCAAGATAAATGGGTAAAAGTAAAAAAAAAAATCATGTAAAATTTATGTTAAAAATAACAACTATTTTTTAATAAGGAAAGTGTTAATGTCTTTTTGAAACAACATGACAATAAACTGTGCCTATCAGATAAAGGAAAGGAACAATTCTGGTAAATTTCTTCATTTTATTCTTTGAATATGCCAAGTATTCTTTGGCAAATTTCCACATGTATTATTTTAATTTCACAGGTGCAAATTATATCTGTTTTTTTTTCTAAATTGCTACTTATTTAATATAAAATTGTTGAGAAATTATTTCTTCATGTGCTGATAGTGAAATATAGTGAGGAATGGAAGTCCTTTAAAGCTCTATGAATTGCAATCCCAGAATGGTGGGAGGAAACTGTATATAATCATGAGAAATATTGAGAACTAAGAATTTGTTCCAGATATTTATTTCTCTTATAGAAAATATCATAGAAAAGGCCTTCAGAGTAATCAGAAGAAGAAAATTAAAAGAGAAACAATCAAATCATAAACATCTGGTTGAAACAAGAACTGGCCAACTGTTGGATCTTAGATTTTGACTTCACTAAATTTTCTCCTATCTTTTTTAAATTATGACTTAGAGGAAGGTACTTCTATTAAAACCATGACCAGAAAAAATTATAACAATTTGTTTTTTCTAAAATATGGATAAAATTGACTTGCTAACTCAGGATAGAATCTAATGAGAAAATCTTGTTATGGTAAGAAAAAAAAAAAGTAAAACTACTCAACATGAATATTGGCCTTTTCAAGAAAAGGATATTAGGGTGAAAACCAATTTGGTAAGATATTATTGAATATTTTATATAAAAGAAAAGGCAGAAATATTTAAAATAATTTAGATTTATGTAAAAAAAAAAGTAGTGTTCAGGCCTGATGTGGTGGTACATACCTGTAATCCCAAATATCATAGAGGCTGAGGCAGAAGGATCACAACTTCAAGGCCAACCTGGGTAACTAAGTGAGACTAGGTCTCAAACTATCAAAAAATTTTGTATATATATGAGTGATAAAGCACCCTGAGTTCAATCCCCAGTGCCATATAAAACAGTAGTTTCCAAAATTTACACCCAAATCAGCAGCCTACACTCTATCTGCAACTATGTAAAGTTTTAAAAGGAAGCTAAATTTAGCCATTCCTACTACTAGTTGTCTGATTATATTGATCATAATCTTGAAATATATACATAGAAGACCCTTCACAATGTTTTAGGTGTTCCCATTATTTTTTCTAATTACAATGAGAGAGGGAGGAAAACCAATTTAACTTATGGGCTCTTCTTTTTCTTCAGGACTAATGAATCAAATATTAAAAGGATTTAGCATTTAATTGATTATCATTTATGATATGTGTTCTGTGATTTCTTGCTTAATCTACATTGGACAATTTATTATTTCTGACTATCAGCATCTCTACAGGCCACCAAACCCCACTCTATTTTTTAATAGTTACAAGTCCCTGTTTTCATGCTTCCTCAGTTATTCTGTTTTAAACATAATTATGTGTTGCATTATTTGTCTACAGAAAAATTGTGAATTTTAAAAACCCGTAAGTATTTTCACAAATTTGACTTTAAGATAATTTTCATCACAAAACACACACCAGAATTAAGAATAATTTCTTTCTCTAATTTATTAGCCTTTCTGACATTCAATATCAGGACATGAATGCTGCTCATGGAGGGATATTCTTACCATCAAGAACAATCTGTACTACTTTCTTCTATCCCATTAAATTTTACAAAAGTGCACATTTTACTGTGTTTCATATACAGAACTTGGCTTTCCATTATTTGTGTTTAGTGCATTTTTATTTTCTTTTTTCATCACTTTGTTTTTCCTGTATTTTCTAATATACATTTTTTTTTGTGGTGAGAAAAATAAATAACTAGAATCTTGTAACTTTTACTACATTCAATCACTTGACTACTCACTAGCTAATATTTCTATTAAACCATCATTTTAAAGGTAGGACTGAGGTATACTAATAAAACTATTTTCAAGGTCTATTTCAGAATCAGCATAACTTTCTTGAGCTCTGCAGTTAGAGCCACTGTTTCTGTACACAAACTCTGCTCCATTTTTTAAAAAAAATTTTCTTCTATATTGAGTAACTCTTTGAAATGAGGAATGGAAAATAGCTTTTTAGGTTTTTATTATTTATGAAAATTTATTTTTATTTATCATTGATGGACAATCTACTTCATTTTAGAATACCAGGTTGAATACTATTTTTCCTTTAAATCTTGAGGTTATTCTGTATTTATCATCTATAATCCATCATTAAGGATAAATATTGGGGTTTTATTCTTAATTTCTTGAAGCTGACCATGTTTTTTTTTTTTTTTTTTTTTTTTTTCATTTCAGGATATGTTCTTTGTTTTAAGCATAGCTACTTGAGAAAATCTGGAGATATATTTAGCATATTTAAATTTTATTTTCTTGATTATAGCATTCAATCAAAATGGAATATTTACAGACCTATTTTTTTTCAGTATATACATGTAGGAAAATGGATAAAATATGGAAAATAATATATCTGTTTTTTCAGACACCAAAAATAGGCATAGCAGGTGAGTGAAACCTTAAGTAATAAGTGCAGACTGGTTAGGCGAACTATAACTTTATTTTAAAAATGGTTCTTAATAAGTGCACTTTGATAAAATGCTGTTAAAACTTATGGGTAAAGGGGAAGTAAAAATAATTGAAGTATACCACTGTAAGAAATACTTGAGGTCTGGCACCTGAGAGCAGACTGTGGGGGAAACTTCATGTTATGATAGGAAAGAATCCCCCACTTTCCCTTCACCCTCTCACCCACTTAACCTCACCAGAAACCACCAAGATGCCCAGAATAAAAGTTTTCAAGTTCAATAGTCACACTCTTTCCAACTACAAAAAGCAGTTACAATTCAACTGAACAAAGAAGCTAATGTGCAAAGTTAAGGGGATCTGAGACATCATATAAAAAGTTAGGTTAAAGATAATTCTATTTTTGTGTGTGTGTGTGTTTTTTGTTCCAAGGGTATAGCTATTCCTTGGCCACCTGAACTCAGCAAAGAAACTGTTATTTTAATGAAGTGTTAGTGAGTGACCTACATTAAAAACAGACAAATGTTAAAAAAATTTAAAAAAGAATAATTACCAAATATATATATACTTTCTCCTTATACATTTTGCTTTTTTTAATAAAAATATTCATTTTTAGTTTTAGGTGGACACAATATCTTTATTTTTTTTTATTTTTACATGGTGCTGAGAATCAAACCCAGTGCTTCACGCATGCAAGGCAAGCACACTACTACTTGAGCCATATCCCCAGGCCTAAAGTAACTTTTTTTAAGTTTTGATTTTTATTTTTAGTCCTGAAAAGTAGACAGTAAAACAACTTCTGGAAGAATTTACAACCAACTGCATGAGAGTCTGGGAAGCTGAGAGGCTGAAGCAGGGCTGAGAGGAGAAGACCAGAAGTCTGACTAAGGAGCAGACTTCCCTTAGTCACTGGAGGCCAATTGTAACTAAAAAGAGACAAAAATCAATAAGTGTTTGAAAACCAGGAAATGACACAGATTATCAAGTTAGTATCAGTTATAAAAAATTCATATAACCAAGAAAATAGAGAAATCATGAAAAGGATTAGAAAAATAATAGGTGTAAACTTTATTTTTAGAAGCTTATCGGTGATACATAAAAAATAAAAATGAATTTTATATTTTGATTTTAAATGGAAGGCAGAGATATGCAAGTCATATAGTACTTCACAAACCTCATTTCAGTTACAAAAGTATAATCAATTGATAACTTCTACTCTCTACCTTACAAAAGTATAATCAATTGATAACTTCTTTACTCTCTACCTTCCTTGGCATTTCACCTGAGGTCATACTTGTAGAGTGTGACCAATAACTAAGCAATTAACTAACCAAGAAGATAGTCACTGAAGTTACTCTCTTTCTCAGAAAACCCCAATCAATTTCAGAGCAAAGGTGGGATGGGATACAACACCTATTCATTTCCTTCTTTGGGAAAGGGTCCCTTTTGCGAATCAGATAGAAGAGGAAATTGGCTAACCTCTTTCAAAGTATTACTAGAAATAAATATGAGTTATCTTCATTTAGAAGTAAAGTGAAATAAAATAATATCATTGTACAGTATCTTTCAGGATTACCCTTGAAAAATAAAAAATGAAAAAAAAAACTCTTTCTAAAGAGAATACTTGGCGCCACACTTCATCCTTAATTTCACGTGGAAAAAGAATTTACCTCAGGTAAGATGGTACATAAGAAGGTACATAAAATAATAGGAAGAAATCAAGACTTGGTCAAGTGTTTAGAAGGAACTTTTGAAGACTATAAAATTTGGGGGGTACAGTAATAAGGATGGATATCTGAGAGACAATGCAGTGTAAATATCATGGGATTTCATGCTATCACATACCAAATCACATATATCATGGACATTGTACAAGACAATCAAGTTGACAACTGGACTTGGCTAGTTGTTTTTATCCAGCCTCTGATGCTGCACAGGATGAATGAGGACTGAGTACCATAGTGGTTTCCAGTTACCGTATTTTATCTATCAAATGCTTCTTCCAAATATCTAGCCAGCTAGGAGGAAAGGTCTATCTCTAGGTTCTTGTTACAGCATCATTCTTTTCATCATTTTCTTATAATAAATTAACAAGTGGACGTCTTTTAACACAGAAATAATTTTAACCAGAAAAACCCAAACATTTTTTTTTTAATTTTGCTTTTACAGACAATAAATGCTAAGCAAGTACCACTAATAAAGTGTCAATACATCATGCCTAAAATTGAATCAGACCACACTTAACAAAAATAAAGATATTACTGTTATTCTATGACCATGGTATCCACTGTATTATCATCTAAAAAAGAAACAAAAAGCTGCTGGCCTGGTAGAATTCTGGAACAGGTGATGATGTTGCTAACAATTTCACATCATTATATCAGATTGTGCTACCAAGAGACACACTATATACATCCAGGAACCAGAGTGTCAAAGTTTAAGAGTCTTAAATCACAATCACTCCTATTAATGCACTTGGCAATTATATTTTCTTATGCCATGTCTCTGCATCCTCCACGTTTAGAAATCGTAATTATTTAAGAGGAAACTTTCCAACAGGATGCCTAACAAAATTCCAACTAAAATTTAAACTGCACCTGAGGACTCTAAATTCTATGTACTAATAAAAAAGAAAGCAAGAGGAGAAATTACAATCCTAGCTAGGTCAATTCACTCTCCTCACAAGACGGACATTGATTCCATGTTGCAATGCTAAGCAAGTACCACTAATAAAGTGCCAATGCATCATGCCTAAAAGTGAATCAGACCACACTTAACAAAAATAAAAATATTACTATTGGTCTATGACCATGGTATCCACTGTTCCAAATATAAAAGTCTATTGTATATTTGAAGATAAAAATCAGATGATTCAATTTGAAAACAGATGATCCAATTCTCTACTTTTTAGTATTCACTTTTCATACACGAATTGTAAAAGGATCAGTGCAGTAGTTGTGTCTTGAGAAAATTATAGTGAGGAGCCTCAAATGATTTGGGGATGAGTATAGAGACCAAAAGAAGTATGTTTAATGGATCAAAAATGAACAGCAGAAGAGACACAAGATGACTTAATTTGACATTGTCTACACAGCTGTCAAAACTAATTAATTGCACTGTTTTCCGTTCTTATAAGTTTTTTTCAGGAATAGAGTCTCACCAGTACCATAAACTAAGTACAGAACTTAGACTGAAAAGTGAGTTTTTGTGGTGTCATTATAGGGAACTGTGCTTTATGGCACCATTAGGGCTGAAGGAATCATTTCCCAGACAATTGCTGAAAGTGATCTTTTCAAAATATTTTCATTAGTAGAAGATCGTTTTTCCGGCTATTACCATTTAAGGCTTCCTAAACTCAAGACTGTTTGAGACTCATGTAAATCACACTCCATGTCTCAAGTAGGAAAAATATGAGAGTGCAAGACAGATCCATAATTTCACTTTGAGTAAGCAGAGGCCTCCTTTGTGATTAGACTGCAACCCCAGATTCTGTGTGCCCAAATGTGCTTCTTTCCCTTTATTTCCATTGTGCTGATATGAAGCACACTAACTTATGGACTTCCAAGATGCCTAGTCATGGTCTTAATCCACCTCTTGGGAAACCCTAATTAGAACTCAAATGCATCCTTCATCTACTTGTAGACTCTCTGTTTTCCAGAAGTTCTTTGAAGTCTTTTGTCACTGGAGATTACCTCCTGTTTTCATTGTGGATGTTTATCTCATTTTATGCTTCTCTTTTACTGTAAATTTAATTCATTGTTGGTAAAATAGACTTGTATATTTGAAGATCCATATCTCTAAGTAAAATAGTTAGCTTAGATTATGGGCTTATAATACAAAATCAAAATTGTTCAATACATTTTAATATAAATTTAGATCCATGATTAAAATTGGAGGAAATAAAATAAGCTTTATTAGGATGCAATTCTGCACTACAAAATTATCATTGTTTTTCACAAAGGATAATAATTTTGGAAGATAACATGACACCAAGAAAAAGAATCACTGTTTTTTTTTATATATAGTTGTGCTTGAAAGAGAATAATAATGTCACCATAAATTGATGATATAATATAAAACAAAAAGCTTTATAACCAAGTTCTGTTTATTTTTGACAAAACATATTTTAAGCTAAAAAACCAAATTCATGAATCTTCTCAAAATACTATACAGTGAATAGCATTTTTACACAAATCATATAATTTTTATGATATTTTGCAAATTTTCTAGACATAGATGTAGAAGTTAAATACACTAATATTATTTCTCAAGTCACATTTATTTTGAAGTATAGTTCCATAAATCTGCAAATACAATTAAATATTACTTATTATACACAGATCAGTACCTCAAAAATGACCAAATACCTGAATATATTTCCTTTGACAGATTTCTATTTCCTAGACAATAAGGTCAGCTTTAATATAATATATCTCCTACATTTTCAGTGACACAGAATTTTTAAATTTTAAGTAAACTTCTCCTATAGGCTCAAAATTCACCATATAACTATGATACTAATACAATTAGTGATGGATGCTACAAGAAAAAAAATTTAGTTCTTTTAAGAGAGTTTTTTGAAATGAAACACTATATCTACACATGATCCTTCAAACAAATTATGATAATGCATGCACAGCAATAAATTTGGAATAAAGAAGGTATAGACATTTATTAGCTACAGGACTTTGAAAACACATGCTTTGAACCTAAAAGACATTTATTTTGCTTTGTAATTAGAGCACTTTTTTATAGCTGTGTGAGGAGTTTTAGGTCTATGTTTTTGTTTTGTGATCTCACGTGCTTCATTTATTCAGATGTATTAATGTAATATATGCTTATACGAGTTATATGCCTCTTTCTAATTATAGAATATTTTTTTAGAAACTCTTGGTAATCATACAGTTTCTAAATTAGAGAGCAATTACCATGCAAGCTAGAAAATGCACAGTGGCTTAAGGAACTGCTCATCTCAGAATCTAGCCTTAGAATTTTCACATAGTTGATGATCAATAAATTTATATGGTTCATAAAGTTAAGATCTGTTTAATCTTAAAGTAAAGAAATAGGAAGCCAGAGAGGTGTTTCTTCACAGATGTCAAGCTTTCATTACTGGGAAACCCAAGGAATTTTAGAGGGCAGTCTGTCCCTCTGATTGATGTAGTTATATAGAATTCAAGTCCTGCTTTTCTTCCCCACAAGTTTGGCTTTCTTGTCATCTTGTTCTTTATGTTTCAGTGACCAGAGAATGAGATACGTTCACAATTATTTGTTCATGCTAAAGACAAAACAAACAAACAAGCAAAAAAAGAACTAAAAAACAACTGAGTTTGTGAAAACATCAGAAATTTAAGTACAGTGATCAGGGTAGGATGAGATTCCACTGACCTAAATGTTCCTTTAAGAAAAATTAGATTCAGACATTTCCATTGTGACAGAAATGGGAAAGGGCATATATGTATGTATACAGTCACATATATATACACACATGAAACTAATACATAAAGAACGAATGAACACAAATATTCCTCCTCTAAACTTGGAAATTATATTCCTGTGTATTTTTAATCTAGGAATGTGAAATTACTAGTACGTTCATTTGATTTTCAAAAATATTCAGTGTGCTTCCAAACCCTTTTATCATGATCCTCTCATTTGTCATTTCCTAACTGAATTAAGAGTACAAGATCAGGAAATTTTTAATCTTTTTAGTTAAATTGGATCCAAAGACTTTATGAGAAATATAAGTAGTTTATGGCATTGTGATGTTGCCCTCTATGAAATGAAGTTTTGAACATAGAATATAATTTCATTCTAAAAATTTAAAAACTTATAATTACTCAAAGTATAGAATTCACATCAATAGTAGTTCTATTTTATTTTTTAATATTACAAAAGCAAGTCTATAAATAAAAAATGCTAAATTACAGATGGAGATATGGCTCAGTGGTGGAGCACTTGCCTAGCATATGAAAGGTCCTGGGTTTTATCCTCAGCACCAAATGAAACTAAAATAAAATAAAAGTTTATAAAATATCAAGTTAAAACTCATGTCTTCTTTTATAATGTGTATACAAACAAGTAATTTTTAAAATCTCTAGATGACATTCTATATGTAAGTTGTATCACTAGAACTCATTAAACTTAGAACAAATGGAAAACTAAAATTAATCATTATTACCTATTAAAAATATCTCATTTAGGAGGATATAAATTAAAGAAGCAAACATTGTTAGAAGAAAATATCCTCAATGTACCATACAGTACACTGTCCTCTGGATTGAGTAAAACTGTTGGAGCTGAAGTCTCTCTTCTGCATCTACAAGAAACCTCACTAGTATGGTAAAATTTCCTCCTTCCACAGCCTTTCCATGACCCAACTGCACACCACTTCTGAATCTAAGAATGCAGAGGCACTTATCCAGATGGATGAGGCAAAGGATGATGTGATGCAGGTAATAGCCTAAAGAGTTGCACGTTTTAAGGAAAGACATCTTTAAGTTCTGTCTCTGCAGGCCTATAATATTATTTTCTAGAGAAATATGACAAAAATCTCCCTGGAAAACACAGAACTGTGGCTTTCCCAGTGTAACACGTAAGCTGTCTCTTAATTTTACTTCTTCTTTGGTGGATAACAGCAATCCTGAGAGAGCTGGTCCCCAAATTTTTTCTGGACATATTTGGAAAGGCATCTCAATTGGAATCCTGTCCAAACAAAATTGATATTACTCTGATCATAAGATCAAATTAGTCCAGTCCAACTAAACAATTTACAATGCCTCAACTTTGGGGTGAGGGTTTTCTGGCACCTCCCATGGTTACACCATGACTCTGAGAGTCCTCTTTCTATCATGTGTAATAGACTCCTCCTCCCTAGGTTTTTATCACATGAAGCACCTGGTTTCTGAGTAGTGTTGTTTCTGCATGCCACCATTTCTAAACTGGATTTTTTGTGATTCAGGCTCTGTGTAAAATATTAAAATTAATCTTAAATTTCAAAAGAAGAAGAAGAAGATGATGATGAAGAAGAAGAAGAAGAAGAAGAAGAAGAAGAAGAAGAAGAAGAAGAAGAAGAAGAAGAAGAAGAAGAAGAAGAAGTAGTAGTAGTGAAGGCCACAGGCTGAGGAGATCACAGGAAGATTGAACATGGAACTGAGTCAGAGCCCATGCTGAAAGGCAACCCTAAGGAACCTGTGATGAGCCCTCATATTCACTAATGGAGGAAGAGGGGAGGCCTGCCCTTTCTCTGAGACAAACCATGTAATATTAGCTTAGTCTTGTCTGTACTATATATAAAGTTATATAAAGCATATAAAATAAAAGGGAGAATTGTGACGTAGAATCAAAAGAAAGTACAATCATTTCAAGCAGGTCACTGAAATTTCAGTGTTGGAGTCAGAAGATACTGCTTTATCGCAACCATTGGCAATGTGTGAAGAGTTAATAAAAGTATCATAAAAATGAAAAAAAAGGTATTTTGAGAGAGATTTGGAAACTTGAATTAAATGGTAATAAAATAAAATAAAAACTGTAACATCTATAGGTAATTTTCCACATGGTTGAATTTGGCATAGTTTGAAAGCTGCAGAAAAAAAATTATAAGAAATGCCAAAGCATGAGACCTCCAAAGCCATGTGCAAGAGAAATATAAAATAGGAGAAGGGCATAAATAGTTGAACAAGCATACACGTGATAAGGCAAGGCTCATGTGGAGAGGAGGAAGCCCCAGGCTTCATGTGCCATGGAAAAGTTTATCCTCTGGGCCAGCCCCCATCCTGTACCAGCCACTCCTCTGCCTTTGCTGAAGTGGGTTGTGCCCTATTTCATTGCATGGCATTGTCCATTGATCACTAAGGTATCACCTGGAATTTTCTCCTCTGTGTACACTAATTCCCTGGGAGTATTGTGGGGTGAGTTATGGCAGAGGGGTTTGCTTGTGTTCCCACAGCTTCATGAAGTCTTCTTTTGTTTGGAGCCACAGAGAGCTCTTTGGAGAGCTACAGAAGTACAGACACACACCTGGTTTTCCTTTGGACTTGACACACAGCATTGGGCAGGTGAATCCAATCTCTTTGTATAAGTTTCCATGATTTTTAATAGAAAAGTGATTGCATCCCTAATTGTGAGCATTAGAGTCAATTACCCTGATACCTGAACTTTAGCTCCAGTCAGTGAAACAAAAATCTCTGGGGAGTACTCTCAAGCATTAGGTTTATGAAGCTTGCAGCAAGGTTCCTAGATGTTATGACTAGTATAAAATAAATGTTAATGGACCAAGGTCTTGAGTACATATCATAAATTTGTATTCTGGCTTTTATATATTTATAGAGGCTTGAATAGTTTCTTTTTTCTTTGGTACTTGGGATTGAACTCAGGGGCACATAACCACTGAGTCATATCCCCAGTCCTATTTTGTATTTTTATTTATAGACAGTGTCTCACTGAGTTGCTTAGCACCTCAATTTCACTGAGGTTGGCTTTGAACTCACAATCTTTCTGCCTTAGGCTCCCAATCCGCTGGGATGGCAGACATGTTCCACCTCACTCAGCTTGAATAGATCTTTAATTTCTCTTCTATTTATTTATCTTTAAGATGGGGCTAATGCCACTTGCTTCCCAAGATTATAGTGAGAATTAAATGAAGTCATAGATAGTTAGCACTTAGTGCCTAGTGAGTGCTCCATAAGCCAGGGGGATGACAGGCCTTTGTATTTTTGATTTGTGGGCACCCAGATATAGCTCTTTTGGCAAAGCCTTGAACTACTCAGCAGAACCCTGTTTCAAAAAAACAAAACAAAAACAAAAATAGGACTGGTGATGGGGATGTTGCTCAACGGTGAAGCATGCTGAATATCAGTCACTGGTACCAAAAATGTCATTTAATTTAGGACATTGTAATTATTTTATTAGTATGTTCATTTGTGACCTATACGTATATGGGCATAACATCATTGACTAGTCTCATTTCTCAGTACCTGAATCATCTCTCTTATCCTCTCTTCCATCAGTCTAAACTCAACTATTCTTTCTCCAATTTTTTTGAGATCCACTTCTTTTTTCAACTTCATTTTTTTTTTACCTTTCACATATGATGGAAAAGACTTGACAATTGACTTTCTGCATCCAATTTACTTCATTTAATTTGATGTTCTCCAGATTCATTTATTTCCCACAAATGATATAATTCCATTCTTGTGTATGGCTGAGTAGAATGAGTAAACTTGTGAAAATATGTGTAGATGCTATTTTCTGAGGATGTCACCTGCCAGTACACAGGACCTTCAGTGTCCAAGCTCAGCCTGCCATTGTGTGAACCAGGGAATGAAGATTTAGGAAGCAAAAGGTCTCATGTGAACTATTTGAGGTCTTCCAATCTGTGGCTCTGACTACTTGTACATGCACCAACCAGCCTGGTAACTTCCAGATTGTCCTTTATTGTCTGCATTGATGACTAACCTGTCTCAGTGGTCTGTTTTCAGTACAGTTTTGGTCTCAAGAGGAGGAAGTCAATATGAAGGTAAAATCTCCTGATTCTCCAAGTGTCAGATGTAGGATTTGGCTCCTTCCCTCAATTCTTTCCCTTTTGTCCATTCATGAAACTGCCTTTATCCACTTTACATTAGTCCTCTCCTCATGTGGCACCTTTGTATTCATTCTGCCCTGAGCTCTGGTTGGGGGTAGGGAATCTAGAGTCAGAGCAGACCTGGGCCCACTGGCCACATGAAATTAATTATTTTATTTTTTTTTTACTTTTCAAGGATTCATGTTTCCCATGTTGTGACGTGGGATTGACAGCTAGTAATGGTGACACTTAATGACATCATGAGCAATTGATGACCATGTACTGGACTATTGTTTTTGAGAATTTTATCCCTGACCTCTTCACTGGCAATAAAAACTCCATGAGTTGAAGCCATGTTTACACCCATGTTTCAGGACAGGAATGCTCAGCTGTGTCGAGTTAACTTGCTTAAGGTGACACAGCTAGCAAACGGCAGCTTCATTGTTGCTCTGGGAACAGAGGAAAAAAATGCACAGATGAGCATGGTAAAGTGTTGGCACATAATGATCAGGTCATAGAGCAGGAAAATGATGTACAGGTGCAATGGAAAGACTGGCTCTAACCAGGATACAGGCAGGGCCACTGAGGAGGTGGGAGCAGAGTCCAGAGTGCAGCGTAGAATGAGGCTTCACTCCTATCTTAAAGAGGTAGCTCAGAGAGTAACACCACAGGAGGCCTGCGCCTACCTTGCAGGGATGGGGCCAAGAGGGTTGTTCCCAAATTTGACATGTAGAAATGCAGAATATAAGGATTGGGCTTGGTGGAAAGCCCCAAGCTCCTTGCTGTTGTATGTGCATATGCATAGGCACATACATGGAGGGATGCCCAGAGAGTTGATAACCTGTGTAAAATTCAGGGAAGAGTTCATATTGAAGGAACAATTGAAAAGACAGAATTATCACTTTAAATATATTTTAGTCTGTTTGGACTGCTCTAAGGGAGTACTAGAAACATATACCTTACAAGCAAAAAAAAAAAATTCATTTGTGGACTTCTGAAAGCTCAGACGTCCAAGATCAAGTTTCCAACAGGTTTATTGACAATTGAGAACCTGCTTTTTCATAGACAGCTGTAATTTGAAGGTTTGTGTCCCCTTGGGTACCTTGGTTGAACTTCTCTCCATTAAGGTGATGGTATTAGAAGGTGAGTCTTTGGGGAGGTGTTGAGGTCCTGAGGCTGAAGACTTCATCAGTGGAATTAATGCTCTAATGAACAGTGCTACAGGCTAGCTGGCTTCTTCCACCACATGATGACACAGCCAGAAGCTTCTATCCATTAGAAATGTCCTTTCCAAACATTGAATTGCCTTGTGTCTTGATCTTACACACTGTGAAAAATGAGTGTCTGTAGCTTGTAAAACACCCAGTCTACCATATATTATTATAACAGCTTGATGAGAGTAAGGAGGTACACCATCTCTCTCCTCAAAGGATAAATTGAGAAGTTTCTTTGCAGCTTTCTTTTAATAAATGACAATAATCCTATTCTATGACTTAATAACCTGCAGAACCCCACATTTGTCTGCCTAGGCTCATGATAAACTACCACAACATTAAAATACATACTCACACAGGGTCTAGGACTGGTCATTTTTCCCCAACTGTGTATAGCCAAGCTTCTGAAACCTGGACCTGAAAGTATCTGTCAAGTCCTCTCTGTGTTCTTGGCATTAAACTTTCAAAGAATTTTTCAGTGTATATTAATAGTCATATCTGTGTATTCACCAGGCTGCTGACACTAGATAAGAAGTGGCCCCTGCCCTTGTAAACTCCAGTCTAATATAGAAAGAATAAAACCCATGTAGTCCCTTTCTGTGCTGACACTAAACATTGCATATGAATCCTGTGATCCTTTATTGCCAATTTACTGATCAGTAAATGTTTTATCACAGTAAGCATTGCTATTTTAGGTAAACATTTTGTTCACATTGAAGAAAAGATCCTGGAAATCATGCAAGCTTAAGAAATTAATTAGTCACACAATAGTATGGTTAAGGTTTGGGTTTTCAGACTCTAAACCGTGTGTTGAGCTTGATTTTTGTCCTTTGATTTAACTCTATGTTTTGAACATGGTTTTTGTTTATGTGGCTCAAATATAAACCCATGTTAAAATACACTGAAGACTCACCTATATTCCATCCCCACTAAGCTTTAAACATTGCCCTTCATGAACAACTGATTTAATTGTTTCTAGTATATATTCTTACTGTTTCTTGTTCTGGTAGGAGGCAATAATAATAATATGTTATTGTGTAAATTTCTTTCTTACCCAAAAGGAAGTGCTCCTGTATATCCTGTCTGCCCCTTATTTTTCACTCAGTGAAACAACCTGGAAAACACTCCACATATGCAATAATCTTAACTTTCCATGGTTTAGATAGACTAAAGTTGGAACTAAACAAATGATGGACATTTGGGCTATTTCTGAATTTTATTTTTAAACAATATTTCTGTATTGAATAGCTCTGGGAATCTATTTTATATTCTTGCAAATGTACATTCAGTGTTCAGTCCTGCAAGAATTATTGCTTTATCATTGACTATTTTTTGTACATTCAAATAATAAAGCCCAATTCGCTGGAGGGTTGCAACATTTTTATTTCTCCCAGCAGGTATACAAGTTCATGCTTTTTGTAGATGCTCCACATACAGAGGCCACATTTTGGATATTCTCTGCACTATTACAATGTGCTTGCAATTTCTTTTTTTTTCTGAGAGCACCATTTCCTCTTTTTGTTATTTTTTTTTCTTTTTACATATGATTGATAACATGTCATGGTTACAGAAGAAAACAGCAGTGTCCTACTCTAATAAACCCATGGCTTTGTGAGAGTCCAATGCTGAAACCAATAATTTCTTCCCAGTACAAAGATCACCAAGGATACAATGCATTTTGGTAGTTTGTGTCTTCCAACAAATTGATCTATGTAATCTAAGTCCTTATACCTATGGGCTGAGAGTTTTAAATATTGTTTATTTATTTTAATGTTAATATATTAATAGTGATAACATCATTTATTTTTTTAGTTAGAGTTTATCTATTTATTGACTTTTAGAAAGACCCGAGGACATGAACCTTAGAAAAAAGACTTCCTGGAACACCCCCAATATTGAAAATAAATGCCTTAGCAATTAATACATTGGTACAATTATTCAGCATACAGTAATATATATAAGATCATGTTAGGTCACATTGATGATGGCAGTAGAAGAGAATAAGAATCAAGCATTCAAGAATATGTAGAATACCCACAAGGAACAAGGAATCACAGGCTCTGCTGTGAGAATTGATGGTTGAACTTTGCCAAGCAGGAGCTTCTGGGGCTGAAGGTGATGTCATAGTGAACACTCAGTGGGCAGGTGGTACAAATGGAGAAGCACCCCCAAGGAACTTGTGAAAGTAGATTATTATTTTTTATTTGATATCATCTCCAAAATTCTGAGACAAAAATATCTGTAACTATGAACCCCATAATTATCAGCATCCCAAGATGTATTAGGGCCAAGATACCAATGGTAAAGTTCTTGAGCTAAATGTTGTGCTAGAAAAGGAATGTTAAGTTGCATAAGAAAATTATGGTCTTAGTTGAAATATCAAGACAAACTTCAGAGGAAAATGTGTTTTTTTACTAATAAAATAATATTGTTTGTTGATCTTTTTCATATTCCATATTAATAGTATATATCTTAGGAGAAAATGAAGCAGAAGCCTTTGTTTCAAATAGTGTCATCTTCATCAATCTCAGCCCATCCTATTATCATGGATATATGTGGATTCACCCAACACACATTTTTCTCACTTCAGTTATCAAGTCCCTCTAATATCCTCTAGGTGCCATTGCAATATTATTACCAAATTATGTCTGAATTATGTAATGGTAACTGTGCTCCCACTGTACATAGGCTTTCTTATAGATTCAGAATTACCATATATTATCAAAATAGTTCTTGGTATAATCTCATCTTGAGGTTTTCTGCTGTAGTGTGTTACTTTGATTTCATCTTTCTCTTCTTGATTAAGCAGTAAGAACATATTGAAAACTCTACAATTTTCAGTGAATTGAAATGGAAGGGTTGCACAAAAGTAATGAATTGCAGCCATATGAAAAACTGAACCTCAATGTAGAGGGTGTGCACACAGATGTATTTTTTTTAGTGCTGTATTTTGTCCATTTACTACCTGACCTAATACCTTTAATATATCATCTAAGATGACACTGAGAAGCATGCCCTCTAAGATGATTTTTTGATTTGTATTTATAATCTTTTATTGAGTTAAAGTATTACCTTGATGCTAAATCTGATCATTTTTTATGACATATAAGGACTCATATTACATATATTCTAGAGGTATTGTGTATGAAAGAAGAACAAGTATCAAATATGGATGTGTTTCTGAAATAAGAAGTCCTCAGTAGAAATGCTGGCCATTATGTTTTAATTATGCACTTCCTCATATATGTGATTTAATAGATTTAAATCTTTTCTTTTAATAATGGCTATGTATGTTGTTGCTTCAATTGTTTTCATAATGTTAAAATATTCTAGCAATATGTGAGAAAGCTCTTTGGCAGTATCTTAGGCCTGTCTTTGAATCCCCAATGTAGTCATCCATCTTGCATATATATATATTATCATGACCAGAAAAAAATATTTTAAGTGCCCAAAGTCCAGATATTGAATATCAGTAGAAATATTTTATTATCGTCTTCTCCTCAGTCATCTGGAATAAAGGTGGTAATTAAAGTCACAGTGTAGATAGACTCAAAGTCATTCCATTGTAAGGTTTTAAATTAAAGAACAAGAATTTGACCCCAGCATAAAAGATGAACTTCCATAAAATCCCAATATTCATCTGCAAGAAGGAAACAGAATATATTTCTTCAGTAAACAAACCATACATAAAATTGATACAAAAAATTTGATGTTAATCTGATGGAATATTTTCTATACAAGGCATGTTGTGTTTTAAGTAAAGTGTCTGAAATAGTAGGTATGTATTTTAAATTGTTTCAAGCCACATATTTAAAAACATGAGTTATCGGAGCTAAGATTGTGGCTCAGCGGTAGAGTGCTTGCCTAGCACATGTGAGAAACTGTGTTCAATTCTCAACACCACATAAAAAATAAAATAATAAAATAAAGTGTAAACAAGGTTTGAAAAAAATAGCAGTCATCAGAAAACCATGTGGATGAGGCTAAATCATTCCATGACTCTTTAGACCTTTTAGATATAAAAGATATGACAATAAGATAAACCAAAATAGTGAAACATTTATGAACATAGGATACCATTTTAAAATCTGAGGTGATGTAGATATTTGGCTAAAACATCAAAGAGTTGATTTCTGTTTATTTTAATTTTTAACTGGAATCTACTATTTGTACTTGGATATGAGACCCATTATTGTAACTCAACATGTGTATATAGTGTGTAATAATTAGATCGGGGTAATTTTCATCTAATTAAAATTATTATTCTTTGTTTGAAACCTGCAAATTTCTGGCTATTTTGATTTGTTTAAGTTATTATAGAACATAATCACCTTATTGTGCTTTAAAACCTAAGAGTTACTTTCTGGTCTTAACTGTTTTTGGCACTCCTTACACACAATCAGTCTCTTTCTCATTCTTATCATAAATCTGGTTAGCATTTCTGTTTTCAGTTTCTGTGTAATCTTTAACTTTTCAGCTTCAACACATAAATTACACATGCAGTATTTGTGGGAAAATAAATGTCATTACTAAGAAAAATTAAATATTATCCTCAATTAATAATTTGGGAAATTGGCATAATTCTGTGCATTCACTCATTCAGTGTTTTGAACTTGTCTATAATAATAAATCTGGAAAAAGAATAAAAATATATAAATCAAATATCCATATGTTTTCAAGATTTTATGGGTCACATTTGGTCAATGAGAGTAAGTTTTGTGACATCTATTTTTATAAAAAAATGGCATATGCTAATTCTTATAAATTTATTTATAATAAGTGAATATATTATATGTATGTTTTTGTATTGTAAGTTTAAATAGATCCATATTACCATGGAATAAGTAACTTTAAAAATTGTATTAGAGTTGGCTCAGTAGCACAGGCCTGACATTTTAGTGAATGTGGAGGCTGAGGCAGGAGTATTGAGAGTTCAAAACCAGCCTCATTATCTTGGTGAGGTCCTGAGAAATAATTTAATCCTGTATCAAAATAATAAAAAAAAAGAAGGAAAAGGGGACCCAGACACAGTGGCATACACCTGTAATCCCAGTGGCTCAGAAGGCTGAGGCAGAAGGATTATGATTTCATAGTCAGCTTCAACAACGGTGATGAACTAAGAAAATTAGTGAGACTCTAAATAAAATACAAAATGAGGCTGGTGATGTTGCTCAGTGGTGGAGTATCCAATAGTTCAATCCCAGAAGGGACAAATCAAATAAATAAATAAAAGGTGCTGGGGATGAGCTGGGCCTGTGGTTCAGTGGTAGTACAATTGAATTGCATGGCATGTGTGAGTCATTGGATTTGATTCTCAAAACCACATATAAATAAACAAAATAAAAATCTATCAACAAAGAAAAAATATTTAAAAAAAACTGGAGATGTATTTCAGTGATTAACCACCAAAATGCACTCACCCTGTACCCCTTCTCCACCTGGAATGCCCACCCTAACACATGTGAAAGAACAATATCTCAGCCTGGCCACCTATCCAGCAGTTCCCCTTTAACAGTCCATGAGGACACATTCCTCACTTGATGCCCATCCTTTCATGCCACTGTGTGACTATGCACTGGGCCTACACTAAGCCACCTTAACAACCTGGTTGTTAAGGCCCAGGTGCAGGTATCCCTAATTCATTCCACTGGGACCTTATATTTTATAAAATGGGTTTCTAATAATTCAAAATGACAGGTTTAGGGGCTGAAAGTACAGTTCAGTAGTAAAACGAGTGTTTCCCATGTGCCTGGCTCTGGGTTCCTCTGCCATGCGACCAGTATGAGCTTCATGAAAGAAGATTCAGTGCATAAGAATTGCTAGAGAGTTTTAAATTAATTAAATTAACGCAGCTCCAAGATGGCTTCTCCTAGCTCCCGCCTCCAGCCACCTAATCTGTTGTCAAGGTTTACAGAAGAGACTTGCAAGAGAGGGAGAGCACGCCAGGGAGTGACTTTTTATTGGGCAACAATAAATTCAAGGGAAAATTCCCATCCAATGAAGGATAAGGGGGGCAGCATCTCAAGGTCAGGGCTGGCAATTGGGTCTTAGGTCAGTGGCCAGGTGCACCTCTGCATGGACAAGCCCTTGGACCTGGGAAAGGGTGGGGAAGGCTTTTTAACACAGGCTGTGTTTAAGCGCCTCTCACCCAGCTAGGGAGTTAACTCAAATCACATGTAAGGATGGCCTCCCACAGGATCCAACTCCAGCATGTAAAAAAAAAAAAAAAAAAAGCCAGGCAGGCCTGGTGGCACATGCCTATAATCCCAGTGACTATAGAGGCTGAGACAGGAGGCTCACAACTCTAAGGTCAGCTTCAGCAATGTAGTGAGGCCCTAAAAATCTTAGAGAGACACTGTCTATAAATTATAAAAAGGGTTGGGGATGGTTGTTCAGTGCTTAAGACATCCTAGATACAGTCCCACCAACCAAAAAACAGAACCAAATCCAAACTAAAAGTGAAAAACTAACTGTATTCCCCATTATTCTTTGCAGGTAGGGGTCTCTATGATTCTGTGCTGGCCAATGAGATATCAGTGGAAGCCACTGGGCCTCTTAGATCTTTGTTCTTTCCTTTTTCCCTTTCCCCTGATTGCTGTACTGAATGGACTGCAGAATGAAAAACAGAAAGGGTTCTGGGGCATGATGCCATAGCTGGATAGCCATAGCAGCCCAGACTGCCAACCACTGGGCTTTTTGATTTTCAAGTAAAAGGAAATCTTTTTCAGTATTTGATGGGTATATTTTTCTAGGAGTGGAAAGACAGATGCATTGATTTTTCTCCTTGTTCTACTTTCTGTTCATTGTCCTCAGGTTCAGGAACAATGTAGGTCAAAAGAACCAGCCATCTTTTCCACCAATTCTTTTTCAGGTCTCTGGGGATGGAGTGGAAGTATAACACAAAACCTCTACAGTACCTAATCTGAGCCCTTGGGGCAGAGTTCAGCCTGAGTCATCTCCAGGATCCCTCATCTGTCCCAGAATGTTCACAGAGAGTGAGTATCTTTCCTCTTGATGCCAACACTCAAGTCCAGAATGCCAAGAATCCCATGGCTCTCCTGAGAATTGTTCCACAACAGACTAACACTGGTCCCAATCTCAATTCCTGCACTGATGGGCCATTGGGAAAGTGATTTTAAGCAAGCCTTACTGTTCCCAATTTTGAAGTGGGTCTTCTCCAAAAAAGACTTGCATCTAAATGAACACAGAAGGAAGAAGCCAGGGTCCAAGGACTGAAAATGAACCCTGACTCCAGAGAAACCTAGGATTTGAAAAGATTTCCAATTAAAGTGAGGTGGCAGGTAAAGCATAGACCTTGACATAAAACAATAGCCTGAGAGCAAAATGTCAGGTGTGGGCAAGGACGTATGTGTGAGAGACTGATGTTTCACAGCCTCCACAACAGGTAAAAATGAATGCTACAATTATAATATGTAACATAAGAAAAAGGAATCACATTTTTTTTCCTTTTTTATTTCTATTCTTTTTGTTCTTTCTTTCTTTTTCTTTTTCTTTCTTTCTTATTTTTGTACAAGGGTTTGAAACTAGGGGAAATTAACCACTGAGCCTCATATTCAGATTTTTTAATGGTACTTTTTAGCTTTTGGGGTATTCTTATATCAAACAAGCATTTTGATCACAAAATAAATATGTCATGTTAGCAACTACACCTCTTTTACTGATTTTGTTTTTTTTCTTTCCATAAGTTCAAGTGAAAATGCTGTGTTTTCATATTTAATAACTTTTAAAATAATTTTAACCATTAGTTTATTTTTTTATGTGGTGTTGATATAACCAGCACCTCGTGTGCACTAGGCAAGCACTCTCCCACTGAGCCACAAACCCAGCCCACATTTAACCCCATTTTAATCAAATTCTTTCTTTCTACCCATCCTTGCTTTTTTATTCACCCTTCAATCTATGTGACTAAAAAGTCCTGGGAAATGATACTGCCTAAAGTTTATTCTGGTGTTTGGGGCACTGGGTTTTGGCAAGATTCCCACCCCTTTCCCAGTTTTGCAGTATTCTGCTGTATATTTTGAATTCTTTATAGAAGCCTTTAGCATTTTTGTGGAACAATGCAATCAGTTTCCCAAAATATGGCACTATTTTTGAAAGGTTTGTGGATATTGAATGACATGATGAGAAAAGCACCTGGCATAGTGTGGTTGTGTGATTCTGAGAGGACACAAATTTCTTTGTGAGGTCACACATGGTGTTCTTACCTAGAATGTCCTTCCCTTTGATCTTTAGAATACTTCAATTTATCCTTTAATACCTAGTTGAATGTGAAGAATGTGTACTCCCAACCAATACCTATACCCAGCCAACCAGACCCCTTCTCTTTGTTGTTTTGCAGCAACAAAGCAACAGCAGAAAGGCTTCCAGTGTTCTCATATAGCAATGGGGTTCAGCGAGAACTATATAGGTGTTTTGGCCACTGAAATCACCTGGCAAAACCCAGATCCTGGTTTTATTGAACTTTGCTATCAGATTCTGTGACCTCCCCAGCATCATTTTTTTTAATTAAATCATCTAGTTCAGTTTCTACAGCTTGAAGTCCAAGTTCCCAACTCCTGCCCCATCACTACAGCATTGGGTCAGGCTGTCATAATAAACCATAGTTATACAGAAGTCATTATAAAGAGGCTTTCTATTCTGAGACAGAACCTTGAGAAAGATGGCCATGACCAGATACCTATGCTTCCTCATTCTGAGATGCCCCAGGCTGGCTGGAGGAGAGATCACAGATGACTCTTGTTTGCCAAGTAGCTGTGCCCATCCTGTACTGAAAAGGTAAGAGAAGGTGCTGGAGGCCACAGAGCTTAAAAAAAGCAGAAGGTCATGTCCTTTGCAAACATGCTTTTTAAATCTAGCTGAGCTCTTTCACAAATAGGGCAGGGACGTTGCTAGTTGCTTGACAGTGCCTCTACTGCATCCATAATACAAAGATGGTCCTGAAAACATGCTCACATTTATGCAAATAAAGTATTATCATCAGCTGGAATTTTGTAAATGGAGATACTCTGTGGTTAGCAGAGTGGTTCAAGGTGAACCATTGAAGATGTGGGGTTCAAACGTGACCAGAGCCCAAAGGTAATTGTCCCTTAGACTCAGTGGTGTCACAACCATGGGCATCTCTGCAAGATCTCTTTCATTCATTTTATATGGAGTTTTCAAGGAGCAGTTCAGAGGCCAGGTGACAGGGAGACTGGTGTAGGAGTGAACTTGATGAAAAACCATGGCTAATAAAGAAGAGCAGAGCCATTTGGTATGCTAGTGGATGGTGGTGGAATTGGGCCAAGCCAGACTGCAAAGGTTCCAGAGCTAGACAGGAAAAACCTGCAATCCCAGAGTGTTAAATATGTCATTGGAGAATGAGTCACGTGGACAGAGTGCAGGGGATCAAATGGGTGGAGTGGGCATGGCTCTATAGAACAGTGCAGGTAAGAGGCCAGATGTTGGGTGGAGCTGATGAAAAAAAGTGGAGAGGACCTAGTGGGCAGAGCTGTTGAGGCAGAGTCAGGCTGAGAGAGTGGAGCCCAACTCATAAGAATAGTCGCCGGGGAGAAGACAGGGGAAGCAAGTGGGAGGCAGCACCCCACCCAGGACCCCTTAGGTGAACACAGCCTAAGAACCAGGAGGCACAGTGATGCAGGAGCAGAGGGCATGGTGGGGGCATCCACAGGATGCAAAGGAAGTCAGGAGAGGCATCTGGTAATTCTGTCAGGAGTCACTGTGGATCCAGAGGGGAAGCAGGGTCTTTGGGCTCTGAGAAAGAAATGTGACCTCAGGATCTGCTCCACTGGGGGCCTCAGTTTCCCCTCTTACCCACTGAGGCAATGGAGGGAGGCTGAACATGCCATGGCACAGCCTTTCTTTCTTTCTCCCTCTCATTGGATGCTGTGCACTTTCTATATTTTCAGGTTGGTTGGGTACCATGGGGTTTCTGGAAGGGGTCTTTGGGATATTGCCTGAGACACTTTGTTTTTGGGGAACAATAATTTTTTTCTGGTGTGTTCACAGAGACTTCTCTTGGTGCCTGCTGTTTACATATTGAGACCCTGAAGTCCAGAGAGGGTAAGCCTGTGATGCAGCCATCACTTGCTGGAGCCTGATCTGGATCGCACAGTCTCCTTCACTCACTCACTCACAGGCAGGGGTTTCATAGCACCTGAGCAATAAAAAAAAATTGATGAGGGAAGAGGCCTTGACTCTTTCCAGGTGCTACTTTGGGACACTCCCTACATCTGTAAAGTAGGACACAAAGTGACATCTGCCTCTCAGGCTGGTGTAAGGCCAAGTTCCAGCTTCATGATTCTCTAAAAGGCAGTTTGCAATGGGTGGGGCATTGGATCTATTTTGACAGTGTTATCATTTAATATTTTTTCTTTTAAACATTTATTTTTTAGTTGTAGGTGGACACAATACATTTATTTTATTTTTATGTTATGGTGAGGCTTGAACTCAATGCCTCATGCATAATAGATGAACACTCTACCTCTTGGCAAAACCACAGCCTTCATTTAATTTTATATATGGAAACATAACTCCTTGCATTAAAAACAAACAAACAAACAAAAAACTATAGTACCATGCTCTGTCCTAGGCAGAGAGGACACAGACATGAACAAAACAGCATGGGATCTCTGCTCTCATTTTCATGGGGGCTACCATTCCCCTGGACTGACCCAAGAATTCAGGCACTAAAGAGACATGAAGTACTGACCCCCTTTAGGCATCTGATCTAATGTTACCATCCACGGCAAAGTTTTACCTTCTCAATTATTCTGAAACACACACTTCTCCATGTCATTTAGCTGCCCCAATCCTTTCCTACCTGTGAGATAAAGGCCTCCTTAAGTATCCCTTCCTTTCTTGCTTCTCCAGTTGCATTTCCCCACCCCTCTTTGAGGTTTCAAGAATTTCTGTCTCATCCCTACTTGTACTTACTGCTCTGCTTAATGTGGGTACTTTCCCATTGTTAGAAGTGCTAAGTCCTAATTAGACACTAGATGGCACCAGAAATGTACTTTTGACATTTTTCTAGCGTCCACCAGAGTATCTGCCTACTTATGGGCTGGCTTGTTTAAAAATCATTTTAGAAAACTCTTCAGTACTTGCTTTACAAGCAGCTTTTTTTAAATTTTTTTGTACAAATCTTCATTAATTGTATGTATGAAGTTAATCATCCAGCTATGAAAGGGAGTATTACAATAACTACCCAGTGTGTGTGTGTGTGCGTGTGTGTGTGTGTGTGTGTGTGTGTGCATGAACATATATTTTTTTTTCAAAATTTATTCAGAAGTAGGATAAGGGTTTCAATTTAGTCATGGCCTCTTTCTACACCTGTTGTACCTGGGATGTTTCAAGAGTCCTTACTAATATTGCAGGTATTTCTTTCTCTTTTCTATGATGTGATTATTATAAGCCATTAAATAAAATAAATATATCTTAGAGATGCCAAGATCTCACTCTTAGTTGTACATTGGGCATCTGTAGGCCTAAGTGAATATTCAGTGCTTTTGGCAAAAACAGCTTTTAAGTCCCTCGATATGAGGAGGATTTGTGGACATTTAGCAGAACTTGTCCCCATGGATATGATTATCTATAGAATATGTATTATATAAAATGATGGCATGACTTGGTAACAGGAATAAAAATGGTTTAACATGATTTATTTATTTATAATTATATATTTTATAAATATTTAATGTACATATAATTGTATACTTATAAAGCAATGATTTTGTATACATTTATCTCTCTGTGTCCCTATTTCACACATATATGTTTATAATATTGTCTTTAAGATAAGCAAGTTTGGGGGATGGATTGGTGTGAGTGTAATTTTGAAAAGATCAAGGACAATTGCTGAATTTTTGACTTGAGGATTCTAGGGTAGTGGCTGATACCCAATCCTGTATGGAGCAGAAAAACCACATGAGGCAGGGAAAAGAGTGCTAGTCTTGAGGAAGGCTTTTTTGTTGATGTTTGTGATTTCTCCTTAATATCCACATGAACATGTCTGAAGGTGACAGGATAGGACTGGGAAGAAAATGAATATTTGGAAATCAGGGGAATGTGGAAAATACTGCCATGAGACTGAGGATGACCCTGGGTGTGGGTGAAGATACAGAAGTACAAGGAGCATTTCTCTGAGCTAGGGACACTCTTATATTTAGCATTGGTGAAGAAAAATATATGAAGGAGAAAGCGAGTGAGATAGAAAACCAGGAAAATATAATGATGTGGATTTCTGGAAGTTAAAGAGATAGAAAACCAGGAAAATGTAATGATGTGGATTTCTGGAAGAGATGATTTTAAAAAGAAAGGCAGAACCTTTTGTTGTAAAAACCACTAAAAAGTGAACTACAGTGTGGCAAAGCAGGGACCTTGAGATTTGGTGCCATAGTGGTTTCTGATGATCTCAGTGGAACCCCTGTTGTCATGTGGTGGGAACTGAAGCCAGATGGAAGATTTATGGAAAAATTAAGGTCAGCATAGTAAAGGCAATAGCTAGAGATCATTTTTCTGATTGTGTACAGTGAGATAAAGGGAGACTCAGCCAGGTGTTAACATTTATGGTCTCTGAGATGTGGGGAGAGTTCATTTCAGCAAATGTTTTTTTTTTTTTTTTTGTGGCTGCAGAAATCTTTTTCTATTACCATGTTTGCCACCTACACCCTAGAGTTGAAATTTTAGAAATAATATAAAAGCTCAATAGTAATTTCTGGAGGGTAGGAAGGGTTCTGGGGTAGGGCAAGGGATGAAAGTAGAAGATAGATAACTAGATATGATCATTATGTACCATGCATTTGGAAATTTTATGCTTGATTCCATTAACATGTGCAATAAATATTTGTTAATTAAAAACAAATTAAAACTAATTATTCTATTTGATCACTGAAAGGTAGGCACTCAACACTGATGGAGAGAGTATCCTTATGGTTTGTTTCCTGCTTGTGAAAATGGTCATTGTTAATCACCTATAAAGAGAACTGATTAAATAATTTTGGAAGAAATAGTATGGATTTGAGATGCCTTGTTGTCACAGCATGATGAGGTTATCTAATGGTCACTGAAATATTTGAAGCACTACAGTACAGCCATTGTCAAGGTAGTTGGTGCCAGGTTCATCCTTTGAGAATGTAATAATTTTCCTTCATTCCTTCACTATTTGTTGCAATCAAGTCACTGGAATCTGCCCACCCACAAAATGACAAGGATACTAAGCTCCACATGCAGGAGGGGATGCTATTCTCCTGCATTGTTTTGAACTCTTCTATATGAAAGATTTGTCTGTTCCCAACACTTTTTATCAGTGAAATCAATTTTGTTTTATCAGTAAATATATTTTCATTTGTTGCTTTCATTTATAATTTACTGTTAAAGGTTTTTTTTATTTTATTGCTTATATTTTTCTAGCTTTCACTCTTTCAGGATTTTTACTGTAGTACTTATGTCATATGTCAGGCATCCACATGTTGGACACTTTGGGAGACTCTCCTCTTACTCTTCATTTTCTTCCTCCTTCATATGTTAATGCTCATTTTTAAACTTTTCTTACCAAATCCTAGAATCACCACTTTCTCCAGGGAAATATACAACTTTTTACTGTATTTTTAGGGTACCTTGTGTAATTTGTCAGGCCCAATGCAAAATGAAACTTAGACTTCTTATCTAGAAGCAGGTGACCTCTACCATTGACATTATGCCACAGAAATCTATTTCTTTCTTCTATGATCTCTTCAAATGTCACGATACATTTTGTCTTTTAATTGTCCTTCTTATTACAACATTTTAAATTATTAGCAAGACTTCTAACATCCATCTTTATGTATGCCATATCAATTCTAAATGCAAACTTATGAACAAGTCACATTGGAGAACTTACACATCCATGTTGTGTTCATTAATACCAAAGCAGGGAATATGTTACACAGAACCAGGGCAATTGTTTTTACTACACCTTGATAACTGTGAACAATTTCACCAACTGATGTGTTAAAAAGTTTGAAAGAACTGGAAGAAAAGTGACTATGGATCATCCTGCTTTCCCTTTCTCTTCACATCCTCAGCTGGACAGGTGGGCTAAAACACAGAAGTACCTTGAGTGACAAAGCTGTCTTCATTCTGTATTTGAATATAATTCTGGTTTGACATTAATATGTGGCCTCCCTGGGTTTCATCATGCTCCCCTCTTTTTTACTTACTTGTGGATAGGATATGGTCACATTGTACCCAACTCTCTTTTAGCTCCCATATTTCCTTGGCCCACTGGAATTTGTGATAATGGGAATGAAAACTCAGTGTGCATGAAGTGGCCAAATGCAGTATACCTGCAGGTTACATTTATGTGCTGTGTTCATACCTGTGGTTTATTGCCTTCTTGAAATTTACTTATGAAAAATAAGTAGTAAGATTAAATCAATAAAAATTATGATAGCAACAGCAGAATACTCAATCAAGGACATATCCACTGTGAGCAGTAATCCTGACTGTGTAGGAAGAGCTTCATGGAGCTAGTCCTCCTTTTCCTGCCTTCTGCCTCCTCCTCTCTCTCCATCATCCTTCCCTCCCTCCATCCCTCGTATCCTCCCTTCCTCATTTGCACAATAGTAATTACACTAGGTAGGATATATGTACTCTGAAAAAAAATAAGTCTTCTCAGATAAATGGCTACACTTTGAATAATGCTGCAATAGTCATTAACTCTGGTGCCTCTTACAGAATAGTCACTCAGTGCCTGAAAGATTCTTGGGAACAAAGAAATAGGTACCCAGGTCTTTGAGTCTTCTTCAAGAAAAATTTCATTTTTTTTCCAAGATTTGGCCATCCTGACATCAATGTGTGGATTCAGATATTTGGGGCAAAGCTGTACTCTGATGATCCAATTACCTTATTCTTTTAAAATTACAAAAAATTTCTGTAGAAAATGCTTACTTTCCCTGAACACCTAAAGTCTGTTGTCATTCATTGAATGAATTTAAATTGTCTTTAAAAAGCATTTTTTCTTTAAAGTTTTCAGGAAACAAAATCATTCTTTGATATTTGGGTGAAAAAAATCAGTGAATATTCTTTTCTCAGGATAAGGTAAAATACCTTTCTCTAAATTATTATAAACTGGGCTGTTTCAAAAATCTCCCTGCAGCACTTGGGGGAGGGGAGGCCAGAGCTGCGCATGGGGGAGGTTCTTAATAAAGGTGCTATGAAAGAATGTAAGACAGGAAAATAATTAAATATTTTTACTGTGTTACTGTTATCATTCAGGGATATAGCCATTGATTTTACTGAAGAGGAATGGGAATGCCTTCAGCCTGCTCAGAAAAACTTATATAAAGATGTGATGTTAGAGAACTATAGAAACTTTGCCTTCCTTGCCATGACTCCACATGATACCCAAGAATATTCACCATAGAAGGGCATAAAACATATATTTCACAAATTGATAAATGGGAAATATAGAAGTTGTGATCTTGACTATTTACAACAAAAGAAAATATGGAAAACCACAAGTGAGAGTGAACACCAGAAATCATATAAAAAATCAGGCGTTGTTCACCACCAGAGAATTTATACTGGAGAGAAGCCCTACAAATATAAACAATGTGGCAAAGCTTTTAGTAAAATAAATGGTCTTATTAACCACAGAGTAACCCACACTGGACAGATGCCCTACCAATGGGCAGAATGTGATAAAGTTTATAAAGAAAAATCAATCTTTATTAAGCAAAGCAGAATTCACACTGAAGAGAAGCCCTACAAATGTGAAGAATATGGTAAAGTTTTTAGTCAAAAATTAAACATTATTTACCAAAGAAGAATTCACACTGGAGAAAAGCTTTACAAATGTAGAGAATGTGGCAAAGCTTTTAGTAAAAAAACCAGACCTTATTCACCATAGCAGAACTCACAGTGGAGAGAAGCCCTACAAATGTAAAGAATGTGGCAAATATTTCAGTCATAAATCACTCCTTATTCGCCACAGAAGAACTCACACTGGAGAGAAGCCCTACAAATGTAAAGATTGTGGCAAAGCTTTCAGTAGAAAAGTAGGACTTACTTACCACAGCAGAACTCACACTGGAGAGAAGCCCTACAAATGTAAAGATTGTGGCAAAGCTTTCAGTAGAAAAGTAGGACTTACTTACCACAGCAGAACTCACACTGGAGAGAAGCCCTACAAATGTAAAGAATGTGGCAAAGCTTTCAGTAAAAAATCAGACATTATTTGCCACAGCAGAACTCACACTGGAGAGAAGCCCTACAAATGTAAAGAATGTGGCAAAGATTTCAGTCATAAATCACTCCTTATTCGCCACAGAGGAACTCACACTGGAGAGAGGCCATACCAATGCAAAGAATGTGGCAAAGCTTTCAGTTGAAAATCACACCTTATTTGCCACAGAGAATTCACACTCGAGAGAAGCCCTACAAATGTAAGGAATGTGGCAAAGCTTTTAGAATAAAACAGGCATTATTCACCATAGAAGAACTCACACTGGAGAATAGTCCTAAAAATGTGAATAAAGTGACAAAACTTTTAATAAAAAATAAAACTTTATTCACCACAGCAGAAGACACAATGGTGAATATGAAATGTAAATAAAGTGATAATACTTTTAAAGAAAAACTAAACCTCATTAACAACAGAATTTATACAGGAAAGAACCCCTATGAATGAAAACAATGTATCAAAGCTTTTAATAAGAAATCATTTCTTTTTCACCACTAGGCTATTTATTCTGAAAAGAAGACATATAAATATAGAGAATGTAGAAATATTTTAAATTATATGTTGTACATTACTAGAAATCAGATAAAATATGCTGGAGTGAAGCTTTATAAATGAGACCATTGAACCATTCCTCTAAGAAAGGGTAAAAATTTAATCATCACCACAATAATCTTAGCAGAGAGAAAGTTTTGAAATGTGAAAATTGACAATGTGACAATGTCTCCAAAATGTATTCACCAATACTCAGCACCTGTGGATACATACTGGTAAGAGAGAAAACAAATGGGGGATAAAACATTTCATTGCCACATGTTTCTTAAACACTACTGATTGGTGTAGAATTCACTGTCCCCAGAAACTCTAAAATGTTAAATAATATTTCCAAAACTTAATCAAATTTTAAATTCATTGAACATCTGAAAACTCATACCAGTAGTGAACATTGAAAATATTTTGTACAAAATATATGCCTTATACAACAACTAAACATTTATAATAAACACCCTGACAAATATGAGAGTAAAATCATTATCTATACATTAAACCTTGATATATATGAGTATCAGTAAAAGACAGAACTCATTTAAATATAGAATATAAGTAGTTGTGTTTAACTTTTGTTTAAATTTATTAAGCATTATCAAGTTATTTGGTAGTAATATCAGTCATAAATATCATACAAGCATGGTGCAGAAACCTTATCTTTGAAAGCATATAATTTTTTTCTAAATAAAGTATTACTATTTTCACTTTTAAATATTAGAGAAAACAGTTATAAGAGATCTATCTTTTGATGTTTAACACTGAATTATAATACTTTACACTTTTTTTTTTGTATTGCAGTTTAAATTTAAGGATTTTTAAACACTGAGCCACGTTCCTAAGCCCTCTCCCCACTATTTCAAATTCTGAGACTGGTCTTGCCAAGTTGCTTGAAATCACACTAAGTTTCTGAGGGTGAGTTTAAGCTTCTGAAAATACTCAGCTTCCCAATTTGCTTGGATTACAAGCAAGGACCATCATGCTCACTTTACAGTGCATTGTTTTTGCCTATATTTACCTTATGTATGCAATATGTCTTTATAACTGAATATTTGTTTATATGTTAACACTCATGTATTGCATCATGTCACAGTGTTCCACTTGACTAAATGTTTTATGCAACAGTAAAACACTATTGAGTAAATAATAAATAAATAAATAAATAAATAAATTATTATAAACTGCTCTTATTACAGAAAAGTCAGTAATATAATAGAAAATAATTTAGTTTTTATTGCTGATGTTTTTTTTTTTTTTTTTTTTTTTTTTGTTAGTTAGTTAGTTTGTTTGTTTTTGGTTCTGTTCCTAGTAAAACAACATAAGACCTCTCACTAGACCACGACATGTATGGCTTGTTGTATAAGAGAATAAATTAAACAAACAATGAAACAAACAACAAAAAAAAAACTAATGTTTTATGTGAGTGTGTATACTCTTAAAATATATTTTTTCAGATTTTTCAACTAAAAACAACTCAGAGTAATGACACTTAATATAAATTGATATCCTCCCGTAGATCTTTATTTTCCAAATGACTAGTTTGTGAGAAGTAAATATGAAGAGTAAACTGAGAAATTTTCTCTTAGAAAGAAATCAAGGAAAGAATAGAGAGTGAGAGAAAAGAAGGAAATAACCAATAAAATGAGGAAGGACGGAAGTAGATAAGAGAGAAAGGAAGGAATAAATTTGACTATTTTTTTTTTATTTGGGAATTAAGACAGGTTAAAAACCTTCTTCCTAAGGAAGCCAGTTTTCCTTCCAATTACCCCTTTCCATTATAGTCCATCTTCTCATTCTCACCCTCATCATATTGAATATTTAGCAGATATACATTGTGATTATGAACTAATCTGTGCTTGAAGATAATTTCTTCATAAACTGTACAGTCCAGCTTAGTCATGAGCAGGGAGTTTAAGAACTGTGAAAAAAAAAGAACTGTGGATGCCAATCATGCAGGATTTTCTCTTTCCCATTCTAGGAACCACATGAGATCCTCTTTTCTTTTAACATTGGCTGAGAATGTAAAGGAAGGTCCTAACTGGCCCTGATTATGTCCAAATCTACTAAATATTGTTGTGAGCATAATGGAACTTGATCTGGACAGAAATGATTCACAGACCCTGTTATCTGTTTCTAGTAGGTTAGTTATAGTAACTACCATAGCTCAGAAATGCAAGATCTACATGAAAAGGGTTAAGTGATGAAAAAATAAATGGAGAAAGAATATGGAGCTCTCAGTATCACCAAATGCCTGCTATTTATCACATCATTCGGACTGTGTTTCTCAGTAATATCACCCAAAATTTATCTAGCCCTTAATATGTATCAGCATACTTCTAGGACTATCTTTATTTAGTTTAACCAGAGATTTGTTGAGTAAGAAAAATAAAGTACTCTCATTTTATAGGTAGCATATTGGAAGTGAGGTAGACTTAAAAAAAATCTCAGATAATTTTCTCATTTATATGAGTGTAGTAAAACAAGTTTAGAACATCTTTTTCTTAGTATTCAAAGAATTACTACCTATGGAACAGAGCGATAAATAAATCACTTTTTATTGATGTAAAAGCATCTTTTGAATGTAAGGTACTAGTTTATTCACTAAGGACTTATGTTCACTGTTCTCTAAAAAGATAATGAAAATTGTAAAAATAGAAAAAAAAGAAAGAAAAATAAGTTTGTTGGAAACTATTTATTCTCAGTATAATTTTTATTGTTCAGGACCAGTCCTAGGGCCGGGTATGTTTCAGGCAAGAAAAATCACCAAGCCTTCTCTAATTGTTTTAATGAACAGATTTTATTTTAAGAAGACTTGTAGATTTACAGGAAAGTGAAGCACATAGTACCATGATACCATATTTCTCCCCTTATTCAGAGTTTTCACTACTTTTTTCTTTGTATATTACTGATAAATATTTGATGTAAGCAAAAAATCAAAATATTTTGCCAATAGTGATGATATTTAATAATTATTAATGGCAATAAATAGTTTAATTATTTATTAAAACACTAATTTTACAGTTTTTAAAGCATTGACAAAGAATAATGACAATTTTCACAATGATGGCATCTTACAGAGTAGATTCACCATGCCAGAAGTCCCTGTTCTTCACCACTTTAGCATCTTCTAGTCCCCCTTATTTCTTGGCAATGTTTAACATTTTTAATGTTTTGACTTTTCCAGAATGTCACAAATTTGGAATCACACAATATGGCATTTCAGACAATATTTTTGTTCTGGCAATATGTATTTATGTGGCCTCCATGTGTTTTCATGTTTATAGTAAATCTCATTTTTTAAAAATTTTTGAATGACTCTCCAGGGTATGGATGTATCACAGTGTTTACAGTAATAATAGATAAATAGCTACTGAAGTCTCTCTTAGCTGTTTCCTGTTCATGGCAATCACGAATGAAGAAGCTGTTGACATTTGCATGTGGGTTTTGTGTGGACATAGTTTTGAATTCCATCAAATTAACACTGAGAAATACAATTAGTGGGCCATATTAAGTGTATATTGTAATTTTTTAAGAAGCAGCCAAACTGTTTTCCAGAGTGGCTATTCAGTTTTGTGATCCCAACAGCAATGTATGAGAGTTCTTCTTGTTCCCCATCTTTGCCAGCTCTTGATTATTTCAGGTTTGAAATTTTGTAAATTTATATAGATGTGATTAATTTGTAATTTGTTAATGACATATAATATTCAGTGTCTTTTCCTATGCTTTCCAAATATATAGTTTGTTTTCTGAGAAATATATTTATTTCTTTCATTCAAATTCAAAACAATTATATTAGGGTAATACTGAAATACAATAAACTATACATATATAACTCATATTTTGTCATGTTTGGAAATACCTATTTACCAGTGTAACAGTGACCACAATCAAGTTTTTACATTGATAGTTTATGCATATGGTTCTTGGTGCCCTGTTGTAATTTCTACCTCTTATTGTAATTTATCTTCCTCCTACCAGGAGGGGGGGAACAAACCAAAACAAACAAAACCAAAACCAAAAACAACAAACAAACAAAAAACACTGACTGAATTTGTATTGTGATACATGATACTGTAAATTAGAAATCACACAAATTAATTGTCACAGCCTTACTCTGCATAGATGGTGACCTTGAGACAATCAGTCATCCCTAAAACTTAGTATACTTATCTGTAAGATCAGAAGTCTTCTAATCAATACTCAAGATACTGGGCAGATAAGGACAAAGTAAATAATAAATCAAGAATACTGAATGAGACAGAGAAGGCTATTGAATTCTGCTATCTAGTTCTACCATCCAACCTTTAGTCTGGTGATGCAGAGTACATGTGAGTGACTATAACTCCATAGTTTCTTTCTTTTTATTTTATTTTATTTGTTCTTTTTAGATATGCATGATGATAGATTATATTTTGGCATATTATGCATACATAGAGTATAACTCATTTTATTCAGGATTCTATATTTGTAGTTCTATATAATACAGTTACTCTGGTCATCTGTTCAAATACAAAAATAAAAAAGTTATGTCCAATTCCATAGTTCATTTCTGTCACCTCTGGCTATAATTGTATAGACTTCAGTGTTTTCAAGATTTTTTTTCTTATTGGTGTTATTGAGGTTAAATTCTCATAAGAGTGCCCATAATAATAAGTAATTATAATAAGTCAAGTATAATATTGTGGTATAATTACCACAATTACCTTGTTTTAAACATTTTAACTACTGATTTAATTAATGTAATCTGTTAATCAACCACTTAAATGCCTTCCAAGCCCCTAGAAACAAACTCTCTCCTTTCTAACTCTATGATTTTCAAATTTTGGATATTTAATATAAATATAATTATAGCACAGGTGAAATTTCATGTTTGATTTTGTTGACTTTTCTTAATATTTTTTTTTTTTAGATTTTTCAACATGGTTGCTTGAATCAATACTTTATTTTTATTGCAGAATAATATTCAAACATATATTTGGATGATTATATATATATATATTTGTTTATATGAATATATCTATATGTACATGTGCTTACTCAGACATGGATACATAAGATACATAGACACATTTGTTTATCATTTTGATGAAAATTTGGATTTTCATATATCTCCGAATGGAAATGGTGATGCCACTGATATTCATTTTGAAGTGTTTGAATATATGTTTTCAGTTCATTTGAAAATATAGCTAAAAATAAAATTGGTAGGTCATGTAGTACTTCTGTGTTTAAAATTTTAGCAATCATCAAATTCTTTCCTATACCTACTATACCATTTTATATTCTTAACAGATGTGTGTGTGTGTTCTAATTGGTTCACATAGTGCCCAATACTTCGGTTTTTAAAATAATGCAGGCAATCTCTTGTTCATAAAGTACACTTTTATGGTATTTATTGTATTTCCTTTTTTCATGTTGTTGTTGTAGTAGTTTTAGTATAGGGAAATGAACCCTAAAGTTGTCCATCATTGAGATACATCTTCTACCTGTTTTGTTCACAGAGTCTCATTAAGTTACCAAAGGTTCCCACAAAATTGCAATACTCCTGCAGACTCCTGAGTAGTTTTGATATGAGCATGCACATATTAATAGACAAAAAAAGAAAAGAATAAATATTCCTCTAATAGAATTTCACTGAAAGAAATATCAGGAAGTGTAATGCAGGAAGACAAAAAAATAGACCTAATATAAATGTCTAAGATACAAAGTACCTAAAAATTATAAAAATTTATGATATGAAAATGGTGTCAGATATAGTGTAAATTAATGCAAATGTTGAAAAACTGGTCCAGATTAAGAAAAAAATATCCACAAGCTATTTGCTAGCTCTTTAGATAACTTTGTTCTAATAGAAAATTATAATCTTATTTTATTGATTTTTATCAGAGGTAAAAGGTTCTAAAATAGAGAATATTATTTTAATAAGAGTGACAAAGTTGCTTTTGACCAGTTTTGTCAGAAGCAGACCTGTTTTTCTCCATTTAATTTGCATAGTTTTTTTTTTATTATTATTTGAGTGTCAGCATTGATCAGCACCAAAGGACTGAACATGCCATCACCATTGATCCTAAGCCTTTGAAGACATGTCAGGATAAGATAACTTGTCCACACTATGCCTATTAATAGTGAAATTATGGAGTCCAAACAATACTGGATGTCAAAGCACATGATGAGCAGCAGAATGGTGTGAATGGCTCTTTTTTTCTGGGGAGCTTCATGGAGAAAATCTGGAGCTTTGTGGAAACATGATTGTTGTTTAAGTCTATGAAAGAGAATTATTATGTATCTGCTTGAAAGAACCATATGGTCTCAAAACTAGAGATCACTGAATGCCATCAGTGCAAGTAAGATGCTCCTGTGCTTGTATCTCATGAGCAGAAAAGAACAGTGGTCAGTGAGAAATCTAAAACCAGGGTAGATTTTATTTTGTATAGCCACAGTATAAAAAAGTGGGTTGGTACAAGTGAACATGATGAAGATCAATAAGAAAACAATAGCCACAGGATGATCTTTGTGGTTTGTAATTTGAGGCAGACCAACTAGGAGCCACTGAGGCTGATGGTGACGGCCTAAAGCACACCCATCATGTGGGTGGTGCAGGTGGAGGGTCCCCTTATAACCTTGGCCAGGAAGACAAGCTCTTTGCACTTAAACTCACATATACTTTCCTACACTTTCCAAAAGTCTGTTGAAACCAAAATTCCCATGGTGAGTAGCTAGAGAATGTATGTTAGAACCATGCGGTGATGGGGAGGTCAGTAAACCTGGACTTGGCCCTACAAAGACAGTGGAAATGTAAAGAAAAAGCAGAAATGTATCTGCTGAGATTCCAATGCCAGCTTTAGGATAGAAGGTATTTCTTTTGAAAACTGAAATATTTGTTCATCTTTAGGGAGATTCTTGGAAGAAAAACAGGAGCATTTGATCACAACAGGATTTTTATTTAAATGCTTTCAGTCAATCTATTACCCTCCATAATCTCTATAATTATCATTTACCAAAACAACAGAAAAATTTGTACATAAAACAGAGTCTTATTCTTGATCTTAATTTCAAGTCAAGAGCTTGTGTGGGGCTCTTTCTTCACAGGCATACCACAAAGAAAGCCCTTGTTGCATCCCAAAAAATGAAAGAAAAAAAGTAAATAAAAAGTAAGTAAAAAATGAATTTTAACTCAAACATATCTCATTCTTCAGAGGAATATTTTTGTTTACTCCAGTTAATCTCATGAAATTGCTCAGATCTTACCCTTGTCTTTGAGTCTATATACATTAAGTTTTCCTTTGTATCATAAGTTATATTATTTAATGGTCAGTGTGTTTTTGATTTTCAATCTTCCCTGCAGGTTTCTTAAAATTAAAGATGGTGTCTTATTTTGCTTAGATCTACAGTATCTGAAATACTTTTGCTTACATAAAAATTATTTACCAAAAACTGTGAATTTCATATTTTGATAAGCAGAAATAGGAATATTGGGCTGTAGCTCAGTGGTAAAGTGCTTCCCTAACAATTATGAGGCACTGGGTTCAAACCTCAGAACCACATAAAAATAAAACAAAGGTATTGTGTCTATGTACAAATAAAAATATTTTTTAAAAAGATACAGGAATTTTCTAGGGAAATGATCCCTACATGCCCATTTCCAAGTTTTTTTTTTTAATTCAAGTGCTGAATTGTAAGAGTTTACAATATATTTTCATTCATCCACAAGACTTTCATTTAAATTAGATCCTATCAAATTTAGAACCTATCAAATTCAACCTTTCACATTGCAGTCAGAATATCCATCATCAATGGAAAAAAAAAAAAAACAAGTTTAAGGAAAATTGGAGGGTTGGGGATGTGGTGGCTCAAGTGGTAGTGCACTCACCTGGCATGCATGCGGCCCGGGTTCGATCCTCAGCACCACATACAAACAAAGATGTTGTGTCCGCCAAATACTAAAAAATAAATATTAAAATTCTCTCTCTCTCTCCCTCTCTCTTTAAAAAAGAAAAGAAAAATTGGAAAACTTGTCTTTGTATAATATTTAAATATTTGCTATATGAAATCCCTTATGTAACTTCTCTTACATCATATTCTTTGAGGCACTGAAACACCCAGGGCATTGTTTCTTCTTTACAAAATCTGCCCATGTTCTCAAACTTAAAGTCATTCTCTTACCAATGGCTGTATTTAGATATTTGCAAAAAATGTGTGAAAAACATCTCCACTCTTATGATCTAATTACCATTTCCTTCTTCATCTAAATCCAACACATTCCTAAAGGTTTTGGTTTATGTACCTTTATGTGACTGGATTTAAACTGCACTTGGAAAACATTTTTGAGAAAAAAAATTGACTCAGAAAACCATCAGTCAAGATTTGGATTGCAAGTAGAAGAAAAATTACTTCTCATGAGAAAAGAAAATATATTTTCTCTAGGTTATTGTAAATTGCTATTTGTAAATGCATAAAAATTATTGAAATTATAATAAATCATTTTGTCATTTAAGTTTAAGAAGCATTTATATATTTAAAATAACCAAGGGGCTGGGGTTGTCACTCAGTCATAGCATGCTTGCCTAGCACTTGTGAGGCTCTGGGTTCAATCCATGGCATATCATTAAAAAAAATTAATTATATAAAAAAATAAAATAAGCCTTTTCTTTATTATTGGGTCTCTTATACATGACAGTAGGATATACTTTGGTATAATTATACAAGCATGGAATATACCTCATTCTAATTGGAACCCAGCTTTTGTTAATTTATTTGATGATGTTATTCACTGTGGTAGATTCATATATGTACCTAGTAAACTTATGTCCAGTTAATTCTGCTTATTGAAAATTCTCATAATTTTATTAAATATTTATATGATTATACATTAGTAAACAATAACTCTAAAGCTCATAAAACAGCTGGTAGAAGAAAAGAATTCTAAAAATTTGTCAGTATCAAGAAAAAAAATTGTTTACTATAGGGAGAAGTTAGCAGTATGAATTTAAATGAGCCTCTTGTTGTCTGTAATAATAGCACTCTGCCATGTCATGAAAAAGTAGCAGGTTTTTATTTGATCACAAACTTTAATTTGTTCTAGTGTTTTAGTGTGTATTCATATATTTGGTATTTTTAAAATTACAAAATTCAGTGTATCTACATAAAGCAAAGACTAATATTGAAAAATTTTATTGTCAAATTCTATGTTCTTTCTCAAGGATTGTGACTTCATAAGGAAGAACTCTAAAGCTACAAGATCAACTAAAATATTCATATTCCAGATCCATGTTAGGTATAAAGAAACAATGTTTCCTTATATATAAAATAATAAACTGTAACCAGAATTTTGGGCCTATGGTTGTGTATTCTAATATCATTATGCCAAATCATGAAAAATCAGTATATTTTCTTTTATTATAAACTTAAGTTTATTCTACTATTTTGCTCTCTCCCTGCATCACTAGAATATTTTAAAACATTTAAACGCACCTCCATTAAATATCTAAGCTGTAGTAAAGACCAAGATAAAATAATTCTGATACAGTGTATCAATAACCATTTTAAAGAATGCAAAGTCTCTTATTTCATGTAAATGCATATTTCACATTTAATATGAGGTTACTATTCAAAATAAGAAAATATTAGATAGAAGTTTTAGCAGATGAGTCTGTGAGCTTAGGAATTGCCAAAAGTGGTTTTTAAATATTTCTCCTTCAAAAAAGTAATGTAAAGCTAGAAAATGCCATTTTTTTAATTATTATACCTTGTGAATCTTTATGCTGGAAAAATTATTCATGTAAGACAATAACATTTGTGATATTATAAATTATAATGATACTATCAATTTAAAATGATATACTGAGAATTCACATAGATTGTTGTGGTATGGAAGTTCAAAGAAGTCCTGTAGCACATTAGGAATAAATACCTGTGTCTTGGTTATGAAGCAATAAAAGTCAGACGTCAAAAATGTATTCCTCCAGTGCCTACCTCAAAGACTCCACTGCTTCTCTTCCATTCAGATTTGGAGCTAAGACTTCCAAGATGAGGTTATATGGGACAGACAGCTTTAGCTCATTTCTAAGTAGAGTGATAATTTTGGTGTTGTATATGAAGTCTGACAGAACCTGTGTTGCTCAGAGGGCATAGCTAAAGGAAAAACTAATACTTCTTCCAATTTCAAACAATGGTAAACAAGCAGCATCTATATGGAAACTTTTTGTTTCTAGCTCTCATTTTCTAAGGTCAGAGGAACCTGGGCTGCTATTTGCACAGCATTCATAGCATACAAATCTAAAGGCTCTCACATGTACCCCACTAAGGTAGGGTCTTACATAAAATAACTAACCAAACTGATGTTATTTGTGCATGGAAATATAAGTTTTTCAAATCTATCTGATGAAGCAGCTCCAAGTAATGACACACCAATAACAATGGGTTTTGATGTCTAAATACTTTGGTTGTGAGAAAAAAAAATATGGAGAGGGTTGTGGGACATCTTGTCCTAGAAACAAAGCCAGAAAGGTAGCAATGATGGGAGTTTAGAAAAAAGTAGAAGAAAAAATGAAGAAAAAAAAGAAAGAACTCATGACAAATGAGGTTGTTGTGGTAGGGTAGGGTTTCTCCAAGTTGCTCAGAGCCTTGCTAATTTGCTGAGTCTGGCCTTGAACATGTGATCTTCCTGTCTCTTCTTAGCTTCCCAATCTGCTGTAATTACATTTATGCACCATTGTGCCAGGCTATGCAGTTGTTTAAGTATGGGGAAAAAAACCCATAATCTAGAATAGCCACCATTATGTGTTTGTTACACAATAGATTCAGTACCCCAAAGATTTCCCTTTCCTAGTTGCCTTGAGTCTCTGGCAATCATAAATCTTGTTATTGTCTGTTGTTTAGCTTTATCCAGAGTGTCCTATACTCAGGATAATTTAAATGTGGCATTGTATCCCACATATTTTTCTAATCAAGGTGTATTTATGATGCCTCATCATCTTTCCATATTTGTTTGCTTATTAAAGTTTTTTCAGCTGAACCATGTTCCAATTTATTGATGAGTTCCTTTTTTTGATTAATAATATGTGAATACTTAATAAAAGATAACTTTACTGCTTTATGTTCTTGCAAACTATGAATAAACAAGTTACATTTTTTTGTGTGTGTGTGTGTGTGATGTTGGGGTGAAACCTGAAATCTCAAGGTTGCTAGGCAAATTTTCTACCAATGAGCCACATCCTCAATCAAAAAAAATTGTCAACCTTTGCATGCAGAATTTTATGTGGACTCCAGGTTTCAACTCCAATAAATGAACAACTATTATGTGTTCTACAGATATATGGTAAGACTGAGGCTTTAAAAATTGTCAAACTCTCTTTCCAGATGGGCTGCACAATTTTGTGATCCCTTTAGCCATAAATAAGAGTTGCTCTTGTTCCTCTTTCTTTGCCCAGCAGTTTGTATTTTCAGATTTTGGAATTTCAGCCATGCTTATGGGTGCATTACTTGCAATCCAGTGTGATCCATAATGTTGAACATGTTTTCCTGTCCTTGTTTGTCATCTATATTTGTTGGTATGTCTCCTTGGATCTTTTATTAATTAAAAAATAGGTAAAACTGACATACAATAAACTATACACATTGAATTATCAATACATTGAGTTTTTATATATTTGTATCTACATAAAACCATCAGCATGATCAAGACAGTGAGCATTGACATCACACCCAACAAGTTCCTTGTGCCCTTTTGGAAATTCTGCCTCTTCCCTCCTCCTTCATATAGACACAGCCCAGAACAAAATTTTTATCATCATAGATAAAAGAATATTTTGCAATTTATATAAGTAGTCATATCCCTGGTCTGCATAGCAGGTGAACTTTGAAAAATCTTCCTTAATTTAGTCATCTGTGAAAGCATAACTCTGCCTGGCATGGTGGCACAGGACATAATTTAGGTGGCTCAGGAGACTGAGGTAAGAGGATGATAAGTTCAAGAACAGCCTCAGCAGCTTTGTGAGTCCCTGAGCAACTTATCAAGAGGCTGTCTCAATGTGAAAAATAAAAAGAGCTACAGATTGGCTTAGTAGTTAAGTAACCCTAGTCAATCACTGATAGCAAAATAATATAAAAGGTGAGAATTTCTCCAAGCAGAATGTGAGACCTTGGAGAAAGGTAAGGATTAAAGTATATAAAGAAACTGATATAGGTCTTGATATATAGTAGGCTTCAAATTTCTGGAGTTACCAGCCAAGATTTAAGTCTGGGATCCAGAGCACCTAAGGGAATGTATACATACCCAGTGCTTTTATTTCACCAAGAGCTGGTATTCCCTACTATTAAGTAGACTTTAAGATTTTATGTTATTATTTTCTGGGGTTTTGTTTGTTTGTTTGATTTTGATTTTAAAATCTGATAATAGTGATTCATATTACTGCTGTTGAATACTTTTATCTCCTTCCTAATCTTTTAATCACTACAACAAAACCATGTATTCATTAAATAAAACCTCTTCCCCCTGGCTTCCCAGGGCCTGGCATCCAGTACTTCATTTGGGTCTGTGAGTTTACATATCCCTGATAGTTCACTTAAATGTATATATATATATATATTCACACTACTTTGTTTATTTAGTTTAACATTTTTGAGGTTTATCTATGTTGTAGCATGCACATATGCAGAACACATTTTAACTATCCACTCTTTAGTTCATGGATTTCGATTGTTCTCAATTTTGGCTAGCATGAATGGTGCTGCAATTAACATCATATGCAAGTGTTTGTGTGTATATTTTCAGGTCATTTGGGTATAGGACTGAGAGTAGAGTTGGTAGATCATGTGATGATTCTATACTGAATTACTGATATATCAAATATTTCAGTATACACTGTATATTGTATACAATGTATGCCATACTACATTTCCCAGAAATTTATTGGAGTGCCAATTTCTCTAAATTATCACCACCTTTTTTTGTTTTATTGTTTTTTCATTTGTTTCTTAAATTGAGCTTTCCTGTTGGGCTTAATGTGACATCTCACTCATTGCGTCAATTTCTTTATTTGCTAAATAGGAAGCTGAGGATGTAGCTTAATGACAAAGTACTTGCTTAGCATGTTACAGGAAGGTTATATTTCCAAGTATTACTACCAGAAAAACAATGGTATAGGGATTTGAACTCAGGGACACTCTACTTCTGACTATTCACTATTCCTTCATGTTTTTTGACTTGAGAAACAGTCTTTTCAAAATTTTGAGAGTTGGCCACAAACTTGCAATTCTGCTGACCTAGCTTCTCAAGTTAATGGGGAATATAGGTGGGGAATATGCACACATTGCTGTGAAAGTATTTTTAAAGAGAGGGCACGATGTAATAATTTTTTGAAGATAAAAGGGACAGTGTACTTTAAATAGGAATTCATCAAAAGAATTATCAACAAATTGAAATCAGAAAAATAAAAACAACCATAGCATAATGGTGTGATATACAAAATAAATAGAAACCAAATAAAGGCTCAAACACAATGAAGACATAGGGATAAATAATACGCAAGACCCTTCATAGCCATACAGGTTATTTTGATCTGATATAAATTTTGATAATTTACAATCATTATTTTTTGTACAATAAAAGAAACCTAGGGTGGGTTGAACACAGAACTGCATCCTCAGCCTCCCTCACCTTCCTTTGGCACAGGGTATCAATAAGTTACCCAGAATGATCTCAAATTTACAGTGTTACTGCCTCAGCCTACTCAGTAGCTTGGCCTGCAGGTGTACTCTAGATGCCTGGTTGCAGAATAACTATAGTAAAGCTACTTTTAGATAAAAAGTACTGCCTGAAGTAGGCCTTCATTAAAAAATAAATTCTAAGATATAAAACAAAGCAAGAAATAAAATATTAATATCTAACCTACAAAATAAAAAAACAAGCTGTAAAAATTCATAGATGTAAATGTATCCGTACACTGATACAGATGTAGAGTAAAATTGTACACACATTCTTACTAGTGATGTAAATGTCAAAAAAAAAGGAAAACTATAAAAACATTTAATAATTTTTTTTAAATTCAAAGGAATATATGTGTGTGTGTATATATATATATATATATATATATATATATACACATTATTTTAATCATATATATATATATGATTAAAATAATTCAATCTAATATATATTAGGTATATATTATATATATCATGAAAATGATTTTATCTAATATATATGTTATATTTCTCATTAAAATAATTTTATCTAATATATATATATATATTAGATATACATTATATATCTCATTAAAATAATTGTTTCTAATAGATATATTAGAGCGATCTCATTAAAATAATATTATATTGTCGCGACCTCTCGCCGGCAAGGGAAACACGACACAGGATTCTTCTTTCAACAGTTTATTCAGGCCTTGAGTCATCTATCATCTTCTAGCACCAGCCCGCGACACACCCAAGCACAGCTTAATAAAGCCCCCCGCATCCCAATCCCAAGCCGCCACGTGGATCTCTCTCATAGGGTGGTAAGGGATTGTGCGCCAACTCTCCATAAAAGGAGTTGTTTATCACAGGCCACAGTGGAAGCCGGCGCCATCTTCTAATGGCAGCCCGGTCTATAAGAATGGCTTACCACAGTTCCCCCTTCTATTTTATATAACAATGCAGGCGAAAGTAGAGGTCCTATCCCACTGTGCAGAAGTGGCAACAATGTATGTTTCAGTCCTAAGGAGGCGCCTTCCCCAGACCTGATCCCATATCAGCCGACGCCTTTTTTCGTAGGGCGGGGCGTGGACGTCAAACCCGCATGCAATAGGACATGCTTTCCTTGAGGTCCGTTGAGGGATCACTCAAGTGCAGTGCTTTGCCTCGCATCCTGCATCGTGATGACGGCGAGAAGTAGGATAACACAGGTAGCCTGGTAATAATGACAAAATTTAAGTTGGCAACACAATCCCTAAACCCCAGAGGAAGGTAAAGAGTCTGTAGCCGAGAAGAAAGACCAGTCCTGAAACCCATCTGCGTGCAATGGTAACAAGACCTGCAGAGTGCAAGGGCTATTCAGCACTGGGAGAGAATAAGGAAGAGGACATGCCAATCCCAGTGCAATGTGAAACTAACTTGGGGTGCAATGGCCATGCCCAGAAATCACTGTTTAAGATGTGCAAGACAGATTTGTGGAGAAATGCCATTTTCTAAGGCCGCAAGAGCCTGTACAATCATAGCCTTTTCTTGTGCATGGCGAGTTTTCGAGTTTTAAGGCGACAGAGAAGCCACAAACAAAGTATAACACCAAAGCAACACATTGCCCCAAAAATGCCCACTCCCACCCATTCCTTAAAGAAGGAAAAGGCAGAGGATAGCCAACTGGTGAATTGACCCAAAGTCACTGGTTTGACACGGGTACTATTCAAAACAGCAATCTGAGTTAGTTGAGACTGGATCAAGTTTTCTGCTTCCATGGACCAGGTTCCGGATAGATACTCCCCGATGATGCGGGAGGCATTTCTGGAATCATTTAATCTGACAGAGGTTATACATAAATGTGCACGTTGATCAACACAACCCAAATGTACTAGATCAGACAACTCCTCAACTTGAGCTTGAAGCAGATCTATCCTTTGATTAGCAGCCAGAATCCCAGATAAAATGTGTTGATTAATTCTACTTTGAGATTCAAGTATGGTGGATGTTTGTTGAATAACCTGATTAGTGGCAGCAGTTTGTACCTGGCTGGCCATGGCTACTCCAGCTGTAACTGCTGCAGCAGCAGATACCGCCACAGCTGTCACTATAGCTGCCGTAATTCCAAAATCTCTACGGGCTCTAATCAGTTCAACAATAGGAAAAGACTCTGGATCTGCAGTAACCGGAATCGGGACAAAGGTCGGAACTTTCATAACCACTGCCGTAGTCCAGGAGCCATTCCAACACTCAGACAAATAACAGGTAATATTAGAACAATTAAGCATCCCCTGTGATGTATCATTAGCCAAAATAAACAGGAACGGAGATTGGAGACAGACTGCTGCGGAGGGTAATGTAGCATTAGATAATTGTGAATTATTTGCAGAAATTTTAAGCCTCCTACCTCGCTCCGAGTCTTGGGTACTGCCAGAAACATTAAACAGCCAACTTTGGACTCCTCGTAATTGAGCCAAAGCGGAAATATCAGCTGTGGCTCCCTTTTCATTGGAAATCAACCATTGAAACCAAGACCAACCTGCTCCTATAGAGGAATTATTGTTGGAAGAATTATACAAGTATCTTTTAAGAGAGGGGGAAAGGGAGAAACCTTTAGCGACCTGATGTTTCTCCCAAGAATGATCTTGGCAAGGCGTGAATGTTGGGGGGAAGCCACACTCAGGAGTGCAATAAGGAGAAGCCTTAAAATGAGTGGCATTAGAGGTCTGATTAGAAGGAGACAACGGAATTAACACCTGGGAAGTAATGGCCAAAGTGGTTATATTAAGTTCAGAATTATTTGTTGGGGTTCCTGAGCCCTCATTTGTCCCTGAGCTAACTTGTGTAAGCACGGCAGCCAGAACTCCCGACGAGACCCGACTGTACTGCAATGGGTCCTCCCAGTTAGTCAAGTTCTTAAGTTTTAAATGGATGCAATCACCCTTGGAAAAACTGAAGCAAAAAAAATCCTGTGAGATTGATGCTGGAGAGATTAAAGGACCGATCTTGGTCCCCTCTAGGGGAAACACAAGGAGCAGACATCTCACATGAAGTAAAAAAAAGAGTGGGGAGAACACTAGAATTGCTATGAACCGGCATCGGCATTGGCCACGTTCGAGCTACCGCCCACCACTGCATTGATGTCCCCTGTACCATCGATATCAGCATTAGAACCAGGACACTCAGTAGAAGGATGGTCTTCATCATGAGATTGTTGTAGCGCCTCCTGTTGTTGGTTGATTGATGACGGGACTCTTCTTGTCAGGCGTTCTGGAACCCACACCGGCTCCGTCCGGTCCTGTGGGAAAACACAGACGGAACCTCGTGCTCATGCCAGCACGGGATCAGGCCCATACCATTGTCCAGAAAGTACATCTTTCCACTTAACGTGCCCAAAGTTCGGGGCAGAGGGCGAACAGTGCCTAGTCGCAGCAGAGCGCCCTTGGATGTCCAAATTCAAGAAATTAATAGTAAATAGAGCCAGGGAGAGGCGCTCTTTCAGGGTGTGGCCTAAGCCAATTCCCCCTTTTTGTTTTATTAACATCTCTTTGAGAGTCTTATGAGCACGCTCTACAATGCCCTGACCTTGTGGATTGTAAGGTAAACCATGGACAAGCTGGATACCCATCTGGCTGCAAAAAGAAGAAAATTGTCGTCCATTATACGCTGGACCATTGTCCGTTTTAATGGTCTGTGGTAAGCCCCATGCTGCCCAGGCTTCCAAGCAATGCGTGATAACATTTCCAGCCTTTTCACCAGACAAAGCAGAAGCATGGATAATGCCAGAACAAGTATCCACAGACACATGGACATACTTAAGCTTGCCAAAGTCAGGGACATGAGTGACATCCATTTGCCATATTGTTAAAGATCGCAAACCACGAGGATTTACACCCACAGAAGGAGGATGATGCAAAATGACGCAATTAGGGCAATCCAAGACAATTTGGCGAGCATCAGCACTGGAGATAGTAAAGCTTATAAGTGAGAGAATTGTTATTTGAGTATACATCAGAATTCTTATTCTGTTGTACCCTTCAGTAGTGGAGAACATTAATTATTTTGTCAACTTTGGTTCTTATTATACCTTAATTTTTTTTTCTTTCTAGAACATCCCGGAAGAAGGAGAAGAATTAATTAAAACTTCCAGACAATCCATGAAAGATGGTAAGCTATTTGAAGACTGCCTGAAATTGTGCTGCTTATTGACATTAAATTACAGAATTTTTATATACTGTTTATTTTGTTTTTATTTTCAGAAGAAAATGACTCTGGGAACCAAAAGAGTGGAAACTTACCTGAGAACAATAATCCTACTAGTCACAAAAAGGAAGTAGTTGAACCCATACTTGTGGAGGCAATCAGAATCAAGAATGATTGTCCTTCCATTCCATCACCTGACTCAAAGGTAATTTTTTTTTAACATATCATCTTCCATGATGATGAACATGCTAGAAAGAAATAAGGCTACAAGGTTATAGTAGAAAACAAGGATAGCAACAGTTGAGGTATATGTATAGAATTAACATTGACAGAATGTGGTGGAAATAAAAAGTTCTTCAGTGTGCCCTTATGGAAGGAAAGAAATGGAAAAGAAGCCAAAAGAACAGCTTTATGAATATGAAGCTGAGAAAAGGCGATGCATACAAAGAATTAATTTATGAAGGGAAAGTTAAGTGTCCAGATAAATAATAGAGTCAAGATGGCTGATACTTAAAATAAGAAATATTGAAATTAATAAGAGCAGCAACTCAATATTAGGCCAAACATAGAAATGTTGAGGGAAGTACATGCGGGACATATAGAAGAATGTGTCATATGTGTCTATTATTTACTCTTGACTTCCTTGAATGACTAGGAGGCAGCGTGTGGGATTACAATCACAATTATTTTGTGATTATAATGAATAGAAAAATAAGCAAATAAATGTGGCATATTTTAGATGTTTAAGAAATCAACATTTCTCAGCAAAACCTTTTCTGTCAGTGCTTTAGAAGCTTGCAGGAAAATCCACATGTATGGAAAAGCTGACAATTTTTTTTAATTGGATAGCTTTGATACTCTGCATGACTCATCTCCTTACTAAACTCACATTGTTCTTCAAATTTATTTCTTCAAGATTAAAAGATTTTCAGAAAGGAACCGTTTGAATTTTCCAGTTTCCATTCATTGTGCACTATAGAGATGGATGGAAGTTGAGCTACAAATAAAACACCATTTGTTCTTGATACTTTAAACTTCACACACACAATCAGTTCTAAGTGTTCACGCTGATGTTTGTTCCTTGTAGAAGAAGCACTAAAGAGTTACATGCAGGAGTAATTGATTTTTTTAATCTCCACTTTAGGAGCTATTTTAATAATTTCAATGTAATGAAAGTGCTGCAACATTTTTTTTTCAATAGATTCCTTGGATCCTTGACACTTTTTATCTTCCCCTAAACGCACTTTGAATTGCAAGTTTGATTTACCTGTGTTTAAAATTTTTCAGACCGGAATAGTTTGAATTTTCAGATTTCAAATCGTTTTCAAATATACAGGTGGATGAATATAGATCTGCAACTGAAACACGGATTTTGCTAGCTGGTTGAAACTTGACATTCACCCTCAGTTCTCAGTACACACTCTGTTTGTTTCTGTTTAAAGTATTCTTAGCACAAGCACACAGGAATAATTTTTACTAACTCGTTTTAGGAGGTAAAAGAAAAATTCCATGTTCTGAAAAGATGTCACATTTGCTTTCATTAGATTTCTTTCATACTAGGTAGAATTCACACACTTTCTAAATCCACTTTGTACCTCAAGTTTGGGACTCCTAGGTTACATTATTTGCACACAGAAACAGTTTGAATCGTTAGGTTTAACTTTGTTGTGCACTATAAAAATTGGTAGAAATGGAGCTACATATCAAATATGATTGTTGTAGAAGCCTGTAATTTCACACACATAATGAGGTCTCTGTTTTCACACTGTGGTTTGTTCCTGATCAATGTAGCTCTAAGCAGAGGCAGAAAGGAAAAGCTTTCTGTATCAGCATTTCAGGATCTAGCAGAAAAATTTCAATACACTGAAAAAACTGCAACATTTTTTTTCATTGGATTTCCTTGATACTCAGCATGATTCACCCTTTAACTGTACCCACTTGGTACAACAAGTTTTTATCTGTTAGGCACAAAAGTTTGCACAGAGAAAGAGTTTGAATTTTCAGGTTTCACTCTGCACTATAGCAATGGATGGAAAGAGCGCTACAAATCTGTCGCGACCCCTTGCCCGCAAGGAAGACGCAACACTCAGGAATCTTCTCTCAGCAGTTTATTCAGGTCCCTTGATATATCTTATTATTTCTTCTTCTCCTCTTTTCCCCGGATGCCCTCCCAGCCTTAATAAAGCATCCCAAGCCCCAGTGCAAAGCTGCCGCGTGGAGCTTTCTCACAGGGTGGTGAAAAATCATGTGCCAACTCTCTCAGATAAGGAGTTGTTTGTCACATACCACAGCGGAGCCAGCGCCATCTCGTAATGGCGACCATAGTCTGCAGAAACGGCAGAAGCGGCTCACCACAGTTCCCCCTTTTTGTTTTATTAAAACAATACAGGCGAGAGTAGAGGTCCTATCCCACTGTGCAGAAGTGGCTGCATAGTATGACTCAGTCCTAAGGAGGGCCCTTCCCCAGACCCGAGGCCATATCAGCCGACGCCTTTTTTCGTGGGGCGGGGCGTGGACGCGTCTAACCCGCATGCAATAGGACATGCTCTCCTTGAGGTCCACGTCAAGGATCACTCAAGTGCAGTGCCTTGCCTCGCATCCTGTATCGTGACGATGGTGGACGAAGGGGGATAGCTGAGGCTGAACTGTGGCTGTTTATAATGACAAACAAGTTGACAGCACCCTGAAAGAAAGGCACGGACTTCAAGAGGATAGAAAAGCACTAGTGTGGAAACCCATCTGCGTGCAATGGCAGTAAGACCGGCAGAGTGCAAGGGCTTTCCAACACTAAGAGAATAACAAGGAAAGTCATGTCGATCCCAGTGCAATGTTATAATAACTTGGGGTGCAACGACCATGACAAAGGTTTACTGTTTAAGATGCGCAAGCCAGACTTGAGGTGAGTTGCCATTTTCTAAGGCTGATCATAGCCTTATCGTGAGCACTGCGGGCCTTAAGGCGACAGAGAAAGCACAAACAGAGGAACATACTGAAGCAACACATTGCACCAAAAATGCCTACCCCCACCCACTCCTTGAAGAAGGAAAAAGCAGAAGATATCCAATCGGTGAATTGACCCAAAGTCACTGGTTCGACACGGGTACTGTTCAAGACAGCTATCTGGGTTAGTTGAAACTGGATCATGTCTTCCGCTGCCATGGACCAATTTCCGGCCAAATATTCGCCAATGATGCGGGAGGCATTCCTGGAATCATTAAATGTGACAGAGGTTATGCATAAATGTGCACGTTGGTCATCACAACCAAAAGCACCAAGTCAGCCAATTCTTCTACCTGAGCTTGGAGTAAATCTATTCTTTGGTTGGCAGCTAAAATCCCTGACAAAATATGTTGATTAATTGAATTTTGGGATTCAAGTATAGTGGAAGTTTGTTGAACAACTTGATTAATGGTGGCAGCAGTTTGTACTTGACTGGCCATGGCTACTCCAGCTGTAACTGCTGCAGCAGCAGACACTGCCACAGCTGTCACTATAGCTGCCGTAATTCCAAAATCTCTGTGGACTCTAAGTAGTTCAACAATGGGGAATTTATCTGGGTCCGCAGTGACTGGGATTGGGACAAAGTTTGGAATTTTCATAACCACTGCTACAGTCCAAGAACCATTCCAACACTCAGATAAGAGACAGGTAACACTAGAACAATCCAGCATCCACCACGAGGTGTTATTAGCCAAAAGGAGCAAGAACGGGGATTGGACGCAGACCATTGCAGGAGGCAATGTGGCATTATATAGCAAAGAGTTGAGCGAAACAGATGTGAGCCTATTACCTCGTTCACTTTTCCTAACAGTGCCAGAAACATTAGCCAGCCAGCTTTTGGCTCCCAGCAATTGAGCCAATGCAGAAATATCAGCTGAAGCCCCCTTCTCATTGGAAATCAGCCATTGAAACCAGGACCAACCTACTCCTGTAGAGGAGTTGGCACTATGGTTAAAATTATAAACATACCTCTTAAGAGAGGGGGAAAAGGAGAAACCCTTAGCAACTTGAAGTTTCTCCCAAGAATGATCCTGACAAGGCGTAAATGTTGGGGGGAAACCAAGATTAGGGGTACAGTAAGGAGAGGCCTTGAAATGAGTGGCATTGTAAGTACTATTAGAAGAAGGAGGCACTGGGATTAGTACCTTGGAGATCATAGCCAAGGTAGTTATGTTTAAAGCAGAGCTATTTACAGGGGTCCCTGAACCTGATTGCTTCCCCGAAACTACTTGGCTCAGTACAGCATTAATAATACTCCCTGAGACCTGATTGGACCGCAATGGGTCCTCCCAGTTAGTCAAATTTTTGGTCTTAAGGCTAATGCAATTAGCGTTTCCAAGGCTGAAACAAAAAACTCCTGTGAGATTAACCTGAGATTGATTAAAAATGCTCTCCACGTCCCCTCTAGGAGAGGCACAGGGAGCAGACATCTCACATGAGGTAGAGAAAAGAGTGGGGAGGACACTAGAACTACCATGAACCGGCATCGGCATTGGCCAAGCCCGTGCCACTGCCCACCACTGCATTGGTGTCGTCTGTGCCATCGGCACCAGCACCAGAACCAGAGCACGTAGCAGAGTGAAGATCCTCATCACAGGGTTGCTGTGGTATCTCTTGTTGCTGGTCGGTTGATGTCAAGACTCTTCTTGTCAGGCGTTCAGGGACCCACAACGGCTCCGTGCGATCCTGGGGAAAAACACATACAGATCCTCGTGCCCATGTCAGCACGGGGTCGGGGCCGTTCCATTGGCCTGTAAGAACATCCTTCCACTTAACATAACCAATCACAGAGGGCTGAGGGGACACATGTCTATCAGCCACAGAGCGACCATGAATATCCAAATTTAAAAAATTAATGGTAAAGAGAGCTAAGGACAGGCGTTCTTTAGGAGTGTGTTCAGCTCCTATTCCCCCTTTTTGTTTTTGTAAAGTTTCTTTTAAGGTGCGATGAGCACGCTCAACAATGCCTTGTCCTTGAGGATTGTAAGGCAGACCATGAGTAAGTTGCACTCCCATGGTAGAACAAAAGGATGTAAATTGTCTGCCAGTATAAGCAGGTCCATTATCAGTCTTAAGGGATGCAGGAGCACCCCATGCTGCCCATGCTTCTAGGCAATGAGTGATAACATTACGTGCCTTCTCTCCCGACAAAGCAGAGGCATGAATAACTCCAGAACACGTATCAACAGAAACATGCACATACTTGAGGTTACCAAAGTCAGGTATATGCGTCACATCCATTTGCCAGACAACCAATGGTTTTAATCCCCGTGGGTTCACTCCATAAGTAGGGGGATGAAGAAATGTGACACAATGGGGACATTGTAATACTATCTGACGAGCATCCGCTCTTGAAATGGAAAAACGCCTGCGCAGCGTTAAAGCATTAACATGGAAATTTTGGTGAAATAATTTAGCCCCCTCTAAGGAGGAAGCCAAGCATATCAACTGGCCTCTAGTGGCTGAGTCCGCACAGGCATTACCCTGTGATAACGGACCAGGAAGAGAAGTATGAGCCCGTATGTGCATTGGATAAAAGGGAGCAGTGCGGCTACAGATAAGTTGTTGAAGCTGATTAAAGTAAGCAGATACATTATGGGCATTACTAATAGCTCCCACGGCCTCCAGGACTTTGAGTGCTTGTACCACATAAATGGAGTCCGAGATAAGATTAAAAGGAAAAGAACACTGTTTAAAAACCTCAATAACAATTTGTAGTTCAACCCATTGTGGATTACCAGGAGCAAATTGATGCTGAACAGGGGGAGAATCATTAATTACATAAGCTCCCATTCCAGACTTGGAACCATCAGTGAATATATTAACAGCCCCCGGAATTGGATTGGGTGAAGTTACCTTAGGGAAAATGATGGGATGTTCTTTAACAAAATGGAGTAATGGATGGGAAGGGTAATGATTATCAATATCCCCTTGAAACGAGCAACATAGAATAGCCCAGTTGTCTAGAGTAGCACACAAAACATTAAGTTGAGCCTTAGTATAGGGTATAATAAGAGAAGAAGGTGATTGTCCGAAAAATTGAATGCTTTGGTGAATCCCTTTAAGTGCTAACGCTGCAACAGCATCAGGATAGTATTCTAAAGATTTTCCTGGGGATATATGTGGGTGGATCCATAGTAAAGGCCCATCTTGCCACAGTACTCCAGTAGGCTGCCGCATAGTGGCAAGCACACATAACTGGAAAGATTTATCACTTTGGAGCCTGTATAGAGTAGCATGTTGTATAGCTTCTTCTACTGTTATAAGGGCCGCTCTAGCCTCTTTGGTGAGGCTACGAGGAGAAGCAAGATCTGGATCACCCTTAAGGGTAGCATACAAAGGCTGGAGCACACCATTAGGAATATGTAAATATCCCCTTATCCAATTAATATCTCCCAACAGTTTTTGAAAATCATTCAGAGTTTGGAGATCTTGAGTTCTTATGGTGATTTTTTGTGGTTTTAGTTTATCATACCCAATTATTGCTCCCAAATACTCAATAGAATTCCCCGTTTGAACCTTTTCAGGTGCAATATGTAGCCCATATTGAGCTAACAGCTTTACTAAGTCTTTATAGGCCTCATTAACTATCTGCTCTAATTTAGCGGCCAATAACACATCATCCATATAATGAATAATCTTGATGAAGGGATACTTATGTCTAAGAGGTGCGAGTGCCTTCCCCACATACATCTGGCACATCGTGGGACTATTAGCCATTCCCTGTGGCAACACTACCCACTCAAACCTAAGATCTGGCTCCTCGTGGTTACACGAGGGAAGGGTGAAAGCAAAACGTTGTGAGTCTTTAGGATGCAAAGGAATAGAAAAGAAACAGTCTTTAATGTCAATAGCAATAATATGCCAGCCCTGAGGAATAGAGGAGAGCAGAGGTAGCCCTCTTTGAATGGGCCCCATAAGTTGCATTTGAGCATTAACTGCTCGTAAATCATGTAGTAGGCGCCACTTTCCTGATTTTTTCCTAATAACAAATATGGGAGTATTCCATGGAGAAGTAGAAGGTTGGATGTGACCCAAGTTTAGTTGTTCTTTAATTAAATTATGGGCCGCTGCCAATTTAACCGAGGGAAGAGGCCACTGAGGCACCCAAACAGGCTCCTCGGTGAGCCATGTTATGGGTATTTGAGCCCCAGTGGCCCCTAGGAAAAACCCAGACCAAATCTGTTAAGCTTTTGATGACCTTGCACAGGATGCCTACACCCCTGTAGGTGTTTTCCTAGTCCTAGACCTGGCCTATACCCCATATTTTGCATAATCTGTTGAGACACCGGAGAATAGTCATTACTAAGAGTAAACCCCATGTCTTTCATCAGATCACGACCCCATAAAGAGATAGGTAAATCAAGTACATAAGGCTGAAAGGTGCCATTGTGTCCTTCTGGGTCCTTCCAAGATAGATGTCTACAGCTGATTTGAGGGGCCTGGGCATATCCCAAACCTCTTAGTGATTGATCTGAGAGCTGCACCGGCCACCCCTTTGACCAGTCCTTTTGTGCTATTATACTACGATCTGCTCCAGTATCTAGCAATCCCAAAATTGATTTGCCTTCTATGGTTAAGTTTAAAGTAGGACGGTCATTCATATCTAAGGACAAATAAACAGAATTCCCTCCAGTGACTCCAATCTCATCACTTGTCCTTGAAAAGGAATCAGCAGGAAAGCGGGTATGCAGACTGGGTAGAATTAGCAATTGAGCAATCCGGTCTCCTGGGGAAATGGACACAATACCCCTTGGAGCTTCCACCATAACCTTTACTGATCCTACAGTATCAGGACTAATGACTCCAGGAAAGACATGAAGACCTTGTAATATAGAGGATGCACGTCCAATTAGCAAGCCTACAGTGCCAGGTGGTAAAGGTCCTTTGAATTTAGTTTCCACCAATTGGACTCCCATCTTAGGTGTTAGTACGAGTCTGGAGGTGGAACAGAGGTCCAATCCCGCGGCACCTGTAGTGGCTCTCCGCGTCTCATGGGATGGCGTAGAGATGGCCATGTCTCGGGTTTGGGTGTGACATTCTCCATTGCCCCATATATTTGTGGGCCCTGGGGTCGGGGGCCCCTTCGGCAGTTTTTTGGCCCAGCTGAAACAGGCTGTCCATAGATGTCCCACACTGATCTACACTCTTTTGCCCAATGCTTTCCCTTTTTACATTTTGGACACAGCCCCGGTTGACGAAGGCCATTGGAAGGGCCACCGCGAGGGGGTCCAGTAAAATTATCTTTTTTAGGACATTCACGTCTGAAATGACCAGGTTGACCACAATGGAAGCATGTTCCGGCACCAGGACTGCCCCCTTTTGCCATCCGAAGGACAGCAGCTGCAAGACCTGCATTAGTTAAAGGTCCTCCAATCTCTCTACACACTTTCATCCATGCTTCTATGCCCTTATTTTTATAAGGAGTGATTGCTGCTTTACATTCCTTGGTGCACTGCTCAAAGACCAATTGCTTGATAAGGGGCATGGCTCTATCAGGATCCCCAAAAATCTTTCCAGCGGCATCCACCATCCTTGCTACAAAATCTGAAAAGGGTTCTGTAGGGCCTTGTAGAATCTTGGTCAAATTACCAGACACCTCTCCTCTATTTGGAAGCGACTTCCATGCCCGAATGCAAATGTTGTTAATTTGATCATATGCCTCAAGAGGAAATCCTGTCTGTTGATTTGCAAATCTACCCTGCCCTAAGAGCATATCCTTGTCCCAATGGGGATGTCCCGCCGCATGGTTTTGGGCGGCCTGCTCTATTGCGCCCTCTAGCACGAATGCTCTCCAGTCCAGATATTTACCCGGGGAAACGCAAGCCCGAACAAGGCTAGCCCAATCAGAGGGAGTCATACAGTATCTAGATAGATTCTCCACCTGAGTCAGTGTGAAAGCGGCATCCACCCCATAAGTGCGCACAGACTCCGCCAGGGTCTTTACAATTTTAAAATCTAAGGGTTCATGGACTCTTCCCCTGTTGTCATCCTGAAAAACTGGATAAGCAAGACCCATCTCAGCGTGAACAGCCCTCCATGTTTGGGCATGGAAGGCTCTCCCCGAAGTGCCCCCACCATACGGCGGTGGATCCGGGGGATCGTTTTTCCTGAGCTCCTGTTTCTTTTTGTTCCCTTCTTCTGTAGCTAAACTCCCTAGCTGACAAGACAGCCTCCCGAGCTCTTCCTCCTCATCCTCCTCCTCCTCTGACCCACTTTCGCATGGGGGTGTACGCAGCGTACTGAGATCTGGATACAACCGTCTCCTCCCCCGTGTCATGCTCCGCACACTCCCCTCTTCTCGAGTCACTTCGCTTTCTGCCGTCTCCGACTTTTCCTCATGTAATCGCTCTAAAACCTCCTGTCCTTTAGCAAGTGCTTCCTGGCATCTGCCATCCGTAAGGCAACCACGGACCATTTTCCAAAGGGGTATCACCCCACCCTCTAACATGCCGTGCTCAGATGCAAAATCAAGATCTTTGCCTAATTTATCCCAACTAGGCACAGTAAGGCTGCCCGAAAATGCAAACCACGGTGCAGCGATATCTACCTTTTGTAAAAATCTCTGTAGTGTACTATGCTTCACTTCCAGTCCCTTGGAACGTAACAGGCCATCTAGGGCCAGAAGAAGCGGACTTGAAGATGCGGCACCCATGACACAACGACAAAAAAAATACAGACAACAGAAACACACTGACACAGCGAAAGAAACACAGAAGACGAAAGCGAAAGTAGAAACAAAAGTACACGGCGCAGCTGCAATAAAATGCAAGGCTTCCTCTTTCATTACAGACAGAGGAGCTGCCCCGCTTTAGTCGCGGATCCCACTTACCTAGGGACTAACCCCGCTTTAATCGCGGATCCCCCTTACCTGGGGACTGACCCCGCTTTGATCGCGGATCCCACTTACCTGGGGACTAACCGGTGCACCACCCCTGACTACTGAGAGTTCTGATTTCCCGGGTCTTGGCACCACTTGTCGCGACCCCTTGCCCGCAAGGAAGACGCAACTCCGAAATCTTCTCTCAGTAGTTTATTCAGGTCCCTTGATATTTATTATTCTTTCTTCTTCTTCCTCTTCCCGGATGCCCTCCCAGCCTTAATAAAGCATCCCAAGCCCCAATGCAAAGCTGCCGCGTGGAACTCTCTCACAGGGTGGTGAAAAATCATGTGCCAACTCTCTCAGATAAGGAGTTGTTTGTCACATACCACAGCGGAGCCAGCGCCATCTCGTAATGGCGACCATAGTCTGCAGAAACGGCAGAAGCGGCTCACCACAGGGAGGTAATAATCAAGTGCTGGCTATTTGGAGCTGATTGTTTGGGGAGGTTTTTTGTTGAGCTTCCTCACTGTCATTGGTGATAGAAATCTGACTTCCTGCAGATTTGAATTCAAGCAGACTGGCTTCCTGAGCTGTTTATTGGAGATAAAGGGATTGGTTTCCTGGGCAGGTTGCTGCAGGTCCTGGGTCAAAGTACTATTTTTATATATGGTCTGGCTATTGTTCATTTTCTACATTCAGTCTCTCCTGATACCTCAGGTTATTTATGTCAACCCATTGAATGTTTCATTGTACGACTATACAACATTTTATCCCTTCTCCAATTGATAAACTTGGATCTCAGCTTCTTACCATTAGGAGCAATGCTTCATTGATCTTCACGTCTATTTGTAGAAGATATTTTTATTCAGTACTTCATATCATAACTTTCTTGCCATATGTCAGCTTTCTGGGATTTTTTTTTTAACCAGAGAGATGAGTTTTTATAAGTCTTGTCTTTCCTTTTGGTCAAACCTAATGTACTATAACTTAAAAGCAGAATTAAATTATCTCTGGACTTAGTACACATTGCCCATGATTTGAAGAGTCTGATAGGTCTTATGACAAAAAGGAAAAGAAAAATCATTATTTCTCCTCCTTCTGCAAAAATACAAGTTCATTTTTCTGTGCCTCCTCTGTCTCCTGAAGTTAGTCAGGAATGGAAACTTCATCAATTCAGCAGGATGGGGACCTCTTTAAGCTAGCTATTATAAATAGCCTCCAGCGTTGCTTATTCAGGACATTGTCACATAAAGCTCACTCGGTGTGAATGTTTTTGGTCAAGGCCAGGTGACTTATAGATACTTAAAAAAAATCTTAAAATCTAGTCTCTTAGCAAATTTCCAGTATTTGATACAATATTATTTACTACATTCTTCCTGCTATACATTAGATCTCTGGACTTATTCATCTTACATAGCTGCAACTATACACCCTTTGACCAACGGATCCCCATTTCTATGCTGCCCTCACCCTACTTGCCCCTGGAAATCCCACTTTTTTTTTGTTTCTGTATAACAGCCTTTTTTACATTCTATATTTAAATGAGAACATGTAATATTTTTCTTTCCATATTTGGCTTATATCACTTAGCATAATAGCATTCTCCAGGTTCATCCATGATATCACAAATGGCAGGATTTCAATCTTTTTAAGGCTGAATAATATTCTATTATATGTATATTTCACATTTTCTTAAGTATTTATCCATAAACACTGGTTATTTCTATATCTTGGCTATTGTAGATAATGCTGCAATGAGCCTGGGAGTCTTTTCAATACCAGCCATTCTAACAGGTATGAGGTGATGACTTATTGTAGTTTTGATTTGCATCTCTCTGGTGACTAGTGACTTTGAGCATCATTTCATGTATGTTGGCCATTTTTTGTCATCTTTGGGGAAGAATCTACTGAGGTTCTTCACCCATTTTTAAATAATGCCAGTCGTTTTTTTTCTTTCCCTTGTGTGTGTTTATTGAGTCATGTGTTTCTTAAAGATATGTTTTGGCTATTAACCCTTTGTAAACATGTGATTCTCTAACACCATCTCCCTAGTGTAAGCTCCCTTTTCGTTTTGCTATTCCCTTGGCTGTGCAGAAGCTTTTTAGTTTAACCTAATTCCACTGGCTTGTTTTGCCTTTCATGTCAGTGTTGAGGTACTTTTGTCCCTGTGCTTTCTTTGGGGAATTTTATGGTTTCAGGCTTGACATTGAGGTATTTGATCCATTTTGAGTTATGTTTTGTAGACAGTGTAAGATGAGTCCATCTTCATTCCTCTCCTGGTGCCTATGTGGTGCCATGGGGTGCCCTTGCCAAAAGCTGGTTGACCACACATGTATAGGTTGATTTCTAGGTTCTCTCTTCTGTTCCATTGGTCTCAATATCTGTTTTTCTGTAAGTAACATGCTATTTTGATTACTATAGCTTTTAAGTTTAATGTTAAATTAGGAAGTATAATGTCTTCAGCTTTGTTTTTCTTTGTTAAGACTGGAAGTATTTCCTCTACTTCTGTTTTTTGGGAAGAGTTTAAGAAGGTTTAGTATTAATTCTTTGGATATTTGGTAGAATTAATCAATGAAGGTGTCCAGTCCGTTTCCTTTGTCAGGAAATTTCATTACTTCTGACTCTTCATTTGTTATGGTCTGCTTGGGTTTTCTGTTTCCACCTGTCTCAATCTTGGTGCGTTGCATATTTCTAGGAATTTGCACATTTCCTCTAGGTTATCCAATTCATTGGTGTATAATTATTCATACTATTCACTGAGGGTCCTTTTAATTTTTGAAGAATTGATTTTGTGTTTCCTCTTTCATTTCCACATTTCGTTGTTTGAATCTGCTCATTTTTAAAAAATCTAGCTAAGAGTTTGCTGAGTTTTGTTCATTTTTTTTCTGTTCTTTTCTATCACTGAGCCACATACCCAGCCCTTTTTATTTTTAATTTTGAGACAGAGTCTCCCTAAATTGCTGAGGGTCTCTCTAAGTTGCCCAGGCAGGCCTTGAACTTGCAATTCTCCAGCCTCAGCCTCCCAAGTGGTTGGGATTATTAGTATGTTCCGCCACCCCAGTACTTTTTTCCTGTAGGTTTTCTAGGTTCTGTTCCATTTATTTCCACTCTGGTCTTCATTATTTCTTGACTTCTGCTATATTGGTTCACATCCTTCTTCTTTTTCTGCTTACGTGAGTTATAATGTTAGAGTGTTTGAGATCTTTCTTCTTTCTACATTAAGGTGTTTATCACCCTAAAATATGCCCTTTAGAACAGCTTGTTCTGCAACCTTTAGCTTTTGATGTGTTTTGTTTTCATTTTCCTTTACCTCAAGGGTAGTTTTTTTTTGTTTTTGATTTTTTGTTTGTTTGTTTGTTTTGTTTTTAAGAGAGAGAGAGGAGAGAGAATTTTTTAGTTTTCGACGGACACAACATCTTTGTATGTGGTGCTGAGGGTCAAACCTGGGCTGCACGCATGCCAGGCGAGCGCGCTACCGCTTGAGCCACATCCCCAGCCCAGGGTAGTTTTTCCTTTTTATTTCTTCTTTGACTCATTGGTTCAGAAGCATGTTGCTTAGTTTGCATGTATTTATGAATTTTCCTCCTGTTATTGATTTCTAGGTTCATATTATTGTAGTTGAAAAAGATACTTGCTGTGATTAAATCTAAATTTTTTTCAGACTTTCTTTGTGGCCAAACATATGGTCTATCTTGAAGTATGTTCTATGTGTGCTTGAGAAGAATGTATATTACACTGTTCTCTAAATATCTGTTAGGTCTATTTGGTCTAATGTGTCCACCAAGTCCCATGTTTCCCTCTATCCAACGGGATGATCTATCCATAGTTGAAAGTGGGGTATTGAAGCCCCCTATTATTGCATTGCTTACCATCTGCATGGAATATTCTATTACTTCACTTTCTACCTATGGATGCCCTTAAAGGTAAGATGACTCACTTGCAGGCAACATGTAGTTAGATCTTGTTTATTTAGTCATTCAGCAACTCTATATTTTGTAATTGGAGAATTTAACTCATTTACATTCAAGGTAGTCACAGATGGTAAAGAGTTACTACTGCTATTTTATTCATTGCTTTCTCTTTGTTTGTAAACAAGGAAGAAATTCCTTTCTTCCTCTCTGCTCTCTTCTTTTTCTGAGTAGATGGTTTTCTGTAGAAAGATGCTTTGACTTTCTCTTCCTCTTTTGTGTGTGTATTCCTGGTATTGTTCTGTAATTACCGTAACGCTTATGTGGATAGTTTTTATTAATCTACTTTAAGCTGATAATTTCTATCACATATTTAAAAATGACTCTACAATTCCTCTTCACCCCCACATTTTGTCTGTGATGTCATAATTCATACCTTTTGATATTGTATATCTCAACAAATTTTTTGTAGTTATAGTTATTTTTCAGTAATTTTGATGTGGCCATGTTTAAAAAAGAAACAATCTTCTCACTCGAAACTGGTTCTTTTCGTATATTTAACTGTTTCCACTATTTCTTGCCTGAGTGTTGTTTGTCGTTGTTGTTGTTTTAAGACAAATCAAAAAACACCTTTCTAACAAATCTTACTATCTTTGGGCTTACCCTGCTTCGGGGGATATTCTTCCAATGGTTATCGGAAAAAATATTCTAAAATTAAAATCTAATTATTCCCCTGGTTAAAACCCATTAAGACTTTTTACCATCTTTAGGATAAGGTAACACCTACTTAGACTGACATGAGAAACACGTTGTGACCTGAACACCACCACTCCAAGCTCCTCCTTTGCCACTCTGCAGCACAGACATCTACCAGGCAGCCCAGCCCTGTTCTCTGGCTACACCCAGAGGTTGCCAGATCTGCACAGGGCTCCAGACCATTGGCCTGAAGTACTCCATCTTCCCTTTCTTGTCTTTCCAACTCATCCTTTAGGATTCAACTATAGAATAATCTGCTCTATAACTCTGTTTCAGAGCTTACTCCCTCACCTACAGAGTCAGGGACGCCCCCTCCTCTCTATGCCCCAGCCCATACATTCCTCCATTCCTCCAACAAGGTGCTTGACATGAGGTTTGTAATTAAGAATCTGTTTGCCTCCTCCCACAAGAGTTCGCAGAGGGACTGTGTCAAATTTTTCATTTTTATAGATTTTAATTTAAATTAAAATATATTTACACACATATATGTGCAAGCACACATATATAAGTACACCTTTCTTTTAGCTCTGTCCTGGCACTTGCTTTCTGAAAGTTGACATGTCAGTTAATCCCAAGCCTTCAATTTCCTTATAAAGAGGTGAGTTTGGGTTTTGGAGGACTCATTAGAAATCTCAACCTAAGATCCGTCAAGAATAAGGCTGTTTGTTCGGGTTCCTTTTTCTATCATCACATCCAGGAAAATGTTTTGTAATTTTGTTGAATAAATTGAAGGAGGAAAGAAATGAATGAGGAGGAATAGTGGAGAGGGAGGGAGAGAAGGAAGACAGGAGAAGGAGAGATCAAAGGAAGGGGCAGAAAGGGATTGTGTAACTCCATGAGGCATTGTTGAAATTGACACAGTGGAGGAGACACCTAAACTATATTAGAATCTGATGGAAAAGAGGAAAAAGAATGAAACTAATACTAACAATATTCCTACCAAAAATATTTGGTGATGCTCAAAAAAAATAAAAATAAAAATAAACAGACATGAAAACTGCCCTCAAAAGCTGTCTGTCTGATAAAGGAGATTAAAACATGTGTCTATATAAAAGTATGAAGCAAGCAATAAAAATTGGTGCATTAAGCCTTCTGTAAAGATCTATTAAATTAATAAATAAGTGAGCAAACAGAAATATAGATGAAGTTTTTAGGGGGCCATGGAGCAGAAATAAATTCAATCTAACTGAGGGATTATGAGAAGGGAAAAATAATCCTTGACCTAGGACTTGAGGACAGGGAGAATTTGTATAATATGGATAAGGGGACAGAGATGGAGTTGAGGGGAGGATGGAGAAGGGACATTCCAGATGGACTGAAGAGTGAAGAGGGGTGAAGGGAACCTGAGATTCATGGTTTGACCAAACAGTTCTGTTTCAATGGCTCACAATTAAGATGGCCACGTCTTCATTACTACCTATGCTGACACTTACACACACATTATTTTATTTCTTGGCATTTCCACTATTATGGTAACCCACAAAATACCATTTCTACTTCTCCAAAAGCTTTAAAATCTACTCAGAAGTAGCCAAAAGAGCATTAGTTAAAACAGTGATGTGTAACTCTTGTGACCCCAGCCTTGTTCCAGGGCTTAAACATGGAGACTGGGAGGTGAGCTCCTGTGAGCATTGGGGGTGGGTAGTAGCAGAGTTTTCATAGCCTTGTTTCCTAATGAAGGATTGGAAAATCTTTAACCAGAGTAAACCAAAGGCTAAACGAGATGCCAAAGTCCTCAGGGTCAGGAAACCCAAATAGTACAGGGAAATGATAGTGCCCTTGACCACAGAGAATTGCATTTATGCAGTGCTGCTCAGGAACCTAAACTCCTGTAGTGAAAGAGTATTTTTCCGATCATCAAAGGGTAACCTTTAGCGATTGTGACAGCTATCTTCATGTGCTTCTCACAGGTGCTCCACTGAGAAGGTTGAGTGTGACAATAAGAAAGGGAAATCATGTTTTCTGTTTTACAGACATTGAAAAAATGTTAAAGTTTAATAGCATGATCTTTTTCTTCTAGTAGCATTTTAAATTTTAAAATAGATCTTTGAAACTTCTCTTTTTTTGTATTATAAGCAACCCTACAAAAGTAGGAAAAGTGAAAGTTTAATGTATTTTAAGTATCATAGAAAAAAAACAATTTCCTTATCTTTATGAATTATTTCCTGCTTCCAAGTGCTTACCAATCACATTGATTCTCTGGGGTAATTTAAATGCAGATACTCCTCAACTTACAGTGGGAATACATCCTGATGAACCTATTAAAAAATGCAAATATTGGGCTGGGGATTTGGCTTAGTGGTAGAGCATTAGCCTGGCATGCATGAGGCTTGGGTTAAAACACACACACACACACACACACACACACACACACACACACACATACACACACACAATAAAAGTTGGAAAAATCATAAGTCTAATATGCATCAAATGTGCCTAACCTATCAAGCACCATATCTTACACTCACCTACTTTAAGTGTGCTCAAACATTTACAGTAGAATACAATGGGCATCACAATGGAGTATCATACAGCATGTTGCTAGTCTGGAAAAAGTTCAAAATTCAGAATTTGAAGTATATTTCAAAAGAGGAAGTATAGTTCTAAAAATCGAAGTACAGTTTCTCCTGAGGGCATATTGCTTTTGCACCATTGTAAAGATCAAAATTTGTAAGTTGAACAGTCGTTAAGTTGGGGATCATTTGTCCAGTTTGACAAGTGAAAAAAAATCTTTCTGTTTGATTATAGAATGAGAGTCTATGAGATCCTAAGAGATGGTTGTCATTCAACGTTCAATAAATAATGTTTACCTGCTATGTCTGGTACTCGGCTTGGTATTAGGGATAGAAGAGCACAGATATACCCCTGAGAAACAGGAGGAGCAAGCAGGGCCTAGCAATTGTGGGCCTCACACGTGAACACAGAGGCAAGCATGGGGATCTTCTGGGGCTTGAAGGAAGGCTCTTCACCCAGTTTTAAAGGTTAAGAGAAGATCCTAGAAGATAGGGCATAAAGGTAGAATAGGCTTTAAGTCAAAGATAGAGACTTAAACAGAAGAATCAGTATGCTTAGAGGATCAGAGAGAAAAAAAATCACACTCAAGAGATGTTGCAAGAAATGGTGAGAAAACAAAACAAAAATCCACCACGCTACCCAAGCTTCAAATTCAGTGTGCACAGGCATACTGTATGGTAAATGGCCTTTCCTGTCTGATATTTATTCTCTAAATTGATTGGTGAAAAAAATAATTGTAAAATCCCCTTATTTCATAGTATATTCTTTAGGACTGACTCATTATTATGCATTATTACTCATTTGTGAAATGGCTGTCATCTTGCATTTAGTGTTTTCATAACTGGTAAACCCTCTTTTACACACAATTAGTTATTGGAGAAACATGAAGATCCATTTCCTTGCAGTTTGTAGATAGCCCCATGAGAGAAACATGGAGTTTCTATACAGGAAGACTTCACAGAATCCACAGGCCTTGGTTCACCAAAGAGGCTATGACATTCCTGATGGCCATTGCCCAAGGTCACAGAGCTTATTGAGAGTTGAGTTAGATCTCTGGCTCAGGGTTTAAATTCCCATCCACACCAGACACTCAGTCCTGAATTTTGCAACAAAGGCTGCAAAGGGATCCTCTAGTGCTTTTGTCAAGTGTCCACCCTGATATTATTCTTTGCTTTCACTTCCCTCCTCCCCATGTGGAGCTTTCAATTAATTTATGAAAGGTCAGGTTGACAAATGATTCACTTTCTGATGGGATTTTGATACGCCTTGTTGAGAGTGATTATGTGTGCACATTTTAGGAAAAAGTAGCTGCCTGACAGTGTTCATTTACATGTCTAATTGCTGTGGGCAGCACATGTCAGCCAGCCCTATTGAGTAGGGGCAAGCCAGGGACAGGGAGAAACCCAAAAGGACATAAGACAAAATATCCACATTATGCTTTTTCATGATTCAAATGCTCAGTGGCACATTTTAGATAAAGCCAAGTGACTCATTATCACTGTTCTCAAGGTCCTTTTACTTGAGGCTTCAGATGGTCATAGAACTCAGCGACCTTGAAAGATGAGCTGCAGGTCATAATGGACAATTTTTGATAAATTTCTTTGCAGCATAAGAGGGTCAATGAACTCTCAAATACCAATGAAAGGCAAAGGTCTCTATAATTCTTAACAAAACTTACTGAGACCACATGTGAAACCTTATTTCCTTTTCTCTGATTGTCAAACACATTTATACGATTTTTTATTTTATTGACTTTTTTCTTGTCTTTTTATTATAATGAACTTAGTTAAGTTATGAATATTAGAGCCTTGTGATTCTTGCCAGCATTGGTGACCTTTGTTTTTAATCTTTGGTGATTCAATTTTTGTATCTTGATTTCTTAAACAGATAACTGGATGCGTAGTCTGGTGTTGTACACAGCACACTAATTATCTGAAAACAGAAACCTGCCATTTCTAAGCTCTTCCTTTTATTTCTGTAGACATAGAGTTCAAAACCTACTATGGATGCAGGCTCTATAATCACACATTCTTGGACTCCTCTCCTAGCTTATACTCCTCTCATCACTTGCCCAGGGTAAGTTTACCTCAACTTTCTAAAACAGATTTCTCACCTGCCCAAAGGGATGATCATGGTATCCACGTTACAGGACATTAATGAAGGTTAAGTGAAAGTAGGTAAAGCCTTTGGCAAGGTGCTTGCCCATCCCAAGAGCTCAGTAAATGCTATTAAAATATAATGTGGGGGCTGGGGATGTGGCTCAAGCGGTAGCACGCTCGCCTGGCATGCGTGCAGCCCGGGTTCGATCCTCAGCACCACATACAGACAAAGATGTTGTGTCCGCCAAATACTAAAAAATAAATATTAAAAATTCTCTCTCTCTCTCCCTCTTTCTCACTCTCTCTCACTCTTTCTTTAAAAAAAAAATATATATATATATATAATGTGACTGGTCATGTAGAGTGTTTTCAACTTTCCACGTTGTACTTGGTATCTCAGACTTTCATAACTGTGCTGACCCTGAGTTCCATCATGGAGAAATGTCCAACTAGGGTTCTAAGTGCAGAAGCATCTATTTCTTTTCTTTTCTTTTAAAAAAAATTTATTTGTTTTAAATGACAGTAGAATGTACTCATATACTTTGATATATCATACACAGCATGTATTTCTTTATTATTCACTAAGTTGTCAGTAAATGGCCACAAAGTGGTATTTGTAGTGAATGCTATGCAGGAATTTGATTTTGGTGAAAAAAGATCACTTTGAAAGAATAACTGATTTTTCCCCATTGTATTACCAAGTAAAATGAGGGGGAAAGGGCTATTTAGGAGATTCAAAATAGTTTTCTTTCAAGAATTGTGTTAATTTGGTTCATTGATATAGACATTCATAAGCTAATAATAATAAGATTCTTATCACAAATAAGAGTTAAATTTTTAATGCTTCTTTTAAAAACTTCGAATCATGAAAAATTTCAAGACTATACCAAAATAGAAGAATATAATAAGCCTATCACTCAGTCTCAACAATTTACAATAAATTTATGGCCAGTCTTGACATTCCCACTCCCTCCCCTCCTGCCCCATTATACTGGGTTATGTTGAAACAATACCAGACATCATATCATTTCATTCCTAAATAGTTGGAAATGTATCAAAAGAAAATAAACATCTGTTCATTTTAATAAAACCACAATATCATTATTACCCCTTTAAAAAAATTAAATTCCTTACCAACATCCAATACCCAGTCAGTTCTCCAGCTTCTCCAATTATTTTGTGAACATTTTTTAGAGTTTGAGTATTGCTTTTGAATAAAAGAAAATGGAAACATAAATAAGTAGAAAGTAATTTGACTGTGAATTTGGGTCATGTGATATAATAGAACTTTTAGAAATTGCCTCTCAGGGAGTAAATTGATACCACCTGAAATATTGAAAAATATGTCTTTAGTGGTTAAATTTTAAAAGGCAAAAATTTAAAAGGCAACTGCTGGATGTATCTAGATACCAATGATATTATCATGGGGATTAGAATTATAGTGGCCAGCTTCTGCAGTACTGTATTATACTTCCTGCTGGATAAGAACTGAATCCACACCCCCCTCCCATTATCTAAACACTGGCCTAATGCAGGATAATTTATGTTTTCAATTTTATATTTAGGAAGGCTAATGCAAGACTTTCCTTTGATTTGCAATTTGAGCTACATCTAAACCACATTGTGTCTGGGGAAAATATCAATATCTAGGGAAGGTCAGAGCCACATTACTGTGTCCTATAGTTATGAAGGAAGGCCCTAGCAAAGAGGTAGCTATCAGCAAGAGCCGCCATATATAGTATCTGCAGCAAGGAGGGTCATAGAGTGGAGAGGGATCGGGGAAGCCACCAGGTATGGCAGGAGTACTGATCTGTGTAGTACAGGAGGAACATCTTAGGGAAGATATCAGTGACTTACATTTTCTTAGGGTGATGGATAGCAGAGAAACATTCTCACTTATCACTCTAGTTGAACATTATTTTTAAGCTAGAGTAGCCTAGGAAACATGGGTTGTACAATGAACAAACTCCCTAGAATTATTTTTGGAGGCCTTTAAGGATCAACGGATACATAATAATGAAAATGGTAGTGGAGGCTTCTGATTTTCTCCATGACAAAATTTCAGGGAAGACTTTTCTGTTATATATGCATGGATTTATGACAAAAGTTCACTGTCTGTTCAGTTGGCAAATTTTCACACACAAACAACAGACTCAAATGCAACATTCTTTACCTAAAGAGCAGTTTAAGCTGTCTACTGTGTCAGAAACATCATGACAGAGGGGAGATGCAGCTGCCTGGAGGTGATGGAATATCTTGCCAGCCAAAGGTTTCTCTTGGTATGCATCTCCTCTGTGTTCAGCAATATCATACTTTCTTCTTTGATGGGGTCTTCTTATACATTTCATCTTACTTTTTTCCCCTTTTTTAATGAAAGCAGAATGGACTGTCAGAACTGGAATTGCTTCAGGGATACTGTACTCAATTTTCTAATCCCATTTTTGTCTTTTGTTTTACTCATTGAAAAAAAGCAAAGATGGGTGAGGTCACAGAGAGAAAATACCAACATAAGCAGGCATGATAAACTGTGCAGAAATAGTACCTTCCCACACTTCCAGATTAGACATTAACTCAAGTGAACAGATCTCTCAAATGCAGGCAGCTCTGGAATGTTTACTCCTCTGTAGGGTATTACATTTTTGTTTTTCCAATTGATCACTTAAGCATCACATGCCTCCTTGGCAGATGTCAGTTTTCTCCATCTTGGGATCAATACCCCTGTTGAATGATCCAAAAATCCCATGGGGTGAAAAGGGGAGGTAGGTAAGGCCTTCCTGATCACCAGCCTCAGAGACCACAGGAGCCCATAAACACAATGATTGATCATTGCCAACCTGTACAATAGAGGGGAGCTGCTGGGGTCTCCAAAACAGGTTGATTCTAGCTGGCCATAGGAATTCACTAGGGATACTTGGGTGAGGATGGGGAAAGCTTGTGTTTATACTTTCCAATGACAACTTTTTCTAGGCCTGGACAGCTTTTTCAAGGCCTGTTTCCAGGACACATACTTGATCCTGGGAACCAAAGAAGAGGGTGGGGAAAAGAAACCAGGCCACTAGAATCAAAAACTAAAAAAGGAGAAGCAGTCATATCAAGAATTTACCAACCTACTATGTGAGTCAGCTTTCCATTACTCTGACAAAATAGTTGAGAGATCCTTAAACTTTTAAGGAAAAAAAAAAAGATTGATTTTAGTCATGATTTCAGAGATTTCGGGTCATGGTTGGTTGGCCCTGTTGCTTTGGGCATGGTGGAGAACTCTTCCCCTTATGGTAACTGGGAAGCAGAGTCAAAAAGGGCCCAGAGTCTCAATATCCACTTCAGGGGCATTCCCCCAGTGACCTAACTTCCTCTCGCTAGGCTTCACCTCTTAAAAACATTCTACCACCTCCCAGTATAATTACAGACTGGGGAAAAAGCCTTCAGCACACGGGCCTTTGGGGGGCATTTTAGATCCCAACTATAGCACTTACTCTATTTGTACTTTTGTTCATTATCAGAGAGTAGCAGCAACACCCATTTGAAGGTACCCTTTGTTCTCTTGTCCTCTTTAGTTCTTGGTTCAACTCTAAGAAAGCCTCCAGTATGCCCACCCTAAAATCCAGTGCAAAGTGTAAATATAGTGCCCTTTGCCCGAACATCAAGATGGAAATATAGTGCCCTTTGCCCTTGCAGATACTAAAACACATAGCCTTTTCCTTTTATTCCATGCTTTCTCTCAACTTGTCATGGTGTTTTCCACTTGCTATTTACTGTCTTTCTAAGTTAAAAAAAAAAGAAGAAAAAAAACTAAAAAATTTCAAATCCTTGGCATGAATTTTACTGTTCATCTTTGTATTGTGTAGTGCTGGTTTTAAATGCAAATTGTAAGATAATTTAACCTATCTGTGGAATTACTGAAATGACACAGTTTGTATTTTTCAGCTCATACGTGCCTATGTATTTTATTCATACCACAGAGTAGAAGTGCTTCATAAAACAAATTCAACTATGCTTACTTCATTTCTGCCAACTGGTGAATAGGGAAAGATTGAATGAAAAGAAACTATGTAACTATGCCTTATCTTTTTCCTTCTATGTCATTATTTTCAGCACTAAATGGCTGGATAATACATAAGTACCCCAGCAAAGGTAAATCAGCAGATGTTTCAGAAAAGAGATGAAATTCATGGTTTTTCTACTTGCCAGGAGGGTGTGCTCTTTGGAATCATCAACACAGATACCTGTTAGCAAGGAAGAGAGAGAGTTTGTGTGTGTGTGTGTATGTATGTGTGTGTTTATGTGTATTGCTCCCATCAAACTCACTCAGAACATTGAAGAGAAGAAATAGTTCTGAATTTATTTAATGAGGCTAGAGTTGCCCTGATACTAAAACCAGAGAAAGCTATTAATAAAGAGTGGGTATTTTATATATATATATAATCATATATATATGCCCCTTGTGAATATAGATATAAAAAGTCTATATTAGTCAGGGTTCTCCAGAAGAACAGAGTCAATAGGATGTATTTAGAAATAATAAATATATAACGAGAAATTGGCTCCCATGATTATGGAGGTCAAGGAAACCCACAATTCATCATCTGTAAACTGGCATCCAGAAAAAGCTGGTGGTATACTCTAATCCCCAAAGCCAGAGAGCCAGGGGCATTGATGGTATATGTCCTGATCTGAGTCTGAAAGCCTAAGAACTAGAAATCAATGTCCAAGAGCAGAAGAAAATGGACATCCCAGCAAAAAAAGAGATAATTCATGCATTCACCACCTTTTTGTTCTGTGTAGGCACTGAATGGATTGGATACCGTCCATCCATATTGGTAACAGCAATCTTCTTTACTCTGTCCACTCATTCAAATGCTTACCTCTTCCCCAAATACTCTCATAGATGCATCTGAAAAACATCTTTACCAGCTATTGGGCAGCCCTTAGCCCAGTCAAGTTGACACATAAAATTAACCACCCCAATTCCACCCCTTCTCAACTTGACATTGGATCATATTTCCTTAAGCCAGACTAAATCTCCAAAGACTATAGGAAGGTCAGAATTCCACCAAACACAATACTATCCTGTATACAACCCCAAATGAACTTAATCCCTTTCCCAGAAGTGGAGGTGAAGTCCTTGAGTAACATTTACTCTTCTCCTGATATAATATAACCTTGATACTATGATGTTAAATTGACAGTGCTTAAATATTGACTCATATAAAGCCAATACCTTTTATACTACATGTTAAAGGAATAAAGCAAATGTATTTGCTTTAATATATGTACATATACACACAAACACATTTATAATAAAATAAGGAGGATGTAGATATTCATGACAATTGGAGTCCTTATTTCTATAACCAGTCACATGGTCATAGCTGGTGCTTAATAATTACTTTGAACAATACCCATTCTATATTCTCTCTGGAAACACATCAGTGGGTTGTGATTTTTTACCTGGAAACTTGAGATGACTTATTTACCTGGGAACTCAGGGTGACTCAGAGCTTCATTCCTGAAGGGGAATTAGTAGTCTTGCCTGGATTGGGTTGTTATAGTTTTCCAATGATCTTTATCACAGAGCATGGTCTGAGAGATGCCCTAAGGGATCACCCGTGTTCCAGACATACTGTTCCTCACCACTATTTAGAGTAGTAGTCCAATTCTCCCTTAGCAGTCTAGATAGATCATACAGGCCTGTAGATTCATTTCCTTCCTGGCCTGTTGTAGCCATGTGCAGCCAAAAGTAGCCAGGAGGCAGCCTTAATTTCTATTTCAATGGAATCATTGTCATGTTTCCTGATGGAATAATTTTCCCATCTGGAACTAGGAACATTAGACCAGCAGAGAATAAGGTTGATAGAAACAAGACACAAAGATTATGTTAGTGGGTTACTTAATTCCTAGAGCCTGAATCATGTCTAGGGGAGAAATAGCACTGTGTAATCAGCACCAATTCAGAACATTTACAGCTTCCTAGAAAACCAGGCCCAGCCCTGCAAGGTACTGACACCTACCTGGTGCTGTCACTGAGTCTTTAAAAGGCCATTCCACCATTCTTTTAAACTAGCTTCTTTGGGCTAGTGGAGAACATTAGAACAGTGAATTCCATGAGCATTGGCTCATTGCTACACTTCTTTGACTATGAAATGAACTTCTTGATCAGAAGCAATGCTATATGGAATAATTGGTGGAATATTGGTGGACATGGCATTCTCCAAGTCCGTGGCTGGTAGATTTGGAGGAAGCATTGTATGAGGAGAAGTCAAATCTTACCTACAATTTAAGAAATACAATCAACTTAGTTGATTAGTCCAGTGTAATCAACCTGACACCAGTAACTAACTGGCTAATCACCTCAGGGAATAGTTCCATAATAGGATATCAGTGTTGGTCTCTGCTGCTAGTAGATTTGGCATGCAGCAGTGATCATAAGGTTAGTCTTGGTAAGTGGAAATCACCTCCACTCCTACCACCATAGCTACTTTATTCAGGGATGGATGGGAGAGGCTTATTTGTGTCCATAGAATGGTTTATTTTATCCACTTCATTATTAAAATCTTGCTTGGGTGAAGTCATCATTTGTTGAGCATGTACTAGGGACACAAATATCTTCATGTCCTTTGCCCATTTAGAAAAGACCTAGTAGTAGACCAGGAACTTTCTCCCCAAAAGAGAGTGGCTGTCTGAAGATGATGGCATGCTTTGCTTAAAAATCCTGGGGTCCTATGCTATAATTCAGTCATAAGGACCTGATGAAGGCCCCGAACAGCATCTCTATCTGCTACTGATATTTTGAGACCAATGAATTTGCAGGCATCATATGACCCAAATGGCATAGCAACTTATATAAATAATAGATACTTTTCTTACTCTAGGCCCCACTCAAAACTAGCAGCTTGGGGCTGGGGTTGTGGTTGAAGTGGTACAATGCTCACCTAGCACATGTGAGGCCCTGGGTTCAATCCTCAGCACCACATAAAGATATTATGTCCATCTAAAACTAAAATAAATAAATAAATAAATACTAGCAGCTTGGGCCTGGGGTTGTGGCTCAGAGGTAGAGTGCTCACCTACCATGAGTGAGGCATTGGGTTCAATCCTCAGCACCACATAAAAATAAAATAAAGCTATTGTGTCCACTTATAACTAAAAAGTGAATATTTTAAAATTAAAAAAAAAAAACTAGCAGCTTTTAGGGTCATTTGGTAAATGGACTAGAGTAATACACCCAAATGGGGACATGTTGCCTTCAAAATCCTAAGAGGGCCACTAAATACTATACTTCTTTCTTGGTTGTAGGAGGAGCTAGAGGCAAAAATCTTACCCTTCACCTTAGAAGGGATATCTTGTCATGCCATATACCACTGGAACCCAAGAAATGTCATGAGGTAAAAGATACTTGAATTTTAATCAGATTTGTTTCCAACCCCCTGACACATATATGTCTTACCGATAAACCCAGAGTAGGTGACACTTCTTGCCTATTAGATCCATACACCACAGTGTCATCAAATTAATGGACCATGTTGATCTTGTAGAGAGGAAAGACAATAAAAATCCCCGAAAACCAAATTATGGCAAAGGGTGGAAGTGTTGAGTAGGACAAAGAAAGCGTATTGCTGGCCTTGTCAGCTCAAAGTGAACTGTTTCTGGGTGTCTTTAACAATGTATGCAGGAGGAAAAAAGCATTTGCTAGATCAGTAACTGCATACCAGGGGATGTGTCAAAGCAATAATTGCTTTTATTGCCAAAACAATAAAAACACATCTGATATGGCAGCTGCAATTAGAGTCAACACTTTGTTAAGTTTATGATGATCCAGTTCTTCTCCCAGATTCATCTGTCTTCTGAACAAACTAAATAAGAAAGTTGAATGGAGATATATTAGGAATCACCATCTCTGTATCTTTCAGGCCTTAGATGGTGGCACTAATCTGTAATCCTTCTGGAATGTGGTTTTGCTTTTGATTTTCTAGTTTTCCAAGTAGAGGCAGTTCTAGTGATTTCTATTTGTCCTTATCTACCATTATAGCCCCTGTTTCATATATGAGGGAACTAGCTTGTGTATTGTGCTAATTGTTGGTATATCTAGTCCAATTATTCATTCTGGAACTAAAGAAATGACCACAAGTTGGGTTTGAGAGTTCACTGGACACACTGAGAAAAGGAACTAGATTAAAACTATACTGATCACCTGACCTCCATAAGCCCTTAGTCTGAGTGGTGGGCCCCAGTGATGTTCTAGTGTCAGATCAGAATGAGTGTTACATAGTCCCTGAAACCTCTGATTGCTTCCTCTTCCTCAGTGTGTGGGTACACTGGTAGAATATTGCAGGTCTTTTTGGGGAGGGATAGGAGAAATATTAATGGTATACATTCTCAGCATTGTTTGAAGATTCTTCCTCAAGAGAACATGGGCTCCTCTCCATTCAAGGAGATTTGGGTCTAAAAACTGGACCAATTCTGACAGTTGATTGAAGAGCTCCACATTTATCTTAGGAAAGAAAAGAAATGAATTAAATATTGATTTTATATTCAAAAATCAATCCGTGTATTTCATCATATGAAAATATAAAAAATAAAAATCACACAATTATCCCGATGCACTGAAAGCATGTGATAAGTTTCGAATGTACATTTCTGAGATTATGAGTACTCCACTAAAGTAGTAAAAGGACATAAAATGTATTCAGATTGTAAATGAAAAAATAAAACTGTCTACATTCACATATATGATATACATGGTTATTTATATAAAAATATGATGGATTCTTCAAGAAAAGCTATTAGAAATAATAAAATAGTTTTTTCAAAGGTTGTAGTAAAAAAATTAACATAAACATTTAAACCTACTTAGATATTATAACAGCATACAGTAGAAAACTGAAATTAGTAAAGCAATACTACTTAAATTAGCATAAAACATGAAATATATAGAAGTAACCTTCACAAACTATGTATGAGACCTGAAAATTATAAAACACATGTCAAGAAAAATGAAAGAATAACTAAATAAATGAAGTCCCACACTATTCTCAAGGCTCATAAGACTAATACTGTTACGATGTCAAGTTTCCCCTAATTTACCCATAGATTTAATGGAATCCTAATAAAAATGTCAACAATTTCTATAAGAAATTGAAAAGTTAATACTAAAATTCGTGTGGAAATGTTTAAATGCCTGCTACAGCCAAAAGTGTTTTGAAAGTTTGGAAAATTAACAATATCTTATTTTTAGGTTTATCACAGAGCTATAATTATTAAGATTTTATGGTTAGCATATTTCATGAAACATAATTAGCATAATTCGAGACAAGTAGATCAATATAACAATATAAAGAATCCAGACACAAAACTACACACGTGGATAAATGATCTTCAACAAAAGATAATTCAATAGGGAAAGGATATAGTTTTCAACAAATGATGATAGAACAAGGAGCTATTCATATTTAATAAGATTGACTTTGATTCTAATTTATACACTCTCAAAAATTTAATTCAAAACTGTATATAGACCTAAATTTATAAAGAAAAATTTTGTGGCTGTGGGCTAGGTGAAGATTTGTTAGATATAATGGCAGAAAGACATTCCATAAAAGAAAAATGTACTTTATTAAAATTAAAATTCAGCTCATCAGAAGACAAAAACAAAACAAAACAAAAAACCAACCACCCAAACAAACAAACAAAACCACAAACCAAACTACAGTCTGAGAGAAAACATTGGTAACAGCCATATCTGATAAAAGGTATATATACAAACTCACGTACTATATACATATGTAAACTTAAGACAAATTAATAAGCCCCTCCCAAAAGAAAAACCAATCAAAGTAGACAAACAATTCAAGGAGACATTTCACAAATTAAAATAGATCAACTGACAATAAGCAATGAAAAGAGATACTTAAAATCTCGGTTGGCCATCAGGGTGATGAAAATTCAAATCAGTGAAATGCCATATCTATTAAAAGAACAAAAAACTAGGGGGGCTGACAGTGTTGGAGAGATTGTGAATGAACCAGAACTCTCATCTACTTCTTATAGTGATGTGAAATGATGCCAACTAGAAGACAGTCTGGAGGTTATTTAAATGTTAAGCTACATCTACCATATCTTCTAGCCATTCTACTCCTAGGAATTTACCCAAGAGAAATGAAAGCATATATTTATACAATGACTTATAGACCAAAATTCTAAGCATTTTTATTTATAATTGCTTCAAACTGAAAATAACCCAAGTGTACAGAAATGAAAAAACTAATTATAGTATCTCTAAACAATGGAGTATTATGATCAAGTAAGAAGAAATAACTATTGATAGTATATGCAACAACATGGAAGAATCTCAGAACAGTTCTCCTGAGTGAAGAACACATCCTGGGTGATCCCATTTATATAAAACTTTAAAAAATGCAAATTAATCTCAAGTACCAAAAGCAAATGAATAGTTTTCTGGACATAGCAGGTAGAGAAAGGATTGGTAGTAAGGATAAAGTAAGGGAGCAAATAAAAAGGGGTGACAGGGCCTGGGGATATAACTCAGTGGTGGAATGGTAGAGCAGATATTAAAATTTACCCAAGTATACATTTTAATACATGCAGTTTATTGTATGTCAATTACACTTCAATAAACTGTTTCAAAAAAAAATCTAGGACCTAAACAAACATAACTACAAGCCAAATATAACCCAGGCTGCCAAGTTTCAATTTCTGACAACAGAATGCTTGAGAAAAAAAAGACACTTTACAGGTTATTATTCCCCTCACTGTAAGTCAAACCATATGTCCCCAAATGAAAGAAGATGCAGGAAGACTGAATCTAACCAAGGCACACTTTTCCACTCAGTCTGACTTCTTGTCATGTTCTTGGACTTGTTAAACAATGATCCCCTATAAAGTACTCAAACCCTGCTAAATATAAATATTATGTTTAAACTACTTCTAAAAAATTTTTACTGCTTCTTGAGGAAGGAGAAGGAAGGTTCTTATCAATGTGGAGACAGCCCTGCTTGGTCCTCACATGTCCTGAGTTTCCATTCGTTATCTCAGTTGGCACGAGCTCATGCTTCCTTTGATTTTTCATGTATACTTTGCTCGGTATTTATCATGATATTCTTTTCACACTGTTTACTAAGAACAGCTAGGTCTGGTATTAGAACTGATTCTTAGTGGCCCTGTACCCCAGCCTCCTCCAGTATAAGGTGATGACAAATTCCTGAGTTGCATACAAAAATGCAATGTGTGAGAGAAGAGCCCCAGTAGTAGAGTAGTGTTGTTTAGTAATTACTTGGATGAGTGAAATACCTGCTGGTTTTCAAATACTGATGTTTAAATTTTTTCATACAAATTTAGAGGGAAAAATAATGAGAACCAGCTTCATCTTAGGAAGACATCAACTGAGTGGTTTCAGATTAGTGAAACTCCTAGGTGAACCATGCACTAAATCCTGACCCATGTTTCTCATCTGACTTGCCAGCAATGCTTGTTCGGTTTGTCTTAGCAACTCCTACCCCAGAGTTCCTGCTCTTTGTTTGGATGGGGCTCTGCTTCATCTTATGAGGATGTGAACCCATTCCCAGCAGAGTGCCAGGGCCTGACACATAGCACATACTTCAAAGCCACTTGCACATAAGCCAGTGAGTGGAGGAGATGCTGATCTTCTCAGGTGGCTCCTTGTTAGCTGCTACCCTGGTGACCTCTTCCTGCATGCATCCTAGCAGGTAGTTCAGGAACCATGGCAATGAGAGGCAGGCAGGCAGCATGGGTCCACATACTCTCAGAGGCAAAGCTTTTTAGGTTTCCTTTGTATGAGTTTTTAGGATGTGGCTTTGTCTCGTCTCACAGTGGTGCTTCTGCTGATGATATTCATGTCTGAAAGGCCCCTTTGATGTCTCTTACCATGTTCTCATGACTGGCATACAGCCCTGAGTTTGTCATAGATGACACTCTCACCAGAGGGGTATGTTGGTGCTCTTCCCTTTTTTCCTCAAAATGTAGATGAAGGAAGCATAGGAGATCACTGATATGTCATGGGGACACAGACAGTATATCAGGGAGGAGAGGTACAAAGTTCTGCAGCCATGGGATGGGTGGTGTGTGCTTTTTGCACAGGATGCTGTTGCCCCTAACTATTATCTGGCTCTGTGCCATATAGCATCCATTGCAAGTGTCTCTAGAGAGAATGATTTAAGAAACTGAAAAAGGGAGAAGAGTTTTGAGGCACATACTTGGTTAATTGTGGCAGGAGCCTGATGACTCAATTCATACCTGGAACTCAAAGAATTGACTATGGTAGAAACACAGATACTGGAGGAACCAAACAAAAGCAGATGCTGAGAACAAAAGAAGTGACCCAGAACAACAATGTTATTGGTTGCCCCAAAGAAGGTATGAGCTATTGGTACCTTTCCATAAGAAAGGAAGGAACCATGAGCTCAGGGTACCAGAGATGATTCTGGCCAGGGACATAAATAAATGGTAATTTTCTTTGCCTTATATTTGCCATTGGCTGATGGATTCAGAGAAAGAAGAGTATACCTGGGGGAAAATATTCCAACTACAACTCATTATACTCAATTACTCTTTATTATCATCTCTTAAATATACATCTCACTTTTGGTGATTCTTCACTCCTTCTTTGCAGGTCCTTCAGGTTCTGATTTGGCTGTAGCTGCTGAGATATTCCATGTCCACTTTTCTCCCATTTGTCCAAGCTAGCAAATCTATCCCCTGGCCTAATGTTAATGTGATGAACTCTTTTCTAGCACATTTTCCATTCTTTGAATAAAAATGTATCCACACCGAGTATGGTGGCACACGCTTGTAATCCCAGTGGCTCAGAAGGCTGAGGCAGGAGGATCATGAGTTCAAAGCCAGCCTCAGCAGTTTAGCAAGGCCCTAAGTAACTCAATGAGATGCTGTCTCTAAATAAAATACAAAAAGGGCTGGGGATGTGGCTCAGTGGTTAAGTGCCCCTGGGTTCAATCTTAGGAATGAAAAATAATATTAATAAAATTAAAAATGTATCCACAAATGTTGATTTTGGGTTGGGGATTGTGGTAAGTGAGGGAGATGAAGATGAATTGGAAACTATCTCTAACCTTGCTGGAGTAAAGTGAAGAAAGGTCTAATGGATATTTAGGGTTATAGACCAATTGTTATGGTTTAGATATATGGTGTTCCCCCCAAAGCTCATGTTTTAGATAATACAAGAATTTTCAGAGGCAGAATGATTGGATTATAAAAACCTTGACCTGATTAGTGGATTAATTCCCTGATATGGATTAAATGGGTAGTAAGTAGGCAGGTAGTGTGTGATTGGAAGAGGTAGATCACTGGGGGCATGCTTTTGGGTCTATATTTTATCTCTGGTGAGCAGAGTTCTCTTCTCTGCCTGAATGTCATGTCCTGAGCTGCTTTCCTCCTCAGGAAAGCATCAGGGCTGCTTTGCCTGCCCTGATGCTCTGCCTCATCTTGGGCAAGCTCAGTCCCTGGTTATCTGTGATAGAAAGCAGACAGTTGGGGATGAGGGTGCGGTGTATCATCCTGAATGTCTGACTCCCAGGAACTATGAATGGAGACAAGAGCCGGTTCTAGAAGCAAGTTGCTAAAGAGAATAAGGTCCTCATCATGTCAAGCATTTTGAATATGGATTTGCAAAGCTAAGTGTAGCTGAGGAGAATCAAAATGCAAAATATGCTGTAGCTAGAAATCCAGTCCTTCAGGGCAGAAACAAATGACCAACATCATGAATAAGAAGAGTAGAAACCTAATTAATGGGAAGGCAGAATTGGTGGGCCACCCAGCTATTCCATCTTTGTCTTGGAATCAAGACCCAAACCCAGTGCAAACTACCATACTCCTTAAAAATGAGATGGGTTGAGACTTTTTGGATGTCTACATGTAGATTCTCCCTTGCAAATCCTAGGCACATACCCTCTTCCCTCATCCTTCCCTCCCACTATCACTACCATTAGGAAAACAAATACTATATGATATCACTTATATATGAAAACTCCAAAATTTGATCTCAAAGAAGTAGAAAGTAGAGTAGTGATTACCAGAGCCTGGGAAAGGTAAGAGCAAGAAGGGAATGGAGAAAAGATGGTACAGAAGAGCAGTTGGATAGTTTCTAATATTCTATAGCATAGTAGGCTAACTATGGTCAACAACAACTAATTCTACTACACATAAAAATAGCTAATAGAGTGTTTTGAATGTTTCCAATACAAAGAAAAATAAAATGTTGACAGTGGTGAGTATGCCAGTTACCATAATCTGGTTATTACACATGGTATACATGTGTTAAAATATCACATTATATGCCCAAAGTATATACATGTATTTTGAATCAATCAAAAAAGTAAATTTTAAACAGAATTAGAAAACAAAACATTTTTTTAAAAAAATCCATAGCATATATGATTCCATAAATGTTTGTTAAAGGTGTATTTATATATTTTGAATGCTTACAATAGGATATGGAAGGATACATGCTTATGCATCAAACCATTACTAGTTAAAAACAACAATTATTTAAAAAAAAGAAAAATACAGATCCTCTTAACGCCTGGGATGAGTCATTCATTCTTACCTATTTTGCCTATTCTGAGATTCCACAGATTATAGGATATACAATCTAATTAATAAAGGCATTCAGGAGTGGAATAAGGGCAGGAAGAGAACAGTACACTAAGTATCTGCAACTCAAACAAACAAACTGAAAGTAACATAGTTCCTCTTTTTCTGAGTTTCCTTCTTTTGTCCCACTGGGTTCTCTTCAGTCACCATTATGTACATGAGAATTATTCCTAGGTACATACCCTTTTCCATCACCCTTCCCTCCCACTATCACTACCATTAAGACCCTGGCTCAAAGTCTTTTCTGTTCAAAAAACGGAATGCAGTTGGAGAAAAACAGACCACAAGGGAGAAAGAATTTATTTAAATTTAGGAACACTCACCTCAAGGGAACCCTGGATACTGATCATGACCTTAGTGGGCTCACTGGCTCATCCTCCCTGAAACCATTCTACATAGTTTTGAATCTCCCAAGAACCCCTCCAAACACCTCTGTTCCTCACTCTTCATTTGTATGATGGTTAATTGTATGGGTCAACTAAGGAATCCCCAGATACCAGGCAAAACAGAATTTCAGATTGTGTTTATAAGGGTGCTTCGTGAAGAAGTTAGCATTTGAATTAGTAGAATGAGTAAAGAAGACATACTCTCACCATTATGGGTGCACATCAACCAGTCCATTAAGGGTCTGAATACAACAAAACAACAACAACAAAAGTGGAGGAAGGGCAAATACTTTCTCTATTTAACTGGGACTTCCATCTTCTTCTATCATTGTACATCAGCATTTCTGGGTCTTGGTCTGTTGCTTTTCTTTTTCAAGTCTTTGGACTGCTACAGAATTATACCATCAGCTTTCCAGTTTGCAAAAGGCAGATCATGGGATTTTTCAGCCTCTATAAATATATGAGTCAATTCACATGATAAATCAATCTGTGTCTAATACCCTTCCCCAAAACATAAACATACATAGTCATTCCTCAGTGTTTGAAAGGGGTTGGTTCTCAGACCCCCAAGGATATCATAATCTGTAAACACTTAAGTCCTTGGTGTAGTATTTGCATAGGGCGTAATGCTTTAAATCATCACTAGATTATTTATAATATCTAATACAATGTAAATGACACATAAATGGTTGTTATGCAATTAAATCATTTAGGAAATAATGGGGGGGGGGAAGAAGTCATATGTTCAGTGAAAACTTGTCTTTTTTTTAATCCACAGTTCTTTGAAACCATGAATGTGGAACTCAACGTTAAGAGGTACAACTGGACTCTGTGTGTGTGTGTTTTGTGTGTGTGTGTGTGTGTGTGTGTGTGTGTGTATTACTCTGTTCTGTTTCTCTGGAGAACAATGACTAATGTTCCCAATATATTATCTTATTTTTTATCATCATTTTTGTGGAGATTTAAGTATAGGTGCTCTTTAACTAAGGTTGGAGTTATTTCACAATCAATCCATTGTAAGTTAAAAATATAATAAGGAAAAAAATGTATTTACTATACCTAGTCCCCTGAACTTCCTAGATTAGCATCACAGTGCTCTGTAGCTTTGATTGTTTTCCACATGATCACAGGGCCAACTGGAGCTGCAGCTGCTGCACTGTTCAGCATTCTGGTAGAGTCTTGTATGGCACATTACCAGTCTGGGAAAAGGTCAAAATTCAAAATTCAGAGTACAGTTTCTACCGCATAGATGTTGCTTTTACACCATCATAAAGTTCAAAAATCATGTCAAATCAGCATAAAGTTCAGGACCATTCATAACTAAAAAGCCTTTTCATCATCTCTCCCAACCTCTCAGCTGACTATCTGTGTGCCTATAAGCCTGCCTTTCACCTTGTTAAAGAGGAACTGGGGCTGACATTGTGGCTCAGTGGCAGAGCGCTTGCTTACCATGTGTGAAGCACTGGGTTCAATTCTTAGCACCACATACAAATAAATAAATAAATAAGCACATAAATAAATAAAGGTCTATGAACAACTAATAGAATATTAAAAAAAAAAAAAAGAGGATTAGAGCTCCCTGCTTCTAAGGCCCACCTCTCTCCAACCCAGGGCTTTATTCCTGCAGCTCCCTCTGCTCCACCTCCATCATCACATTTTTCCCTTGTATTAGATTATTATAATGAACAAACCAATATGCTGGAACAGATTTCATCTCCAAGGCCCTCTCAGGTCCCCATTGTCACTGATGTCTTGGTCCTTTTCTCCTTCTTTTCAGAGCCATCCTCCCTGAAAGCACTGCACATGCCTGCTTCCTCCATCCATGTGTCCCCTTCTCCACAGAGCCCTTTCCAGGTAGGCTTCTGACCCCAATACAGCTGCCTTGCCAAGATCAACAGTGTTGTGAACATGGGCAAAGCCAACAGCCATACTTGGTTTCCTCTTTCCACAAAGCCTCTTTTATGACATCAGTTTACAATGATAAAAATATAAAAGATGGCCCCAAGAACAATAGGAGGTAAAAGAAATTATACTAAAAATGTGCAGATTTTATAAAGAGCAAAATAGAATTTTAAGATTTTTTTTACATTAAAAATAACATTTTGAAATGTTTAAAAATGATTTAGACATACAGATAAGTTGCAAAAATAGCACAGAAGATTTTTGAGTATGCCTTACCCAGCTTCCTCTAATGTTAATATCTCATATAACAATGGCATCATTATCTAAACCAGGAAATTAACATCAGTACAATGCTATTAATTTAACTGCAGTGTTTATTCACTAATATTGTTTTTCTCTTCTAGGATCCAATCCAGGCTCCACACTGCATTTAGTTATTATGTCAGTATATTCTCCTATACTGGGACAGCTCCTGAGTTCTTTTTAAAACAAAATATCCCTCCATTCAGATATATCTAATGTTTTCTCATAAGTAGAAGAAAGTATTTTGTGCAAGAATATAATACAGTTTCAGCATTCCTAACCTGAAAGTCTGAATTTTTGAGAGCAATATGACCTCACAAGTGGTAAATTTCACACCATGAAACTGTTTAATGGACAAAATTATTAAAAGTAATATCTAAAGTTACCTTTGTTTCAAGTTTATAAGTGTATATGAAATCTAAATGAGTTTCATGTTTAGACATGGGTCTTGTTCTCAAGATATCTCATTTAGAATATGCAAATGTTCCAATACTGGAAAAAAATTGAAATCTGAAATGCTTCTGGTCCTAATCATTTTGGATAAAGGATATTCAAGCTGTAGAAACTCAACCTTGTAAAGTTTTTTAATCTGTTTACCATGAGACAGATAAGATTCAGGTATTTCTAAAAATATATTGGTTTAACAAACCTTTTAAATCCCTCCAAAAAGTAATACATATTTTTCATTTTACAGATGAAGAAACTGATAAACTAATTAGCTGTCCAACTTCTCACAATTATAAAGGACAAGGTTGAGATGAGAGCCACAGCTCTGACTCAGCAGCCCACATAATTTTTGCGGTGGTGAATATGGGTGCAGTTTGGGTGGGTAAAGGAAGGATGAAGGAAGGAGAAACTTCTGACAAAGCTCTTTAAAGAGGAGCCAAGTTATACTTAGTGTTTGTGATAGTCACAGGGGTAGGGGGTCTTCAAGAACAGGTAAAATACCTCTAGGCAGCTTTCATTTGACCATGTTTGTCAATCATAAAATAAAACTAAAATCCTAAATGACACTGTTTATGCCATCCATCCCTGTTCTTAGGACCCAAATCTCTTTTTTATTTAACCTTGGGTTTCTTTTGTGTTTAATTTTATTTTAAGGTTGGGTGTCAACCTAGAAAGACTCCATTGCATCAGAATTACAAGCTACTAGATAGAAAGTAATGTTAAATAACAAAAACAGGCATGAGAAAAATGAAGAGTCTGTTGTGAAAGTCATTGATTCTGTACTATCCTCAAAAGTGAATCATAATGTGCATGTTATAAATATCTCGTTAGTAAGCCTTAGAACTTTTTAATAAGTAGAGTGCAAAGATTGAGCTATTCAACATTGCTCCCCTGTACAATAATTAATTGCCTTATTTTCTCTTACATGCAAGACATATTAAGGAACCCTCATGGTCCTTTTATTTTACCTAGCAAATGATTTAACATTCTATTAAATATTAATCTATCATTATAACTGTGCTTGTATCTTGGTCATGAAACACCTTTGAACAAGCAACTGTTTCCAGATAGATACATGAAGTCACCAGGGGGGGAACCCATTGTAGGCATCACAGGGGAATTGGCTGGAGGTCTGTACCGAGAGTGGCTATCAGTGATCAGTGATACCTGGAGTAAAAGAACAGGTGTTTCCCCAGTGCCTGGGCCCTGGCCTATTATTGTTTAACAGCTTTATCAATGTACCTGGGTGAGATGGGATGGAAAGCATGCTTCGTGCATTTGCAGCTGAGACAGTCACGTGGGGACAGATAGGGCCCTGGAATAGAGGACTGAAATTCAAATTGACCTTGGTGAACATGGCTCCCATAATTCAGCAACATGCATTGACTAGGTTCTGAGGATAGGGAACAATCTTAATGAAAAGAGAGAATTAAAAAGAAAGTAGAAAATGTTTTCTGTTTTTCATCAGTTTGCCAAATGATGGGAAGAAAAGGCTCAGCTCATAGGTAATGATGTAGCCCCAAAGAACTAGGAATATGTGTGTATGCACAGTGAACAATGAGCTTGACAGTACTCAGAGATCCCTGAAGAAATGGATTGGGTGGAGGGAGATGAAACCAGGTGTGGGTGACCTGACAGTGGGAACCAAGTATCTCAAAGTGAACCTGGGGGAGTTTTGCTTATGTAGCAAGATGATCTGCAACAAGAGGCTTTATCAATACTATGGAAAATAAGTAACAGAATCAAGCAAAAATAAATAAATTGATTCTTTAAGGTCATGGAAAGTACATGCCAATAGAAACAAAAGGCAAATTGTATGGGAAATGTCAAGCTAAATATAAGAAGTAAAAGCTGTGGATAGGAATTATGATTGGAGAGAATCAAGGGTTCTACATTTGGAGATGGAAGAGAAGCAAAAGTGTTGCCATTGCTGGGAGATGTTCTTTATATTACTTGCACTGTATTTCCTTTGAAAGCTGAACAAACAAGAACACACAGAAGTAAATGCATGCATGCCTACATACTTAGGTAAATAAAGTGTGTGTATGTAATGGGATGCTCTTTGTCACTTTTTAAATTGAAATGTAATTCACATGTAAAATTCACCCCCATAAAGTCCTTTGTAACCTATGCAAGAGGTAGCAGAAAACCACCAAAAATAATAAAATAAACTGTTTATCAGTGCTTTAGAAGTGATTTGATCCAGTACCTGGTGGATAATGTATAATTTTCGAAGTGGAGCAATCGATTTCCTAATGGAACTATGGTTGCTAAAGGAGGTTATGAAGTTTCCCCCCCATAAAAACCTTTGAAATCAAGATCCATTCTGATATTTCTGGCGGTCTGAGCAACATTAAGATCAGCTCTTAAGACTTCAGGGCCATGTGTGTGCCATTCACTTCTGGTGTTCATCAGTTCTCTGTGTTGTGTTGAGATGTGTAAACTAATAGAGATGAACAGTTGAGAAGTGCTAAAACAAACAGTCATTAGCCATTTGGGCCAGTGTGAAATGTAAATGTCTTCTCAGATTCTGACAAAATAACCAAATAAGCAGCTGTGTGTTCTCTACTATTCTTATTGAACAGTGATGCTCCACGTTGGGAGTTTTAAATCAGCCACCATGATGAAACCAGATGGCATAAAATAGTGAAATGTCAATAAAATGTGAAATGTCAATTCTTCTGCCAGTAAGGCCAGAATCAAACAGCTGTCAATCTCAAATAAATAAGATGGATGAAAGAAACTTTGATGATCTCCCTTGCCCACTGTCACAGAGCTTGCAGCCCTGGTGACCCATCCTGCCATCTCTGACTAGGGATATCCTGCCATCCTGCCTTGAAAAGAAAGACCTGTCACTCAGTTGCATGATAACCATCTGAGTATCCCCCTTTTCTCCTACTTTCTATAGAGGGGAAAAGCAAAATGTGGACCGCAGCTGTGAGGAGTATTTCACAGATGGTGCCAACTGATCCACAAAAGCCTTTTGTTTTCAGGTACCCTGCCATCTGACAGGTGTTGATCCAGTGGACTCAGTGATCTGCATGCCGTTGACCATCCTCTGAAAGACATTGCTCATTTGATGGAGGGCTGGGCTCCAACCAGGGGAATTAAGCAGCTGTTCAATTTCCACCTAAGGTAATGGGAGAGGATGTTTCTCCTTTTATCTATTTCACATGTGCAGTTTCTTCCTAATAAGCTCTATCTATTTAGATGGACCTACAAAAAGGTGTCAACATGCATTAGACTGACACATGAGCCTTTCAAAACATGCAATTCTCTCGCTATATTTGCAATCATCAACCCTTAAGGTCTCTTCCTCCTGTTTGCTTTTGTGCACCTAGTGAATAGAATGGATACAAGCATCCACCTAGCAGAATTGTGTAAAATTCCCTGTCTAGTGTAGATGCTACTGAAATTACCAAAGGTTAACAAAAATAAAAACAGTTGTTCCCTCACCCCCAGTTAAATGAGAGAACTATTAGAAGAGAGAATCGGGAGGCATTACTCTAGGATTTAGCCTGCTTGTAAAAGAAATCTGTCTCTAAAATATCAACACTGAGCTTTGGGGCCTGGTGTAGACCTTTCTTCCACAGCTAACATGCTGATATGTTTAACTCACTAAAAAAGTCAATTGTGCTTATTTGGAAATTTCCAAAGAATATTAGTTTATTCCTTTTCAACTTAATATCAGCACTTTAATATACCTTTAATATTTAATATAATGTCTAACCAAATTCTAATAACTGCAGATTGGAAATGGTTGTGTTGTTATTATGACCTCAGCAATAAATTCTCATTAGAGAATTTGCATATGACATTGGGATCCAAGCTGAAATATAATATGATGAAAATATAATCACTGCTCAGTTATCTTGGCCATTTAATATGCCTTTTTGCATGTAAAATTCTTTCACTGAATTATTTTAATGACATTGTAATCATTATACCTTTCTTTTAACTTGGAAGGGCATGATCTTATATGTGAGCTTATATACATAGTGTGACTTTAAATAGTTCAAACAAATGTTGAGAATGCTTGCTTCTGATATTGGGGTTTGTGGTGATTTTAATCTTTTAAAAATTTTTGCATTATTTCATTTATATTTCTTGTTTCATATATATTTCTTGTTTTCAGGTACCCTGCCATCTGACAGGTGTGGATCCAGTGGATCAACATAGTGTATATGAAATTAAATTTTTTAATAAAATTAAAGTTATTTTTGAAATTGCTTGAAAATATCAACTAAGATTCAGTCTTCTTCATTTTTCAGTGATGAAAATAAGGTAGCAAATGTGTTACAGGGACATTAGTAAGTTATTAAATTGAGGAAACAAGCAGTTTTCATTCATCTGTTCTTTGGAAGTTTATTTGGTCATTCATGGCATGCCTACTACATGTAGAAAAATAGAATTGTTAGTGGATATAGTTAGTCAATAATCCAGAACCCCCACATTCAAGATTGTCTGTTAAAATATTAATCTTAAAACAATTGTACAATTGCATATAACTTCCAGAGGGAAACTATTGCTCTGCAAACTAGCCCCTCATCACAAGTAGTGGTTTGTGAATCAGAGGTCTCCACAGAAGCCCCAGTTTCCATCTATAAAATGGGATGATAAAAATGCCAGTGAGGCTGAGGATGTAGCTCAATGGTGGAGCACTTACCCAGCAGGTGCAAATCCTTGGGTTTAATCCCCTGAGTTGCAAAAATTAAAAAGGACAAGGCAGTCATATGGAATCATTATAAGCATAATGTTAGTTGTTCATATTAACAATTATGTTGGCATATGAAAGAATCAGCAATTAATACATGCAAAATTCCTTTTAAATATTTGCTTTATGCTAAATGTATCTGCAACAGATATTTTGATTTAGTTCTTATAGCCCGCCAATCAGATGAAACTTTAAATGGCCAGGATAATTTGAAAAATAAAATTATAATTAAAACTTAGTTATAATGTGCTTTATATGCCTTTACCTGAATTAGTCTATCATATGAATAAGATATTTTCCTGAGAATATTAAGCCCTGAAAAAGCAGGGAATTTAATTCTTTACTATGACAGCAAATGGAAAAATAGAAAAGAAATAATGCAAGTGATTGTCCTTGATCTCCACTAATTTCTGCACCTTCCCTCCTCAGCTCTGGCAATAGATGGAAAGATTTTCCCATCTCAGACCTCACTGATATCTGGACATTTAACTTTTATTTTACATGTGTATTTCTGAATGGGCACAGGTTACAAATTATCTCTCTCTTCCCTTCGATGGGAGGAAATTGGAGAAGATAACAGGACATGGGATCTCTGACTTCTCTGGCCCAAGATATAGTAATTAAACTCCATTCCTCTTTCTCATGTGCAATTTAGGCCCATTTCCAAAGAAAGAGAAATAGATTTGATTGAAGAGAAGTAGTTATTAATTGACTAATAAGTTTACATTGATGAGATAAAACAAGGAGAAAAGATATTCACTATCCTGCTTTTTGCTTCAGCAGTAACTGCTGGGCAACACTTCCTGGTTAGCTGTCTTATAGTCATCAGTGCGCACAGTGAAGCATATTCAGACAGTGGTCTCAAAGTTAGAGATTCCCAAATTGAACTTTCTAGAATACGGAGCACAGAGGCACCCAGAGTGTCTGTGGTCTCTGGATCTGATGTTACCAGGAAACACAATAGAGCCTGTCCAGCCGCAGGGCTGATCAGGTTTCAAATCCACACTGTGATAGCACCTTCCAAATAAGGAAAAGGATAGGCCTGCTGTGCATTGTGAAGGCAGGTGTTGAGTTTCAGTCCACGAGGAAGAACGTATGGGATCCCTGGTGTCGAGTTTGGTTGGCATCCTTCCCTTCCGGAACTCCAGATACTCAGGGGCCTGTACAGCAATTTCTTGTTGCATTAGCGAATCTTTCCCAAGTGTGGAGCAGCCCCATGTCTGGGTGACATGTGTGGAATGTACACTGAGCTCTATTTTATGACTTTATAAATTTAAATCTTGTTTTCTGTATATACTGACTGTACTGATTTAAAGCCAAATGATACAAAAACAAATTGGGCCACAACTGCCTATAAATTGTGAAAAGGCAAACACAACAGAAAGGCATATCCTTTGCTTACCGGCAAAAACACCGGATTTGAAGCTGGAATTCTCCAGATCTGACCCACAGCTTGTAATTATCAGGGCTAGAAACTTGAACACATCATTTAAAACTTCTGATGTGACCTTTTGTAATCTGTAAAATAGGGATGATGATAATGAATACCTTACATAATTGCTATGAAGCAGCAATGTTTTATAGGCTGGAAATTTCCAAACTGATCTAAGGAATCATTGTATGACAAGAAGTGAATTACCTCATGTGCAGTTTAACTGGTAGAGAGAGTCTGAACAGAAAATTCACAGGAATTGTTCCAAGAAGAAATGGAGTACAACTCCAGTGGTATCTGTGCAAATCCTGTATTGTAGGAATATGCAAGTATTTCTCCTTAAGATCATTGACCTTTAGCTATTTTGTCTAAATTCTAAACTGTATGCTAAAATTTCATAGATTACATAGCTTTTGTCTCCAAGGTAAATTGACTTGACCCAATCCCAGAGCTACTTAGTATTGGATTGAAGAGGAAATTGTGGACAATTTATAGTGTATGATTACTATGAGTTGCTCCTAAGTCACACCTTGAGAATTCAGCAAATAAAATCAATAAAAAATGTGAGCCCAAGGGCCTACAGAAGTTGTCCTGAAGGATAGACATGTCTGCATGTACAAAACTCTGGGTCCTGTTAACATCTGTGCAGGAAGATTTAATAGCAGAAGCAGTTCCATGCATGCCCTGTATGGGGGCCTCAGGGTCAGACTTGGTCAAATCTCTCCGGCTTTGTGCAGAGGAGATGGTGTCTGACCTGTAGGCTTGGTGTCAACAGGGGGAAATGGTGGCCTTAAGCTATGTGAACTCTAACACCTTTGCCTTCAAACTGACTCTGGCTCCGTTTTTCTGGTTATGATATAGGCTTTCATCATAGGACCAAGGAAACTTCCTATTGGATGTGACTAATATCACTTCTTGATATCGATACATCTTGCCATTATTTATTAAGTTGGTATCTGATTTTTGTATCAACCTCTTGTAGTTTTTGGTTAATGGGACTTCTTTAAACAGATCAGTATTGGGCTCACACATACAAGAAAATTTCCCCTTGAAGACTGGTGACAAAGACCCCTGAATCGAGAAGACTTGGCAAGGACATAAAGAATCTTGAGAGGTCATACACAATTGGCCATATACTCCTCCCTCACAGTCTTCTTTCTAGAACTTCTTTAGAATCATGCCACCTGTTTTCAGTCTTGTCCTTGTGGCAGTACCAGGGAGTACCAGAGGTGGCATCCATTCTCACCCAGCTGTTCCATTGCTCTTGCAGGTTTCATTAATTCATCAAGCCTCACTTTTCTCCTGAGCCTGGAAGTGGCCCACTTCAGCAGCCACTGCAATGAGATGCTCGTGCTTCTCAGTGAGAGTCCCATGGGTTGAGACTGTTTGCCAACCCTACCTCCCTGCTATATATGACCGTGGCCCTGACGGTTCTGAGCTGATTGTGTAGGTGTGGTCACTGAGATTGTACAATTTACACACTGGAGCCCGAAAAGATAGAAAACCAAATAAACATAATATTTACAAGTGGCTTTTCCGTATGACAATGCGATAGTTCCGGTCATTAAGCAGCTTTTCACAGACAATTGGATGACACTGTGTCATTGGATGAGATGTTATTTCTCCAAGTTGTAGCATGTGGGAAACATTAATTGGGATTATTCCACCTGTACTGTGTTAAATAACCATTTTCTGTAATAGATGGAAACTGGCAACATGGGAGGATTTTCTGTCCAAGTTTCCACACTCTCCCTGCTAAGCAGGTTTTACTAAGTTGGAGAAGTTTGACAAAGGCGGCCTTTATCCATCCCTTACTGTAGTTTCAGTATACTGTTGTTCATTTTGGTATCATTGATTTTTGGCCCAAATCCAGTATTTCCGGATTGAATTAAAACTTAGTTTACAAGGTTTCCCAAATGTATCAGATTTATAAAAATTGAGTCAAGTTGTATTGGAGCCACGAATATGAGCCTCAATTTTACTACAAAGAATAAACTCATTAAAAGAAAAACTAATTCATATGAAGAGAGAGGGAGCGAGCAAGCTACCAAAGCACTATTTTTGCTTGTTGTTTCTCCTACTGGTTTGAACTAACTTCTTAATCTCAAAACACTACTGCTTTGTGTTACTTAATTAGATCTCTTTTGGTTTATTAACCCTGTTTATTAATTACTATATATTTAATGAGGCCCTACTATGTTTCAGAAACTTGTCTATGCATTGGGTGCATCATGCTACATTAGAAATGGCTTCTGGGGGCTGGGTTGTGGCTCAGTGGTAGAGTGCTTACCTAGCATATGTGAGGCACTGGGTTCAATTCTCAGCAGCACATAAATAAATAAATAAATAAAGGTCCAGACAACTTAAAAAATAAAAATAAATGGCTTCTGCCTGGTAGGGGCTTCTGATCTCATGACATTTCATGGTTCATCTCTTCAGGGTTCTGTTTTCAATGGAACAGGTCTTGTTCTTCTAATAAAATCTTGGTTTCATTCTATAACTCCCACTGATCATCTAATTAAGCTTTTTTACTTTTTATTTTTATTTTTGTTAGATTTCACACATATTATCAAGTGCACAGTTCTTATAGAGTTTCCTGAGTCTTAAGAAATGTATGTACCTGTGTTCGTACACTGTAAACCCAGATATAGAACAGAGAGCATTTCTAATACTCTGAATGGTTCCTTTGTACCCCTTCCCTATCTGTTCACCAGAGGAACCTATGTATTCCTTTGCGTGTAGTTTCCTCTTGCTGTGGCTTTGTCCATGTAGTTATAGTTCTTTGTACTCTGTACTGCTCTGCAATATTCCATTGTATAAATATATTCCAAATTACTTATCTAGCCTAGTCTTGGTTTGCTTTTGGGTTGACTCTAGTTGTTGACTGTTATAAGTAAAGATGCTAGCCCCATTCTAGTTTGTGTGCTTCAGTGGACATGTACGATTGTTCCCCTTTGTGGTATATCTAGGAATAATAGAGTAGGCATATGTTTAACTTTAGAAACTACTGGTAACTTTCTATAGTGGATGTGTTCCACCAGCAGAGTAGGAGAGATCCAATTGACCCATATTCTTTTCAACACTTGATTTTGTCAGCTGTTTTAATTTTAACCATTATGACTTGTTTTTAGAGGAATCTCTTGGTAGTTTTCATTGCATTTCCTTGATGACTCGTTTTCACCATAAAGGAATAATTGGACATTTTGCTTTCTACATGTGGCTTTGGTGAATTTAGTGAATGTGCATCATTGTCCTTGATCAAATCTGTGGTGGGCTCATAGAAAAAGTGGTGTTTTTATTTGAACTGAGACAATGATAAGAAAATCTCCAGAGACCACATCACAATTTTTTATTTGTACCAGCACTGTGCTTGGTCAATTGGATATCCACCCTCTCAGCTTACTCCTTTTGTTGTCCAATTTTTTTCAACCCATGTCATCTAGATACTGACCTGTCTTCTGTGTATCCCTATCTCCTCAAAACCTTATCACATAGGCCCCTCTCCTCTATTAAAATTTCTTCATGTAAGAAAAAAAAAACATTAAAATATCCTTTGTGAACATTTTCAATGCCCTCTGCCTCTCTTTAATGACACTCTATGCTCCACTAATGGAAACACACTCCTCATGAAGCCAGGCTTTCCTTACCTTCCCCTTGCTGACCTCTCTACTTTGTCCTTTGATGGTGTTTGGTTCAGTAACAGATCCTTACATGGAACCCCCAAATCTCTTTGGCCCTGTTTCCCTCTACATACCTACCCTTACAGGAAAATATCACCTTAGTTCTAGTTTCCATATTTATACTGAAGACTGTTAAATCTGTACCTCCATCTGAAATCCAGGGCTGGTTTTGAATCAGCTTAATTATACAGTATTTAATGTTTTTCCTAAAGCAATTGTGTAAAGTAAGCACATTGTCTCTCCTCAACTGTGATTTCACTTTCTGTACTTGGAGTTTCCTATGGTCAACTGCAGTCTAAAATTATTAAATAGAAAGTTTCAGTAATAAACAATAAGGTATAAATATCTTGTTTTCTAGTGTATTGCTATACTTTTTAAAATATTTTATTATTAGTTATTTTGGTTAATATTTTACTATGCCTAATTTATAAATTAAACTTTATAATAGGTGTGTAAATACAGTTGGACCTCCATATCTGTGGGTTTTGTAGCCACAAATTCAATCAACCATAGATTGAAAATATTAAATAAAAAATTGCAGGGCTCAGTGGGAGAGCTCTTGCCTAGCACGTGTGAGGTCCTTTCCAACCACCACATACACACATACACAAAATTGTATTGAATACACAATCTTTTTCCTTCTCATTATTTCCTAAAAATTTAGTTCAACAGCTATTTACATAGTGTTTATATTGCATCAGGTATTATAAGTAATCTAAAGAGGAATTAAGGTATACATGAGGATGTGCTTAGGTTACATGCAAATACTATACAATTTATATGAGGGACTTGAGGATTTATGGATTTGGGTGTCTGAAGGAGTTACTGAAGACAGTCCCCCATGGAAACGAAGGAATGATTGCATAGAAAAAAAAAACAATACAGAGATAATTTGGTACGCTGAGCTTTCATGCATCTCCTGAGGATTTTGGAACATATTCCCTCCAAATAAAGAGACATTGCTGTATTTTGTGTACTGCATGTCTCTGCCTTGCAGCATGCTGAAACTTTATATTGGGTAAAAGGGACACTTTAGAGATGGTTTCATCAACACCATAGGATTTCAATTTGGTCTGGACATAGTGGAAGTTTGTGGGAAAGTTGGTAAGAAAGGAGAATCTGAGGCTGAGAACAACATGTATACAGTTATGGAGGAATGGTGGCTCGGCTGTGCTTAGAAAACCACATCTTACAGGTGCATGAGGACAGCTCACATTCTTTTTGTGCTTGACACAGAAGCACAGGCCCCTTGACACAGCCCCTTGCAGTCTCTATTAATGCATTTCAACACATGGAGTGTCTTAGGTCTCCTGACATGGTTCCTTGGGGACTGTGGCTCTCCCATAGTGACTGGGTTCCACCTAGGTCTCTAGTTTCTATTCTTAGAAGTGAGCTGCCACATACTCTTAGAGGTGCAGGCTCAGTCTTAAGCCTCTCCCTTTTGAGGGCTCTTCCCTTACCATGTCCCACCTGCCCCTGTCTCTCCTGTTTCTGACTTCCTTCCTCCTTCTCTTTCTGTCGCTGGTCCTTGGATCTGGCCTGTTGTGTTCTCTTTCCATCAGAAACTTTAGCCTCCTACAGAATGGTTTAGCCATTCAATTCATGTTCTATCCCCAGATGGCTGGGGCAATCCTTTTTCTGGCTCAGTGCAGCCTCAGGTTTACCTAGTCTAGCTTAGTCCCCATAGATGGATTTTCCATCCATGCTGCCTTGACTACACGGGCAGTAAGGGTGCTTAGCAGGATGGTCGGGACCTTACTTGGGGAAGGCAGAAAGTGCTGAAGATGGCTGAGCAGAGTGTTGTCATGATATAGATGGTTTCAGAATCAGTAATAAAGCTTAGTTATCTTATGTGGGATTAGAACAAGACAGATTGATGCTAGTGGGAAGTGAATGGGTTGCAGACATTGGGAAAGAAAAATGAGTTGCCTGTTTATAATCTTGGTGACTGCTACAGAGAACAGCCATGAGGAATCCACAAGGAATTCTGGGATTTACTTTTAAGTACAAGTTTGCGAATATATTGGTTGAGCCATGGCTATGAAATAGAAACTCTGAATTCTTATCTTCATACAGAAAGGGGAACACTTTCTTACTCACTCCCAGCCCCTGATGGTTTGGATTAAGAAATCATGTGTGTTTTTCAAGATTAAAAAAATTTTTAAATTACTTTCATTATCTAGTGGACTTTGTTCTTAGCCATACATCTTACGGACAAAAAAAAAAAAAAAAAAACAGTTTGCAAGATGGCACCTTGATGACAGTCACATGGAATACCTGGTGGGGACTTGTGGGCTCAGCTCCTTCTTTTTTTTTTTTTTTTTTTTGCTTCAGTCTAAGCAGCATTCACCTTTATGGGTTTGTAACTGGGGTTACAGGAAAGATTTTACTTGAATGCAATTTTTTTTTCTACTACTAAAAGAAGCTTAAAACAATTAGGCTTGTTTGTTATTACATATACCAAATTTTAAACTCTAGATTGATGATCATGATGGTTTTAAATTTCCTCTATTTGTTGTCTGATTGACATAGCTACCATAGCACTATTTTTAAACATTTTACTTTATTTGCTGCAATCTTTTTTTTTTTTTTTTGTACCAGTGATTGAACTCAGGGGTGTTTAACCACTGAGCCATATCCTCAACCCTATTTGCTACAAGTTTACTTTTTTCTATACCAAGAAAAAAATACCCAACCACATATTGAAGTGTTTGGGTCTCCTCACCCTGACCCCAGAACTCATGGGAAGTGTCAGTCTCTTTGATTCTTCCAGGGAAAAGCAAACCAATGAAAACTGTTTTTGTCTTATAATATTGCTAGGAACCTTTCAAGGATTTCAGAAAAAGAAGCATTTCTGCCAGTAGAGACTTTGCTTCTATCACTCTGTAGGTGTAAGCACAGGCATTGTGTGCTGAGCACAGAGCCATGTGTTGGATAAAATACATCCTTGATCCATTGCCTGGTTCTCTTCCTTGTTCATGCAGATGCATTCCCACAACCTCATGTCCAAGGTCACTGAGGGAAGAATTGGTATCCAACCGGGATCTGAGACTACTTTTGCCCTCTCCCCCTTTATTACAACCGTAAGGACAGGTGCTTGTAGTTCAGAGGCTGCTTTGGGACATTTTAATTACTACAGAGGCAGGTGAGCAGGGCTGAGCTGTTTGCTACTTGTAGCTTATGGGCAGCATGTCAGGAGCCAAGCAGTCTGGCTGCCAGCAGTTCCCTTCTCAAGGCATTGCTCCTGGCCAGAGATCTTGTATAAATCAACCACTCCCTTATTCTTTTATTTATTTTTTATGGATAATAAATCACCCTGTAATTGTGAGACTTCCTCCCTCATTTCTTCTGTTCCTCCTTCATGTTTAACCTTTTAATGTATCACACATGGTTAATCATTCCTTCGATGTGGCCTCTGAGGTAAAAATTCTCTTGGACATTTGTTACCTCTGATCATCCTACACGTCCTTTCTAGGAAACTGTAACTAGGTGAAGAGAGTGCCAAGGGTATCAAGGGCCCTTAGTCACACTGTGACTGTCCTCTGCTGTTTCCTGAAGATAAAAGAGCCATGGGTGACCACGATCCTCTAGTATTAACTGATACGTACCTTAACTCATGTAGAAACAGTACAGAACATTTTGCCTACCACTTGAATAAACATAGTAAGTAAATGTTGGGTTGAACTTCAGCAAAGAATGACATTTCTGCTCATTCTGAACATGTCAGCCTTCAAATCTTCCTATTTGGTATGGCCTGACATAAATGTTTTCCACATTGAAGAATGCCAACATCATCAAATGTAGTGTCTTGTACATTCCGTTCTGGGTTAGAACACCTGGCTTTTTGGCCTAACAATCTTCATCATTTTATCAGATTTGTTTAATCCCTTCTTTCAAGACTGTAAAACAGGAGAAAATTAGTTTATATTGCCCTCTAGTGATTAATGATGGCAAACCATCATTAGAGGATGTATAGTATTGTTTCATTCTGCATCTGAAGACCATGCATATTTGTGTTCGAGATATAAGATGTATCTGGGTCTCTCTTCTAAAACTCAAGTGTATTTATCCAAATACCTACTGTGTGATTCCATCTGGGGGTCTTTGTGACTCATCTCAAGCTTGAGTGACTCCAGCAAACTTCTCTGCAGAGAGTACTCCTTTCTTCTCTTGTTGTGGCTCAAGACAAAATCCCCAAAGTCATCCTCCACTCCTCCCAGTCTCACACATTCTCCAATTTGTGCTGGTGTCCCTATTTATAAAATAAACGTTTCAGAATTGAATCCTTGTCAGACAGCACCAGTTCTTTCCTGCTGAGTAGAGAAGCTGTTCTTTCTTGCCTGAATTCTAGCCACAGCCTTTTTTTCTGTTCTCCCTGCTTCCAGACATATGCATTGTGAGTCTATTTCCCCTATGTACTGCATTGAGATCTATTTAAAACACACATGCAATAATGTGCCCTTTCTCTTCAAGTCCTCCTAAAGACTTTTCCTTAGGAAAGGGCCCATGTCCTTGCAATGGCTTTCCAGCCCACAGGATCTGTCCTGGCCTTTTCTCTGAACTCACCTCCTGAAACTCTCCCCCTGGCTCTCTGGTGCACTGTAAATGTTTAACAACTGGGTCCCCTGGTGAGAACACACTATGATTTGTAGTGTTTGCCAATTTCCGAGGTGTAAATACTTCAATAATAGCCAATTTCAAGCTACTGATATGTTGTCAACTTGCACACAGATTTCTTTAAACATTTAATTGCCTGCTCCTGTGAGTCAGGCAAGTAGCCCCTAGCATATGACCAATGTCCATGCCAATAACTAGCATCATCCTCACTGCTCCCCTGGCTCCTCCTGGAACACAGCTGGTGGTTTTCTTTTCAGTGTCTTTGCATTGGATGGTCTACTGCTTGAAATACTTTTTCTTTTTTTCTTTTCTGATAATTCTGTAGCTTATTCCTCTTCTTTCTTCCAGTCACTTTATCAGAGACATTTCTTGCTAGTGTATTTAAAGTTACATTTCCTAATCTAACTTCCTGCCATATTTTTCTTTGATATTCAACATAATTTATTTAATACATTTATTTATTGTTATGGGCTGATTGTGTCTTCACATCCTGACCTCATATGTTGGAAATCCTAATTCACAGTACCTCATAATGTGACTGTATTTGGAGACAGAATTTTTAAAGAGCGAATTAAGTTAAAATTAAGTTGATCACAAAGGTAGGCCCTAATCCAGTATGACTTATGTTCTCCTAAGAAGAAAAAAGAATTGACCCAACAACTACATTTTCAGAATTTGTCTTAAGAAAAAAATAACTAAAATATATAAAAAGTTGCATGTGCAAATACATTCATTATAGTATTATGTACAATAAAAGTTGGAAATAAAGCCAGTGTGAATGTCCAAAATATGAAGGAAATGGTTAAATTGACTTATAATGCTTATAGCATATTTTTATGGTGCAGTTTAAAAACAAAGTTTTTGGAAAACTTTATTGGGATAAAAGTGCATGTTAAAAGAATAGAAATGTCAAGCACAATATCAAAGAGGTATATAAAAGTAGAAAAAAACTTTGAAATGAGAAAATTAGGTTATATAAATTAGTTGATATTGGTAAAAATACAGGCAAAATGGATACTTTCATATATTTCTGACAGAAGTAAATAATTGTAAAGTTACTCTGGACATACTTTTAGAAAAATAAACAAAATAAGAAAAGTGAAAAGCAAAAAGAAGAAATCAGGATATAGAGGGATCACTTCGCGAGGACAAAGGAGGAAAGATACCATCTGCAAACCAAGTGGAGTGGCATCATAGAAACAAATCCTACCCCCACCTTGATCTTGGATCTGGGACAACGAAAGAATAAATTTCTCCTGTCAAAGCTACTCAGCATGCGGTACTTTTTCATGGTAGGAACAAACTAAAGGAAAGATCTATGCTTCTCTTTCCCCTACTGAAGATTAGCTACATGAGCCCAAGGGCTTAGTTGATTCAGAATAGTGCTGTGTCCCCAGTACCTAGAATTGATTGACATAGTCACATACTATCCATCAATATTGGTTGAATAAATAATTCGACTGCAACATAAAAGCTAAATATTCCCTATAATACCCACAACCACCACTTGTAGTGTTATTAAAAAGTTACTTATGTTTGTAATTACTATCAAACTGAGACCATAATATATGTCATGATTTTTTTATACTATGTGAAATATCATGTGAAAACTGAGAAAAAAAACCCCACATATTTACAATCCCTCTTTAGTGCCATCTCAAAAAAAAAAAAAATCACCAGAGATGAAGTTACAGGGTCAAAGACTTTTAACAAACTTAAACCTTTAAAAAATAATGCTTCTTTTTCTGTTGCTAAAAGTAATATCTGACCACACCATTAAAAACTTTATAAAGTATAGACAGGTAAAATACAAAGATGATGTGAAATGAAAACTAACTAAAATATCATTAAGCAGGGTTATTATGGGTCAAGAATCATGAACTTTTTTCTAAAACTGGGGAAAGTAGTTGTCACATGGTTTCTTAAAGGATAGAAGCAGCCAACTATTTCCCTAACTGATTTAAGGTAATTTATGCAGTACTGGTACTGCTATTAAAGAAAAAAAGTTTTGTATTGATATATTAGGATACATTATCCTTACATCATTCTTTGACAACTGGAGAGGGCTTATATTTTTTCTTATGCTTTTATTTAGCATTTTTGAGCTGTTTATGCTACAGGGATCACATCCCACTTGCTGCATGTGTTCAGTCTCCCTAGGAAACTAAAGAGGAAGAGACTGAGAAAGGGAAATTCCTTGTATTCCTTAAATGGGGTGCAACCTTGCACCTGTGAGCTGGGCAACCCTGATTCTTGCTAGTGAACGAATGTGTTTCCTCTCTGAGCAAGTCTAGCTTTTGAGCAGAACAGACATGCAGATGGTGAAGGAGTGCTGTGACATTATAGGAGGGCCAGAGGAGCAGACTCTAGGCCCAGTAGGCCTCCTGAGCAGTCCTGCAGAGCTGGGGGATGTGAGGTGGGGTGGTTATTTGCTATAGAGCCACAGACTCCATATGGTCAGGAAGATGGGGAGTCCTGCCAGGATTGTGGAGATGAAAAGCTCATTGGTCTGTTTGTCCTCCAAAGCACAACACTGGAGTGGAGACAGAAGGACACTGAGCCTGGACCTTGTCACTGCAGCTGCTGTGCAGTGTTCATGAAGCCATGAAGCTTCTGACAAGATCCTGACTCCAGGACCCCAAAGGAAGGAGGCAATGTGGACAGCCCCATCCTCAGTTTTGCCTTGCTCATTGCATAAAAGTGCATCAGATTGGAGGAACCTGATTTCCACTCGGAAATCACATTGAAAGAGAGATCTAGAAGTATAGGGCTTGACCATTCCAGCCTCTTCAGTAAGGAAAGGTGTTGCTATGCTCAGCAGGTTTGTGCCGCTCTGAAATCAAGATGCTGAAACCTAACATCCAGTGTGAGGGTACTAGGAGGGGGTCCTTTGGGAGGCAATTGGATCATGAAGGTGGAGCTCTCATGAATGGGCTTGGTGCTCTTATAAGAGGACCCTAGAGACATCCCCTAGCTCCTTCCACCATGTGAGGATATAGTAAGAAGATGAACAGCTTTAAAACAGAAAATGGGTCCTTATCAGATGCTGAATCCGCTGTTATCTTGATCTTGGATTTCCCAGACTCTAGAATTATGGCACATTTTTGTTGTTTCTAGGCTACTCAGTCTGTGTTTTTTTGTTCATTTTTTAATAATAGCCCAAATAGACTAATGCAGGCATGCTGGAGGACTTGGGGGATGGGCTCTGGAATAGGGCCAAGGTCCGAGGCAAAGACACCAATTGACTCTTAGTGGACATCCCATCCATCCAGCACAGAGGAATTCTTCTGATGAAGAATGTCTAATGTTGCCAGATTATAATAACCTCCAGTTTGTGTTCACCATCTGAGGCTAGGCTGACCCCTAAATTCCTGCACCATCTCCTTAGTGTGTATGCATGTACAAAATTAAACTTTCAAAGTTCCTCCAACCCCATCTGTCTATGAGGCAATGATGAATACAGGAGGTGACTTCTATACAGGGTCTACTCAACATCTGTCTGTTCTAGCTTCCCGGTCATGTGGTTTCAGAGTCATCTCTAGCATTTGATTAACTAACAATTGTATAATCCCCTTAGCCAAGAACCTAGAAACCTCTTGGACATTATCCCAAATGTTTATGTGTCCCTTTCTGGTGAGACTCCAGAATAACCTAGAGATGCCTTGATTTTTTTTTTTTTTTTTTTTACAATAACCATCTTGAAAACTAACCTCCCAAACATGAGAAAATAATTTATTAGTTCCAAGAGACTTTCCCTGGAGCATTGTGTCAACTGATCAATGAATTCATACTGCCAGTGCTTTTTTGTGGTGAACCTCTGCAACTCACTAGTGAGTGCTGCTGTCTGAGTAGGGTCCTCCACTTTGGTGCCTATTTCTTGGGTCTCCACTGCAGAAATCAATTGAACTTCCTTGTTGGAAATACAATTTTCCCATTATCAGAGGCTATATTATGTTGACAGGTTACTCTGACCCTGACCCAGGGCAGCTGTGGAAAACCCTGAAGCTCATTTCCTGTTGATCAGGTAAGAGCTAATTTTGGAACTTAAGTCTTTCCATTCACTGTTCAGAGTTGGGAGATAGCCAACACTTAGATAATGCTGTGTTCATTTAGTTCCACTCTAGCTGCTTGGTGATTGCTTGTGGGCATCAAGCACCCTCAGCTATTGCAAAGTGTCTGAGGGACTTTGGAGCAAGGAGGCCCACTGGGACCTGCTGTATGAAAAGTGGGCAGCTGTGAGTCTGCTAAACAACTGTGCATGGCTCACTTGCTCATGTGACCCTAGAGTATTCATCTGTTGCTCTAGGATTCTGAATGCCCTTAGGTTTCATTCCTATTCCCTTTCTCTCTCCATTACAGGCACTATAATAAAATGGTGCTTTTCTTTCTCTCTCTCTCTCTCTCTCTTTATTTCTTTTTAATTTTGGTACTGGGGATTGAACTTGGGGTCACTTAGCCACAGCCCTCTTTTAATTTTTATTTTGAGAGAGGGTCTTGCTGAATTCTTAAGGCCTCACTAAGTTGCTGAGATTGGTCTCGAATATGCGATCCTCCTGCCTTAGCCTCCCTAGTTGCTGGGATTACAGGTGTGCACCACTGAGCCCTGAAAAAATGGTGCCCTTTGACCATTGTTCAGCCTATTGTTTTCCCAACATCCCCCGATCATTGCATCCTTATACAACAATGTTGCCCTTCATGTGCATGGACTACATAGCCTGTGGATCACTAGTCATCTTTCTGGTATATTTTAGCATTGGATGTGATCCCAACACTCATTATATATTATATAGGGGATGGGCTGTATTGTTGTAATAAAGGAGATAGGATTTTTTTCTAGGCTTAGTGCCCAAGATATGAATTCCTTACTTTATACTATGTGATTTTAACCTCAATGTTTAGTGCAAATACAAGCAACTATTCTAACTTGCTTTTCTAGGAGAAATGACTTATGAGATCAAATGAGATGGTAAGACATGAAAGTGATGTTGAGAGTGTATTTTAGGCAGGGCTTCTCTCCCCAACTGGGAAGTTGGACTGACAGGAGAGGCTGGCAGAGTGAATATATCTGCATCAGTATAGGTGCTTACAGAAATGCATACTGTCCTGAGAAAGTCATGCTGACTGTTTAGTGACAAAGTTTAACAACACAACAAACTTTCCTGAACCCTTCCGTGTATGTGTGGCCCTCCATGAGTCTCTTCATCATCAAGGCTAGTGATGGAGGCTTTCTGAATTCCTGTTTACTTGTCCACCAGATACTAGATGTGGGGAAAATACTGAATTGAGGCTGTCCACTAGGTACTTGCAAATCAACTACATCTCTGTACTGTGATTCATGACAATATGGTCAGACCACCTCACTTAGTGCTACCATGTTCTTGTATAAGTAGTTTTAACAATTAGTTGTAATAAATTCTATAGGAACAATAGCTTCAACATCCCTGTCATTTTCCTGTATTTCCTGATTTTGATTGGGGCCCTGCTGTGATGAATGAGTCCATGATAACTCTTCTAGGACACTCACTGGGCTCCAAGGGACAGCTGAGAAATTACTTATTGTAAAGGTTAACTGATTTAAACATTTAAAGCTATTAAAATAGTGTCTTATATATAGTAATGGCTCAATGGATATCATCACTCACCATCATCACTACCATCATAATAACTATTACCATCATGATTGCCACTATCATATCATCACCATCATAATTTTCATCACCATAATCACCACCATCATCATTACCACCCACCATTATTATCACTATCACCAAAACCATCTCCATTGCCAAAACCATATCCATCCCCATCACCATCATGACTATTACTATCATCACCATCATCATCATCATAACTACAATCATCACCATCACCATTGTAGATATATTTTATTTATTAGTTGTTCAAAACATTACATAGTTCTTGACATATCATATTTCATACATTTGATTCAAGTTGGTTATGAACTCCCATTTTTACCCCGTATACAGATTGCAGAATCACATCGGTTAGACATCCACGTTTTTACATACTGTCATACTAGTGTCTGTTGTATTCTGCTGCCCTTCCTATCCTCTACTATCCCCCCTCCCCTCCCCTCCCCTCCCCTCCCCTCCCATCTTCTCTCTCTATCCCATCTACTGTAATTCATTTCTCTCTCTTGTTTTTTTTTCCCTTTCCCCTCACTTCCTCTTATGTGTAATTTTGTATAACAATGAGGGTCTCCTTCCATTTCCATGCAATTTCCCTTCTCTCTCCCTTTCCCTCCCACCACTCGCCCTGTTTAATGGTAATCTTCTTCTCATGCTCTTCCTCCCTGCTCTGTTCTGAGTTGCCCTCCTTATATCAAAGAAGACATTTGGCATTTATTTTTTAGGGATTGGCTAGCTTCACTTAGCATAATCTGCTCTAATGCCATCCATTTCCCTGCAAATGCCATGATTTTGTCATTTTTTAGTGCAGAGTAATACTCCATTGTGTATAAATGCCACATTTTTTTTATCCATTCATCTATTGAAGGGCATCTAGGATGGTTCCACAGTCTAGCTATTGTGAATTGTGCTGCTATGAACATCGATGTAGCTGTATCCCTATAGTACGCTTTCTTAAAGTCTTTGGGGAATAATTCAAGAAGGGGAATAGCTGGGTCAAATGGTGGTTCCATTCCCAGATTCCCAGGAATCTCCATACTGCTTTCAAAATGGGCTATACCAATTTGCAGTCCCACCAGCAATGTACAAGTGTATAGTTTTTTGTTTTTTTGTTTTTTTTTTTTTATTGGTTGTTCAAAACATTGCAAAGCTCATGATATATCATCTTTCATACATTTGACTCAATTTGGTAATGAACTCCCATTTTTACCCCAAACACAAATTGCAGAATCACATCGGTTACACACTCACATTTTTACATAATGGCATATTAGTGACTGTTGTATTCTGCTACTTTTCCTATCCCCTATATCCACCCTCCCCTCCCCTCCCATCTTCGCTCTCTACCTCATCTAATGTTGTTCAATTCTCTCCCTTGTTCCCTCCCCTTTCCCCTCACAACCTCTTATATGTAATTTTGTGTAACATTGAGGGTCTCCTACCATTTCCATATGCTTTCCCTTCTCTCTCCCTTTCTCTCCCCCCACTCGTCTTTGTTTAATGTTAATCTTTTCCTCATGCTCTTCCTCCCTGTTCTGTTCTTAGTTGCTCTCTTTATATCAAAGAAGACATTTGGCATTTGTTTTTTAAGGATTGGCTAGCTTCGCTTAGCATAATCTGCTCTAATGCCATCCATTTCCCTGTAAATTCTATGATTTTGTCATTTTTTAGTGCTGCATAATACTCCATTGTGTATAAATGCCGCATTTTTTTATCCATTCATCTATTGAAGGGCATCTAGGTTGGTTCCACAGTCTAGCTATTGTGAATTGTGCTGCTATGAACATCGATGTAGCACTGTCCCTGTAGCATGCTCTTTTTAGGTCTTTAGGGAATAGACCGAGAAGGGGAATAGCTGGGTCAAATGGTGGCTCCATTCCCAGCTTTCCAAGAAATCTCCATACTGCTTTCCAAATTGGCTGCACCAATTTGCAGTCCCACCAGCAGTGTACAAGTGTACCCTTTTCCCCACATCCTCGCCAGCACTTGTTGTTGTTTGACTTCATAATGGCTGCCAATCTTACTGGAGTGAGATGGTATCTTAGGGTGGTTTTGATTTGCATTTCTCTGACTGCTAGAGATGGTGAGCATTTTTTCATGTACTTGTTGATTGATTGTATGTCCTCCTCTGTGAAGTGTCTGTTCAGGTCCTTGGCCCATTTGTTGATTGGGTTATTTGTTATCTTATTGTTTAATTTTTTGAGTTCTTTGTATATTCTGGATATTAGGGCTCTATCTGAAGTGAGGGGTAAAAATTTGTTCCCAGGATGTAGGCTCTCTATTTACCTCTCTTATTGTTTCTCTTGCTGAGAAAAAAACTTTTTAGTTTAAGTAAGTCCCATTTGTTTATTCTTGTTATTAACTCTTGGGCTATGGGCATCCTCTTAAGGAATTTGGAGCCCGACCCCACAGTATGTAGATCGTAGCCAACTTTTTCTTCTATCAGACGCAGTGTCTCTGATTTGATATCTATCTCCTTGATCCATTTTGAGTTAACTTTTGTGCATGGCGAGAGAAAGGGATTCAGTTTCATTTTATTGCATATGGATTTCCAATTTTCCCAGCACCATTTGTTGAAGATGCTACCCTTCCTCCATTGCATGTTTTTGGACCCTTTATCAAATATAAGAAAGTTGTAATTTTGTGGATTGGTTTCTGTGTCCTCTATTCTGTACCATTGGTCCACCTGCCTGTTTTGGTACCATTACCATGCTGTTTTTGTTACTATTGCTTTGTAGTACAGTTTGAACTCTGGTATCGCTATACCTCCAAATTCACACTTCCTGCTTAGAATTGCTTTTGCTATTCTGGGTCTTTTGTTTTTCCATATGAATTTCATGATTGCTTTATCTATTTCTACAAGAAATGCCATTGGGATTTTGATTGGCATTGCATTAAACCTATAGAGAACTTTGGGTAATATCGCCATTTTGATGATGTTAGTTCTGCCTATCCATGAACAGGGTACATTTTTCCATCTTCTAAGATCTTCTTCTATCTCTCTCTTTAGGGTTCTGTAGTTTTCATTATATAAATCTTTCACCTCTTTTGTTAGGTTGATTCCCAAGTATCTTATTTTCTTTGAGGATATTGTGAATGGAGTGGTTTTCCTCATTTCCATTTCAGAAGTTTTGTTGCTGATATACAGGAATACCTTTGATTTATGTGTGTTGATTTTATATTCTGCCACTTTGCTGAATTCATTTATTAACTCTAGCAGTTTCTTTGTAGACCCGTTGGGGTCTGTTAAATATATTATCATGTCATCCGCAAATAGCGATAATTTAAGTTCTTCTTTTCCTATTTTTATGCCTTTAATTTCTTTTGTCTGTCTAATTTCTCTGGCTAGTATTTCAAGAACTAAATTGAATAGAAGTGGTGATAGAGGGCATCCCTGTCTTGTTCAAGATTTTAGAGGGAATGCCTTCAGTTTTTCTCCATATAGGATGATGCTAGCCTGAGGTTTAGCATATATAGCTTTTACAATGTTGAGGTAAGTTCCTGCTATCCCTAATTTTTCTAGTGTTTTGAACATAAAGGGATGCTGTACTTTGTCGAATGCTTTTTCTGCATCTATCAAGATGATCATATGGTTCTTGTCTTTAAGTCTATTGATGTGGTGAATAGCATTTATTGATTTCCATATATTGAACCAGCCTTGCATCCCAGGGATGAATCCTACTTGATCATGGTGCACAATTTTTTTGATATGCTTTTGTATTCGATTCACCAGGATTTTATTGAGAATTTTTGCATCCAAGTTCATTAGAGATATTGGTATGTAGTTTTCTTTCTTTGAAGTGTCTTTGTCTGGTTTTGGGATCAGGGTGACGTTGGCCTCATAGAATGAATTTGGAAGAGCTCCTTCTTTTTCTATTTCTTGAAATAGCTTGAAAAGTATTGGTATTAATTCTTCTTTGAAGGTTTTGTAGAACTCCGCTGTATACCCATCCGATCCAGGGCTTTTTTTGGTTGGTAGTCTTTTGATGGCTTCTTCTATTTATTCCTTTGTTATTGGTCTGTTTAAATTGTGTGTGTCTTCCTGACTCAATCTGGGCAGATCGTATGACTTAAGAAATTTATCGATATCTTCACTATCTTGTATTTTATTGGAATATAGGGTTTCAAAATACTTTCTAATTATCTTCTGTATTTCTGTATTGTCTGTTGTGATATTGCCTTTTTCATCCCATATGTTAGTAATTTGAGTTCTCTCTCTTCTTCTCTTCATTAGCATGGCTAAGGGCCTGTCGATCTTATTTATTTTTTCAAAGAACCAACTTTTAGTTTTATCAATGGTTTTTTTTTTTTGTTTCAATTTTGTTGATTTCTGCTCTAATTTTAATTATTTTTTGTCTTCTACTACATTTGCTGTTGTTTTGCTCTTCCTTTTCTAGGTTTTTGAGGTGTAGTGTGAGTTCATTTATTTGTTGGTTTTTTCTTTTTTTGAGGAAAGAACTCCAAGAAATGAATTTCCCTCTTAAAACTGCTTTCATTGTGTCCCATAGATTCCGGTATGTTGTGTCTGTATTGTCATTTGTCTCTAAGAATTTTTTTATTTCCTCCTTTATGTCTTCTGTAACCCATTGATCATTCAGTAGCATATTGTTCATTTTCCATGTGATGTAGGATTTTTCCTTCCTTCTTTTATCATTGATTTCCAGTTTCATTCCATTATGATCAGATATGGTGCATGATATTATCTCCACACCTTTATATTTACTGAGAGTCGCCCTATGGCATAATATATGGTTTATCTTTGAGTAGGATCCATGTGCTGCTGAGAAGAATGTGTATCCACTTGATGATGGTTGATATATTCTATATATGTCGGTTAAGTCTAGGTTATTGATTGCGTTATTGAGTTTTATAGTTTCTTTGTTCCGCTTTTGTCTAGAGGATCTGTCCAATGGCGAGAGTGGAGTGTTGAAGGCCCCCATAATTATTGTGTTGTGGTCTATTTGACTCTTGAACTTGAGGAGAGTTTGTTTTATGAACGTTGCAGCACCATTGTTTGGTGCATACAAATTGATAATTGTTATGTCTTGATGGTGGATGGTTCCTTTTAACAGTATATAGTGTCCTTCTTTATCCCTTTTGATTAACTTGGTTTGAAGTTGATTTTATTCGATATGAGTATGGCCACTCCTGCTTGCTTCCGAGGGCCATGTGAGTGGTATGATTTTTCCCAACCTTTCACCTTCAGCCTGTGTATGTCTTTTCCTATCATATGAGTCTCCTGAAGGCAGCATATTGTTGGATTTGTTTTTTTAATCCAGGTTACTAGCCTATGTCTCTTGATTGGTGAATTTAAGCCATTAACATTTAAGGTTACAATTGAAATATGGTTTGTACTTCCAGTCATGTTTATTTATTTATTTATTTTAGTTTGGCTAGTTTTTCCTCTTTGGTTATTTTTCTCCCCCTTTACTGAGATACCTCCCACTGTTAGTTTTGGGCACTATTTTTCAATTCCTCTTCTTGTAGTATTTTGCTCAAAATGCTTTGCTGTGCTGGTTTTCTGGCTGCGAATTTTTTTAGCTTTTGTTTATCGTGAAAGATTTTAATTTCATTGTCAAATCTGAAGCTTAATTTTTCTGGATACAGTATTCTTGGTTGGAATCCATTATTTTTCAGCGTTTGAAATACATTGTTCCAGGATCTTCTCGCTTTCAAAGTCTGTGATGAAAAATCAGTCCTAAACCTAATTGTTTTACCCCTGAATGTAATCTGCCTCCTTTTTCTCGTAGCTTTTAATATTCTCTCTTTGTTCTGTATGTTGGCTATCTTCATAATTATATGTCTTGGAGTTGGTCTATTACGGTTTTGAATGTTTGGGGTCCTGTAGGCTTCCAGGATTTGGCAATCCATTCCATCTTTCATCTCTGGGAAGTTTTCTAGAATTATTTCATTTAATATGTTGTCCATTCCTTTGGTTTGAATCTCTATGCCTTCTTCTATCCCTATGACTCTCAAATTTGGTTTTTTTATGACATCCCATATCTCTTGAATAGATTGCTCGTGGGATTTAAGCATCTTTTCTGTGTTGACTATATTCTTTTCAAGTTGATAAACTTTGTCTTCATTATCTGATGTTCTGACTTCTACTTGATATAGTCTATTTGTAATATTCTCATTTGAGTTTTTAATTTGGTTTATAGTTTCCTGCATTTCTAGGATTACTGTTTGATTTTTTTAAAGATCTCTATCTCCTGGTAAAGCTCATTCTTTGCCATTTGAATTTGTTTGTTTAATTCATTTTCAAAATATACTTTTATTGCTTGGACTTGCTGCCTCATGTCTTCTCTAATATTCCTTTCCATCTGAGTTAGGTATGCCTTGATTTCTTTCCCTATCCCTGTTTCTGATGCTTCTAGGTCCTCCTGTAGAATTAAGTTGTCCTGCATTGTTTGTACTCCTTTTTTCCCTTGTTTTTTCATGATGTTCACGTTACTTTCCAGCTCTATTTGATTGCTGTGTGTTTCTGCTCTCTTATATAGATTTGTTTTGGTTTTGTATATCTCTGTTGTCTCTCCTTTGTGTTGGTAGACTATGCCTGCTAAAGTGGAATCCACTGGGAAGAAATTCCAATGGCCGAGCTCCAGTGATGTCACCTCTCTGCTATGGCTGGCCCCAGGCTCCTTGCCGGGGTGTCTGAATGGGGGAGTGGGACTGGACTGTCTCTGGTTGGTTTCAGCTCCCGGTTGCTGGCAGGCGTGCGGTCTCCAGCCACCCAGTCGCAGGGGCAGCGGGTGGGCTGTCGCCAGTGGGCGTGCGGTCTCCAGCCGCCCAGTCGCTAGGGCCTGGCCTCTAGTTCCCTGGTTTCTCCTGCTAGTCCTGGTTTCTCCTGCTAGACCAGATTTCCCCTGAGTGATGCCTCTCGGCAGTCAAACTGTACTCTGGGCCTGCCGTTTGCTGGGTGTGGAGGGTGTCTATTGGGAACCCCAGCACTCTATTGTTTTGATTTTTTCCACTTGCCCCTCCCCCAGCGCTGGCTAGACAGGTTTCGTTTTCGCCACTAATGGGAGGGGGAGTTGAAGGTCAGGTGTCTCTAGTTTTCCCCGAGTCTTTATGCAGGCTTGCTCTGATAATCCCACCCCCAGAAAGCCTAGGAGAGATTTTATGCGAATTCACCGCTGTATGGGAGCTGAGCTGAGTAACACACACCTGTTTTATTGTTACAATCTGTCAGAGAGTGGCAGTGGTTACTTCAGCTCTCCAACATGGTGGCTGCTGGTTTCCTTGGTGGAGTTTCCGTTGTGGGGGATAGACCTGTACCGCTTCCTTCCCCGTCTGAAATCCCGAACTCAGCCCGGGGCTTAGTGGGGGCTCAGCCGGCAGGATTCCACAGAATCTGAAGCAACGTTTCTCCCTGCTTGCTGGTCGCTTCTTGGTGGTGCCCCGCCGTCTGTAGCCGCGTGGCGGGCCGCACGGATCAGTCAGCCCGGATCTCCAATTTGTACATTTTAAAATGTATATGCTCTACTTCAACAAAAAGTCTTTATAAAGGAAAACTGCTAAGAAGCTACTTGTAAAATATTTGTCCAACAAAATAATAGAGACCTCCTACAGCTCAATAAGATAGACATCTCAATAAAAAATCGAGCAAAATAATTGAACACACTTCAGAAAAGAGGAAATCATATATTTGATTTATTCGAAAAGGTGCTCAACCTTATTAATCTTCAGAGGAATGCAGATTAAAATGATTGATCTTTTTATACCAAAATTGGCTAACATGAAGAATCTGAGAAAACAGTACCTAGTGAGGATGTGGAGCAATGGGAACACTACTGCACTTGGGCTAGGAATAAAAATTGGCACAACCACCTTGGGGAATGGATTGTCGTTACATAGTAGGTATGGAGGTAATATGCCAGGTGACTTAGTGATTCCTCTGTTTCAGAAATGGGTGCTTATGGGCACCAGAAGATGTTCAGAAGAGTATTTATAATAGCCTTGTTAACTATATCCAAACACTTGAAGTAATTCAAATATCTAACACAAGAATGTGTACATAAACTGTAGCATATTTATACAGCCATGTACTACATAATAGAATGAACTTTTCTGCAGAAAAATTCATATATGATATACATACATGTGAATATGTATATATATAAATATAAATGTATACATATTCACATTTTTCATAAAATTTCAGAGGTGTTTCTTAACTCTCTGAAGTTCATCCCAGATGTCCAGGTACAAGCCCCTCTTCTAAAAGTACCCTAATTTGTCAATCAAAGAAGATGCATAAAAGGTATTATGTATATATTTAATGATATCAGCCTGAGCCCATTTAGGTTTGTTAATGCAACAGTGGAATGCAGCCTCCAGGCCTTCCCATTCTTGCATTTGTCTGTATTGTCTTCATATTTGTTTAAATTAAAAGTAATACATTTTTAACAGCACTGTTGAGGTATAATTTGCATATCATAACATTTCCCTTCTGTAAGTATAAAATTCATTGATTTTTGACACCTCTATAGAGTTTTGCATCTGTCATCACTATACAAGTTCAGAACATTCCCATCACCTCCCAAAATTTCCTCAAGCCACACTTGCCATCAATCAAATGTGTATTTTCAAATGTAGTGTGTTGATTGCTTCATGTATATCAAATAACTCATCATTAAAAGTAGCATAACACATTGTTGAATAGAAACTTGAAAAACATCAACCAAAATCTTTTGTTAAGTGTATTTTGAGGTTCTGTATACATACTTGATTAAAATCAGCTTATTTGCATCTGTTCTCTATTGGTAGTTTCAAAAAAGGGAACATACTGAACAGTTGATTTCTTCCTTCATATGTTCTTGGTGGGTGAATGTTGTCATGTTGTTCTGGGTGGGTTTTTAGTTTTAAAATTTTTAGTTGGTTTGGGGAAAATTTTCAGTTATGCAAATGGCCCTTTTATATGGCAGTCTGTATAGTACTAATTTCTGAGAGAATAAATCATACAAAATAGAATGAAGAATAGATGTTAGACTATATAGTTAAATTGAAACATAAATATCAAATTGTAAATTATTTTCTTTATTAGGAGTAACTAAAGGAAAGAATGTATTGATCAACTCTGATATTAAATGTCTCAGATTTAGGACAGTATAACAAGTATTTTAAAAGCTTTTCTTGTCTTTGTTCTACCACTTCATATTAAGATGCTGAGTATAATATAGAAGTACATATGGAATATAAATATTATGTGAGTGTATTATACTATTATGTATAATTGGGCTTCCTCAAGTGATGTTTTAACAAACTTTTATTATACATACTATACACTATTATTATTATAGAAATTATTATTTTCTGCTTAAAGGTGATTGTATGCTTGGGAAATGCAGATATATTATGTGTAAAATTAAATATTTTTCTAAAAAAGTATAACATCAGATGTTCATGAATTTTGGAAATAAAAATACATAATGCCTAGCTAGTTCTTAAGAGGTAGGCTACATCTTCTGTTTGTCAAAGTATTTACTCTGAATTATTGGTGGAGCTAACTTATTATTGAGGTTTCTCTGTTGCCAGGTACTTTATTACCAAGGTTGCCATCAGAACCGGGAATGACATTACTCACTATCAGGATTGAGAAAATTGGTCTGAAAGATGCTGGACAGTGCATCGATCCCTATATTACAGTTAGTGTAAAGGGTAAATAACTGGCAAATTGCATTATGTTTTTTCTCATATGGGACAAAGTTTTTGACAGGGGATGGTCTTGTATATGTGACAACTTACTTTAATGCATTCTATAATGATGCAAAATCCTAGAAAAGATCATAACAGAACATAGTTCTGAAAGACTTACAAAAAATATTTCCTACTTACACACTCACTTTTGCTTTTGAGTTTGTATAGATTTTTGCTCTTCAGATTCCATCTAACGTGTGGACTAAACATACACATTGTCCTTAACAGCAGCTACAGCCTTCAGGATGTAGATTAACAATAGTACCCCTCACCTTCCATGGGTGTGTAGTTTTCTACACAAAGCCCCATATCCTGTTTTCCCATCTCTCCTGCTTCAGCCCCTCTTCTTCCTGTGCTACTGAGGTATCTACATAGGTGAGTCCTACAGAGGCAGATGAAAATCAGGGGACAGGGAAGTAGGGTGCGCCCATAACATCCATGCCCTGAATGCAATCCCGTGGGATGATGATGTGATTAAGGAATAAATTATACCATTTTATAGAAATAACTATAGTTAGTACAAATAGCTTATTTTAATCTGTAGTTTTGCACCAAAGGAACAGATCGGTGCTGAAATTAAATGGAGAAACTTTTATCAATTGCAGAAATAAAGTCAGATCCATGGGTTCACTAGTGCTAATTAAAAGAAAAATATGACCACAAAGAAAAACATTTATTTAAAGAACATAATCCACAGCACTAATACTGGTACACTTTTAAATGCCGATGTTACCAGTTATCAAATATATAGTGTACTGGGAAATATTTATATTATTTGATAGGCCATTTGTAAAACTGCATACTCATTCAGAAAGTATACTTAAAACACAAAAATATTTAATGATGTTGTAAATGTTAAATTACCTTTGCATATGTTAAACTGAAATATTTTTATGTAAATATTTTTTAATTATTAAATGTACTAAATTGTTTTTGAGCTTTTTGAGACACATAAATGAATAACACGTAAACACTGAGGAGTTATTAAATGAGTCCATGTTGAATTTGATTAAACTGAATTTTCATACCCGGAAAATTAAAACTATATATAATGTACCATCTGGTTGTTGTAAATTCAGGGTATGTTGTAAACAGTATAACCAGAATTTAGATAATATATATGAAAAATTATTCATTAACAAAAGGGTTTTTGTTGGCTGTTCTCATCCATTTTTGGTTCTTAACAGGGAAATTATGATAAGGTTAGGTTTAAAGGCTTTTCTAAATAAGCCATATACTTGATCAAAGTTAGAAATTGGTGGCAGAGCTCCATTGTGGCAAATTATATACTCCAGATTTTTTTTTTTTTTTTTTTTTTGCATAAAAAATATAGTGGGCTATTCCCTAAAGAAAACATGTTTGTTCTTTTTACCACTTCACTATGAAGATCAAGTTTTGTCCACTTGGCCATGTAAAGGCTTCCTTGTCCCCTTCATGAGGTCTCCTATCCAGTCTATATTCATTTCTCTCCACATACCCCATGAACTTCAACAACTCTCACATACTTGCTCACACCAAATAGGAATCTCTTAGCCTGAGAATCTCCTCTCAGCTCCTTCCATGCCTCTTTAGGAACTGTAACCTTTTCAGTTTCTAGATTTTCCGTCTGTATATGTGAATGCTCATAAGCAGAAACTTATTTGTTTCTCCAGATCTGAATGGCATAGATTTAACTCCTGTGCAAGATACTCCTGTGGCTTCAAGAAAAGAAGATACATATGTTCATTTTAATGTGGACATTGAGCTCCAGAAGCATATTGAAAAATTAACCAAAGGTTTGTAATTATCAGTTACTGACTTCTTAAGGACACAGTACTTATCTGGGTTTGTGTTCATAGTATACTTAACACAAGATCTTACGTCACATAGTTATGAATATTGACTTAAAGAAAGTCAAATCAACATTTTTTTTTAAATATGAGAATTAGCAGTTGCATTATCTAGTTGTGTAATAATGTGGTTAAATATTATTTGATAGGGAAGTTTTTCTCATAATACAGAGTTAAGGAAGCAGGGTCCCTAATAATTACCTTAAGTCCTTTTAGAAACCTAATGATTACTTTCTAACAGTTAAAGAATTATTATTTTTTTTCTTTCAATAAGATGCATTGGGTAAAAAGATACTATAACTGGCAGTTAGTTTGTAAGAATATGGAAAGGACAATCTGGGCTTGGTGGTTTCAGGAGGGAGAGAAATGATGTAAGCTAGAATTTTTTTTTAAAGGAACTCTTTTAAATTTCTATTCTATCTAATATAGGTGCTTATTGAAACCATTTCTATAGGTACTGCTGATACTTAAGTAACTTCTGTTTTTCTTGTGGTATTTAATATTTTATATTCTTTGGTAGTTTATGATTCTACCTGTGTACATAACTTACATTCTTGCTATACAATTTTGTTGTACTTTGTAGAATTAAATGATATGGAGAAATGTCACTCAGACATGGTAGAAGAGCTTGGAGTGACAGCCACAGTGAGTTATCAACAGTTGTGTCATCAGACTGTTTGACACGTTAATTTGTAAAATCATAGGCTTCTGGTGACACGTAAGAAATGTGTGGTCTCTGGCTTATGTGGTTTGTTTTAATTCCTTAGGTGCAGCTATCTTCTTTGAATTCAAACACTACAAGCCTAAAAAAAGTTTTATCAGCACCAAGTGTTTTGCTTTCATGGAGATGGATGAGATTAAACCTGGGCCAATTGTAATAGAACTGTAAGTGATATACATATAGGATTCTTACTGTTTTAATGGTTACTAATTCATGTTTCTTCTTAGTCCCTCTTATCTAGAATGTAACATTGGAGTAGATCAATCATCAAAGTATTTTAAACAATGATCTTTCTATTGTGGTTACAGATACAAGAAACCCACTGACTTTAAAAGAAATTGCAGTTATTGACCAAGAAACCACTTTATCTTCATCTACATCAAACTTTGCACAAGGAATGATTCTGACATGAGTAATGTGGAATTTCTGTGAATTTTACCACTCAGTAGAAATCATCATAGCTCTGTGTAGCATATTCATCCTTCAGGAGGCAGGAAGTAAGCCGTACCTATAGGCCAGTGAGTCCATTGCAAAGCTGTACCACAGAACTAAAGTCCAGCACCTCATTGTTATGACTCCTTTGGATACAGGTTTATTGTAGATTTTGAAACATGTTTTTATTTTCAATTAATTGTGCAATTAATAGTCTGTTTCCTAATTTACCACTGTTCCTACCCTGCTTCCTGGAACAATACTGCTGTGGTAGGTATGCTCATCTTCAAACTTAATAGAGCAATAAGAATGTGCTAGAGTTTACACATTTGCTCACTTTTGCTCCAATATGGTCTTTTGATTTGAATTAACTTCAAACTTTTGAATTGAAGTGGGTAGGATAGTACCAGATTGCTTTGAAAGGAAATTGGATCAGTTATGGTCTGTCTTATAGGCTGTTCCTTAGAGCTGGCCTAAATTCACCCTCATCTGATAGTTCTACTTAGAAATAGTGTGCCTTGACCAGATCAATATCTTATATGGGAGTGTTCTCTAGGTTGTAGCTGTGACTTTTTTCCAGATGACCAGATTGTATTTCTGAAAGTGAGCATATTTTTAGTCATGTTGATTAGTTGTTCTACATCACATTGCTACTGTTTCTAGGGTTAACAGTAAAACCATCTCTCTCAGAATAATTACAAATTTTGGGGTGGGTTTACGTCTTCTAAATCATGTCATCTAAAAATAATTGAGTCAGATGCTAATGAGATACTGCAGGAACAACTGCTGTTTTTCTGACAACTGATTGTGAAACCTTAAAACCTGCATACCTTGTCTTTATAAAGTGATGAGTATGCAAAATCTGGAAAGATATTCTATTTTTTATAATATAGGTAGATACAACTGACATTTATTTCCTATTTAGATATATTGATATTCATATGAAAATATGCAGGTCATTAGCCTATTATAATTTCACTATTTACATTACTTTTAACTTAATGATGAGACATAAATAAAACTTTCATAGTACATGAGGTGGATATTTGATACACAGAACATAAAGATTTGTGAGGAGCTTTTTTGTGGGTTACATGTAGAACCCATGTATTTTAATATTCACTGCTTTAAATGAACAATGCATGAAGGGAATGCAATACTTGGCCTATTTTTAAACTAGTGTAAACCCTAATGATACCATCCGTTTGCTTTTTAAAATGAATAACAGTTGTTTTAGCCCTTGCACTTCAAGAGATCTAGTCTTTAATTTTTCAGTTGTCTGTTAGGTCAATTTTGTTTACTAGATGAATATTAATAAATATGAGCCTGAAAGAATTCTCGGCCAAAATTAGTCTTTCATCTGGATTGGGTTAATTTCACAAATGCAAAAATAGTTCAGTCTACAGTAGTTCTAGGAAATGAAGAATTTGCCTTAATAAAATGTTCACTCAACTGAAACTCTGAGTAGTCAAAATTTCCAGACTGTAAACTTCTCAAGAGAAGGGCCTCATCTTCTCCATGTCACGTAAACTTTCCAAGGTGCTTGGGCAGCACTCTGTACCCTGTGGAGTACTCAGTACCTTTTTGTTTGATGTTACTGATGTTTGATGTTGCTCCCTTAAAATCTACTATTAAAATGTAGCAAAACTGATACATTGTTCTTTGTTTTCTCATAGACTATAAAACATGTATATCAAAGTGATAATAAAAAAAAGAACCTTTTTTTTTTGGTTGTAGATGGACACAGTACCTTTATATTTATATGTGGTGCTGAGGATCAAACCCAGTGCCTCACACGCAACCCCAGCCCCTCAAAGTGAAAATTTATATGAAGAAACATTTAGCATCCTTCACATAAGAATGCTTTATTTTTTTTAACCTCTATTTATTTATGTGGTGCTGAGGATTAAACCCAGGGCCTTGCCTGTGCTAGGCAAGTACTCTACCACTGAGCCACAACCCCAGCTGCCACCAAAGAATGGGGTTATATGAAAAAAAAAAAAAGGATGCTTTGTATGAATGTCTTTCATCAGCATTAAATGAACTTAAATTGAACATTGTCATCAGCTTAGCTTTAATTCAGACCTGAATGACCAAACCTCCCCCCCCCCCAAAAAAAAGGTGATTTTATCTTGAAGCAATTAACACAAAACAATCTGTATCTCACAAATTAGTTGTTTAAATTTACTTTCTAGTGTGGGAGGGGATGAGTCACTGGACAATAATTACAACTATAGCAGTAATACTTTCAGGTTGAAACACTACTGCTTCACAAATGAAATGATTTTAGTAACTAAACTCAAACACAATTTTCTGGAGAGGACTTCTAAAACTTTTGAGATACAAAAGTATAATTGAATCAAGGGACAGTATTCTCTACACAACCTGTATATGGGCAGCTACCTTGGGCTTTGCTACAGAAGTGGTACAATCAGATGGATGTAAGGAGAGGCAACTATGGGTGGGTTCAGAACTGCTCAGATAAACTACGTAGAACACATTATAGCTTACTAATAGAATAAATACAAAAAAGGCTTTAGAGGGAAAACTACTGTTGCTTTGAATAAAAAAAATAAATCTGCCTTTCCTTGAAAATCTATCTTCCTAACTGACATCACCTTTATTTAAATGCTATTTTAAAATTAGAAGTTATAGTAACTTCAGCATTGCCTTGTGTCCTGTAGAGGTTGAAAGATACGTTCAAAATTGGTATTTGTGACTTAAATTTTATTTTACATGGTTAAAAATGGCATAAGCTATTATATGGTTTTCCTCTTACACACAGCTGCTGCTTCTGATATTAAATGGAGGTTATGTAGATTGAATTCTTCAGTAGTTTAGAGATTTTGTTTCACAGAGATTTTGTTTCAAACTGAAGCTTTTGCCCCTATTTTCAGAATACTTAGGGGACATAAAAAGAACAATGATATGTTATGTTGTAGGTTTCAACAATCCTATTACTTCCTAGAACTTAAAAGAATGGAAGAATATGGTGTAGCAGTAAACAAAAGTACCAGGCTTTTATAATTTTATTTAAATCTTAAACCTCTTAAAATGTACTGTTAAAATTGCCGTAATTAAAATTACAGCTCTGGAGAGCTAGTTCTTAGAAACATTGTTTTAAAGACAGTAGTTACAGATTCAGGACTTGCTTTAATTGATTTTTAAATAAAATATATTTGAGTATCTATCAAAAAAAAAGAATTTAATTCAGCCCATATTTGCTAATTAAAGACATTATAAGCCTTAAGAGTTTCATTCATTCTTTCTCAGAGGATTATACTTTTCTAATTTTTTTTATCATATTCCTTGAAAATCAGTGGCAAGGTATGGGAAAGAGAAGAGTGTGTGTGTACATTTTTAAAAAGAAATTTCCTTATTTTTTATAGACACAACATACCACCTTATATTTTACTGTTATAATGCAATAATGGCAAAAGCAGTAGAACTTCAGGTCAAACAACTCTTGCTACTAATGTAAACTCATTCTCAGAAAACCATTCTCACATGGACAATGGTTAGAAAAAAGTACATGAATGTGCTACAAAAATAGAGCCACAAGACTTCTCACAAGTAAAAGAAATCCTCTGTAGAAGTTCACAGTTGACCAAGGTCCAGCCTCCTTAACAGTGAGCAACAGGGAATATGCTGCCAAGTCACCATCTTCAGTTCTGAGAGTGAGTTTACATGCTTCCCCAATGGCACAAAGTCTCATGACGATCCAATGAATCAAAAGACACTTGGGAAATATTAATAAACAATTTTTCATGAACTATTACAACAAAGAACTTCAGCAAGAAGGAAAATGAAGTTTATGATCTTTGAGTAAACATTTTTAGCATAACAGTCTCTGTGACCAGATATTGGAAGAGAAAAATCAAGCTTATAAAACACCATTTCTCTATCAACTGGAATACACTAAAAATAGGATAATGGAAATACATGTTCTTAAAGCATTTCCACAGGAAATGTCCATAATTATGACATTCTAAATCATTTAGCAATTGTATATGCTATATTAACTAAAACAAAGGTATTCCTTATTGCACGTTTTAAAGTTGGAAGGATACTCTAGCTTAAGTGGGGGATATTTAGGGGGAAAATATTTTGGCTCAAAATGTGTACTGCGCCAAGGCAGCTTCATTCTAAAAACACAAACCATTTAAAATAAACTTTTATATTTTGAAGCCAATAATCCTTTAACACAATGAATAGTTCATAATCCACTTTCTGACTAAGTGTCAGAGGTTAATTTTATGGGCCCAGTTTTAAGGCCTGTGAACAGCCCTCACTACTCTGAGAATCAGGTGTAGGTGGAGGTTCATCTTTAAAGCCTGAAGGCATTAAGTCTTTTGCAACAGGTGGTGGCCCATAGTCTTGGGGACCATGAGTTGGAGGTGGTAATGGGGCACCAGGAATGAAGTACTCTCTTGGGCCAAATGAGCCTAAAGGTCTAAATGGTGCGGGTCCTGGAAAAAAACCACGAGGGTCAAAAGGCAAATCCCATTTTCCAGGTGGAACACCTGGTGCATATTCTCTGAAGCCTATTGGTGGACGCATACCAGGACCTGGAAAATAAAAAGGAAGTTATGTAAATACCCAGAAATTTCTGAACTAGGGTGATTTCAAGTATGTTAATATAGTCTTTAATTTCTCCCAAGCCTAGAACATCAACTGGTGAACATCCTGACTTGCCAGATGAGGCAAACTGAGATGGAACAAGTTTAGGTTATAGCCTTTGGCCAACCAGCCATGAAGCAACATATTAAGGATTTAAACATGGCTCTACCTAGCTCCAGGCTTGTCTTTTTTCTTTCCCTACTATATAATTGCAGAATTATTTCTATCTCACAAGAGCTCCATTTATATTTGGAAGTACTAATTTACCATGACAAGATGATAGATTATGAAATAAGAACTTTACTACATCAAAGAAATTTTGATAAAAGGAAATCCCACTATTTATTACTGTATCCATTAAAAATTCATGAAGTATTTCAGCATGGACTTTACACATGCCATCAGAATCAAGGTGCATGCCCTCCTGGAAAAGGCCTTCCACAGCCACCTAATTAAATCAGCAACATTTATTAGGTCACTGTTAAATCCTCCTCTTTAACACTTCCCTCTGACTTTTCTCAAGGTAAGGAGGGTTTGACTTTTCCTTTTCTATATTCTATAACCTACTGCTTATGCTTCCATTATGGGTGATTACAAACTTTATGTTATAGGATTTTCATATCTGTGACAAAATTTTAAGTTATGGCATGTGTCTCATCCACCTTTCCATCCATTGCAGTGCATAGCAACAGATTTTCAACAAACATCTGCAGAAGTAATATTTCTTGCTTTTCTGTATATAGACCTTATCCTTATCTATGAGAGATAGCTATTGCCTATCTCAGTATAAGATTATGTAGTGTCCCATATGTCCCAGAAAACTGGAGGAAAAGTTAAAATGTACTCAGCTTCATCCTTTCATTGTTAAGACCTGAGATAGCAACCAACTGCTTTAGCAAGCAATAGAAATGAAAGATGAATGTGATTTATAAGTCAATCACTACTGTTCAGATCATCATACCAAATGGTGGAGGAATTGGCCGAGGCCCAAAAGGCCCATGGAACTGAAGTGGCGGTCCATACCAAATGGGAGGTGGTGGAGGCCGTCCCATAGGGGGTCCCATCGGGGGGCCCATGAAGGGTACCCCTGAGAAAGGAGGGGGCCCTTTCATAGCCATATTAACCTGCAATTTAAGATTTGAAAGCAGTTAAAAGTTTTAAAATTCCTATGTATTAAGACAAAGTACCAACACCGATAAAAGCTAAAACCCAAAACAAGCATCTGTCCAGAGAACACCATCAGTGCAACAAAACTCTCCCCACCCCTCCTGTGTATTCCCACTGACAGCTTACAGAAGTTAGAAGGATGCCACAAGAGGGAGCAGTTTGTTACTGATTATATCTGCACAGGAAATGGAAAGGCAAGAGGACTGGCAGAGGTTATTAACAGAGGTGATTTCTGACCAGTATGTCATGCTGTATTCACTACAATATATATCAAAGGGAGTCCCCCCTCCCCATCACTTCCCTTTCATCACAATAGCTCATTACTTCCATATTAAGAATGAACAGAATAAAATGAAACATGCATTCTCTACCCATCTAATAATAGCTACTATTCAGAGTATCGTCAGTAAGTCTTTCATATATTATTCAACCTCTGAGATCTTTAAGTAGACTGTCTTGTTTTAAGTAAGAGGGAACAAAAGCAAATGGAATATCGTAATTTGTTGAAGGCCACACGGCATATTAAAGGAACTCAATCCCAAGGTTTGCCTCCAAGCCATGCTTTTCCCACCTCTACTCCTAACAACGGGTCTTTGCTCTCTTTTAAATCTTCTACTACAAAGGGGTTTGGGATCTTATCTAAGCTGCCCTTAGATTTCTCCAGAGATGTATATTCCTGGAATATATATACACTGGCACTTGAGAAGTATTTTCCAACACAGTGCTATATACACAAATTTCCAAGGAAGACAAGGCTTTAATATTTACTTTCATTTACTGTACACCATTTGAGATATTGATTTATCATGTCCTATGAGTAGTGGGTTTGAAACTGAACAATTAAAAATTTATTTTATTATAGAGCTGCAGAAGACCTACCAGATATAATAGCAACACAGTTACAAGAGAATGTACTTATGTGAACAAATGAGACCATTGCTTGGGACTGGCTCAAGAGGTCATTTCAGATTATCATTGTTTCACTGAAACAGTATGTCACTTTCAGAAAATCTGATACCAATCTAATTCAAATCACTCAAAATAGGGTTTGCACAATGGAGGAATTCTTAAATAGCATTCTTCCAAACAAAAATAAAAATGATGAATTATATAATTTTTATAATGAATTTACTTCGCCTTAGAACATTCAACACAAAACACCATATAGAGTGATAACTTTTCACATTCTGTAGTTCATTATAGTTGTACACACTTAAGCAACATTCCCAAGTTAAGGAGAAAAGTAAGCTCAATATTGCATGCAGTTTTAAAGCAAACAAGATCAGTGTCATGCTCTGAATATCCTTCCCAGAAATGCACAGAATAAAACCCAATTCAGTTCTCAACCTCTAAGTACTTACTCCAACTGGATGCTCAGTCAAAGAAGTACTGGTGGAAACTGAGGGGGTCTCAGGTTCTTGGGGAACAGTTTGCTTTTTAAAAAACAAATGGGATAGTACAAATAGAACACAAAGAAGGATAAAGCAAAGAGCAAGTACTGTAGGAAAGCTACATGTTCCTGCACGACCACATGATTCACAGTAACTACAGAACTTACCTTGCCCTCATCTGTCACCTTAGCTGGAGAAGAACTTCTGGAGCTGCTGTTCATGTGAGCTGGACCACATCCTGGGTCTGTTAGAGATCAAAGAATGGATTCAGACTTATTCTAACATGAAAAGAATAAAAATCCTGCATCCACAATTACAGATTCTTTGAAATTACTTGGTCCCTTTACCAGAGGCAACGGGTTTCCCAGATGCCTCAGAAGACCATTGAGTACGAGGTAAAGGTCCATCCATTGACCCTTGGGAAAGAAAGATCAGAGCCCTTGTATGTATTTTTCAGAAGAAATCAACCACTGGTGGACAGGTCAGGGTTCAACAATAACTAGAAAGCAACATTAAAAATGGGTTGCCCAGGGGTTGGGGTCGTAGCTCAGTTGTAGAGTGTTTGCCTAGCATGTGTGAGGCACTGGGTTTGATTCTCAGCACCACATTTAAAAAATAAAGATATCATGTCCATCTACAATTAAAAATATTTTTAAAAATGGGTTGCCCAATAGTAAATCACAATTTATGAAGAGACTTAAATAAAATGAAGAACTGCCTTGGGTTGATAGAACAGCAGATTAATAAGTACTGGTCCTAAACTTTAAGCTATAGACTTGAAGTATGTGTAGGCTGGCTTTTCTTTAATCTGTATAACCTGAATTCCAATCTTACCAAGACTACAGTCCTATTTAGAATTGGAAATAAGACTCAGTATTTCATATTGGAAATATGTATGATACATAAAGTTTAAGGCTACTTTTATAATATTTGGGAAAGGAACATCATAGAGATTTAATTTAAAGACAAAGGTTTACACTTCACAGTGTAAAATTTAAAAGAAAAAAAAAAAAAAACAATACAGGGACCTCCAGGAAAAAAAAAAATGTTTTCTATTCTAGAACAGATTTTACAGAAAACATTCACTAAGATAAAGTAAGAAATTATCTTCTATATATTGTACAGGCCCAAATTCTATGTTTTCATTAGAATATTCAAAAGGGAAAAAAAACCAAAACCTTGAAGCAGTTTACTATACAGCAACATGTGAATGCTCACCAAATCCATTTATAGGCATATCTCTTCGATTAAGGATAGCAGAAGGAGGTCTCCCAGCTGGCTCTGCTGTCAGTGGAGGGGAACATTCTCCACCACTCACGGGGGATGGACCAAAAGAGCCATTCTGGCTCAGGGGACCTAAAGACAACAATGCCGTGTTACTACTTTAAGGCAGCCTTCTCCCTGACACCAACCCCCACCTCCCGCTTTAGCAAATCATTCAGATTATTTCATAACCATTACACACAGAAATAAAAAGTAATTTACATAATTCTGCACCAAGAAATAAAATAGCTCCTTTTACAAAGTGCCCCCTACCTCTCCGAGGAGGATTTTGTAAATTTGGTCTTCCAGGCATTGGTTTTACAATCACAGGTTCTTCTTGCCGCATTGCCATCTTTTGGGCCATTTCCAATAGTCTTGAATATTGAGAAAGAATGGGCTAAATTATGAAACAGCAATCTATCATAGATAATATCTAGCATAATCTTAAAACACTATAAAACATATAGTAAGGTACCAAAATCACATACTTCTGTCTCAAATTAGCAGTTTCCCTTTTCTCTGCAGCTACAGCTCTTTCTGCAGAACGAGCTTTGAGCTATCAAAGAGAAAATATTCAAATTCAGTTGCGGTAGGCTATGCACAAAATAAAGAAAAGGGGGAAAAAATCTTACCCAATTATCATGAGCTTTCTTCTCTTGCATAGCAATCTGAAAAAGACAACACATTAAAAAAAATGTTTTTAGGGACTCATTATAATAGCCTATAATTGTCTGTATTAGATATCAAAGAATTCTGCAACTACAGGACAGTATTAATTACTACCTGGTTTTTAAATGAGCGCTCAGTTTTCTGTAATTTTTCTTCCATCTCTTCAATTCTCCGCCTAAGAATTACAACAATTGAATAAAATTTGAAACATTCTGACCATTTTCCCTTTATTCCATCAGCTATACTTTTAAAGACTTTATCATACATAAGAAAAACATTTCTATAGTTATATGAATCCAGTGTGATCAAAACTAATACTACAGGCCAGGTGCAATGCCACATGCCAGTAATCCCAATGATTGGGAAGCTGAGGCAGGAGGATCACAAGTTCGAGGTCAGTCTCAGCAATTAAGTGGGAACCTATGCAACTGAGACCCTTTCTCAAAGTAAAAAAAAGGTCTAAGGATGTAGCTTAGTAGTAAAGCACCAAAAATAAATAAATGAATGAAATAAACACCTAATACTAATAACTTCTTTATCATTTAATTGCTAGAGATTCTGAATTGATAAATTATAATTTCCTTAACTGTTCATCAGTGTGTTCTCAAGTAATTCAGCTAGAAATATCTTCCTCCTTAAAACTTTTTTTCAAATTATATCCATAGAAGATTTCCAAGGTCTATCAAATGCCACACTTTTGTGGGTCTTGATACATCACACAGCAAACTGATTTCTTAAAGAATTACTACAACATACAAAACCCCCAGAACTGTTTGCATTGACCAAGTTCCCTATGGTCTTGCCCATTGGGTATAAGTAAATTTTTGTTAACATTTTTCATTTGTTAAGTTGGAATTTATTTTTTCTCCTGTGTGAATTGAATGTATTCATATTCTCTCGTTATTTATACTTCCATGCTATTTTCTTCTATCTACATAATGTAAAAAAAGATTAAAAAGAAAGCTAACACTAGTTCATTAGACATTGACACCCTCCTTTAGAAACTGAACTCACTTGTAATTTTTAACTTCCTCTACAGGGGAAACCACCTTTTCATCTGCAGCTGACAGCCGCTGCTCTTTTTCTAGTCTCTCATATTCTTCTTGACTCAGTTTCCTAAAATAAAGCCAGTTATCAAATCAAAAATTTCTCTTTGTGAATATCACTTCCCACAATTCTATAAAATGCTTAGGCACATAAAATAGGAATTCAAACCTGCAATTTCGTAAATCAAACTCTGGCAAATCACTTACATTTTCTAACTTCTCCTCTTAATTCTCTACTTACCACTAAATAAAATAAATGTGAAAACAACATGTGCCCCAAGGGCAAGTCTCCTGTGTGTAAGATAACAAAAACTCACTTTACTTCAATGTGGAAGATCAGGACTGATCAACCTAACATAATTAAACATATGAGGATAAAGCAGGGGATAATTCTTTTCTCGTTTCTGCCATGGGTAGGACACTAAGTATATCTTTGTCATGGAGGAACTCTTTTCTCAATCCAAGACTGGCACCAGAATAAAGATATAGTCAGTCAAAGAAAAAATCTTCTAGAATATGTCTTTTAGCTATGCAATTAACCACAGAACATTTTTCACACTGTAGATATCTATTTCAAAAGAATTGTAATTAAGCAAAAAGACAAATCTGAGTTTTGATAATGTCTGTCAACCAGAAAAAGAAGCCAAACTGACCCACGATCAGAGTATTATCTACTGACAAGTTTTAACTCTGATCATGAAACTCAAGATGTTCATCTACTGAGACAAAGGTAGCCACATTTAATGATTTAAAAAATACTATTTTCTGCTATCCTTGTACTACTTTAGCCATAGTTCCAATTCAAAAGATAATTAACTTGAAACTTAATTTTCCATAAATCAGAAGAACTATAGTAAAAAAGGATTATTGATACCAAATAGAAAAAGGGGATTATATATTCTTATATAGCTTCTCATTTAATTCTTCAGCAAGTATTTTATGAGTGGCTATAATATACTAGTTACCTTGTAAGATGCTAAAGAATAAAAGAGCTCACTGTTTCAGGTATAAATGATGCCTAAAGGAATATAATAATTTTCCCCACTGGCTTAAGAAGGAATATGGAGAAAACTGAATCTTGAAGGACAGAGAGAATTTTGTTTCCAATTATCAAAGAGTTAGTCTGAGAGCACTAAGAACAATCAAAACATCTTTATAAGAATATAAAATTGTGTTTGAAGGGATCCAAGCTAAAAAGGCAGTGAAGATATATGTATGTGGCCAAGATCCATTAGAAAAAGGAATCTCAGAATTACAAGTAAGGCTGGCACTTTAAGGTACTTTTCTCCTAGGTTCACCCACATATTGAAGATAACACAAAGATATAATGAGTCTGAACTAAGCCTTCATCAAATTCCTGGGCTTAGAGGAAAAAAAGAAGTGTTTGGGGCTACAAATAAAGGGACCCTTAATAAAAGCCCTAGCCTTTGAGTTTAGATTAGAAAGTACTGCACACTTAAGTGATGAACAGGCAAAAAATCCAAAAGGAACAATAATGAAACATTGAAAAGACAAGTCATTTTTGAATTATCTTAATTGCTGACTAAGTTTAAAGTAACAATCTTACTCAAGTAACCTCAACACTTTTCTATAAGAAGATAACTTCATCTTAGTCCTCAAATTTCATCTATAATTCTCACAACAATGTTGGCCAATCAAAACTGACCAGGCACTCCATAAGACAAAATTCTGTGAGAAAAAATCCCACAGAAAAGGAAACCACCTAATGGGGTTATCCGCACATGTTTTAAAATCACTGTGCTTTTTATATAGTCAAAAAAGTAAAGTCAAGATTATGAATTTCAGTGCTGGGAATATAGTTTAGTTGGTACAGTGCTGCCTCGCATGCACAAGGCTCTGGGTTCAAACCCCAGCACCACAAAAGAGGAAAAAAAAGATTATGAATTTTGTCAAAGGATTAGAAACTATAAAACCAAGAAATAGTTGGATGTGGTGACCTACCTACAGTGGAAGATACTCAGGAGGCAGAGGCAGAATGATGAGATTAAAGATAGCTTGGAAAGCAGTAAGACCCTAGTCCCTTATGAGAAAGAGCAAGGAGTCTGGGGAGGTAGCTCAATAGTAGAGCACATGGCTCAAGGTCCTGGGTTTGAGCTATAGTACTGAAATAGGACTGGGGTTGTGGCTCAGGGGTGAAGCACGTGCCCCACATGTGTGGGGCACTGGGATCAGTCCTCAACACCACATAAAATAAATAAAATATTGTGTCAGGCTGGGGATGTGGCTCAAGCGGTAGCGCGCTCGCCTGGCATGCATGCGGCCCAGGTTCAATCCTCGGCACCACATACAAAGATGTTGTGTCCGCCAAAAACTAAAAAATAAATATTAAAATTCTCTCTCTCTTAAAAAAATCCTATAAAAATAAAGTAAAATAAAATACTGTGTCCATCTACAACTAAAATAATATTTTAAACCCTGAATTTTTTAAAATCCTAAACTCAATGAATGATTTTAGCAGCAGATTTGGGAAGTAAAATAAATCCTAGCGCTTTTAAGACAGGTCAGAAGAAAATATCCAGAAGAAGTAAATACAGAATGTAGGAGGCAGGGGAAATCAAATTCTAATATGCATTATTATAATCAGAAGAGAGAATGAGGTAAAATCAACATTTAGAAAAAGACTCGAAAATTCAAAAAATTTTTAATGGTCCCAAGCAACATAACTGCAAGAGGAAAAAGTGGGTGGGGTGGGGAAAACTACACCTAGGCACTTCCCAATACAACGGTTAAAAAAACAGAGAAATGACTACAGGAACTAGGGGAGGGATAAGACCAAACAACAATGATAATGGACTCCTTAAAGAAAAAATTTAAAACAGATGGTAATTAATTGGATATTTTTAAATTGCTAAAACTAAGTAACAGTCAAAATTCAGTAGCCAAAAGAAAGATCCTTTAAAAATGGAAACTGGTTTTAACTCTAATCATGAAGTTCATGTCAACCTAATACAGATTATAAAGGTAGCAATATTTAGTGGATAAAAAACTATTCTCTGTTTATCCTGGTACTACTTTGATACACTAATCAAATCTATCATTAAAGGACAATGTTCAAATAGAATGAAAATAATTTCAAATAAGAAACAAACAGTGTAGAATGCAGAACTACAGAAACTTTAAATATGTGTATAAATTGAATGAATGTCTTGTGGAGTTCACAGTATATGAAGTACTAACATACAATGCCACAACAGTTATCTGATTCAGGAGCTACTTAAAGCCCATAAAAAAAAAAATAACAAACCTATTAATCTATGTCAGGTTTTTATTAAATCCAGAATATATACCATGGCCTTTAAATTATGAGAAGATGAATAAAATTATAATTATATAATTATAATTCCATTATAATTTATGATTACATCAAGCTTATACAGAGGGGATGAGGAAAATAATTAAAAATATTTAAACTATTAAAAAGATACAAGGAAGAAAAAAAGAACAGGTCATCAAATAGAAAGCAAATTCTTCATAAACCACAGGCACATATTGACATGGACAGACTTACATTTTAGAAAGTCCACTCAAGCGGCTATAGAGAAAACTACTAAGAATTTGAAATAAGTTATATAAAAAATATAAAAAATGGAGAATGAAGACAGATGATCTAGGTTAGGAACAGAAAAGATGACACAGGCATGAACTAACATAGTACCCGGGGATGAGTTTTTAAAAAGAGTACAAACCACAGATGATGACAATGAATTTTGGAGGAGTTGAGGAAAATAGTGCTACAATTTAATTGCATTACAAAGAAAATTAATTGCCATTTAGGTCATTCATATTACTAGTAGGGACAGAGAAAACAAGTGTTCTTTAAAAAAAAAAAAAGTGATAAAATGAGAAATGTTTCTTTGAAACAGGCCAGGCATTTAGAACTGGCCTGAACAAATATTTGAGATTCTAAAAAGGTCGCTTGGAGATCACAGAATTTTAGAAAAGTTAATGGAAAGGTTTCAATATTTAATGCATTTATTAGGCAACAGAAGTCAAAATACCTAAAAATAGTTAGGTCTGTAAGAAGGTCTGTCTTTGCTTTACATATATATATATATATATATATATATATATATATATATATGCCGAAGAGTAAAATCAGGTGCAAACAAATAAAATCTGACACAAAAAAAACTATTTTTAGAGAATTCAAGTATTTTTGTGGATTAAAAACTTCAAATGAACTTTCAAAAAATAACTAGCCCCACACTGAGAAGATTAATATATAAATATATACTACAAACAAGTACTTCTGTAATCATAACTCCTAAGGTCCTTAACAGAGTTCAATTTTTAGTGTGAACATCTGAGATATTCAAGTCCAAAACTTGTACCATCAATAAGTAAATATTATTCCTTTTTGAAGTTTTTATTCTACTAAAACATGTCATTCCAAATCACTCAGTATTTTTAAAGGTCCAGAGTTAGAGATACAAGTTCAAAACATTAGAATTACATAACTGATCACAATGAAAGGTAATTAAAATAAATAGTGGGATCATAGAAAGGGTCTAGATCTTTGAGAGGTATTTCCACATCAGTGACTGTTAATACCAGTTTACCACTTCCTGCCTTCATATGAATTTGACAATTGATTACGATGTCCTCATAGCCTTAGTTTATGGTTCCAACTACCTCAGGACTCTTAAGACTGATGATGGAAAGAAAAATGCAACTTATAGGAAACAAAACACAAAGGAAAAAAGACAAATCTCTACTTATTACAAACTAGAAGAAATTGTAAATAATCTTAAGAAAAGATAAAATTATCTATTAGTTCACACAGTGATAACAATAACAAACAATGAAAATCTTACTTTTGTAGTGCCATCTCATTTTGCTGGTAGAGTTCATTTAAAATCTCCACTTTCTGCCTTAGAGTTTTACATTCCTCTTCCAGTCCAACTTTAGAAGACTGTAGTGAACTGCAGTTACTTTCTAATTTCTTTATTTGGTCTGTAAAGGATAAAAAAGCTTATCTCTATATGTGTACAAGGACTTAAGAACTTGTTTGAGGGAGTAGTGCCAAGAAAAGTAAGAAGCATGAAAGCAAGAAGCCATTCTTTATCTTTCCAATAAAATTTTAAGTCTTTCCAACATGGCAATTTCTTCTCAAGAAGAACCCACCTTCTAGATTACAGTTTGTGGACATCGAGGCTCTTAGCTTAAGTTTTAAAAGTTTTAGATCCTCTTCAACTACTGATGTAGTTTGTGTCTAAAAATTGCAGAAAAGAGAGGTATTCTTAAAAGTGAGGCACAGGAAGAATTCACAGGCACTATGGGACTCTTACAAAGAACTATACCCGAGAGACATCCATCATCTGCTTAATTTGATCTTTGATCTTCTTATTCGGATCACCTAAAAAACAAAAGAATTTAGCTTTTTCTTTCCTTACTTTTAACTCTATATTCTCCTCACTTCCCCAAACTAAATAATGATTGTGTTCAAACAAAACAAAAAAATCAATTAAATAACTAAACTGATTAGACTAATGACTTTTAAGAGAATTGCAAGCTTAGATTTAAAAAAAAAGAGAGAGAGAGAGAGGTGAATTTCAGGCTGGGGTTGTGGCTCAGTGGTAGAGTGCTCACCTAGCATGTGTGAGGCACTGAGTTTGATCCTCAGCATAAAAATAAATAAAAGTACTGTGTCTGTCTTAAAAACAAACAAAAAAAAAGGTGAATTTCTAGTTTGCACAACTGAAATGTCATCTATGTTATTCTTGTAAGATAAAAGCTTTTCTTCTCTCTCAGATCTATCTTCACCTGGGCAAGTAAGTGTCTTATTTAGAAAGATTCAATCCTCTATTTTCTCCCTGAATCTACTACCAGGTGTGGTTTGAAATACTTGCTATGTAAGCAATATCCAACTTGGGAGAAAACATCTGGAAATATTTTCCTCATCAGTAAACACTGTTACACTCCCTCTCTAGCTTTCTGATAGTCTCTAGCCTCTGTTCTCACAGCCTTAGTTTATGGTTCCAACTACCTCCGGACTCTTAAGACTGACTGTGGACCTTAAAACCACAGAGCCATAGAGATGATGAGTATCAAAATCAAGTATCATCTGAATAAAGAAATAAATTTCTCTTACTGTACAATGTTCAATACTTAGAGGTATAGGATGTGACTATTGTAGCTGCAGTGTACTTACTAGTTTTCAATGGGATAGAAAAAGTCAGTGTTCTTCACATGCCTATTGCTACATTATACCCCAGCAACCCACCTCTGCCAATGCAACAGACATATCTATAGATCCAATGATATGTGTCTACAACCCTGAAGCTTAAGAAGAAATTCAGCCAGCTGAAAAGTGGCATCTGTATACTTAATTAAAGACAGGAAAGCAAAAAAGGATTCAACCTCCCTGAGACTGATCTTACCTGCTACCTCTCCATTGGTTAATTCATCTGACTCCTCTTCTCTATTTTGATCCTCAGATTCAGATTCACATTGTAACCAATTCAACTGTGTGATACAATTAGTCGAAGCCTAGAAAAGAAGCAAAAGGTTGGAAGACTCTCGATTTTAATTCAGAAGATTTCAGGAGAATTCATGAGATGAAACATGTATTTGGAGTATAAACTTACATTAATAGTATCTTCTTTGTGACTAAGAGCTACTTGTAAATCTTTCTGGGACTTCTCAAATGATTTGATTTGTTCACTGAGCTCAGCATGTGATGTACTCCAGTCTTTGACTTCCTGCTGCAACTGAAAAGTCAAAACATATGAATTCCTATGGGTTAGGGAGAGGTTTCTGCACTGGATACATTAGGACTACAAGACTTAGACAAAGAAATAGAGAGCCATACTCCTCGGTGGCCTGCCTCAATCGAGGGGGTTGAGACCTTGGTTAAGGAAGAGGGCAGAGTGGCCCCAACTCTCATAGCTGCAGTAAGAACATCAGAGCTATCAGGAAGTTGACCCTGTTTATTGCATTCCCCAGAAAATTGCTGCCAATTCAAATAATTTACCTCCAGCAGGAATGGCTGGGCACATATGACTGTCTCCTAAATTTAGACTCCTTATCATGTAATCTTCTCTTGGCCGGTGAATCAGTAACTACTCAAAAGAGGATCATAAAATACTTAATTTTCTGGTTTAAAAAGTTTCTTTGAGGCTATGCAAGTTAATAACTGATTGATATTTGATAAGAAAAGCAATAATCCAAAAATCCAAAACAGATGGAGAACAAATATATGCACTCAATTTGGGGAGCACTGTTTAAACTTTGCATATCTAGTAAAGGTCCTACATGAATATTCCTTACCTCAGAAACAGATCCAAGAAAGATACAAGATAATGATATTCACTTCTCTAGTTTACATTATGTATGACATCAAATTTTCTTTACCTGCTCTTTCTTCTTCTTAAGCATGGTATTTTCTTTCTGAAGCCGACAGCATTCCAACTTCACCTTCTCTTCACGAAGCTTAGTTTCATTAAGGATAATTTGAAGCTAATGCAAAACACTACAGTTAGTGAATTAATTCCAAAGAAAAAACAAAGTTATACTTTCCCAAACCAGACATCATATAGTTCTCATTTTTTGCACATTTTAGCACACCTCAAATTTTTGGTCCGCAAAAAAACTAAGATGTAGTATTAATATCCGTTAGCAAGAGTTGGCAGCTTTACCTCTGAAAGTTCAGCAGTATTCACTGAAATGACCTCTTTAAGCTTCTCTATCAATTTCTTATTTTCCATTATCTGCCAGGTGAAAACAGAACACAAAATATGCATTAGGATTTCAGTAGAAATACTGATATATATATATATATATATATATATATATATATATATATATACTAAAAAAGATAAACACAACAAAATATTTGTCAAGCCATCCCATTACATTTCAGGTAAATGCAGGGGATCCAGCTTTGGACTAAGCAAAAAATCAAGAACTGAAAGAGATGAGGGAAAATGAAGTCATAAATATTTCATGGCATCCACAACCTTGCGGTTTATGAGATAACCAGAAAAAAAGGTCAAAGTATAGAAAAACATAATGCAATAAGTAAATAAAATGTTTTAAAGCATAGAAAATTAACTAATTAATTACTGTTTCAAGTAAACCAGTTCAAATTAGTAAATTTTTTTTTCTAGTGATAGAGAAAAAAATTTCCCAAGATCATTTTTAAAATTTTCTTATCTGAAGTAAAAAATGATAAAATTTAAGGGAGAATAGACTAATCTCACATACAGAAGAATTCCAAAAAATTTATAAAGATACTCGCTCCTTAAGGAAGTGGACATAACTCTGCAATCTTTGTTTGCAATGCCTGGGACTGAATCCTGGGCCTCATGCATGCTAGGCAAGTGCTCTACCATGAGCTGCATCCTGAGCTTGTAACTCTTCATACTTTAACTGTGGGCTGTGCATGGTAACTTCCAAAGAATACAATATGAAAAGGATTGGAAAGAATTTTTACAGTGGAGAAATCTGATAAATACTACCTCAGCTAGGTGATCAAGCTTACTTGGGGGTAGGATATTTCAGAACACACTCTCTACTATCTTTTTCAACTTTTATGTAATTACAGAAACTTATAGAAATTGAAAATGAAATATGTAAGTAAAATTTTTTTAAGTAGAGAAAATTGATTAATTCATTACTCTTTCAAGTAAAAAGTAAACAAATACTGTTCAACTGGACAATAGTTTTTTAGTTGTTCTGCATGTTTCCAAGGGCAGATCAAAGCAATATGAAAATTATCCAAGGTTGAGAATAAAAATATTTCCTAGGCCCATAAAAATAATTTGTTGTATCAGTACTTAAAAGTTCCACAAAATGGGCAGAAGTGGGTTCAACTTCCTTGACTCCTAATCTTACTTTAGTTAACAGCTGGACTAAGTTCAACTTAACCAATTTTACAAAATATTTCAAAAGCCAAATTACAGTAACACTTAGCAGCAAAACTCTTACCAAGTCCTGATTCTTAGCTTTCTGTTCTCTCTCATATTCTAACATAACATGAAGACTTTTAGCTCTCTCATCCAGAAGTTCTTTATCTTTTTCAAGAAGCTTCATTTTATCCTGGGAAAAAAAGGTGTCAAGATTACTCACTCATTACATTTACTTTTGAGTTTAGAATGTAATTCCCCCCAAAGAAGGGATTTTTACCTTATATTTAGTTGCTTCATCAGAAAGAATCATATTTTGCTTCATGATTTCTTTGACCTCTTCCTTCATCTATGTAAATAAAGCATTCAGAATTAAGACAAACAAATTATAGTGCTACTATACAAGTTCCAGACAAGTGACCCTTTTCCAGAAGAAAGCAGTACTTAATACATATGACTGCTTAGAATTTGGATGATTTGTAGGAAATAATGAAACAAAAATTTTAAAATACGATTTTTAAATTAAAACAGGTAGAAATGATTTAAGCTAGAACCAAGGGAGAAAGAAACAACAACAAAAAAAAATAATTATACCTTCTGTTCATAATTTGACAATTTCTGCTTCAGTTCATTTTCTTTTGTGAAATTGTTCACCTTTTGGGAAATTTGCTGTTCATTGACTAAAAGGGGGAAATACACAAGATTATTACAATCACTAAATGAAATTCAACTATTCAATCTACTAAAAGCAAAGACATGTTATATGGTACTATGAGGAAATACTTCTTAGCATAACTATTATGCTTTTAAAAAGCAATCTATGCTTATTAGCAATAAGAGTATAAAAATTATTAAAATTTAAGAAAAATATAAGAACAATGATATTTTGCTGGGCGCAGTGGTGCACACCTGTAATCCCAGTGGCTCAGGGGGCTAAGCTAGAAGGATCCCAAGTTCAAAGCCAGCCTCAGCAAGAGCGAGACACTAAGTAACTAAGTGAGACTTGGTCTCTAAATATAGGGGGTTGGGGATGTGGCTCAGTAGAGTGCCCCAGAGTTCAATCCCAGGTACCCCTCCCATCCAAAATGATATTTCAATTTAAGATTATTTCACAGATGGGAAATACAGTAAAGTGTTGTAGCTTGATATTCCTCCCTTCTCAAAACACTTTCTTTTCAGAAAATGGAATCATTTAATTCTTTGCAAAGAAAAACAGAAATGAAAGCATACTGATGCACATTACCATTCTTTAAATTATCTACTCAATTACTTAATGCATGATTAAATCATTAGCATAGAAATACTCTTCAAATGTAATACATCTGCATTACATCAATATTCAAAGTTAATCTGCCCCAAATTAAAACTTATCATCATCTCCCTATCCACAATTTGTTCCTCCTCTTTATCTCCTATCTCAGAGTTGGAACCATCATCATCTACTCTATTATCCATGCTAGCAACCCAGGAATAGTAAAATTTTCAGGAGGTAAAAAAGATAATAAACATTAAAAGTCACTGTATCTACTTCTAACATACATAAAACACACATCAAACACCAATACAAAGGGTTATTACAAGTTTAAGAAACCTAAAAATTTACCTTGATATACTCTATCTTTTACCTAGAAGAGAGAAAAAAGATTAAATTTGATGTCAAACATCTGCTCAATAGAAACAGCATTCCTAAAACAACAGTCAGAATCATAACCAAGTGAGAATTTAATAACATTCTGGTTCAGGATAATAATTTATAGGATTAAAAATAAGTAAAGGTTAACAAGCCTTTTAAATCTAATTGGTAGTGATATTTCATAAATAGCCTCTGACATAAAAACACTAAGATATGTACCTTATTTCACAGTAAAGATGTGTGTGTGTATGTGTGTGTGTGTGTGTGTGTGTGTGTGTGTGTAACCAAAATCATTTACTTGACAATTCTAAATAACCAGGATAAAGTCTAGAAACAATGACTATTCAAAAGGAATATGAGGAAACAATATTAAAGGCATATCTTTGTACTAAGATATGCCACTTTCACTCACCAGAAAACATCTTAGAACTCCAATTTAAATTTGGCTATTGGCTGAATTTAGAAACTAAGAGGCTACATCATCTTATTTCTGCAAACCACTAAACATATAGCAAGAAATCTGAAAGGTAAGACTGCTAGAAGAAAATGCACAAGCAACAAGAGAAATGACAATTAACATATTCTGGAAAGGACAAAAACAATCATTTCCTAAAGACAGCAATAAACTGCCTGATAATAAAACCTAAGCAGGATTTTTTTTAAAAACATCACTAAATTTCTTTGTAACTTAGCATATACTTGTCCTTTCAAATGTTATAAATGGTGATGGGATACTCAGATGTGTCCAAGGATCATCCATGGGATCTTCGTAATAGGAAATTGCATTCAGAAAACCCCAACACAGAAAGAAATGAACATTTGTTTAATGTCATAGCCTTGCTAACCTTTTACTCAAAATGACAACAGAGGAAAATGGGAAGTAGCATAAAAGCAGTCATCTAAGGAAGGGACTAAAGCTCCAAAGTCAAATGCTGAAACTGAGGAGCAACAGCTAGGAACCAGATCCCACATAACCTAGTAAAAAGAGAAACAGGTACCGGGGTTCTTGAAATGAAAGAAACAAGAGAGAGAAATATAAAATGTTTTAATGTTTTTCCCCTCTCTTTATCCTTCTATTTCCTTTTTTCTTTTAGCTGAGAAAAAGTTCAATGAGATTAGAAAATTCCTCACAGGAATCCAGGCAAACGATTCTTCTATTTAAGAAGGGAATACTTTTTAAGAGATTTTACACTCAATTGTACAAGGAGAGGAAACTTATCTTAACAATGATATATCTGATATAATTAAGAAATCAGAAAAAGAACACTCAGATTTGAAAATATTTGTATCCAATGCTTTTGGCCTCTTTAACTGTGAGGCTTTTCATATGCAAAGCCCATTTACCTAAAATAATTTTCTTCCAATTATGTTAAATAACTATGAAACAGAATGACCTACAGTACAAACATAAGTATGTATAAGCATATATATATACATATACACACACACACACTTATACATATATGTACACACATACACAGAGATGGACTAATTCTGCTCAGAACAAAAAAAAGACTTAATGAACAAAACATTTAATGGATTTTTGGACAACACATAATCTATACTTCCAAATAAAAAGGTATTTTCTGAACATATGATCAAATCATAAAATCTGGGAAAAATATATATAAAAGACTGGAAAAATTATCTCATCTCCTTTTTCTCATTTTACTGTATTTCTTTGCAGCATTTCCCCCTGTTTATATGTGTTTATATTAACATACAGTTCATCAACATTTAAATCTTAGTTTCTGCTTTTTTTTCCACTTCACATTTAATTGTGAGCATTTTCTGTACCTCAAAGCTTTGAAATAGATAAATCTGCCTACTATTACATTAAGCGAACATACAATAACCCTTAAATGAATTATGTTGTGCTAAGTCTTCAATCTAATACACTGTTCCACTGAAAAACATTACCAAAATCTTCAAAGTATGGTTATTTCTTTAATATAGATTACTAGACATATATGCTACATAAAAGGATATTTATCTAACCTATTCCATCTTTTATCCCACTTTTAAAACTTCTGATACATATGAAACTACTGGTCAGGATGGCTATAAGAATTACCAGTTCTACCAACTGCACCCACACTAAATTATTTTATAAGGTTAGTTTGACTTAAACCACTAATTTGTGTTTTAGCAACTGAAAAAGAAAAAAAAAAAGGTGGGGGCCAGTGACTATATAAAATAATCCTTGTGCTTATGTGCTAAGGTATAAGTAAGTTAATTTACTCACAACAAGAATAGTTTTCCAAAAGAAAACGACAAAGGATACAAATCCAAACAAAACAGTGAAAACTACAGGCTTCCATGGTAGTCCATAAAAATCAGGCCCAGGTTGAGTATCATCAGGCAATGTAGTAAACAGCTGAAACAGACAAATTAGAAGAAATGGAAAACCTTAAATTTATAACAAAACAGTCACAAAGAATCATGGCAATTCTAAACCAACCTCCTCATCAGAAATCCACCTCCTCAATATTTTCCAATAGCTTCTTCAAGAGAGAGGATACTGGCAGTCTCATACTTTTTGTTCACTTGCAGTGTTTTCAAGTATAATGAATCTAAATACTTTTTAAAAAATATTTATTTATGTATCTTTAGTTTTAGGTGGACACATTATTTTGTTTTTATATGGTGCTGAGGATTGAACCCCTAACCCTAACCCTGTGCCTCATGCATGCTAGGCAAGCGCTCTACCACTGAACCACAACCCCAGCCCGAATCTAAATACTTTAAATTGAGCATACATTTCCAGTTTGTAACAGGCCCTATATCATCACATTGTCTAACACCTGGCTAGAATCCCTCTGGATCATTCTTTTCTCTTAGATAACCTGGTTTTTATAATTTAAAAATTCATTTAAGACAAAAACTTAAATATATGAAAGAACTAATTAATTTTATGGCAACAAATAAAAACAATGATGATATACGTATAAGATTTTAAATCTTACTTCCATTCCACTCTTATATAAACAGATAAGTGACATGTAATTTCAGACAACTCTTGAAAACTGGCTTAGATAAACTTCTCTGAATTTAACATCCTTCTATAAAATTCAAAGCCTAATTTTAAATGGTTGCTCAAAGGCAGTGCATTAAACACCTGCCTACTCTTCCCTATTTTCACCGCCCTCTACACGTAATGAGAGATAACTGTCATTTGGGCCCAATTCCCCAGCACTCTCCGTAGGGAAAAGACCTGTAGTAATGTTAGCTGTTTCGATTGCTGGCTGCATTTCGGAACATAACATGAGGTTGTCACCTCTATTCCGTCAAAAAAAAAGTGCAAGTGGGGAAAGCTCAAGTACACCCTCACCGGCCTCGCTTAACAATACAGTCACGTCCTGCCTGCCTTGGGCCTGACACACTCCATTTCTCCGTCGCCGCGACAGTCAGTGCACCCACTCCGCCAGAACTCAGCCACCTGCCTGCCAGAGCTGGGGTCCCTCGCTGGGAATGGGACCGTTACCTCCAGTAGCTTGGCTATGAGGGCTGCGTAGAGCACCTACAGGAGTCCCAGGAGCTCCGGGTTCCCCGGGGAAGCAGTGACAGAAGGCACAGTGGCAGGTACTGAGTCCATGGTGTAGGGACAGCTGAGCGGAAGCGACGCTTCCCTGCAGAACAGCACAGGACCCTCTCTTTCACCGTTTCCTACTTCGGGAGGACCCAGCGCAGGGGGCGGGTACTGGAGTGAACTTTGCCTACCTCCACGCAGGCGCTTTCCGCCCAACGCATGTAAAACGTGTCATCAGACAAAGCCACTGGGCGGACTGAAGAGAGCAGATGGAGGATGCCGAGGGGCGGGGCCGGGAGCGGGAAGAACCAACTACGGAGCACGGAGGGGACAGCGCGAGGAGAGTGCAGCGGAAGAGTCCAAATGAAAGGACTCCAGGAGGAAAGAGGCTCACCTGACCCTGGAACTGGGAGAGGACCTGCGATTTAGAAGGCCCTGGAGGAAGCCAGGGAACTAGCAGAAGGGGATTATAGGCAGAGACTAGGAAAAAGGAGAAAGTCAGGCCTCCCAGCCCCTCCCAGAGCAAAACCCTTTTGTCAATGTGTTGAGACACCAGGTACCTGCCCCAAAAGTGCAGACACAAGAGGAGATGCTTCTCCTGCTCCCTTCTAAAGGACTACTGCTCGGACTGGGCTTTCCTTCCCTGCTCACTCCAGTCCTATGTTACTTTCTCCACTTGTGGATGATACTCTTTTTAAAAAGCCTTACCCTAAGGAATCATGTCATTATCACCCCACGCCGGTGGCTTCATTTCTGGATGCCACATTTTAAGGTTGCATGACTTGTGGAAAAGAACAGAATCATGAATAGCCCGAAAAGTACGTGCTAAAAACTGAAGAAACTGGGGACGTTTAACTTGGGGAGGGAATGAACATATGTGGATCTTTAAAAATCTGTCGTCAAGTTGAATATAATCAATTCAAAAGAACAAGAATAAGCAGGAAAGCACTGAAAAAGAAGAGCAATGAAGGGTACAGGGAGGGCAGACTATATAATCAAATCATGTACCCTCGTCCAAGCCCAAGAATACATAGAGTTTCTGGGACAGAATAGAGAATCCAGAAACAGAACCGACTGCACTGGACATTTGGGGTACAATAAAAGTGAGTTTGGGGAAAATAGACTTTCTAATAAGTAGCGTTTGCAAATACCACATGGAAAATTATAAAATAGGATTTTTCTCTACTTATTCAAAAGATAAACTACAAATGGATAAGAAACATGAATGTAAAAATAGAAAATAAACAAGTACTAGAAAATATTGGGTGAAATTTTCTATGTATTATGAGTGGGCAAAACCTGCCTCAATGAAAAAATCTTTCCTGGCTGTATCTAAACCTGGTACACACACACACACACACACACACACACACACACACATGCAGTTTAACAATGACAACCTGAGAAAAAATATTTGCAACATATTATTGTCCAAAGAATCATGTTCCTGAAATATAAAGAATATTATAAATGAAATGGCCAGCAAACCTATACAAAAATGGGCTGAAGAAATAAACAGATCTCAGGAAAAGAAATGCAAATAGCTATAAAATATGGAAACATGCTCTGCTTAGCTCATAATGAACAAAATACAAATTAAACCACACCAAGATACCATTTCTCACTTGCATTGGCAAGATCCAAACGTTTGACAACATACTCAGTAGGTGAGAGAATGTGGGGGAATACAAATTCTCAGACACTGCTGATAAGTATACAAAATGATACAACCCTTATGAATGAGATTTGGCAACATCTCCCAAAACTGCTTATATATTTACCTATTAACTCCACAATCCCACTTTTTTTTTTTTTAACTTTTTCAGTGCTGGGGAAGGGTACCTAGGGCAAGTGCTCTACTGCTGAGCTATAGTCCCCCAGCCCTAACTTCTAAATATACTGGGAATACAACAACAAATGTTTAAAACTTGTATTTACAAAACTATGTTATTCAAGCATTAATTATAATAACACAAGATGGTCACAAAAGGCTGAAACAACTGTCATCAATAAAAGTTGTTGAATAAACCAAAGAAGAAAGAAAATAATTTTAAATACTGCTAAGAGCTGATTTCCAGAATACATTTTTAAAAAATGAAGTAGAGAAAAGTATTTATAGAATACTATTTGTATCTTAGAAAGTGAAAAAAGATGAATATATTTCTTATAGCTTTGAGGTAAAATTGGCATGCAATAAATTACATGTATTTAAAGTGTGCAATTTGATAAATTTTAACATGAAATTATGAAATCACCATTATAATCAAGATAATATACACATCCTTTACTTCCAAAAATATTCTCATTCTCTAGGTAATTCTGCCCTTTGTCACCCTTCCTTCTTGCCCCCCACTTTCCCACTCCTCCAGCAAAATGTCTATCTTAATAGATTGCTTTGTATTCCTCAAGTTTTATGTGTATGGGATAATATATTGTATTTCTACGGCTTTTCTCATTCAGCATAATTTGAGATTCATCTACATCAGTTTTATCTATCATCTATTTTTATTGCTGAGTAGCATTTCATTATATGTACGTACCACAATTTGTCTATCATCTATTGATAGACATTTGGATTTTTTTCCAGTTTGGGGCTTTTACAAATAAAATAGCCAAGAACACTGATATAAAATTCCTTCTATTGCTATCTAACTTATCTTTTCTTGGAAAAGAATGGTTGGATATGACTGGTGTATGCTTACCTTTTTAAGAAGGTGATTCTACCACTTTATATCCCCACCAGCTGTGTACCCATCCAGTTCCTCCATCTCTTCTCCAACCACTCAGCACAATTGTCTTTAATATTAGCTATTTAATAAGTGTGTAGTGGTAACTCTTATGCTTTAAAATTGCATTTCCCTGATAATTATGTCAAACATTTTTAATGTCTTTATTTACTATCTGTTTATCTTCTTTGATGAAGTGTTATTTTACAGGACTATATTTTTTTCCTTCTAATGAGTTCTAAGAGTTCTTCATATATTCTTGATGCAAGTCTTTTATCAGAAAAATGTTTTACAGTAATTTCCTCCCAGCTTGTGTTTTGTCTATTTCATTCACTTCGAAGTGTATTTTGAATTACAGAGGTTTTAGTTTGATGAATCCCACATTGTCAAATCCTTTTTAATGCTTTTGTTGTCAAATTTAAGAAATCTTTGCCAAACCTAAGTTCAACAAAAATTTTTCTCTTATTTTTTTCCTAGAGGTTTTGTAGTTTTGAGTTTAATATTTAAGTCTGTGAGTTAACTCAGGTGTCTATGCAAGGCATGGATCAATATTTGGCATATAAATATGCAGTAATTTCAGTACCATTTGCTGAAAAACTTTCCATTCTCTACGTGTCTTTCCATCTTTGTCAATGACTGTTGCCATATATATGTGTATCTATCTCTGAATTTTTGGCTCTGTTCCAATGTTTTGTCTTCGATCCTAATTACTGTAGCTTTAGAATATTTTTTTTTTCTTTTTTTTTCCTCTTCGTATGGTACTAGGGATTGAACACAGGACCTTGCATATGCTAGGCAAGTGCTCTACCACTGAGCTACATCCCCAGCCCTAGCTTAAGTCTTGAAGCCACGTATTCTAGGTCTGTTGCAATCAGCTTGTCATTTTCTACAAAACTCTGCAGGGATTTTGATTGGAATAATGTTGACTCTGGTGATTAAACTGGGATGAATGGACACCTTAGTCTTCTGACTCATAAATTAGGTATATCTCTCCATTTAGGTTCTCTTTAATTTCCATCAGCAATATTTTATAGTTTTTAATATATACATTTTAGTTTTTGCCACGTTTGTTTAAATACATCATATTTTTATTCTATTGTACATGGAAATCTTTAAAATTTCAATTTCTAATTATTCATTGTTAATATATAGAAAATATAATTGCTTTTAGATATAAATTTTATCCGTCAACCTTACAATAGCTTTTTTCTAGATCATACCAGATTTTATCTATATATGTTCATGTTATCTGAAAATAAAGAGAATTTTAGTTCTTCCTTTCCAATCTGAGTGCATTTTATTTCTTTTTCTTGCCTTAGTATACTAGCTATTTCCTTACTGTACCCCAGGACAATGCTGAATAGATGTAATGAGAGTGGACATCTCTGTTTGGTTTCTGATCTTGGGGAAAAGTATTCAATTATCAACCATTAAGTATGAGGTTAGCTGCATTTTTTCAGAGGATGTTTTAAGCTCCCTTTTTCTATTCCTAGTTTGTTGTTTGTTTTTCTACATCAATAATCAATGCTGAGGGGCTGGGGTTGATACTCAGTGGTAGAGCACTTGCCTAGCATGTGTGAGGCAATGGGTTCGATTCTCAGCACTGCATATAAATAAGTGAATAAAATAAAAGTCAATCAACATCTAAAAAAATTTTTTTTAAATAATAATCAGGGCTGATTTTTTTTACATGTCGATGGGATTTATTGTCACCTACTTGTACATGCACACAAAATAACAATATAATTTCCCCAATATTTCCCACCTCTGCTATATTTTTTAAATGCTTGTTTTGTATCTCTTGAGCTTTTACATATTATTGTATTTGACTTAAATTTTTGTTTAGAATTTCTTTACAGGTTCATTGGAGATCCCATGAGAGGTCTGTGGTTTTCTTGTTATATCTTTGTCTTGGTTTAGTGTAGTGATAACATTGGCTTCATAGGAGAAATATTTCCTTGCTTTAATATTCTACAAGGGTTTAGTATTACTATTAGGAATTAGTATCATTTCTTCCTTATAGGTTTAATTGGATCACCAATAAAGCTATCTGGGTCTTATATTTTTTTCTTTGTAGAAAGGTTTTTATCTATACCTTCAATTTCTTTAATAGTCAACGAGGTTTATGAAGATGTCTGTTTTTCTTGAGTGAACTTTTGCAATTTGTGGCTTAAATGGAATTTCTTCATTTCAACTAAATTGTCAAGTTAATTAACATAAACTGTTCATAATATCCCCATTATCAGTCTAGTATCTGTGGAATCTGTAGTTATATCCCTTCTCTAATTGCAGGATATTGATAATCTGTGTCTCCTCTTTATTTCCCTCGCTAGATGTTGATCAATTTTATTCATCTTAAAGAACTAGCTTTGGGTTTCATTGATTTTCTCTTATTTTCCTTTTTTAAAATTTCACTGACTTATGGTCTTTATTATATCTTTTTTTCTTGCTTACTTGGAGATTAACTTATTTTTCCTTTTCTAGTTTCTCATAGTAGGAACTAAAGTCAATGACTGGAGACTTCTTTTATAATAAAGCTATCTGGGCCTGGTAGTGCTATAAATTTTCCAGTAACGCTTTAGTGACATTGCACAAATGGATATGTTGTTTTCAGTTTTATTCAACTCAAAATATGAATTTCTTCTCTGATTTATTTGACTCAAAAATTATTTAGCAGTGGGGGCTAAGGTTGTAGCTCAGTGGTAAAGTGCTTGCCTCACATGTGTGAGGCACTGGGTTCGATCCCCAGCACCACATAAAAATAAATGTACTGTGTGTTCATGTACCAAAAATGAAAAAAAGAAAAAAAAATTATATATATAGCAGCCTGGCACTTACGTTTCCAAATATTTGGGAATTTTCCAGATTTTTCCATTATTGATTTCTCATTTTATTGTGTTCAGAGAATAAGCTTTGCCTGTCTTTGAATACTTTTATATTTACTGATAATTTAAGATCCAGAATATGGTTTATCTTGGTAAATGTTCCACGTGCACTAAGAAGAATAGGTATTCAGCTCTTTGGGGGTTTTCTATAAATGTCAACTAATTTCAAATGGATGGATTGATTATGTCATTCATACTTTCTACAACCTTACTTTTATTTTTTGTTTTCTGCCAATTGCTGAGGAGAGGATATTGAAATCTCTAAATGTAATCCTATATTCATCATTTTCCTCATAATTCTATCAATTTTTATACTTCATGTATTTTGAAGGTCTAATATTAAAAGTATAAGCATTTAGATTTATTATATAATCTTGACTAACTGACTCCTTTATCATTAGGAAATGACTTTCTTTAGTCCTGATGATATATTTTGCCCCACAACCTCTTTTGGTTTAATGTAGCTACTCCAGATTTCCTTTGACTAGTGTTTAACATGAGATACCTTTTTCAATCATTTTAATTTTGACTTCTTTGTGTCTTTCTATTTACAGTGTTATTCCCATATACATCTATTTGGGTCTTGCTTCTTTAGGCAATATGACAAACTCTGTTTTTAACTGATGTATTTAGATACTTTCCACTTAATAGGATTACTGCTGTGCATAGGTGTAAGCTTAATATAATCTTCTATTTGTTCCTTCTGTTCTTTGTTCTTTTTCTTTTCTTTCTGTCTTCTTTTGCAGAAATACCACTATCGGTATTTTTAGTGATTCCTCTATTGGCTTATTAAGTTATAACTCTGTTTTCTAATCTTGGTGTTTCAGGGTTTAGAATATACATCTTTAATTTGTCACAATCTACCTTCAGATGATACTATAGTACTTCACATATTCAATAAGAACGTTACAATAGTTACTACCCTTCTGAGATTTATACTGTTGTCATGTATTTTACTTTACATGTTTTCTAAGTCCCATACTACACTGATATTTGTCTTTAAACAGTCAATGACAGCAGGAAGAAAAGATTAACATTAAACAGATACATGAGGTGGGAGGGAAAGGGAGAGAAAAGGGAAATTGCATGGTAATGGAGGGAGATCCTCATTGTTATACAAAATTACATATAAGAGGTTGTGAGGGGAATGGGAAAATAAACAAGGAGAGAAATGAATTACAGTAGATGGGGTAGAGAGAGAAGATGGGAGGGGAGGGGAGGGGAGATAGTAGAGGATAGGAAAGGTAGCAGAATACAACAGTTACTAATAGGGCATTATGTAAAAATGTAGATGTGTAACCGACGTGATTCTGCAATCTGTATTTGGGGTAAAATTGGGAGTTCAAAACCCACCTGAATCAAATGTATGAAATATGATATGTCAAGAGCTTTGTAATGTTTTGAACAACCAATAAAAAAATAAACAGTCAATGACTTTTTAAAATATTCAAATAAGAAAAATTATTTTAAATATTTATGCACAGAGTCACCATTTTCAGTGTTCTTTACTCCTTTATTCCATTATTTCCATCTGCTGTCTTGGTGCAAGTGTAGGGTGAATTCTTTCAGCTTGTATGTCAGCACAAGTCTTCATTTTATAGAAAGATATTTCACTGGGCATGATATTATCAGCCAACATTATCGCTCTTCAAATATATTAAAGGTATCACTCCACTATATTCTCTTATGCCTAATTTCTGACAAGAAATCTGATGTCATCCTTAGTTATTCTCTACATAAATGTCTTCTCTAACTGCTAAGATTGCCCTTTATCACTGGTTTTGAGCAATTTGTTTATGGTATAATATACCTTGATATAGCTTTATTCATGCTTTTTGTACTCTAGTTCCATTTAATATCTTGGATCTGCAGATGTACAGTTTTCACAAATTTTTGAAAATTTTTGGCCATCATTTCTTAAAATATTTTTCTGAAAACCTCTTATCGCTCAACTTGAAACGGTCCCACAGCTCACTGATGCTCTGGACACTTTTCTTTAGCAGAAGAAATTTTCCCTGTGTTTCATTTGGGGTACTTCTCCTGCTATGTCTTCAAGTTCACTAACAATTTCATCACAATGCTTATTCTGGCATTAATCCCATCCACTGTATTTATCATATATTTTCAACTCTAGAAGTCTGATTTTTAAAAATATATCTTCTATATCTCTATTTACCTTTTAGTAATAACTTTTAATGCCATTACCTCATTCTAACATCTCCACCAGTTCTCAGTTGGCTTTGATTGGATGATTCTTCTCCTCATCATTGTGGATTGTATTTTTCTTGTTTCTTTGCATGCCTGGTAAGCTTTGATTGGATGCCATACATTACGAATTACTATTCTTAATATTTTGTATACAGTTAAGTTACTGGTAACAATTTGATTCTCTTGGGTCTGAATATTTGTTAGGTATGACATAAATTGTAATAGTCAGTCTGAGGTGACACCCTTCTGATTATTCTACCCAACTTCCTTAGATAGTTTCTTCCAGGTGCTTTTCTGGTCCCTGTGTTAGGACCTGTTCCTTCTAATCACTTAAGATTGTTTCTCTGACTTGCTAAGCAGTTTCATCACACTTATGTGCTGATCAATACCCTGCTGAACACTCAGAGAGCCTTTCACAGATTTCCAGAATTGTCTCTCAATGTAGCAACCTTCTTTTGGTACTCCACCCTGTGAATTCTAGTCACTTTGGTTTTCCTGGAATTTCAGCACCATCTCTCAATTCATGGTATCCTCTGGTTCTGCCTGACTTCCCCTTCTTTGTCATGGCTTGGGAATCTCTTAACATAGTAAAAGCTGGGACAACTAAAGAGATCATAGCATTTGTTCCTTATGTTTCCAGAATTATTCTTTGTTGCTTGATCTTCAATGTTGCTTGATCTTCAAATTTGATCTGTTTGTGGGTTTTTTTTTTTTTTCATATTTATTTTAGTTGTTTCAGTTGGGAAGGTGAAGCCAGTACCTATATAAAGCTATCATAGCTAGATGTAAAAATCATTTGCTTTTCTTTTTCTTTTTATGGTGCTGGGGATTGAACACATGGCCTCATGTATGGTAGGCAAGTGCTCTACCACTGAGCTACATATCCCTTTTCTCATTTGCTTATTTTTTAATAGCAGAATACATAATGAAATAAATTTTAAAAGTTAACTATAAAAGAGAGTAACAACATCAGGGTAGACAAAACTGGGACAAAAGCTAGAGTTCTTTCAAAATCAGGCAGGAGAATCACAAGTTCAAAGCTAGCCTCAGCAACTTAGCAAGTCCCTACGCAACTTAGTAAGAACTATCTCTAAATAAAAAATAAAGAGGGTAGGTATGTTGCTCAGTGGATAGGAGCCCTGGGTTCAATCACCAGTACCAAAAAACAGAAACAACTTATTTTTACAAATTAACTTTGGCTCTTCTAAATATTTAAATAATTGTAAAATAAACAAAAAAATCTTAAAAAGTAACACCTAAATATTGAAAGCAAAAATGAAACAACCTGTTATATCAAGTTGGTGACAAACCACAGAAATGAATTATTTCAAACACGTCTTAGTGGGATATAGCTTAAAGACAAGAGAATTTCATTTAATTTCAGGAATACATTCCTGAAAGTATTTTAAATAACATAAATATAGTCGTGTGTTGCTTAATGATGGGAATAAATTCTGAGAAACACATCTTAGGCAATTTCAGTGTGCAAACATCATTGAGTATACTTATACAAACCTAGAAAATATAGCCATTTCCACATGTAGGTATTCATATATGGTGGTATATCATCGCTTTGGGGATAAAGACCTATAAGACATTATTATACTGAATACTGTAGACAATTATAACATTGTAAATGTTTATATATCTAAACATATCAAAACACAGAAAAGATACTAAAAATACTAGGTGACAAGAATTTTTTAGCTCCATTATTATGCACTAATGACCAAAATGTCATTAAGTGGCACAAGGCTGTAAACAATTATACTGATGTCATTTAAAACTGGAATTCCAACATCAGAGAAAGAAAACACAAATCTAAGATAGATGAAGTGAAGTAAAATCTCTCTAGCATCCTGAATTTTCATGGGAATTATCTAAATGACATGATGAAAAATCCCCACATATTTCTGAGCTTTGTTCACTAAAAAGGCCTACAAATGACAGTCAATTTGAGCAATAAGCAATCCTAGTACTTGGAATGTAGCCTCTAAATATCATTTCCTATTGAAAGGAACCAAAGTTCTTTTAGAGAAATAATTCCTTCAAGGTCTGGACAGGAAATGTTTAAGATGAACTTGGAACATTTCATACTTCAAAAGCAAGGGAAATAGGCAACAATGACCACTAGATGGTGGCAAAGGGTCCCAGGAGCCAAGATAAAGAGGCTTCTACAAGGCAAAAGGGGGAGAAATGGAGCATCAGGTAAGAACAATTACTATTCCTAATTGAATTAAATACACCAAATATTTTTAAATGCATGACATCATATTGACTCTTAAATAAAAGTTAAAAAGATTTCAAGCCCCTTTGGGTATCATTTGATAATGCTAGAAGAATATCTTACTATTCTGAAAAGTGTTTAAATGAAGAAAAGGAATCAAATGTTTATCTCCTGCCTTAACTATACAAACCAAATATCTGTGTAAAGAATAATCAATCATAGCCAGGCGCCGTGGCACACGCTTGTAAGCCCAGTAGCTCGGGAGGCTGAGGAGGGAGGATAGCAAGTTCAAAGTCAGCCTCAGCAAAAGCGAATTGCTAAGCAACTCAGTGAGACCCTGTATATAAATAAAATACAAAATAGGGCTGGGGATATGGCTCACTAGCCAAGTGCTCCTGAGTTTAATCCCCAGTACCAAAAAAAAAAAAAAAGAAAGAATAATCAATCATAAATTTTTATTTGTGTAGGCATCCCAACCTTTAAATGAAGAAAGAAAAATCCCAGCAACTCAGACCATTGCTATTTTGCAACCTGTAATATATTAGCAAATCTCACCAACGTCACTGTTGACTAGTAGTCAACATCAAAGGAGAGGACATGCAGATGTCAATGCAATATTTCCTATTAAGTTTTCATAAGAAACAGAATTGAACCTAAACCTGACTACCAATTTCCAAGAAATATAAAGCAACAGAGAGAGGCTGAGGTTGTCAGCTCAGCACTTGCCTAGAATGCATGGAGCCTGAGGTTCAATCCCCAGCACCACCAAAAAAAAAAAAAAAAAAAAAAAAAGGCAATAGAGAAAACAGGTTAAATTGTTGTACCAGGGGGATGTCATTTATTCACCAAAACTACAATATATCCTAGAAGTCCCACAAACATATTTTTTTCAATTATTGCAAAAAGTTACAACAAAAGGAGAAATCAATAGATAGTAACTTATATGAGACTTGTTCTCCCACTGAAAGCAACCAGAAAGTTGGAATATATATATATATATATGGAGCACTTGATCACTGAGCTACATCCCCAGTCTCAGCCCCATTTTGTATTTTATTTAGAGACAGGGTCTCACTGAGTTACTTAGCACCTCACTTTTGCTAAGGCTGGCTTTGAACTCGTGATCCTCCTGTCTCAGCCTCCCGAGCCACTAGGATTAAGGCATGTGCCACCATGCCCAGTCAAAATATATTTTTAAAGAGCTATTTTTCAGATAGAAAGCCACAAGGGATATGCAACTGTCACCCCTAAGAGCAGGAGAACAAATAGGTGAGCATTCTACCTGGAGGCACCCTCTAGACCTCAGTTTGGGAAGGGGAACCCAAATGGGGCATAACAGTCTCACTGAGGAGAGACCAGAGTTCCAGGAGATTAAGCAGCCAAAAATATGTAGAGAAAACTACCAGAAAGATGGGAGACACAAGAAAAAGAGTTCCAGAAATCTGCATGGAGGTGGTCTTCAGTTTGGGGCTACATTCTAAGCAGTACCTGCGAGGGCCAAGAACAACTATAAGCTAACCAATCCCACAGTTGGCACTGAGCTGGGAGAAGTCTGGATTCCAGCTAGCCAGAGAGAGCTGACATACAAAAACAGTATGGTCAACAAGCTCATGAAGAACTATTTGATCCAGGCATGATGGCACATGTCTGTAATCCCAGCAACTCAGAAGGCTGAGGCAGGAGGATCCCAAGTTTGAGGCTGGCAACTTATCAAGGGCCTAAGCAAGTTAGTGAGACCCTATCTCAAAAGAAAAAAAAAGTTCACTCAATATCATTAATTGTCAGGAAATAAACTCACAAAGACATACCCACTAGAATGGCCCAAGTGCTAGTGAAGATGAAGTCAAGTGGAAGTCTCCTAAATTGCTGGTGGAAGTATAAAATGATTGTGGTCATTTTTTAGCATGGCTTGACAGTATCACATAAGATAAAAACATACATTAAACGTAGGAGGCAATTGCACTTCTAGATATGAGTCCACTTATAGTGGCATATATATGAAATAGTACTGTAGGAAAAATGAATCTATAGTTTTAAAAAAAAAGTTATCAGTGGTTGCCTGGAACAGGTGGTGAAGGAACTCACTGGGAAGGATCCCAAAGAAACCCCTTTTCTAGTGAAAAAACGGCTCTATATCTTGATTATGGTAGTTTTTACATGGGTATCTACATTTGTTAAAACTCAGAGTGTGCTTGCTTTGGCAGCACATATACTAAAATTGGGACAATACAGAAAAAAATTAGCATGGTCCCTGAGCAAGGATGACACCCACATTTGTGAATCATTCCATAGTTTTGTGGAACCAACCCTTCAACAGATGAATGGATAAAGAAACTGTGGTACATATACAAAATGGAATATTGCTTATAGCATTAAAAGAGAAAAAAATTATGGCATCTGCGGGTGAATGGGAATATCAGGCTAAGGGAAGTAAGCCAATCCCAAAAACCAAAAGCTGTATGTTCTCTCTGAAAGTGGATGCTGACCCATAAAGGGGGTGAGGTGTGTGGCAAAGAATGGAGGTACTTTGATTGGGCAAAGGGGAGGTAGGACAGGCGAGGGGGCATAGGGATAGGAAAGATGGTGGAATGAGATGAACCTCATTACCCGAGGTACATGTAGGACTACACATGTGTTGTGTACAACTAGGAAAAGTTTTGTTCCATTTATGTACAATGAATCCAAATGCATTCTGCTATCATGTATAACCAATTAGAACAAATTTAAAAAAAAAAACTCACTGATATTGGCTATCAAGGAATTACTGTTAAGTTGGGTGATGGCCCGTGGGTTCATTATACTATTCTTTATGCTTTTCTTTAAAGCTTTTCTAATTAAATTTATTTTTTTAATTAGTACATAGAAATAAACATTATAATTATTGAAGTAGGTAACATGACATTTTGATGCATGTATACACTATGTAATGTTTAAATCAGGTTAAACATATCTACCTCCTCAAACATCATTTCTCTATGGTAAAACTTTCACAATCTTTTCTTCTAGTATTCTGAAATGTACAGTATGTTATGGTTACCTATAGTCCCCTACTATTCTCTCTGCTCTTATTTGAAAGTTTCCGTGATAAAAATACTAAAAGTAATTTTTAAATTAAGATATAACTTCAAATATTTAAAGGATTTCTATGTAGAAAAGAATTCAATTTTATAGAGGAAATCATGTGGAGGAAAATTTGGAGTCAATACAAGGATGAACTAGAAAACAGAAGAACATATAGCCTTGTAAGAGAGTGACTCATGCTAGGAAATACTGGTGTACAGGCCTCATAACTACTCATCAGGGCCACAGTAAAGAAAATGACAGCAATGAGTGAGAAACTAGACTAACAGCCTTCCAAGGTTTCTTCTAACACTAAGATTCTACTAAGATTCCATTGATCAATGAATCTGATTGGTGCACATCTCCCAAACACATCAGAACCTATTACTCTCCAGTCCTATCAGATATCATACTACTTGTTTAAGATTTTACATTGACTTGTTCATAATTTTTGCATGTATTTGTTAAGTCCTTTTCTTAAGGCTTTCAAAAATCACAATCATGCCTTACACCTGTTAGACTCTTTTAGTCCTCGCACAATGTCCTATACATACTGGGCCATCAAAATGCCTTTTTGAAGGCTCCTTTCAAATCAGTCTCGTAACATTGTGCCTCTGCTTTGCCACTCACGTCTATGTCTTACCTATCACCGTACAATCACTGACCATACCTGCACCACATTCGTGTCCCCCGACCTAGACCTAGAGGAGGGCTCTGTGCATACCTAAAAATATGAATAAAGAAATCCTTCCCATATCGTGAGGCTGTAAACTTTCCAAGTGATGTTGATTCATTCTGATAATCAAATTATGACTGTGGAAGACTGCTTTAATCACTGGAAATATCATTATTCTAACTGCCTGGTTTGTACATACCCCTTACCCAGGTGGCTGCCACCACCATGAACAAACATGGAGCCAACTGAAAAATGATTTGTTTCTCCCCACCACATCTTTTCCACCCTGGTGGTCTTTCCTCCCCAGGTATTCATTGTCTTTATACCACCTCTGACTGCCTACATGAGAATTAGGGGGTGCGTGGGGGTAAAACGCTACAAAATGCCAGACACCTCACCAGACACTTTACCTTGTCAAATCATTTAATTCTTATGATTGGAGTAAGCATTATCTACATTTTTCAGATGGGGAATCTGATATTCAAAAGTTTAGTTATTTGCCCAAACTTCTAAATGATAACCTTGGGATTTGAAACCAGATCTACCTGGCTTCAAAATCTATACATTTTACAAGGAAAACAACAACATCATCTTTCTTACACAAGCCTTGAAATAACACAACCTATAGGAAACAACTTCAGTTGAGAAGGATTACTGTCACAATGGCCCTAGGACCATCTTATCCTCCAATCTCTAAAAGCTTTCTCATTCCTATAATTAAACTCTAAAAGTCCAATATCAACAAATACCATGAGGGGGAGGTAAGTCCTAAAATGCTTAGATAAGCTTCTAGACATATTAAATGTCTTGTTTGGATCATGATTTTCTTTAGAAAGATCAGCCTTAAGTGACTCTTTCTAAGAAACAGATATAACCTAATTCCTTTCATTCTTAAAACTTTCTAAGGATCCCCACTATTAATGGTCTAATGCTACTTTGGCTCATGACTTCCTTTAAGATTTGCTGGCCTCTCCAACAGACCATCCCCCTCCAACTTTACACTTTACAATACCAACTATTCACATTCTCCTGGCCTCCCCAAATACCCTTTTCTTCATGTTTCCATTTCTCTGAACACATTTCTTCTGACTGCCAGCTTCCCCCACCGTCCTCCACCCCAGCCTGTCTAATCAACAACAAACCACATGTCAGACTCCTGTTTGCCCTTTGCCTGTGCTTCAAACACATCTCAACTACTTTCTGACCTTATTGATCACCCTTCCAACCAGAATAAATGCATTTATGGACAATAATGTTCTACCATCAAATAAATACCTCTCTTTCTGCCATTATCTTACTGTGTTTCAAGTGAATGCTGTTATCTCCCTGCCAGAATGAAAGGTTCTGAGGGGAAGAACCAAGTTTTTACAGGTGTACAAATGTCCAGCCTTGGTAGACAGCAAATCTTCCTCATATGCTAAACTAAGTAGCCATTAAGCCACACCCCTATGGCTTTTGTTTCAGGAGCTATCTACTCAAAGGGTCAGGAGTCATTTTCATAAAGACATTTTAAGTTCTTCACTTCATGACCAGAAGCCACTTAAAAACTAATAAATAATCAACATTCTAATTGAAGAAACTATATCAAACTTACCGTCTTAGAGAAATAAGGCAAGAATGAATATAACAAGAAAAGTATGTTGTCCAAAAGGGTGGCATCTGCTGGCTCTTCCACCTTTATCTCTAGATGGTCTTCTGTATCAGAAGCATTAACAGAAGTATCTTCTGTTATAAGTAGCTCTAAAACTGAAAGGGGGAATGGCTGTTTTATTTTATGCTATAGAATAAGAATTGTCTCTCTTCAGTTTCAATATTCACCGAGTGTTTCACTAAATATATGAGTCACAGTGCCTGGAATATGTGGCTCTCCTAAAGACAATTAACACAGAGAAGAAAACTTCAAAATCCTAATTAGAGCTGTCAGACCCTTCAATTATAAAATGAACAATCTCCAGTCTATTCTCCAATACTTCCATGACCATACAACTGCTATCAGAACAATATTTACTCAAGGAAAATTTTTAAAACCAGAGATATATAGACAGGGTCACATTCAACAAACATGGATTTAGTGCTGGTGAAACTTTGTGTTAAAAATTTTAGGAAAGCTGAAAGAGAGGGAGTCTTGGTTTGCAGATTTGCAGGTGGAATGAGCCAAGGCTTAACACAGCATCTGGCACCTGGCAGAGATACTCAACAACTATTTATTGAACGGACAGATGACAGCTATTTAAAAAGAACACAGTAATACCAAGAGAGACTAAAGGGAATTGGGTACAGACCTGCATTGAGGCTCTGTGAATGAAGTAGAATTCCAGTCAGACCTGAGAGCTTGTAGGGGTGGAATTTCAGTATGAGTTACATGAGCCTGGGGTACGTTTGATTAAACAGCTAGGAGTCCAACATGCAGTTATTAAGAAGTTGGACCAGTTGGGCTGGGGATGTGGCTCAAGCGGTAGGGCGCTCGTCTGGCGTGCGTGTGGCCAGGGTTCAATCCTCAGCACCACATACAAAAAAAAAAAAAAGATGTTGTGTCCGCCGATAACTAAAAAATAAATATTAAAATTCTCTCTCTCTCTCTCTCTCTCTCTCCCCCCCCCCCTCCCTCCCTCTAAAAAAAGATGTTGGACCAGTAGTTGCCTCTAAGGTCTTTCTCAACCCTGAGATTCCATTCACTACTATTTTTTTAAGCTTTTGCCTAATTTTTTAAAATTTCTTTTTAGTTTTTGATGGACCTTTGTTTTATTTATTTGTTGGACCTTTATTTTATTTATTTGTATGCAGTGCTGAGAATCAAACCCAGTGCCTCACATGTTAGACAAGCGCTCTACCACTGAGCTACAACCCCAGGCCCTCCATTCACTATTGGTCTATGAATTTGACTGCTGGTGAAGTCTGCCCCATTGGCTCAGCATCTCAGCACCTGAGACACATTAAATGACATTTGGGAAGATTTTACCCATAAAGGTCATTGACATCATTTTGTGGTGGAACCTAAAAGGCCAGGGAAATAATTCATTCTTAATTTTGTAAGCCAAGTTTTCCCTAATCTTGAAAGTTTTGGAGCATGAAAATAACAAATCTTAATGGTGCATGATTCATTTTCAGAACCTTATGGAGTTAAAGACAGTTCAGAAGTCAGTAGTGTTCATATATGGATGCAATGTCTTCTGGAAAATGGGAGAACTGATATGTTATTCCTTCTCAAATTAACTGAATCCCCCCTGCTATGAGTTCTCCTACACTCTGTTTGTGCAGATGGGGCGGGGGGGGGGGGCGGGGGTCAGATCAGTGCTGCCAAGCCCTGCACTGGTGCAGGATAATGCTATAGCTATGCTTACAGACCAGAACCTTTAAAAACACAAAATACAGTAATTATGGCTTCATAGCACCATACTGGATGGATAAAATGAAACATTTAATCATCATCTAATTTACTGATAAAATGAGAGTGAGCAACACAAAAGTAGAATGCTGTTGATGCCATTATTGGGGATTTTTTTGAAAAATTGTTTCTCATCTCCCACTGGCTGCCAATCTTACTGGAGTGAGATGGTATCTTAGGTTGGTTTTGATTTGCATTTCTCTGACTGCTAGAGATGGTGAGCAATTTTTCATGTACTTGTTGATTGATTGTATGTCCTCCTCTGAGAAGTGTCTGTTCAGGTCCTTGGCCCATTTGTTGATTGGGTTATTTGTTATCTTATTGTCCAATTTTTTGAGTTCTTTGTATACTCTGGATATTAGGGCTCTATCTGAAGTGTGAGGAGTAAAGATTTGTTCCCAGGATGTAGGCTCCCTATTACCTCTCTTATTGTTTCTTTTGCTGAGAAAAAACTTTTTAGTTTGAGTAAGTCCCATTTGTTGATTCTAGTTATTAACTTTTGTGCTATGGGTGTCCTATTATGATAGAGGCTTCAATAACTTACCTTCCCTTGGCAAACCAACATACACCCACATGAATAAATGTGCAGAAGAGAATTCTGGTCCAGAACAAAAATGTGAAATGTCTATTCTGCTCAGAAATAACAGGAACTCTTTCATCTACAAGTGTGCTGGTCTCACTGAGCCAGTATAGACAAGGGAATTCCGTAAGTCTAGCTTGCTAATGTGCCTTTCAAATATATTCAAAGTAACCTAGGAGCCAAATGGTGAACCTGTCTCCTTCCTGAGCTCAGGACATAGACCAATAGGATCCAGAGCAAAGATTATCTCTTTACAGCTTCATACTCTACCCTGAACATTCACTTGTACTTTGCATTCTTATCCAAAATATATCTGCTTTGATTAAATGTACAACTGTTTTCTTCCCCCAATTATCAGGTAAAATTAGCACTCTTGGGAAGTAAATTTTCCAATGGCTTTATGTCCTTCTGGAATTCTTATCATATACTCTCAGTTGAAATATTTCATTTTGAAAAACAATGGATAGAGATGATCAAATATGAAACCAGGAAAGAGAAAACTTTTATCAGGATATTGGCTCATTGTCAGTTTGACAAATATTTAATTGAAAGACAGTTCTATGTGTCAAGCACTACATTACAAGGCTTGTCATCCTGGTTCCATCCTTGATTAATATGAATGCAAGGACCTCAGAACCCCAAGAGACTGGAAATAGCATGGTATCCACAAAAGATGAATGCTGGGGAGGGGAATTCAGGCAAGCTATCCATTAAAAGTTATTCTAGGGCTAGGGTTGAGTGATAGAGCACTTGCCTAGTGCAGGTGAGGCACTGGGTTCGATCCTCAGCACCACATAAAAAGAGATTAAATTCTAAAAAAAAAAAAAGTTATGCTAGTCACTCCACACCCACATGATCTAGTACAGGTATTTTATGATTAAGAAATTATGTTTAATAAAGCCCTTTTATAATTTTAACATAAAATCTGTACTGTTAACAGGTCTACTTTTGTGCATTAGTTTCTCATTTATATCTTTCTCTTTAGCTTTTTATAAAATTTCTTTTTGAACATGCTAACCAATCCCAACTGTCCTAAAGGAAAAAAAGAATAAGCAATGTCCTTTCATGCTCTAGCCCAAAAGAATGAATAAAGGAACATATGGGGCCCCTGAGTCAGCCTCCTTTCTTCTTTAGGCACATGGAAACTGAACAGAACTTTACAATAATACACGAAAACACCTGGATGGAACAACTCCTTTTCTCCAGCTCAAGCCGAAGGCAGGTATTTACCTTTAGCTTTAGCCCAGATTTCCTCGAGAGGATTCGCTGTTATCAATGGAGCAGTCTCCTCCACTGTGCAGTGCTTGTACCTCGCAAAATAGATCGAGTCTTGGATATCATCAAGCACTGCAGCCTCTTCAAATATGTTACTTTCCTTTATTCCTATGTCTCTATTATCATTCACACGATTATCAAGCATTTGCTCTGCTACGCTCAAAATGTGTGACTCAACCTTATCTTCTTCATTTGAATTCTGCTCTTCACCTATTAAATATTTCTCCACTCCAAACTCCACTGGGAATTTCATGTCTTCTTCATTTATAAAGATTGATAACAGGAGCTCCCCAAAGCTTTCCTCATTCTCCTCTTCTTCCTTATCAAATGCATAACAATCAGCATCCAATTCCTCATCATCAAAATCATCTTCTAATGAAGTCACCATTCTGGACGTCTCATCATCAGACACAAGTGTATCAGCAGTAGAGCCAAATTTGGTTTTCAAGTCTAATGTCATTTCTTTTTTCAAAAGTTTATAAGCATCAGTCTTCTCCTGTTCGTTTGAGACCTGAGAACTGTTGCTGGTTTTGTTGTTTTCACTTTCTGGCACTTTCAATTTATCTGGTAGTATTTCTTCAAAAGGTTCAAATGAAGTTTGTTCACCCTGAGCATTATCTGTTTGACTATCCGAATGAGGATGGTTCTTCTGAGCCAAAAATTGTTCCTCAAGATCCATAGTGTTTTCTGAGAATGCACTTTCAATTTGCTCTGAGTTTGCTACTACTGGTTTAGGTTCAGGTTCAACGTCCTGGGAGACTTCAGGAAATTGTTCCACTTTTTCTATAGCTTTCTCAGAATCTTCATTTGCAGAATCATACAATTTCAAAAATCCTAGAAGTTCTTCTACATTATAATTATCAAAATCATCTCTTCCACCATCAAAACGGACAAAATCTGTCTCCTGTAAGGAAAAGAAAAACATTAGTGTCTCAATAACAAAGAGTCACAAAAGCAAACTCATCCATGCTCCCAAATACAGGATTGGTTCTAAAGAATCTTTGGGGTCAACCAGATTACCCTCCTCCAACCCCCATTGGCTCACTCCATCTATGGCTGAGTAAATCTGTCTTTTTCTAGACTACAGTGTTAGAAAGTCTATTATTTCTTTCTTTCTTTCTCTCTCTCTCTCTTTCTTTCTTTCACATGGGTCATATTCTTTAAAAAGCATAATGAGTAAAAATGGTGACAATTTGGTCTCCAACTGCCTGACTCTTGGGTCTCTCTCAATTTGCTCTGAGCATAAGCAGGGAAAGGCAAGGTATCACTTATAGGATCCTCCAGCTCTTAATATCTACACCTATGTTTCAGAAATTTAACTCTTAATCATTTGCTCAGGAAAAGCTGGAAGATCCTGCAGCACTGAGAAAGATGAATCAGTTTTAAAGTATCTTACTGAGATACAAGTACATTTGGTGGAATAAAGAATGATATTAAGGATATTATTACCACAAGAACAAACTGAAAACAAGATTCAACAAGGTATACACCTTCCTCTTCATCAGGGTTTCACAGTCACTAAGATCTCTCTCAGGACTATCTATATATTTATCTAGTCTTCCTTCTTGCCACTAGTAAGCAAATTGATATAAAAGGAGCCATAGTATGAATGGAAATTTAAAAAAAATTCCATCTCCTAATTAAATCTTCATAATATTCTGCGGGGGTTCCGGGGGTGGGGGAGGCAGTTCAATGTAGGAGGGATGAGTGATTTCCTCTCCCCATCACATGCATTTCTAAGCCATGAGGGATGCATGTAATGGGAAATATAATGAGAAGGCAGAGTTCAAAACAAATGAGTTCTCTGTAATCAGTGAACTGCTGTCACAGCTTAAATCCCAAGAACTCTCTTTACCAACAATGAAGTCCAACAAGCAACAGAAGTGATTTTATGGCCCGAGATTATGAAGAAATTTTAGGAACAACAGCAACAAACAGGATGACTTTATCCATTCAGCCCATCTAATCTAAGAACTGTCCTAGCCTAGCAGCTTGCATATTCTACAGCCACGACAAAGAGCTGCCCAAAGATGTTTCAATGTTGGTGGGCATCAATTACTATACAATTTAAAACTTTAGAATATAATCAGCTGAAGTGAGAATTCTAGAACACGAAATCCTTTCAGTCACAAAATCAATTTAAGTCAGAGCACCATACAGGAATGCTGTATAAAGGAAGCAGTTGGGGCCTTAAAAGATCTGAGACTGAACATCACCTGAAACGCTCAGGTCCCCTTTTCCAAATCTATAACATGACTATGATCCCATATATGACTAAGAATAAGAAAACCTTTGTAAGTACATAGTTCTAGCCTAGTATAAAAGTTAGAGTTTATTAATTTAACCTAAATATACTTAAAATGTCTAATAACTATCCAATGAGTTTTGCCTGTAAAATGAAATTATTTACCTCTTAAATTTAATAGCCAAGTACAAATATATTAAATTATTTTTCACATATAAAACAGAAGAGAAAAGCCCCATAGTTGAGTAAACAGCCTTCTACAAGAATATCTGTTTCAACATATTAGACAACTTTCAGATTATAATATAATCACCCTTGAATGCCTTTCAAACTTTTTTTTTACAGGTAGTCTGATTTCAAATGAAAATCTGATACACAAATGTTAGATTGCCCCCCAAACACATTATAAAACTTTCAGAAGCAGTTAACTGAATATAGCTGGTGGATTTATAAGCCAGTTTACAATTGAGAACAAAAAAGAAATCCATAACTTACATTTGTTGGAATTTGTAGCTCTTCTTTAGTATATTCACGAACTACCTTGATGAAATCTTTTGGAAAGTATCCAAAAATATGGCCAACCTATAGTGCAAAAGAGACAAATATCAAATAAATTCTGTACAAGGAATATAAATAAGAGATTTCTCAGAAGTGGCAGGAAATATACACATAATAGATAGGTATATGGTATAACCAAGAAAGAAAGTTGCTATAACAATTACACTGAGATTATTATTCCAAATAAAAATTAAGTACAGAACTGTTAAAACAACATTTCCAACCACTGAAGTTTTCTTTTTTACATTTAGCTTAATTCTCAACACAGAGCACATAAAGTTAAGACTTCTGAAGTAAATAAAAGATCTGCATAGGAGATTACTGTATATTATATGGTTAAAACTATGTAAATCAAAGCTGGTTATAAATGCAATTCCAAATAACCTCTAGCAAGAATTTACCTGTACATTTTGTAGCATTGCTCATAAACCAATATTTATGTCTTTCTTAACCAATACACAGCAGTCATGAAAATTAATAAGTAAAAACAATACAAAATCTCTAAAATGTATTACCACTATAGCAAATGTATTGATAGTATATGCTTTCCTAGCTTTTTCCAAATCTACTTTTACAAGTACTTGGGGAGAAAATAAAATTACAATATAATGCATACGAAACCACATATCAAGCTTCAGTTTCACCGAAAATAAATCCTCTGCAGAAAAGAACGCCATTTATTTTCAGCACCAACAGCTAAATTATATGAAGTTACATAAAGTGTACAAAAGGTATATAAAGTTCCCCTTGAGAAAGACACTCTTATTACTAACTACTGACTAAAAGGAACAGAAGATTCTTGCCAATAATTAAAGGAAACTGATAGGCAAATCAAATGCCCAAAAAAGAAAATTAAAAAAGGCATCTTATCACTACCTCTAAAATATCCCCATTCATGAATGTTCTTGTTATATCTAGAAACCATCTGAGAGCCAGTATTAGTGGTAGAATACTGCCATGAAGATTAGATAAGACAGAGCAATTAAAAGCTTCATCACTGCAGATAAAGTCTGAGACTCTAGAAAACCAACAACATTGCAGAATGAAAACTAAAAACTCGAAAGGAGAAATCATTTTGAAAACTAAATAAAGAGTTTTTAATTTCCTAAGTATAACACTCATGACATGAGAGGCGAGTCTGAGGGGAAATACAATTTTCCCTTCTGTTGAAAATTCTATTAAGGTTAAATTTGGAAAAGGGAAAGAAACCAGAGATGTATGGAGAAAGGAAACACATTTATCTCTTCTTAATCTGTGTCAATTGAGACCATAGATTATATAAAGCTCCATAATTACACACTGGGTGGTATCCCATTTCTTGTGATATGAAAAAGAAATGATGCAGAATCATGGAAGCTCATGACTGGAAATAATTTTTATATCTAATTTTGCTTCCATACATCATCCCTGCCAAGGTGCTGTTGATTTGATTTGTGGGTGGGGAGCAAAGAACTGCCACAAGAGAACAAATTCTGCATAAGCTACTATCAGAACAAATGTACTTAAGTGCCACTGCCCTGAAAGGAAATATTCAAAAGGAAGATGGATTAGACAGGGGTCCTTTTCTAACTGAGTTTTTTACTTTATAGGGAGCTAACATAAAACACAACCTGACTGAAGGCAAAGAAGACAAATGAATGCCACAGGAGCAATGCAAACAAAGTGCCACCCAAATACTCATCAGTCGGCAAAGATCCTTTCTGGTCAGGTGCTGAAAGCAGGGCTCCTCAGGAAGACAAGATGAGTGCTGCCACCCAGAATGGCAAGAGTCCTAGGGATGAACATAGTTAACAGGCTACAATGTGACAGAAGAAAATGTAAATCAAGCCATTTATCCAAAAGCTCAAAGAAGGGGAGAAAGATGACTACTATATGAAAAATGCCACTTAGGTACATGGAAAAACAGTTCCAAGTTTAAAGATTACCAATCCTATTTGGTATACTTGAAAGAAACAATAGATGGTTCTTTATATGGAGTACTGCAACTGGGACTCTGTCTAAATATAAAGTTTGTACCTAGAGCCACCATGTTTCAAGATCATTCCCTAAGAATCAGAAATGGCAACAAAATGAAACTAGTTTTCCCATAGGGATTACTCTTATTTTCTGTCTTATTTTCTGCTGTGTGGTGTTTTATTTAGGGTGAGAACTTTCAGGGATGCAACCCGGAATGTCTCTAAACTGGAACATTCCTACAGTCATCAAAGACCCTTGCTACTATTTTAAGTAAACAATCCACATATCACATTTTTTTAAATGAAAAGGACAATACTCATAAGTCTCTCAATGAGGTCACTCCTAGTGAATCTCCCCATTTAAAATATCAAAGAATGATATAAACAATGTCATGTCTTTCATCAGAAGATCCATACAACTGGCTGGAAGTAGAACCCCTGGGGGAACCTTCAGGCATAGAATATAGGAAAAGCAGGAAATGGATGGCCCAGAAGTTGCAAAAAAGAAAAAAAAGGGGAGAAAAAAAAAGCACATAATGAACATAATACTCTGCTTTTTTAGAGTAAAAACAGCACAAATGATTAGGTAAAATACACAAAAAAATCAACTTTAAATATGCATGCCTGAGTTACTATCTCAGACTTAATTTACAGGATTAACTCTAATGTCCATGAATCCTTCCCTTTTGAAGCAGTAAAACTAAAAATTGTCAGGTTTTCACCATGACAACCTTTATGATGTGTAGAGCCTTCTGGAACTTGATGTGAGGGATAGCAACCACAACCAGTTCAGTTCTGTTTCAGAAAGTCTCCTGACTTTCTATGCTGTGCCAGGTCCAAGGCGTGTTAGGAGCACAGGGCCTGGCAGAGAGGTCAGGTTAACTCTACAAAGACCCCAAGAAATCAGTCATTTAAATCTACACTGCTGAAAAACCCATCAAAAGTAAGAATATAACACCTGTCAAACTTTTACTTACGCTTCTGGCCCAACATTCTGGTGATACCTCTGCAAGTTTATAGTAGACATATACAGGGTCACCTTTTTTAAAATTCACAAAAAGACAATCTGGGCCTCTGAAATCTTCAAGAGCTTCACCTCGATACATTAACACTGTATATGAACATTTAAAAAAGAAAAACAAACATTAGGATTTGATTTTTCACAGTCCATACTGACTCATCAGGAAATATGAATCCCACTATGAACAAAAATCAAGTTTTTCCAGTACTCTCTGGAATCACTTTTAATTCACCTGCTCAAAGTATCTAAAATCCTTAGAGATTTTATTGCTATAAAATACAATATTCCCTGCAATTAGACAAGGGAAAAGGAAGCTTCTCTATTTTTCTCTGTGCTGAGAAATAAAAACCAAAGTGGCTACCACCAACCATGGCTGGTTTCAGTGAAACTCTTGGTTCTTGCAGGCCTCAATTTTTTTCTGTTTCATAATCATAAAAAGCTTCATTTTGCAAATATGTAAATCCAAGTGTAGACACGGACAGGCTTAAGTATGGCTTCATGCAGAGGTAATAGGGAAGAGGGAAGAATATCCAGGAACCCCCAAGGGGTTAATTAACTTGAACTAACCACTAAAAGACATTACCTTTAAGTGGCTGCAAGTGCTACCATGCAGCCGTAAACACTGTAAATTTCATTTGCAGCAGAGTTGCTGTCTCTGTGTTCAGGATCTGGGTAAATTACCAGGAAATGTATTTTCTCTGAGCAAATATTGTTGACTATATTCAACATTGTTTCAAAACATTCTCATTCGTATTTTTTTTAATAAACAAAATCAAAAGTGGGTATCCTATCTGACAAGGAACAAGTTTAACCATGAGAAAAGGTCAGGCAATACCTTCATGCTTAAAATGCAGGACTAGAATCACAATTGATCTAGAAACTGGTAGAAGCAACATTTTTCTTTTGGTTGACCAAATACACAGTTTCTGATTTAAGATGAAATGGACAATAGATGTATGTAAAAATCACAAAGAATAAATGGAAATAACACTTTTTCTAAAAGCCAATTAGCAGTAAAATACACAAGAATGTGTGTTTTATAAAAATATATGTCTGAGGAACAAACACAGATTTGGAGAGGGTAACTTGTTTTTTTTTTTTTTTGAAGCTAAAATAGGACTATTTTCAGAACTGTCAGCATCCTAATTCATATATAATTAAGAGGCCAAGTTGAAGGTGAGAGACACTTTAAGGTGGGGAATTCTCATCACAAGTGGAAATGGCAATGTTTCTCTTGTTCCCCCTTAGGTCATAGAGGATTTACAAATCAGTAATATATTAGGTGACAACATAATGCATACTATGGAGCACCTATTTAGTTCTTTTTTTTTTTTTTTTTTTTGGAGCACTTATTTGGAAGGCACACAAAAGGACACCTGACATCCACACCTCACTACTTCCTACAACACAACACAGACCCACCTGTTGTGTTTGGTCACATCTGTTTGGACATAGGCCATTTCTCAAGTTATGTTACCCCACTGAACCTTACCAACACCATGTCTTAGTACTGAGGAAGCATCAGTGATGATATTGTCCAGGTAGCCCATGTAGGATAGCGCTCGATAGCAAAGAATAGCAAACATTTTACCATGCTGGAAGCCTGATTTTGTTCACCCAAAACTGAAAGGAAATATCATGGCAGCTGCTTTGCTTTTCTGAGTGTTTATTTACTCCAGCCTTAGGGTTACCTCTAGGAACTGCTTAACATATATTGGAGACATCTTTTTTCTTTACTGGAGTGGAACAAACAATTCAAATTATAAAATTTGTTTTTGGTAACACCAATTTAGGCATAAAGAGCTCAATGGTAAACTTCTTGGCCTTTTTAGCATGAATATTTTAAAATATGTACTGCTTACAATTTATGGACAACAGGGTCATCAAGTTACAAGGTTACTAGAAACCAAGCGGGAGGCCATAAGAAGTATTCTGGGCCAGTAAATATACAGAGGAAAGAGGTTCCAACAACACTAGCGACTGAGTCTAAAACTGAATTGGCTTATAAAAATCTTGGAGTATTTATTATTGTTATTGCAACAAACCTCTTCATCTGAATCTGAATGGCTACATCCTCCCCACCGCCCACCTCCAATCCAGGACTGGGAAGCAATTCTGTCCGCTTCCTGTGCACAGAAGAGGCTGCAGTTCCCAGGTGGCTGGTGCAGATCCTTGGCCTCTTTCAAAAGCAAAAGATTATTGGCCCACCTGCTACCCTACCTCAAATATGAAGGGAGGTTTCTATGCACAGAAATGACAGGACTGAAGCAGAGTCGGGGCCGAGACCTCGGAACACATTGCGTGCCTGGACTCGGTGCTCTTCCCAAGCCTAAACTCTAGTCCCTGTTAAAAGGCAAAACCAGCCCAATCCCCAGTGCAGCAAAAGGACGAAGGGGCCAGTGAGCCTTTCCCAAGGAGCCCCACCATCAACCTGCCGCTGGGATTAGGGCCACCGAGCCCTGGAGAGCATCTGCCCTGATACCTCACCGGCCCAGGTCCCTGTGGCGGGGGCAGAAAAGCGCTCTGATACAGCGTGGGGAGCCCCCCCGGCACGCGGCACGCAACCCCATCACCCACTGAGATCCTAGGCGAATCCTGGAAGGGAATAAACTGAGAGCTGTCCCTGGGGAATCCTGTTTCCCAACCCCCGCCTCACTCAGTAGAGAAAAATAAAACGCTGGCAACAAGTGGGAGTCGAGTGGCCTGGGCGCCGGCAGAGCCGGAGGGGACACACGCAGGGCAGGGTCCAGAGGCTCTGTCACTCCTGCGCCCCACCCGTCTTCCAGCGACCCCCTAGCCCAGCCCGCGGGGCTGGGGACCACAGGATTGGAGCCCCATGCAGCCCCGAAGAGCCACCGCGGAGACCCCGGGCCGCCCGCCCGACTGTGCACTCACTGCTGCATTGGTCGTCTGCACAGAGTTTGTGCTTCGAGAATCGCCGGCCGGTGCTCGGGTCCGGTTGGCCCGGCACTCGCCAGGTCGGACAGAGCACGAACAGCCAGAAGAGCAGCCCCGGCGCCTCAGCCATGTTGTGGTCACCTCGGGGAGCTGGTGACGCTCCCCGAGGTGAGGGTGGGCCTCAGGGGGCTGGTGGGTAGCGAGGCGCGGAGGGGTGGCGCCTGGGAAGGCTTAAGCCTTTCCCAGGTGACTCGTCAGCAGGGATATCCGGGGGTCGATGCACAGACTCTACTGGAGAACGCAGGGAGCCGGAGCTCCGTCCTTCTCTAGTGGAGACCTTCTCCTCAACTGAAGACCTTCTCCTCCAGTCGTTGCCGGGGCAACTAGGACTCTCTTTCTCCTCCAATCACCTGCCTTTGCTTCTGTGACCTCACAAGCGACCCTCTGCATGATTCCAGTCATCACCCACCCATCCCCCCCCACTCCGCCAACCAGTCCTTTCTGGCTTTCCTCAACGTCTCATTTCTGGTCCATCCTGAACTAGCCTACTCCACTTCACCATCACTCCCATCCCCCATTCCTGGTTGGGTACCTCCTTTTCTGAACTACCAAATCCCACTCATGACTTGTCACAGCTAGTCTATGGTTCCAGGCTCCCTCCCCTTCAAACTCCTAGAGGTTCCTTGAAGCCCCACCCCAAGATCCCTCTGATTAGGAAAGGGGAAGGTGAATGGAACTGTGAGTGAGGGTGTAAACTGGAGACAATGAATGGCCTGCTTTTTTTTAAGGCGGGGACAGGTGAGGGCAGAGAGATGGACAGTAGTCTTGGGGCTAAGATCTTGAGATTCTTATCTTTATCCAGAAGGGAAGAAATCATTTAATTCAACAGCATATTTTTAACTTTCATTTTGTGCTACCATTCATGCCAGACGCTGGACAAAGCCCTAGCATGGTGTGGGAGTGGATGAAAATCAAAAGACAAGATATCTGGTCCTGGTCCGAAAAAGTCCACAACTTAGTGGGAACCAACTGACAAAACCGATTGTCAGAGAAGAAAGCTAGTAGCTAACATTTCTTGAACGCTTTATGTCCAGTTGTTATTCTGAAGGTTTTATACATATCAATTCATTTGATCTTCATAACAATAGTACCTTACAGTAGTAGTAGGTCCTATTCCAATCCTTATTTTAGAGTAAATTGAGGCAGTCACACATCCAGTGAGTAACGGAGCTAAGTTTCAAACCCAAGGAGTAGACTCCTTTTCATCACAACCTATCAACTAACAAGCAAATGTTGTACTTTCTGACAAGAGGAGCAAAATCTGATTTAAATCATAATATAGCTGAATTACTGATATGTACAGTTAAGGGGGGGAAGGCACAAGCTAGCCAGCCCAAGGAAGAGTGTCTGCAATGCTCCCATCCTTGGTGGAGCCATTCTCATTTGTCTGTGACCAAGGGCTTGTTACTATAGTCTCTGCTAAAGTTATTCATCAACCTCCAACAATGAACCCATCAGTTGTTTCCCCAAATTAACTCAATCTTTAAAACTTAGAGAAAAGAATGTAGTCCACCATGTTCATAATGTTAAATAAAGAAAACGTTGGAAAAAAGGTGTGCACAAACATTTGTCTACAGGGGCCATGAGAGGTCCCCTTTGGTCCAGTGTACTTCTGCGCTTTCTGGAGAACCAGTGGATCATAGAGAGAAACTGTCTGAGTCATTCTTCATTTCTTTTCTACCATGTATTTATTATGTTATAAAATGTATCTAGTAGGCATCTCTAATAACATGTTGAAAACTGAATTCATTTTTCTCTCAAAATCTGCTCCTTTCAGTCTTCCCTATCTCAGAAATAAGAACAACAATTTAATTCCCATTACCCAGGTGCTCAAAGCCCAAAACTTACAAACCATCTTTGATCTCTTTTCTCTCACATTCCAACTCCAGTCCATTAGACAATATTATGTCTTTATTTTTATAATTTTATTGAGATATAGTTGACCTACAATAAATTGCACATGTTTAAGGTGTACAATTTGATAAGTTTTGACAGGAATATACCCATGAGACTATCACCAAAATCAAGAGTCTTTCATCCTTCTTTGTAATCCCTCCCCTCTCCTTTTCTGTCTCCAAACATCTCCTGTCATTATAGATTGTTTTGCATTTTCTAGAATTTGATATAAATTATACAGCATTTTATTTATTTATTTTTCTGACTTCCTTCTTTCCAAATAAGCATTTGAAACATGCCCAGAATCTGACCACTCCTCTGCATCTGCTAAGCCAATATACAGGCCAAACCCACATCATAAGTCACCTGAATGATTCCCATAGCCTTCTTCTGTCCTTGCTTCTGCCCTCATTTTCCCCAGTATCTATTGTCCTGATGGCAACTAGAGTGATATTTTTAAATATAAATTTGATTGTGTCTCTCTGCTGAAAATCTTCCTATAGCTTCCCATTTCCAAATAAAAGGCAATGACTTTAGCCAGGCCTGGTCGTACTCATCTGTAATCCCAGCAGCTCAGGAGGCTCTCAGGAGGATCCTGAGTTCAAAGCCAGCCTCAGAAATGTAGCGAGTCCCTAAGCAACTCAGTGAGACCCTATCTCTAAATAAAATATTTTAAAAAGGACTGTGGGTGTTGCTCAGTGTTTAAGTGCCCCTGGGGGTTCAATCTCTGGTATCAGAAAAAAAAAAAAAGGAAAAAAAGCCATGACTTTATTATGGACTGCCCTGCCTTATTATGGACTGCTCTTATTCAATGTGACTCCCCTCATCCTTTTCTCCCCATTTCCTAACATTCTTCAATTGCTCTGTTAGTTCCATTTAAATACACCAAGCCCACCCCTGCGCTTCAGAGCATTTACACTTGCAACTTTGCCTCAACCTTAACTCCCCAAATCATCTGACTAGCTAACTACCCCCTCACTTTATCATGTCTCTGTAACAGTGGCATTTCATGTGATAAAGGCCTTCCCTGGCCACCCTACACAAAATAGAGCCTCTTGCCATGACTATCAAGCCCATCACCTTGCCTTTCTTTCTCTTCAGACTTGCCTTACCACTTTAGACTTCTCTTACTACTTGCCTTACATTTTTTATCTACTCGACTGCTCCAACCCAACCTCAAACACAATTTCCAACACGAGCAGGAAATTAGTTGTTTTGTTCACTACTGTTACATCAGTGACTAGGGAAATGCCTAGAATGTATGAGAGAGTTAACAAATGATTTGTTGGATAAACTCATGGTTCCAATGATATTATAAATATACTACACTATTAACCTAAACACATATATTAACTATTAAGCCCCCGTATATAAATAGTACTGAGAGGAAATAAGCTATGAGAACAAGGCATTTAAGGTCCACCTCTCAGCAGCATGCATCCTCAACTCCAGGAATGTACCCCTGAATGTGTTTGTTGTTGAATAAAAACATAGTTGTTGTGGAGAGTAGTTGTTTGGTTACATGATACTGGAATATTTAAGCAGATCTTTAAAAACTAGTTTTAATTTTTTTCTTATTTTTCTTATTATAGAATATGGTATGTTGTAGAATTTTTCTTATTATAGAATAGAAATTAATGACAATTCATTGGTGGAAAAATCAGAATAGCAAAATGATCTAATTGTATATTATCTTCTTGATATTTACTTTGACTCATAATCAGATATAATTTTATATGCATAGTCAGTGCTTCCAGTTACTGAAGAACTAGCTGCTTAGTTTGTAGAGTTTTCAATATTTTGATTTATCAGCATTATTTTTTAAACTTATTGCCTTAAAGACATATTAACTAGTCTGGTGGATAATGAGAAGAAAATTTCTCAACTGGCCAGAATAAGGTAGTGGTAGTTCTTTCTACCAGGATACATACAATTAGTGGATGAATCAGCATTCACTTTTACTTATAGCATTTAAATATGTGGCACTGATGTTTAATATAAGGTTATGTTAAAAACCTTCAGAAAAGTAACAGGATAGAATGTGGTGGTGATTGTTGGCATGGAGATAAATAATCTCAAGTGCATTATTCTTTAATACCTCAAAGGGAATTCTTATGGGGTAAGAGTTGAGTAATTGTTAAAGGTAAATGTATCCAGTTTGGGTGGAGGGGACATAAAATTCTAAGATATGAAGGGTTCCTAATGTCAGAGTACAATCTAAATGAGACAAGAAAAACATATCTGAAACAAATAATTGGCAGCATAATAACATACACCATTGGAAACTTGTGAAGGCACTTGCCTAGGAGCATTCAGAAGGCCTAACGCTGCTGTTACCAGGAAGAACCTCATCTATTGTAAATGATGTGCCAGAGAATAGTGTTAAACATTTATGGAGGACTAAACCTCTCCGAGAGGGGCAACATATTTACCCTTGCATATGAAACATTGGAAAAAAAGTGGACAAAATACAAACAACAACATTTCTCAGATATTAGATAATAAGCAGCATAAGCGTGACCTCTAAGATAAAGTTAAGCATGAGAGATGAGTGCTAGGATTATCCCAATTTACTCCCTGGAAAGAATTTTTCAGGTCACATCCAGAGAAGGGAAATTCAAATAGAAAATCTCCTGAGTTGAAGAGATGGATTTCAAAGTCTGAAGAGACCAATGCAGCTAGAAGTCACAGAGCAGAATAAAGGAGAAAGTAGAGAACTGCAGAGGGAGGGAGAGTGTGTACATGCACTAGCTCTCTAGACATCCATGGAGGGTTCCCCTGAAGTCTGTGGTTAAGTAACAATGGGTGCACATGTAAGGCCAGAGAAAGAACCTTCAGAAAGGAACAGGATAGAAGGTGGTGGTGATTGTTGGCATGGAGATCAATTTTTGTAATCACCAGCTGGAATGGAAAATCTGTAATAAAAGGGCATCAAGTAACACATTCAGTAAAAGGCAAAAATTAGCCCAAGATTGAAGGTAACTCCTGTCTAGCAGAATCTTAAAAAGACAAAAATGTTTCCAAGATAGTGCAGAAAAAAGCTGTACACAGCTCAAGAATATTTAAAAGAATACAAAATATGTTTCCAAGATAGTTCAGCAAAAAGCTGTACACAGCTCAAGAATATTTAAAAGAATACAAAATATCCAATACTCAACAAGGTAAATTCACAATATTTGGAATCCAATAAAAATGTATGAGGCATGCAGAGAGGTAGGAAAATATAACCCATGTGGAAAAGAAAATTAATAGAAATGATCATTAATTACACTATGATAGAGTTATTATACAAGGACATTAATACAGTTGTATACCATATGTTCAAGATGCTATGGAAAAGCATAAGCATTTAAAGGAGAAAAAAGAAGATATAAAAATGTCTAATTCAAGCTCAGATAAAACAATGGCTAAGGTGAAAATTACACTGAATGAGATTAACAGCAGATTCGACATTGAAGAAGTCAATATCGGCAAACTGAATATGCAGTGATAAAGACTCTCCAAAATCAAACACGGAGAAAGAGACTGAACTGAACAGAGCATCAGTATGCACAGCTTCAACCAGTCCAATATATGTGTTATGCTAGTTCCAAAAAGAGGTGAGAAAAACACATTTGAAGAAATAATAAATAAAAATGTTCTATATCTGATGAACACTCAGATTCAAAAAGCTCAATAAATAAGAAAAATGATAAAGATAACACAAATATACACTAAATGCTTAAAACCAGTGCTAAGAAAAAAATTGAAAAGCATCTACAGAAATCAGATAGCATTATGTACAAAGGAGTGAAAGTAAAATGTCAAAATTCATTCAAGAACCATGCAAACCAGAAAACAGTACATCAGCATTTTCAAGTTCTGAAAGAAAAAAAAACACTGACATCCTAGAATTGCATTCCAAATGAAAATATATTTCAAAATGATGTAGTCTTTAATGCAAAAGAATTAAGTTAAACGCTACCCCACATAAAAATTACCTCAAAATGGACCACAGACATAAATGTAAGAACTCAAAATGGACAACACATATATATGTAAGAACCAAAACTAAATGTAAGAAAGCATAGGTAAATCTTGGAGTAGACAATGACTTTGTAGTTAAGACACCAAAGGCCCAAGCACCAAAAGAAAAAATAATAAAGTAATGAACTTCATCAAATTTAAAACTTTTAAAGGCTACCATCGAAGAAAGTGAAAACACAATCATAGAAGAAAATATTTACAATTCATGTAGTTAGAATATAACTACCTAGAATATATAAGCAATTCTTATTGTTCAATATGAAAAGACAAATGGCAAGAAATTAGAATAGACATTTCTCCAAAGAAAATAGGCAAAAGCCAATAAGCAAATGAAAGGATACCCAGCACCATTAGGGAAATGTACAACCTCAGTGAGATACTACTTCACATCTATTAAGATGGTTATAATAAAAAAGATAATAATAAGTTGGCAAGGATGTGACTCAATGGGATCCCTCACACACTACTGGTAGGAATAGACTACAGACCTAAATGTAGCAGCTAAACCTATACAACTTCTGGAAGAAAATATAAAAAGCTGTTTGGCAGAGACTTTTAAAACTAACTAGCTCTCTCAGTGGTGGTATGCCCCTGAATTCAATCCCCAGTACCAAAAACAACAACAACAACAAACTTTGTCTATTCTATATTCATTGTTATGGAAATGGAAAGATAAGCTGACAGACTAGGACAAAGTATTGGCAAAACATATATCTCTCAAGAGAATGATATCTAGGATATACAAATGATTTTTGCATCTTATTAATAAGAAAAATGACCCAATTTGAAAAGATGGGCAGAAGATTTTTTTCTTCACCAAAGTAGATACAAATATGGTGAATGTGCACATGAAAGGATATCCAACATAAGTTGAAATGTAAATCAAAACTGCAATGTTATTACACATACAGTAAGATGGACAAAATTTAAGACTGATCATAACAAATGTTGACAAAGATGAAGACTATGGTATCTCTCTTAGAACTGCAGAGTATAACATGTAGTACAAACAATGGCACAAACTGTTAGAAAACTGTTTGGCAGTTGCTTTAAAAATTAAATCACATCTGTCGAGATATTTACTCCAGAGAAATAAAAGCATACATCCACACTGAGACTTGTGCACAACTATTCATGGTGGTTTTATTTGTAATAGTCAAAAAATCCCCAATGTTGGACTGTGGGAACATGTCTGTCTTACATGCCTCAGAACCCTTATACTCATATTAAACATATAGTAGGCATTTGATTACTAACTATTCCATGAATGTAGAGATTGATTTTTTTTTACTGTTAATAGAGCTTCTCTTTTATTAAATATAACAGACAAAAGAAAATCACGTATAGCACAATGAATTATCACAAAGTAAACATATCCACTAAACCCTAACCCAGGTCAAGAAATTGGACATCAAATGCACCTTCATGAGCCCTCTCTCATTGCTCCCCTAATTATTCCCTCCGCTCCCCCAGAGTTAGGCAGTATTTTAACTTCTAATAACAAGGATTAGTTTTGCCTGTTTTGTTACTTTATACAGTGCAATCATACACATGTGTTCTTCGGTGTGTGGCTTTTTTAGCTCCATATGTATTTTTATAAGACTTATCGAAGTTGTTGAATGTGAATGTACTTCTTATTTTCATTGCTTAATAATTTTCCACTGTATAAATATAACCTGGTTTACTTAAAAAAAATCCCCAATGTATATCAATAGGAAAATAGATAATAAATTTTGGAAACATACTTAGCAAGAATAAAGAACTATTGATAATAGCAAAAACAGGGAGATTCTGAATGAAATAAACTAGACAAAAAGTAATATGCATTGAAAATTCTTTTTTTTTTGTACTCCCTAGTACAAATATCCAGGGGTGCTCTACTGCTGAGCTACATCCCCAGCCCTTTTATTTTATTTATTCATTTATTATTAATTTTTTTTTGCTATCAGAGATGGAACTCTTGGGAACTCAACCACTGAGCCACAGCCCCAGCCCTCTTTTGTATTTTATTTAGAGATAGGTCCCACTGAGTTACTCAGGGCCTCGTTAAATTACTAAGGTTGGCTTTGAACTCCCAATTCTCCTGTTTCACCATTCTGAGCCGCTGGGATTACAGGTGTGTGCCACCATGCCCAGTTTAGTTTTTATTTTGAAACAGAGTCTGGCTCAGTTCCCCAAGTTTACCTCAAACTTGCGATCCTCCAGCCTCAGCCTCCTGAATATCTGGGATTACAGACTCTGCCACCACCTCCCAGCAGATCCAGTTATATTTAAAGGTAGAAAGTTATAAACCAGGTGAATCCTAGTAAAGGTCTTAATAAAAAAATAATAAAAATAAAAGCACTATGCTTGGTCACAATATGGTAAGTCAGAAAATGACAACAAATATCCATTTTCTGTCAGGTTGACCAGAACAGTATCATTTCTCAATGGATTTCAAAGGGTCTCCTTCCTTCTTTCCCTGCCCTCCCTCCCTCCCTCCCTCCCTTCCTCTCTGAGTTTTGGTGTGTGTGTGTGTGTGTGTGTGTGTGTGTACATCATCTTCTGTGCCAGTGTAAGAGGTTTAGGCAATGGATCAACCTTTACACCTGTGCCTAAGGACCCCAATCTTGGATCTATCTCCAAGGGTGGAGGTGATTCTAGCTCCTCATTATAATCTCGAGAGTGGGAACTCCTAAAAAAATAAATAGGTCTTTCTTGGTAACACCAGTTTCCTCCTTGGTAAGAGTTAGTGTAATGGGCGGGTGGCAAGGGCCCTACCCTGCCGCAAAATAAATGCTAAAATGTATTTTGGTACAAATTGTAAACATTAAAGAGTTAAAAGTAAGAGATGAGTCTTGGGATTTGAGCTAGACCTGGGTAAGTACATAGGATTCAGATTCTAAAAAGAGAATAAAAGGCAAGCGAATTAAACAGCAGAAGAAAGACTCAGCAGAAAGAAGTATGTTTAAAGGACAGTAAGGACACCTCATTTTGCTAAGAGGAAAGGATTCTATAAAGGAAGACATATTTGTGTGCTTAGGTCAGATTATGAAATTCCTTGAAAATCAAGCATAAGGATTTAGACTTAATTGAATAAAAATGCAGAAAGTATTAGACTTTAAGTAAACGGATCATATAACTTAAGTGGAATTTAAACAAGTATCTTGTCCTTAAATCCAGGGAAGATGGAGGTTTAGGCTGGGCATGACCAGTAGGGCTGAGGCATTCCCCACAATTAAAAAGTCATGTCGAAGTGTACTGCACTAATGGAAGTGAGTCATATACAAGGCAAGGTCTTCTGCCAGCATCTACTGTTTGTCTAGCCCTGACAAATATTATTCCACTTTCAACTGTACAAAGAAAGAAACTCAAACATCTGAAATTGCCACTAATATATGGCATGTATATGAGTTCCTGTTTCTGGTTCTGCCTAATTTACCTTGGCATTCTTTCTATGGAGGTCAAATATTTGGTGTGTTGAAATAAATGCAGAACAGATATTGGGGACATGTGGCCTGTACATCTCAGTTTCCACAGTGCACTGTTGGGCTTTATCCATTTAGTTTTCAGAAATATAAATTACTTCCTTACCGGAACAACAGCAGAAGTAAGGAATATAGCCAAAAGGATTGTAGTAAGAGTCAAAAGTCTAATTGTGTGACTATAGGCAAATCATTAAATTTTCTGAGTCTCAGATATTTCATCTATACAAATATGGGTCAAAGTTAAAAATTTTATAGTTCATTTTTTAAGAAGAAAATGAGATAATATATGAAAGATTGCCCATTTATGTGGTTTAAATAATTATACAGCAAAATCCTGGCTGTTACAGCCAATATAGACAATTGACAAAGCAACAAAAGTCTTGGCAATAAATGCTTTCATCACTAAGGAGACATTTTTAGATAGTGCCTACTCTGGAAACTGTCCTCTTCTCACTGAAACAAAGTAAGGCTGATAACATCCTCCCAAAGTGTGCTTGGAAGATCACAAGCACCTCTTGGAGGAGACAGGGAGAGTGGAGGAGAAAATATGTTCTTCGGGATAACATATAGTCTACCAGAGCATACATTGAAGCAAAGCAAGCCCTCCTGAATCTTCAGCATTTTAATTGATGCATGCAGTATAAAATTAGAAACAGGGACTGGGGATGTGGCTCAAGTGGTAGTGTGCTCGCCTGGCATGCGTGTGGCCCGGGTTCGATCCTCAACATCACATACAAACAAAGATGTTGTGTCGGCCTAAAAAACTAAACAATAAATATTAAAATTTCTCTCTCTCTTTCTCTCTCCTCTATCTCTCTCTCTCTCTTTAAAAAAATAAAATAAAATTAGAAACAGGACCATAATCACTATTATGAAGACTATACTCAGTGGGGGACACTGAACAAACACATACATGGGAAAGTAAGTTCTCTGCGATTAGTATGAAAGCTCAGCCTTACCCAAATGCACATGAAATTTGAAATGGTTTGGAATACATAAGAGGACCAGTGAATGACATCAAACCCAAATGATGAAATAGAGAATCTGAACATGATCTTTCTCTTATTTCTCACTGATCCCTTAGAACCACCAATAGAAATATAATATTAACTCTACATGTAAATTAAATTTTCTAGAAGTCATAGTTTAAAAAGACAGACGAGCTTCATTTAATAATGCATTTTACATAATTCAATATATTCAAAATGTCATTCTTTTAACTTGTAATCAAAATAAAAATATAACTGTTATTTTACATTCTTCACAATAAGTCTTTGACATCTGACTTATGGCACATCTCAGTTCAAACTGGGCACATTTAAAGACAGTCACAGCATAAGAAAGTAGGGATTGTAAATTAACACTAGGCCATACCATATACTTGCACTTATTTTAAAAAAAGTCAAGTTTAAAAGTATGTGTTAGGTTTTAAAATATTTTGGGCCAACCTCTCTTGGTACTTACGCAGAAGTGAGAAAAGATGATTGAAGGTATCTCAACATCACTCTTTTTTTTTTTTTTTCACTGAGAGGTTAAGATTTCTGTTGCAATAGCTAGGGATTGCATTGTCATTTCAGATGAATCTCAAGTCTGTAATCAAAAAGTGTAAGTCATCATTAGGTTCCTATACTTGTCATTCTTTTATTATTTTTCATTGTTATCTTAAATATATTTACTTCTTGACAAACATAAAGAAATAAAGAATTATATTTAAATGGATAATAAAACAATTTGATCACATAAAATCCCTTTTCGTTTTAGGTAGACCTACTGGTACAAACAAGTCACCTGGGTGGTCTATTTTTCTTTGGTAACAGGAATTAAACTCAAGGGCTCTAGACCACTGAGCCACATCTCCAGCCCTACATTGTATTTTATTTAGAGATAGGGTCTCACTGAATTGTTTAGGGCCTTACTTTTGCTGAGGCTGGCTTTGAACTCATGATCCTCCTGCCTCAGTCTCCAGAGCCACTGGGATTACAGGCATGCAGCACTGCACCAGGCATCTGCTCTGTTCTCTTACTTAACTGCAACTGTGTTTTCCTTGCAGTTAAGTAAGAGACCTTGGTAGATTGCTTCTTTGCACCAGGGTTTCTTGATAGAACTCTATTGGTACTTTGGTTTGGACTGTTCCTACTAGCTGAAGGTTATATACTATCCATGGGCCTGGCCAAAAAATGTTAGTAGTTTCCTCAGTCACGGTGAAACAACAACAAAATGCCCCCAGGCATTTCTAAACTTCTCTTGATAAGACTAGAATCACTCTCCCAGTTTGAGAGTCACTGCTTGAAACTTTAGTTAAACTCTGATCATTTAACAAAGCATCTTTAGTTGTAAGTATCCTATATTTTGTAGTTTGCAAGTATTCTGTATTTTGTAATTTCTCTTATCAGCTAAAAAGAAAGGATTATAAAATCAACATTTAAGGCCCGGTTTCATGATGCACACTGTAATCCCAGTGGCTCTGGAGGCTGAGGCAGGAGGATCTTGAGTTCAAAGTCACCCTCAGCAATTTAGCAAGGCCTTAAGTAATTTATGGATTCCCTATCTCAAAATAAAAAAAAAATGTAAAAAAGGGCTGGTGATGTGGATCAGTGGTTAAGCACCTAGATTCAATCCCCTGTGCCCATCCTCCACAAATCAACATTTTAAAAACCAGAAGCACTAAAACATCAAAAAAACCCAAAGGCCCTTGTAAACACAACTGACTTTGCTTCAAAGGTTTTTTGCTTTTTGTTTTCCACTTCAAGTTAACACTACCTTTTAAAAAAATCACATTTTTGAATTTATTTTTTCTGACCTCTAAGAGGGATCTTACATTTTTCTACTTCCCTTTCCAAGACTATTTCCTCTTTTGCACTGTGTAATCTTAAATTTAAATCTGAATTAGTTGCATTAATTTTCCTTTGTGTTAATAGTCAAATTATGATACAATTTGAATTATTGAAATGCATATGGAGGGGTTTCTTTTCTTATTTTTAATGAAAACTCATGTTTTTAAAATTAGCACCTAGGGGACTATAGGTGGAGACTTAATATGTAGAGTCATCAGCATGATAATTGTAATTAAATAAACACAAATCAGTTCATGCTAGCTGATTTCATTTACCATTATAATCAGCTTTCTCCTCTATAAAACAGCACAATTAGTCCTAAATTGACATTCACTAAATGTATATTAGAGTTTCAAGGAAAACAATGAAGAGTTAGTGACTATCATAATGATTGAGATGTGTTTTGACATCAGTAATTATTATTATTTTTAAGATGGGGGTACAAGAGTTCTACTCAATACAACCACTATCACTAATGGAGTCCCATTGATGGATTTTTTTGCCATCATAGAAAATAAAAGTCAGCAGGAAACAAATAATCTTTCACTTACAACCAACAAAATGTTTTTTCCTGCTGTTGTTTTCACTACTATGTCAAGAACATCCACGAGTTTTAAAGATGTGCAAAGTTTTAACAGCAAAGTGACTCCTGAGATTGTTAATGGCTACTTTTCAGTTTTATTTGTTCTCACAAGAACAAGGAGGGATAACTATAACTACAAAAAAATTATACCTATTATGAAGGATTTAAAGACTTGTTTGTAAAACTAAGCAAATTTAAAATCTGCTTTCAAAAAAAGCCAAGGCCTGACATTCAACATTTTTTAGCAAATATAAACTTTTTTGATCATTTCCTTTCATGAAAAGTGACACATTTCCTTTTATGAAGCTGCCACCACAGATGCCTGGACTGACACCCACGTGGACATGTGCTAATTTCACTCAAGAGTATAACTCACAAAAGGAAACATCCCCAATGTACCATCTAATTCAGTTTCACAAATTTTCCTGGCCAACTCCTTAAACTGTCAGGAAGAGAATTCAGTCTCTAGGTACAGAATAGGTTTGCTTAGAAGCATAATTTTAGTGAGGACGTTTTCATGTCCCCCTAAAGGATGACAATTCATTCAAGTACAAATAAAATTGGTCATGAAGTATTTCTGGAGTATTGTTCTTGATGTAAAAATAAAAGCATCCAATTGCTTGGAAGACAACCTGACAATGTTACCTTTTAGCACTAGTGGATAACTTAGCAGTGGTTTTGCTAGAGAGTTTGGTGCTCTTCTTCTGCTGGGTGGCAGAAGGTTCTTTCTTCATGATCTTCAGGCTCTGGAGCAGCAGGGTCTTCCTGGTCCGAATTTGAACTGCCACTGCTGGTGCTGGGGCTGTCATCATCGGACATTTGCTTACCACTGGCCATTTGATGAAGTTATCACTTGGAAAACTTTTTTAAAGAGAAAAGAGAAGAGGGAAGAAATGTTAATCTAAGAAATCAATCAACAGCTTTTCCTTATCTTAATATCATTCCCAAATTGTATCTCTATAAAAAGTCTTCAAAAGTGTTCACATTTATTGTATGAATACATTACTGGGGATAGGATGAATCTTACAATGCCAGCTCTCAGGGATTGTCCGAAATCACCCACTCACAATTTTCTCCATTCCTTGGATAATCTATCAATTGTCTACTTTCTCAGAAGGCATGAAAAAGATTTGCCGGGGAACTGAAGGCAAGGAGTATTAACAACATAACTGTAAATAACAGTTTCATAAATAACATTTATGAAATGTTTCATAAATAACATTTATGAAAAAATGTTAAAAAGTCACTACACGTCTAAATATTCACAGACTGACATGGGTCAGAGCTACCAAATTCCCTTTCCCAAAGGAAAACATACCCTGTTAATCGCTCATATGCTTATTTAAGGTGAACATTCCTCTTCTATGCATGTAAAACCTTTAAAAACAACAATGAGAAATTTAAAACTCAACTAACAAGCTGCTCTAGCCTTTTCCACGGCCAGCAGTGAAGATTCATCCAGCCGCCATCATAGGAAAAGCAGAATCCAACCTGCACTTTCGGCAAAGCTCCCCACATCACGAAGGTTCCTTGCTCAATCTTTACATCACGGGGGACATATATATCCAAAATTAACGAAAAGAAGGAGGAATAACGAAGCGGCCGCGGCAGGGAACGAGGCCGAGGCCGCCACCCTGGCTGCCAATATGGCTGCCACCCTCACTCCGACACCGACGCCGACTCCCACCTACCCCGCCCCCCGCCGACACCCCCCCAACCGATGCCGACACCGACACCGACCACCACCCCCCCCAACACGAACCCCGCCCCGCCGACCCCCCTACCCTCGCCGCTGCCTTACCTCGGGGGAATAAAGAAGCGGCCTCGGACAGGAATGAGGCCGAGGCCGCCACCCTGGCCGCCACCCCCACTCTGACGCCGAAGCCGAAGCCCACCCACCCCGCCGACCCCGCCCCCCGCCAACCCCCCCCCCACCGATGCCGACACCGACACCGACCACCACCCCCCCAACCCGAATCCCCCCCCCGCCGAGCCCCCCCACCCCGCGGCTGCCTTACCGCGGGTGAATAACGAAGCAGCCGTGGCCGGGAACGAGGCCGAGGCCGCCACCCTGGCTGCCAATATGGCTGCCACCCTCACTCCGACACCGACACCGACACCGACCCCCCCCAACCGATGCCGACACCGACACCGACCACCACCCCCCCAAACCGAACCCCGCCCCGCCGACCCCCCTCCCCCCGCCGCTGCCTTACCTCGGGGGAATAACGAAGCGGCCTCAGCCGGGAACGAGGCCGAGGCCGCCACCCTGGCTGCCACCCCCACTCCGACGCCGACCCCGCCCCCGCCGACCTCCCCCCACCGATGCCGACACCAACACCAACCACCACCCCACAACCCGAACCCCACCCCCGCCGACCCCCCCCCCCCGCCGCTGCCTTACCTCTGGTGAATAAGGAAGCGGCCGTGGCCGGGAACGAGGGAGGCCGAGGCCGCCACCCTGGCTGCCAATATGGCTGCCACCAACACTCCGACACCGACGCCGACGCCCACCCACCCCGCCGACCCCCCCCAACCGATGCCGACACCGACACCGACCACCACCCCCCCAAACCGAACCCCGCCCCGCCGACCCCCCTCCCCCCGCCGCTGCCTTACCTCGGGGAAATAACGAAGCGGACGCCGCTTGGAACGAGGCCGAGGCCGCCACCCTGGCTGCCATCCTGGCTTCCACCCCCACTCCGACGCCGATACTGCCCCCCCGCCGACCACGCCCCCAGCCGACCCCCCCCACCGATGCCGACACCGACACCGACCACCACCCCCCCAACCCGAACCCCCCCCACGCCGACCCCCCCCCGCCGACCCCCCCCCCCGCCTTACCTCGGGGGAATAACGAAGCGCAGGCGGCCAGGAACGAGGCCAAGGCCGCCACCCTGGCTGCCACCCCAACTCCGACCCCGACGCCCACCCACCCCGCTGACCCCGCCCCCCGCCGACCCCCCCACCGATGCCAACACCGACACCGACCACCACCCAACCAACCCGAACCCCCCGGCCGACCCCCAACCCCTTCTCCGCTGCCTTACCACGGGGAATAACGAAGCAGCAGCGGCTGGAACGAGGCCGAGGCCGCCACCCTGGCTGCCACCCCAACTCCGACGCGGATGCCCACCCACCCCGCACCCCGCCGACCCCCCCACCAATGCCGACACCGAACACCACCCCTCCATCCCGACCCCCCGCCCCGCAGACCCCCCCCCCCCCGCCGCTGCCTTACCCGGGGGAATAAGGAAGCGGCTGCGGCCGGGAACGAGGCTGAGGCCGCCACCCTGGCTGCCACCCCCACTCCGACCCCGACGCCCACCCACCCCGCTGACCCCGCCCCCCGCCGACCCCCCCCACCGATGCCAACACCGACACCGACCACCACCCAACCAACCCGAACCCCCCCGGCCGACCCCCAACCCCTTCTCCGCTGCCTTACCACGGGGAATAACGAAGCAGCAGCGGCTGGAACGAGGCCGAGGCCGCCACCCTGGCTGCCACCCTGGCTGCCACCTCCACTCCGATGCCGACGCCGACGCCCACCCACCCCGCCGACCCCGCCCCCCGCCGACACCCCCCACCGATGCGGACACCGACACTGAACACCACCCCCCCAACCCGACCCCCCCCCGCCGACCCCCCCCGCCGACCCCCCCCACCTATGCCGACACAGAACACCACCCCTCCATCCCGACCCCCCGCCCCGCAGACCCCCCCCCCCCGCCGCTGCCTTACCTGGGGGAATAAGGAAGCGGCTGCGGCCAGGAACGAGGCCGAGGCCGCCACCCTGGCTGCCACCCCCACTCCGACCCCGACGCCCACCCACCCCGCTGACCCCGCCTCCCGCCGACCCCCCCCACCGATGCCGACACCGAACACCACCCCTCCATCCCGACCCCCCGCCCCGCAGACCACCCCCTCCCCCGCCGCTGCCTTACCCGGGGGAATAAGGAAGCGGCTGCGGCCGGGAACGAGGCTGAGGCCGCCACCCTGGCTGCCACCCTGGCTGCCACGCCCACTCCGACCCCGACGCCCACCCACCCCGCTGACCCCGCCCCCCGCCGACCCCCCCCACCGATGCCAACACCGACAACGACCACCACCCAACCAACCCGAACCCCCCCGGCCGACCCCCAACCCCTTCTCCGCTGCCTTACCACGGGGAATAACGAAGCAGCAGCGGCTGGAACGAGGCCGAGGCCGCAACCCTGGCTGCCACGCCCACTCCGACGCCGACGCCCACCCCCCCCCGCCGACCCCCCCTCACCGATGCCGACACCGACACGGACCACCCCCCCAACCCGAACCCCCCCCCGCCAACACCCCCCCCACAGCCGCTGCCTTACCTGGGGGGGGGGGAATAACGAAGCGGCCGCAGCCGGGAACGAGGCCAAGGCCGCCACCCTGGCTGCCACCCCAACTCCGACGCGGACGCCCACCCACCCCGCACCCCGCCGACCCCCCCACCAATGCCGACACCGAACACCACCCCTCCATCCCGACCCCCCGCCCCGCAGACCCCCCCCCCCCGCCGCTGCCTTACCCGGGGGAATAAGGAAGCGGCTGCGGCCGGGAACGAGGCTGAGGCCGCCACCCTGGCTGCCACCCCCACTCCGACCCCGACGCCCACCCACCCCGCTGACCCCGCCCCCCGCCGACCCCCCCCACCGATGCCAACACCGACACCGACCACCACCCAACCAACCCGAACCCCCCCGGCCGACCCCCAACCCCTTCTCCGCTGCCTTACCACGGGGAATAACGAAGCAGCAGCGGCTGGAACGAGGCCGAGGCCGCCACCCTGGCTGCCACCCTGGCTGCCACCTCCACTCCGATGCCGACGCCGACGCCCACCCACCACACCGACCCCGCCCCCCGCCGACCCCCCCCACGGATGCGGACACCGACACTGAACACCACCCCCCCAACCCGACCCCCCCCCCCCCGCGAACCCCCCGCCGCTGCCTTACCTGGGGGAATAAGGAAGCGGCTGCGGCCGGGAACGATGCCAAGGTCGCCACCCTGGCTGCCACGCCCACTCCGACGCCGACCCCGCCCCCCGCCGACCGCCCCCACCGATGCCGACACCGACACCGACCACCACCCCCCCAACCCGACCCCCCCCACGCCGACCCCCAACCCCTCCTCCGCTGCCTTATCACGGGGAATAAGGAAGCGGCACCGGCTGGAACGAGGCCGAGGCCGCCACCCTGCCTGCCACCCTGGCTGCCACCTCCACTCCGATGCCGACGCCGACGCCCACCCACCCCGCCGACCCCGCCCCCCGCCGACACCCCCCACCGATGCGGACACCGACACTGAACACCACCCCCCCAACCCGACCCCCCCCCCGCCGACCCCCCCCGCCGACCCCCCCCACCTATGCCGACACCGAACACCACCCCTCCATCCCGACCCCCCGCCCCGCAGACCCCCCCCCCCCCGCCGCTGCCTTACCTGGGGGAATAAGGAAGCGGCTGCGGCCAGGAACGAGGCCGAGGCCGCCACCCTGGCTGCCACCCCCACTCCGACCCCGACGCCCACCCACCCCGCTGACCCCGCCTCCCGCCGACCCCCCCCACCGATGCCGACACCGAACACCACCCCTCCATCCCGACCCCCCGCCCCGCAGACCACCCCCCCCCGCCGCTGCCTTACCCGGGGGAATAAGGAAGCGGCTGCGGCCGGGAACGAGGCTGAGGCCGCCACCCTGGCTGCCACCCCCACTCCGACCCCGACGCCCACCCACCCCGCTGACCCCGCCCCCCGCCGACCCCCCCCACCGATGCCAACACCGACACCGACCACCACCCAACCAACCCGAACCCCCCCGGCCGACCCCCAACCCCTTCTCCGCTGCCTTACCACGGGGAATAACGAAGCAGCAGCGGCTGGAACGAGGCCGAGGCCGCAACCCTGGCTGCCACGCCCACTCCGACCCCGACGCCCACCCACCCCCGCCGACCCCGCCCCCCGCCGACCCCCCCTCACCGATGCCGACACCGACACGGACCACCCCCCCAACCCGAACCCCCCCGCCAACACCCCCCCCACAGCCGCTGCCTTACCTGGGGGGGGGGGGAATAACGAAGCGGCCGCAGCCGGGAACGAGGCCAAGGCCGCCACCCTGGCTGCCAATATGGCTGCCACCCCCACTCCGACACCGACGCGACGCCCACCCACCCGCCGACCCCGCCCCCCGCCAACCCCCCCCACCGATGCCGACACCGACACCGACCACCACCCCCCCAACCCGAATCCCCCCCCACCGAGCCCCCCCACCCCGCGGCTGCCTTACCGCGGGTGAATAACGAAGCAGCCGTGGCCGGGAACGAGGCCGCCACCCTGGCTGCCAATATGGCTGCCACCCTCACTCCGACACCGACACCGACGCCCACCCACACGGCCGACCCCCCCCAACCTATGCCGACACCGACACCGACCACCACCCCCCCAACCCGAACCCCACCCCCGCCGACCCCCCCCCCCCCGCCGACCCCCCCCCCCGCCGCTGCCTTACCTCTGGTGAATAAGGAAGCGGCCGTGGCCGGGAACGAGGGAGGCCGAGGCCGCCACCCTGGCTGCCAATATGGCTGCCACCAACACTCCGACACCGACGCCGACGCCCACCCACCCCGCCGACCCCCCCCAACCGATGCCGACACCGACACCGACCACCACCCCCCCAAACCGAACCCCGCCACGCCGACCCCCCTCCCCCCGCCGCTGCCTTACCTCGGGGAAATAACGAAGCGGACGCCGCTTGGAACGAGGCCGAGGCCGCCACCCTGGCTGCCATCCTGGCTTCCACCCCCACTCCGACGCCGATACTGCCCCCCCGCCGACCACGCCCCCAGCCGACCCCCCCCACCGATGCCGACACCGACACCGACCACCACCCCCCCAACCCGAACCCCCCCCACGCCGACCCCCCCCCGCCGACCCCCCCCCCCCGCCTTACCTCGGGGGAATAACGAAGCGCAGGCGGCCAGGAACGAGGCCAAGGCCGCCACCCTGGCTGCCACCCCAACTCCGACCCCGACGCCCACCCACCCCGCTGACCCCGCCCCCCGCCGACCCCCCCACCGATGCCAACACCGACACCGACCACCACCCAACCAACCCGAACCCCCCGGCCGACCCCCAACCCCTTCTCCGCTGCCTTACCACGGGGAATAACGAAGCAGCAGCGGCTGGAACGAGGCCGAGGCCGCCACCCTGGCTGCCACCCCAACTCCGACGCGGACGCCCACCCACCCCGCACCCCGCCGACCCCCCCACCAATGCCGACACCGAACACCACCCCTCCATCCCGACCCCCCGCCCCGCAGACCCCCCCCCCCCCGCCGCTGCCTTACCCGGGGGAATAACGAAGCGGCCTCAGACGGGAACGAGGCCGAGGCCGCCACCCTGGCTGCCACCCCCACTCCGACGCCGACCCCGCCCCCGCCGACCTCCCCCCACCGATGCCGACACCGGACACCAACCACCACCCCACAACCCGAACCCCACCCCCGCCGACCCCCCCCCCCGCCGCTGCCTTACCTCTGGTGAATAAGGAAGCGGCCGTGGCCGGGAACGAGGGAGGCCGAGGCCGCCACCCTGGCTGCCAATATGGCTGCCACCAACACTCCGACGCCGACGCCCACCCACCCCGCCGACCCCCCCCACCGATGCCGACACCGACCACCCCCCCCCAACCCAAACCCCAACCCCCACCGACCGCCCCCCCCCCCCCCGCCGCTGCCTTACCTCGGGGAAATAACGAAGCGGACGCCGCTGGGAACGAGGCCGAGGCCGCCACCCTGGCTGCCATCCTGGCTTCCACCCCCACTCCGACGCCGATACTGCCCCCCCGCCGACCACGCCCCCAGCCGACCCCCCCCACCGATGCTGACACCGACACCGACCACCACCCCCCAACCCGACCCCCCCCCCGCCTTACCTCGGGGGAATAAGGAAGCGAAGGCGGCCAGGAACGAGGCCAAGGCCGCCACCCTGGCTGCCACCCCAACTCTGACGCGGACGCCCACCCACCCCGCACCCCGCCGACCCGAACACCACCCCTCCATCCCAACCCCCCGCCCCGCAGACCACCCCCACCCCCGCCGCTGCCTTACCCGGGGAATAAGGAAGCGGCTGCGGCCGGGAACGAGGCTGAGGCCGCCACCCTGGCTGCCACCCTGGCTGCCACGCCCACTCCGACCCCGACGCCCACCCACCCCGCTGACCCCGCCCCCCGCCCGACCCCCCCACCGATGCCAACACCGACACCGACCACCACCCAACCAACCCGAACCCCCCCGGCCGACCCCCAACCCCTTCTCCGCTGCCTTACCACGGGGAATAACGAAGCGGCAGCGGCTGGAACGAGGCCGAGGCCGCCACCCTGGCTGCCACCCTGGCTGCCACCTCCACTCCGATGCCGACGCCGACGCCCACCCACCCCACCGACCCCGCCCCCCGCCGACACTGAACACCACCCCCCCAACCCGACCCCCCCCCCACGAACCCCCTGCCGCTGCCTTACCTGGGGGAATAAGGAAGCGGCTGCGGTCGGGAACGAGGCCAAGGCCGCCACCCTGGCTGCCAATATGGCTGCCACCCCCACTCCGACACAGACGCCGACGACCACCCACCCCCGACACCACTCCACCCGCGACCCCCCCACCGATGCCGACACCGACACCGACCACCACCCCCCCAACCCGAATCCCCCCCCCGCCGAGCCCCCCCACCCCGCGGCTGCCTTACCGCGGGTGAATAACGAAGCGGCCGCAGCCGGGAACGAGGCCAAGGCCGCCACCCTGGCTGCCAATATGGCTGCCACCCTCACTCCGACACCGACACCCACCCACCCTGCCGACCTATGCCGACACCGACACCGACCACCACCCCCCCAACCCGAACCCCGCCCCGCCGACCCCCCCCCCTGCCGCTGCCTTACCTCGGGGGAATAACAAAGCGGCCTCAGCCGGGAACGAGGCCGAGGCCGCCACCCTGGCTGCCAATATGGCTGCCACCCCCACTCCGACACAGACGCCGACGACCACCCACCCCGACGACCACTCACCCCGCCGACCCCCCCCACCGATGCCGACACCGACACCGACCACCACCCCCCCAACCCGAATCCCCCCCCCGCCGAGCCCCCCCACCCCGCGGCTGCCTTACCGCGGGTGAATAACGAAGCGGCCGCAGCCGGGAACGAGGCCAAGGCCGCCACCCTGGCTGCCAATATGGCTGCCACCCTCACTCCGACACCGACACCCACCCACCCTGCCGACCTATGCCGACACCGACACCGACCACCACCCCCCCAACCCGAACCCCGCCCCGCCGACCCCCCCCCCTGCCGCTGCCTTACCTCGGGGGAATAACAAAGCGGCCTCAGCCGGGAACGAGGCCGAGGCCGCCACCCTGGCTGCCAATATGGCTGCCACCAACACTCCGACACTGACCCCGCCCCCGCCGACCTCCCCCCACCTATGCCGACGCCGACACCGACCACCCCCCCCCAACCCAAACCCCAACCCCCACCGACCCCCCCCCCCGCCGCTGCCTTACCTCGGGGAAATAACGAAGCGGACGCCGCTGGGAACGAGGCCGAGGCCGCCACCCTGGCTGCCATCCTGGCTTCCACCCCCACTCCGACGCCGATACTGCCCCCCCGCCGACCACGCCCCCAGCCGACCCCCCCCACCGATGCCGACACCGACACCGACCACCACCCCCCAACCCGACCCCCCCCCGCCGACCCCCCCCCCGCCTTACCTCTGGTGAATAAGGAAGCGGCCGTGGCCGGGAACGAGGGAGGCCGAGACCGCCACCCTGGCTGCCAAGATGGCTGCCACCAACACTCCGACACCGACGCCGACGCCGACACCGACCACCCCCCCCCAACCCAAACCCCAACCCCCACCGACCCCCCCCCCGCCGCTGCCTTACCTCGGGGAAATAACGAAGCGGACGCCGCTGGGAACGAGGCCGAGGCCGCCACCCTGGCTGCCATCCTGGCTTCCACCCCCACTCCGACGCCGATACTGCCCCCCCGCCGACCACGCCCCCAGCCGACCCCCCCCACCGATGCTGACACCGACACCGACCACCACCCCCCCAACCCGAACCCCCCGCCCCCCGCCGCTGCCTTACCTCGGTGGAATAAGGAAGCGGCTGCGGCCGGTAACGAGGCCGATTCCGCCACCCTGACTGCCACCCGCACGCCGACCCCCAATCCCCCGCCTCTGCCTTACCTCGCGGAAATAAGGAAGCGGCGAAGAGGGCGTGGCGAACGAGGCCGAGGCAGCCGCAGCCACCCTGGATGCCACCCCCACGCCGACGCCGACCCGCCCCCCCCGCCGACCCGGACGCCGACCCCCACCCCCCCCCGCCGACGCCGACCCCCACCACCCCAAGCCGACCAACACCACCCCCCCCCCGCCGCTGCCTTATCTTGCGGTAATAAAGAAGCGGCCGCGGCCGGGGATCGAGGCCGAGGCCGCCACCCTGGCTGCCACCCCCACGCCGACTCCCCCTGCCGCTGCCTTACCTCGCGTTAATAACGAAGCGGCCGGGAACGAGGCTGAGGCCGCCACCCCCACGCCGACCCCCACCCCCACGCCGACCCCCACCCCCCGCTGCTGCCTTACCTCGCGGGAACAACGAAGCGCCGCGGCCGGTAAGGAGGCCGAGGCCACCACCCTGGCTGCCACCCTGGCTGCCACCCACACGCCGACCCCGACGCCGACACCGACCAACCCCGCCGACCCCCACCACCCCCCGCCGACCCCGACCCCCGCCGACCCCCCCACCCCCACCCCTGCCGCTGCCTTACCTCGGGGGAATAACGAAGCGGAGAACAAGGCCGTGGCGGCCCGGAACGAGGCCGAGGCGGCCGCAGCCACCCTGGCTGCCATCCCCACGCCGACCCGGACGCCGACCTGGACGCCGACCCCGACGCCGACCCCGCCCCCCGCCGACCCCGCCCCCCGCCGACCCCGCCCCCCGCCGACCCCGCCCCCCGCCGACCCCGACGCCGACCCCGACGCCGACCCGCCCCCCGCCGACCCCGCCCCCCGCCGACCCCGACGCCGACGCCGACCCCCACCCCACCAAGCCGACCACCCCCCCCCCGTGGCTTGGTGGATGGAGCCCAGGAATCATGGGCTAGGCGAGCGCTGACCCGCGCCCAGCCCCGTCCAAGTTCACGAGCATCCAGCACCTAGCACTTGCTCCTGACCACACTGCCCAGGGTCCTCGACACAGGAGCTGACCACTGTGTTGCTGTCGCTGATTTTTTTGCTTTTTCTTGGTCCTGGGATCCAGCCCAGGGCCGCGTGCACGGAGCCACGCCGGTCCCCATGCCCACTCCATCTGCTAGCCAGCCTCCTGCCCCAGGAGGGAGACCCAAGTTAACCAGCTGCAAGGACGAAGGCTAATTTGGGCTCACAGGTTCCTGGACTTGGTCCAGGGTCCCCAGGCCTCCTGTTTGAGCCTGCGGGACAGCACCATGGCAGAGCCCCCTTCTGTCACACCTCATGCTCCCGCCAGGGCCACTATGCCCTTTGAAAGCACATCCCCAAGGACAGTCCTCTCACTAGCACCAACTCCCAGTAGTGCCCCAGAACGGCCACCGAGCCCTTAGGACATGGGCCTCTGGGGGCTTCTAAGATCCATGCTGGCTGGGCACAGTGGTATGGCTTGTCATCCCAGCGGCTCTGGAGGCTGAGGCTGGAGGATCGCAAATTGGAGGCCAGCCTCAGCAACATCGAGGCCCTAAGCAACTCAGGGAGACCCTGTCTCTAAATAAAATCCAAAACAGGGCTGGGGATGGGACTCAGGGGTCGAGGGCCCCTGGGTTCAATTCAGACCCCGTTTTCCCGAGTCTCCGCAGCGCCTTCCTCGCTCTCAGTGAAGACTGAAACGCTCCTTTCGCTCAGTGACAGCGGCCTCCCGATGAGGCTGCTAATGAGTCCTCAGGGAAGCTGCGCGTGCTAATCACACACGGCATACAGCTTAGCGGGCGGGAGCCCGTCCCCAGCCCACGGCTGAAGCCTGGTCCCCCCCTTTCCCTCTCTCATTAACTAATAAACTGTTTGCTTTATCTGATGTCAAAACCGCCTCCTGAGAACCAGTCATTGGGAAAAACACTCAGAGACGTGTGCATCCAGCAGGCACAGCTGTGGACCTGCAGGGTCCGGAGGAGCAAGGACGGGGGGTTCACTCAGCCATGCCTTCCTGACCCTGGGCCTCAGTTTCCCCATCTATGCAATGGGAGGGTTGGACGGGGTCATGGAGTAGTAAAGTTTTACTTAGGGGGCTGGGGTGGAGGTCAGCAGTAGAGGCTCGCCTAGCACGTGTGAGGCCCTGGGTTCGATTCTCAGCACCGCGTGTAAATAAACAAGTAAGATAAAGGTTTGTGTCCATCGACAACTAAACATAAATTATTTAAAATAATTAGAATATATAAAGGCTCATCAGCAACTAACTCTATATAAAAACATCAAATAGTAGCCTCCATCAGTTTGCTCTGTGGGTGTAATAAGCTCCAGCACAGTCATGAGCAAACATGGTGCTCAATCATTGTCAAATCTTCTACCATCCTTTCCCAGAGGGGTCCAACACAGTCCACAAATCCATATCAATCAGGAGACGGGCATGTCGGCTCATGGCTGTCATCCCAGCAGCTCGGGAGGATGAGACAGGAGGATCAAAAGTTGGAGGCCAGCCTCAGCAACTGATTGAGGCCCTGAGCAACTCAGCGAGACCCTGTCTGTAAATAAAATGCAAAATAGGGCTGGGGACGGGGCTCCGTGGTCCAGGGCCCCTGAGTTCAATCCCTGGTGCCAATATATATATAAATCCATGAACCAGGAAGAGATGCCAACCCACGAGAGCCCTGACCTTGAGTCTTCACCCACCTTCAGCACCATCTACCTGTGACACTATAGCTCCTCACAGGTGGCCTCTGTCCCTCCAACCTTTGGTTCTGGATTCAGACGCATGGCTCCCATTGTCCAGTTGAATGAGGACAACATGCCCCTCCCGGCCTCACCCTCCAGAGGTGACCAGTGTTTCCACACATTCTCTGGCACCTTGGTCGTCACCATGGGAGACAGGAGGAGGAGGGACACATGGGCAAGGTGCTCTCAGCTGAAACTCGGCCTGAATGTCAGCTGACACCAGATATTGATTTGGGGGAGACATTTGTTACACGGCGATAGTTAACTGATACATCGAATGCTAAGCCGGGCACGTGAAGCTGTTTTAGATCTCTCTTTGGCTCTGACAAAGAAATAGCTTAAAAAAATAAACATTTGGATGGAGAGCAGATAGCGCTCAGAGGGAAACAGGAATGATCAATAAACAAATAAAAGCTTATCCTTTTTTGTACCATCAAGGAATTTAAATCACTCATAAAATTCTAATTTCCATCTACCAAACCAGTAAAGATAAACACACACATATGGTGATATTGTGTGTTGGCAAGAGTGGTAGAAACAAAATCTCGTCCCCAGCTGGTGGGTGTGCAGACTGATACAATGCTTTGCAAATGTGGTAGCATCTACCAAATTGGTAATGGGCATGTGCCATGACCCAGTAATTCTACTTCTAGAGAAACTCCCGCCTCTGCACCTCTATTAGTCAGCTTTGCATTACTGTAATGGATTACCTGAGAAAATTGACTTATAAAGAAAAAAGGTTTATTTGGGCCCATGGTTCTGGAGGGCCCAGGCCAAGATGGAATGGCTTCCTGGTTACATCATGAGTTCAAAAGCAAAGAGAGAGGATAGACAGGGTCCCACAGTCCCTTTTTAAAAAATTATTTTCTTTTAATTGTAGTTGGATGCAATACCTTTAATTAATTAATCTATTTTTATGTGGTGCTGAGGATTGAACCCAGGGCCTCACATGGGCTAGGCGAGCACTCTACCACTGAGCCCCAGCCCCAACCCTATAAAATAACTTTATGGGAAAATTCTCTTAGAAATTATTTTCTTGCTGGGCACGGGGGGTGCACACCTGTCACCCCAGCAACTCGGGAGGCTGAGGCAGGAGGATTGAAAGCTCAGCGACTTAGCGAGGCTCTGTCTCAAAATTGAAAAAAATAAATTAAAAGGGGCTGGGGAGGTGGCCGTGACGTGAGAGCATTTTTTCTTAGGAAAATAATTTTTCTTTTTCTTTTATTTCTTGGTACCAGGGATTGAACCCAGGGGTGCTTAAGCACGGAGCCCCATCCCCAGCCCTTTTTAGATTTTATTTAGAGACAGGGTCTCGCTGAGTTGCCTCAGCGCCTCACTAAGTGGCTGAGGCTGGCTTTGAACTTGGGATCCTCCTGCCTCAGCCTCCGGGCCACTGGGATGACAGGTGAGCGTCACCTGATGAAATATTTTTTTTCTTATAAAAACTTTGGGGCTGGGGCTGTGACTCAGAGGCAGAGTGCTTGCCTCACAGGTGTGAGGCACTTGGCCTGGCCTCGAGGCTGGGCTGCTGACCAGGCCTCCCTGCCTCCTCAGGCACGAGGCACGTCCTGGGCCGGCCCTGTGCCAGGTCACAGAGGGAACCTCCCGCCTGGAGGGGACGTGGGATGGCGAGTGCAGGCGGGTGGAGGGGCAGCCCTGCTGCCCAGGAGTCTGAGCGGGGCCCCTTCCCTGGGAGGCCCCTGTGACCCCAGCAGTTCCGCTCCCCACCCCCATCCGGGAGTGGGCAGGAGGCAGGGCTGGTCCCTCAGACCCTCCAGCCTGGCTGCTTGGCCTGGGCGCTTGCCCACTCTGACCCTCAGTCTTCTCCTCTGTGAAATGGGCCAGGGGAGGCGGTAGGGCAGCACTCAGCCCGGGGACAGACCCAGCCCAGGAGGAGGACGGTGGCACCCCAGCTGCTGTTCTGAAGGAGGCCGTGGGGAAGCCAGAGAGGGCTCCCGGGACTGGCTGCCAGGTGGGCGCCAGGTGAGGACACCATCTTTCCGCCAGATGTCCATGGTCACTTCTGCTCACCGTGACCACCACGTGGTCACCTGTTGACGTCTAGCGGCAAAGAGGGTGGGGAACCAGGTGGCCTGGGGATCTTGGCTCAGCTCCAAGGCAGGTGGAGCTCAGACCCTTGGGAAGAAATGGGGATGGACCTCAGGGACAGTGGGCAGCAGAGGCCCCTTGGCCAGGCGGGGAGCAGGAGGGCCCAGGAGCTGCCGAGGGTCGGGGGCGAGGAGGGCAGCGTGGCCGGGGGTGTCCAGGCCATGGAGATCAGCAGGGGCCAAGCAGGCAGGGGCCATGGCAAGGGGACATGCTCAGTTGACATTGGATGACGTGGTGGCAGAAGGGCAGGCCCGTCCCCCCGCACAGAGCCGCTGGCTCCTGTCCCCAGCTGGGTTCCCTAAGGAAGGGTACCCTGGCCACAGTGGCCTGGGCTCGCCTGGGCTCCGGCGACAGGACGCGGGCAGCCCCGCAGTGACCACAGCCCTCGTGAGAACAACCACAGAACTTTATTGACCACACCAGGAGCCGGGCTCCGCGACATCCAGGTCGTCAGTGTGAGCTCAAGTAACAGGCAAGGCACAAAGGTCTCCGTCCCCAGCTGCAGAGCAGTCAGTGCTGTTCCCAGCCCCACGGTGGGCCTCAGAGGCTGAGCACTCAGCAGACACGTGGCGTGCAGGTGTGGCTGGCTCCAGGCGCACGGTGCACAGCCTGGATCCAGGGCCTGCCCTCCCTGGCCCCAGACCTGGAGGGGGCACTGGGCACAGCAGGGTCTGAGCTGTCCTCTGGTGGAGTCCCCTCCTGGAGGGCAGGTCCTGGGTGGCCGCCCAGCCTCCTCGAGGCCAGGGTGGGCTCGGGGCCTCCAGGAGGCTGCCCGGCAGCAGTGCGGGGCAGGGGAGGGGATCTCAGGCAGGAGGGGACACCGTGGCGGGGGGACACTGCAGCTGGGGGACACTGCAGCTGGGGGACACCGCAGCTGTGTCTGGCTCGGGTGGGCCGAGGTATTGAGCGTGGCACAGGAGCGGCAGGGACGCTGGGTCTCTGTGCTAAAGGGACAGCAGAAGGCCCCATGGGGGCTCAAGGACACTCCAGGGACAGGCTCAGGCTGTCCTGGGGGGCAGAGGTCACGCGGAACCAGGAGTTTCTACAAAGACGCAGAGCCACTGTCACAGTGGCCCCCGGAGGGGACGGAGCCGCCCTGGGTGCTTGGCTCTGGGCTCAGGCGTCCAACTGGCTCGGCTCCTGGTCGTGGCTGGGGACAGTTCCTGAGGTAGGCGGGGCTGGCCCAGGACACTGCTGTCCCCGGCCTGTCGTAGCAGCAGCCACAGGGAGAGTCTTCACGGGGAGGAGACACACAGGCCAGGCGCCCCACAAGCCCCAGCGTCACCAGAGAGCCCTTCCCTGAGACCACGAGGGTGACACACGGGTGACTCGCCTTGCCACGGCCCAAGGTTCTGAGGACGCAGCGCTTTTTAGCGGCAAGGAATACAAACACGAGGGTGTACGGGCTCCTGGTGGCCGCACGGAGTGGGCCGCGGGGCTCGAAGGAGGAGGGACACAGCACACTGACCGCGGGCTCCTACCCACGGGGCGCTCAGGAGCTAGTGGGAGGCGTAGGCTGGGCTCCAGAGCCCCAAGCGGGGGCTGCCTCTGCGACCAGGAGGCAAGGCATGGAAGGAGGCCGGAGAGGAGGCCGCTGGATCTAGGGAGGAGGGAGAGAGAGAGTGAGCAAGGGACCCTCTGGGGGAGTAGACGTGTCTTCAACCCTCTTAAGCCAAAAGAAGCATTTATGAAGTGCCTGCTGCATGCCTAGGACACTTTCCTGATGAGGCCTGAGGCCTCCAGGAGGCAGCAAAGGGAGATCCTCAGGGGTATGATGTGGAGAGGGCGGTCATTGAGATTGTGCAGTGCCCAACCTGTGCAGCTGTGCAGGGTGCCCCTGTGTCTCCTGTTCCTACTCAGGGGGCTCACCCCCTGTAAAGGGAGCCCCTGGGTTATTTCCCCACTAACCCTCTGGGGTGTGGACAGGCTTCCAGGGGTCCCTGGGTTTTTGGAAGAGGATGTACTTCTGTAGACAGAAGCACTCTTCCAGGTGGGAAGAGGTGAGAGCCTACCGCAGGTATGGCTGTAAGGGAAGTGTGTCATCGAGAGCTCGGTGGCTCTCCTAGGTCCCGCGTCACAGGTGAGAGGCGTGGCAGGGCAGGGGCTGTGATTCCAGGGGCCAGGACATGTGTGGCATCTTACTTCCAAGGAAAATGCTTCTCTCTATGAAACTCTGCCCTCGTTCAAAAAGTCCAGTCCCCAGCCTCCACCCGCGGCTGCCCAGGGCCAAGCCTGGATGGGGGCCCCTGGGCGGCCAAGGGGAGCCTGGACCCAGAAAGGGGTGCCGTGAACAGCTGCACAGGATGGGCACTGCAACCCCGTTAGATGGTGCTCCCAAAAGGATGTGCCTCTGGAGGCCTGTGGGGTCACCAGGCCTGTAGGGCCACCAGGTCTCAGGTCCCTCGGAGACGGAGGGGTTTTCAAAGGAATAGGCTTTGCCCTTTCTCCCTCTGGGGGACCCCTCAGGACTGCCCGGACCCCCCGCCTGACTTGGGTCCCACGAGGCAGTCCCAGAGTGGACACCTGGGCCAGCATGGGCAGGAGCCCGGGGCTGTCCCCCCACACCCCCACAGCCCGGCCCCGGGGCTCAGGGACCCCCCAGTCTGCCCATGGCGGGGACTACTCACAGTGGGGACTGTGCCCAGGGCTGGCTCGGGGCGTGAGGACCACGGGGCCAGTGAGCTCCCGGGGCCCATAGACCGTGTGGTAGGCTGCGAGGGCAGGCGGGTCAGCGTGGTCAGTACGGTCAGCAAGGGTAGGGCAGGCGGCACCCCCGCGACACCCCACGGCACCCCCCGGCTCACCTATGACGGTGACGGCCGTCCCGGCCAGCAGGGTGAAGAGCGAGAAGAACAGGGCCTGGTAGGAGTCCAGGAGGTGCTGGAAGAGACCGGCCCCGTCTGCGCGGGGACACCGTCAGCAAGGCCAGGCCAGGGCCACCCCAGGCCCCCGCCAGCCCCGCCCATCTGGAGGGTGGCCTGCCAGTGTCTGCCGGCCCCAGGATGCCCAGCAGGGCCACCAGGGCAGGGGACCCGCTCAGAGTCCACCCTGCGTCCCCTCTAGGTGGGAGGTTTCCCGTGGTGACCTGGCCCAGGGCCGGCCCAGGACGCACCTCGTGGCTGAGGAGGCAGGGAGGCAAGGAGGCCAGGAGTCCAGCCTCGAGGCCCGGCCAGCTGGGGAGACCCGTGGGAAGCCGAGCCATCGTCACGCTGCCCATGACAGGCGGCTCTGGCAATGGTGTCCGGGGACAAGAGGGTCGAGGGGTTTGGGAGCCAGAAATGGCTCAGGAGGGCGGGTCCCAGGAGGGGAGGACGCTGGCCAGGGCCCCCCGGGAGGAGGATGCTGTGGCCGGAGTGGGGGCCGTGGGGGGTCACAGGTGGACAAGAAGCCAGGGCCTGTGGGGTCCCATGGCCACTGACCCCGACTCTGGATAAAACACTGGGGGGGGGGGGTCGCAGGGGCCGGAGTTCAGTCCTCGGTACCCAAAAAAGGTGACTGTCACCTCGAGGGACACCCTGCACTTAGGACCCTCCAAGTCTGCATCTGACCACAGGTTTCCACTGACCCCCGAGACCACGCTGGCCGTCCCTGCCCCTGCCCCCCAGGTCCCTCCCGTGACGTCCCGTCCCGACACTCACAAGGACCAGCCCCACAGCGATCCAGCACCAGGGCCACCGTCACCGGGATGGTGAGGGCCTGGTTAGTGGCAGGGCTGGAGAAGGTCAGGGCGGTGGACAGAGGGCCCTGGCTGCCCGCCCTGGGGTCCGAGACGCCGACCGTGTAGGTGATGAAACTGGGCAGCCCTGGTGGCACCGCACAGGACGGACTCCCAGGAGGGCCCTGGGCCAGGCTGGACAGTGGTGAGCCAGGCCATGACCACCGGGCAGCCCAAGGCGGTGGGCAGAGCCCCTCAGCCCTGGCTCACCCAGTGTGACGTCGAAGTCCGGCTCGGCCGAGAACACGTCTGTCACTGGGAGGTCGAAGACGTCTTGCTGGAACCGAAGATGGCAGCTGAGGAGGGCCTCGGGCCCCAGAGCCGGGATGGCCGCCCTCTGGGCCGCGGAGCACTCGCCTGCAGACGAGCGGAGTCAGGAGGCCTGGCCAGCGGCCACCACACCCGGCCACCCAAGGCCAGGGACAGGTGGGCCCCAGGGAGGCGAAGGTGTCGGCCAGGAGCAGAGTGTCCCCTGGGTGGGAACAGCTGGCCAGGCGCAGCTTGGAGGCAGAGCACCTGCCCAGCCGTGGGGTCCTAGGCTCTGGGTGGCCTCTGGGTTCAGGGACACTGGGAGCCACCTCCCCACGGCATGTACCTCTCAGGTTAGAGCTTCTGTCTCCCACGGTGACGGTCACTCTGGAGGCTGTGGCCTCCTGGAAGCTGGCCTGGGCCGTGTGGACACGCCGGGCCACGCTCCTCTGGGGGACACTGACCACGATCTGTGGAGGGCGAGGCAGCTGGTGAAGAGCCGCCCGCTGGCCATCCATGCTGGGCCCCCCGTGACCCCTCCTGAGCCTGCGGCCTGAGGACACCTGGCCCCAGGTGACAACAGGACCAAGGCCTGTCCACCCGGCCAGCACAGTGTACACTCAGTCCGCTGGACCTCATGACCCGGCCTGCGCCCCTCTCGACCTCATGGCACCTGTGACACCCAGATGACACACCAGTCAGGAGCTCCTGACCTGACCTCGCAGCCAAGAGGACCCACGTTAGTCTCCTGTCCTTTACTTGGAGTCATCAACCCCCACTGAAGGCCACAGGCAGAGGCCACACTGACCCCAGAGCCCAGGCACTGCCTCCTTCCAGGTCCCCAGGGGCCAGCTGGACAGGGCTGACCACCACAGCCCCGGACAGCACTCCTGGCCCTGGCTCCGCCCCAGTCCGTGTCCCACTTGATGCCTGTGGCTGGGCCTCGTCCCCAGCCCTGCGCCCAGCCCGTGCCCACCCACCCTCGGGGACACAGGAGGCCCCAGGTTTCCTGGCAGCCCCACATGGAGGTGCGACCCCACCTGGACCCCCTGTGACCCCCACTGTGGTGCCCACCCCCTGCCCCGGCTCCCCTCAGGAAGGGCCGTGGGCGCCTGGTCAGCCACGTGGACGGGGTCACCCCAGCCCTGCTCCCTGAGGCCACCTGCGCTCAGCCGCGGGACCAGATGCCCAGACCTCACACCTCCAGGATCTGACCAGAGACCGGCCAGGCCCAGGACGTGCAGCCCTCCTTCCAGCAGCCACCCAGGGCCCTGCGCCCCGGGACCTGCCTGCTGGGCCCTTCCAGGAGGCAGGACACGCCCAGTCCTTGGCCACCCAGGCGTGGCACTAATGTGCCACCGGGGTCCACGCTGACCTGTCCTCAGCCGGACAGAAACACGGAGCCAAAGGGTTGCTGCCTCTAGAAGGCTCTGAAGGTGACCTTGTGGCTTCACTCTGTTGGTGACGTCACATCATTGAGCTTCCCTTGGTGGCCTCAGGTGGCCTCGGTGGCCTCAGGCAGCTCAGGTGGCCTCGGTGACTCAGGCGGCCTCGGTGGCCTGCGTGTCTTTCTAAGATTCCCCTGAGAGGAGCGGCCTCTGGGGAGGAGGCCCGGGGGTCTTGTCCCCCCTGAACAGCACAGCATGGTCACAGGGCACACAGTGCTTCCCTGCTGTCACCAGCCACCCGGGGACGACTCAGAGCGGACGCAGGGCTGCACAGGCCACAGGTCACACTGTGCCGTAGCACGTGAGGGACCTGACTGAGCACCTGCAGGTTTGGGGACCCAGGTCCTGGCCGACCCCTGGACACACGGTACTGGTTTAAAGGACAGGCGTTCCCAGCCACAGGCCGGGGCGCCGCTGCCCGCGGAGGGTGGGCCAGGCCCGGCGCCCACTGCCCTACCTCCTTTTAGGTCCTCAGGTGCCCGGAGACCTCGTAGTGCACCGTCACGGACCCCGCGTCCCGGGCCACGGCCACCCCCGTCTTGGGGTCGACCTGGAGGATGCTGTCGGCTGAAGAGCTCCAGGTTCCTGGGGCACCTGGGAGGAGAGGCCCCATGTCACCCGTCCCCCCCCCCCACAGAGGACCGGCCGCCCATGACCTCTTCCTGACCCCTGCCCACGAGGGGCCTTGTGGTTCAGCCTCCCTGCCCGCCTCCGTGGCCACGTCCTGGTGGCCCCTTCTGGCACACCTGCTCTATGGACTGTGGCTGCCCAGCAGACCGTCCCCAGGGGTGCCGTCACCAGGGGAACTGTCCCCAGGGCCACCCTCCCCAGGCGCCCACTAGGGAGTGGCCCTGCTACCAGGCAGGTACATCTCCAAAGCCAACATGGCCTATGTGGCCCTCTGGTGGCCTTCCTGACCCCTTCAGGGCACCCCAGGGTCCCCCTCCCACCCTGGCAGGCGCGGTGACCCCGAGACCGCCCTGGTTGGCTCTCTCACCCTTGGGGCCCATGAGCGCAGTGGCCAGGCAGAGGACATCCCCGACCACCACGGTGCCGGGCAGCTCTGGAGCGATGGCCGGCAGGACGGGCAGCGGCACGTAGTCGGAGAGGCCAGGGTGCTTGGGGTCCCACACGCGCAGCAGCGTCAGGCCCACGCTGACCGTGCGCAGTACGCAGATGTTGGTGGTGCCCTTGGTGACCTGCACGAAGTCCTCTCTGGGGACAGGGAGGCGCTCAGCTGGAGGGAGTCCCAGGGCTTCGCAGGCCTCCTCACGCCTTGCAGGACAGAGGCCACAGCCCCTGGCCACCCAGGGCCAGCACCGCCACCCCACACCCAGAAGGGAAGCCGCGGCCAGGAGGAGAGTGACCCCCAGAGAAGGCCTCTGCTGTGGGACAGCCTCGCCACGTCCCCTCTGTGCACCGGTGACACTGTGCCTGCCACGTGGCGTGACGGGCGCGCTAAACGGCTGGCGCTTAGAGAGCAGCTGGTGCCCGTGTCTCCTAAGGCCCCACTCTGCCAGCTCGGCCACCGGCCGTGGGAAGCCCAGGCTGCAGTGGTCACCACCGGCAGGATGCTCCCTCTGCTCCCCCAGACCCTGGAGACGGTCTGCTCCCTCCGCCAGGCAAGGTGGCCCCTCCCTGGGAAACCACGAGTGACCCCAAAATAAAAACAGATTTGAATTGGACAGCACTGGGTCCTGTTGGTGGCTGAGCCCAAGTCCCCACCTGTCGCCACACCGGGTGGAACCAGGGGCACCCCGGGTGGGGCTGTGACAACAGTGTCACCCACACCCTACCTGTTGGTGGCAAAGCTGAGGACCGAAGTGTGCGCGTGGAAGACGTCTCCAAAGTGGTCGTGGAAGTGGACGGTGAAGGTCACGGTCATCCCCAGAGGCAGGGCCGCCAGGGCCTCCTTGTCCTGGGTGTGCAGGACCAGGCTCATGGACATCCTCAGGTAGGAGATGGGGGACACCTGGAGGACAGGGGCAATACGATGACACCCTTGAGCCGGGGACGGGCCTCCAGAGCGCCAGGCCTATGACCCAGTTCCCGCCTCCAACCGTGCAGGCCAAGTCCCCCGGGTGCCACCCAGGACACCCACATCAGGACCTGGAGAGACCAGAGTGCTGTGCTCGTTGCTTAAGCACCACCGGCTGTCACCTGGCTCTTGGGGCACGTGAGGCGGGAACAATGCCCCTTGGGTCAGAGAGGAGCCCCAGGTGACGGAGGAACCCGAGTCCCATAAATCGCAACTCAACAAATCTCTCTGGATCCCAGGCAGAAACCTCCTGGTCACAAAGCCACCCCTCCCCAGTCCAAAGTCACCGCAAAGTCCCGGGAGGCAGTGGCTGGTATAGTTAGCGCTCAGCACGTGCGTGCTGAAACAGGATGAGCACTTAGCCACTTTCATGAGCTTGAAAGTATCGTGGGGGGTCCCTGGCAAGTGCACCGTGTTTGGTCAAGGATTGACCTCGCTCTTCCCTGGGTGGCCCCCGCAGGGGCTCCACTCCCAGGGGTGGCCACGTTAGGGATCAGGCACGTCAGGCAGTGTACCCTTGGGCCGGGGGGACGGGGCACCAGCCCTGGGCCCCCGGGCTGATCCAGGCCCTCATTGGACTTGTTTCCCATCTATGAAACAAGGTGGGTGGAATCGGTGACCTCTTGGGGTCTTTGGCTCCAACGGCCACACACCTGCCCAGGATTTGTCCCTGGGTGACTCTTACGTAAATCCCTACCCACGGTTTACAGCTGGAGAGTGAACACATACTTTTTTTTTTTTGGGTACTGGGAAACTGAACCCAGAGGTGCTTAACCCCTGAGCTCCATCCCCAGCCCTTTTTGTATTTTATTTAGAGATAGGATCTCCCTGAGTCGCTCAGGGCCTTGCTAAGTTGCTGAGGCTGGCCTCCAACTGGCGATCCTCCTGCCTCAGCCTCCTGAGCTCCCGGGATCACAGATGTGCACCGCAGGCCCCCGGCTGGGTGAACCAGTTTTACACCAGAAAGAGGAAAAACGTGCCTCTGAGCTTTAGATTTTGTTATCCCAAACAGGGCCAAGTGCCACCCACCTTCACGGCAATGATGATGGTCTGGTTGGCCCCGAAAGGCTCCTGAGCGGTCACTTTGACAGTGGACGTCCCGATCACAGAGCCGGACACCAGGAAGCCCCTCTCATCGGCATGCACGACGGGAACCTTCTCAGGCCCCTCCAGGACACGGTAGCAAAGAGCCGCAGCACCGTCCCTTGGGGAAGAAGACATCTGTTTCTGCAGATGGCTGCGGGGGTGGGGGACGGCCCTGGTCGATGCCTCGAGATCGACCATCTGCCTGCAGTGCAGCGTGTGCTGTCGCCGTCTGCAGCCTCGTCAGCCACCCCCAGGAGACCTAAGCCAGAAAGCCTGTGGCTCTGAAGACAACGTGGCCACGCACTCCTCAGAGTGGCCGTGGGGTCAGCGGGCAGCGGGCGACAGACCCTGAGGACGGTTGCATCAGCGACACGGTCATTTATGGGTAAAGATGGCTTCTGCAGCTAACGGTCACTGAGGTCAGGCCGCCTGGTGCGGTGGAGAGTGCGGGGCGGGGGCAGGACTGGGGCGGGGACAGGACCCTGGTGGGGACAGGATCCAGGTGGGGACAGGTCCGAGGTGGTCTAGAGCTTCCTCCGCCTTCTCTCTGGCCTCGGTTTCGTCAGCTCTGAAAGGGGAGGCCGAGTGCCCCGTCCTATTTCTGGGGCTGCTCACTGGACCCTGAGAGGGGTCACGGACAGCGTCAGCAGGCACTGAGCCAGGGGACGTCCTGTGGTGTCCTGTGCCCTCTCCTCTGCGGCCAGCCCTCCAGGTGATCTGGGCCGCGGCTCCCCTAAATCTGGGGGCCAGCAGCTCTTACTTGAGCCCTGGCTTGGCCGTGTGGCCCCTTTCTTGGTGGGCTCCTGCAGGACGCCTGCTGTCACCTGATGTCACCTCGTGCCATCCACCTCTGCCTGCATTCCTGGGGCCTAGCACAGTGCTGGGCACTGAGTTACTTCCGGCTGAACACTCCCTGGGTGTGCGTTCATAAAACATGGAACTCGGCCCCCGGGCCCTTAGCAACTGCCACTTAAGCGCAAATGCTCCTTAGGAAAAGTGTCCCTGTCCCTGTGAGGGTCAGGTGGGAATAATCACATCTGCTCAGAACCTTTAAAGATGCACTTTTCGGACGTTAATGTGCATGGCCACCGCCCAGGGACCTCATTACAGGGCAGCTTTGTCCTTGCGGGTCTGGGCAGGGCTGCGAGGCGCACTTGACCTGGTCCCAGGTGAGGCCGCTCTGGTTAATTCATGGGCCCCGCTTCTGAGTCATTTGAAATATTTAACAGTCCAAGTTGGAACTTGTTCCCCTTTTCAACCCCGAGCTTCCCCCGTGAGTGGGAGATGTTTCTAGGCTGCGGTAGGAGGGCGGCCCCGGAGGAGGCCAGAGATGGGCAGTGGCCGCCCAGACCCAGCCCAGTGCCCAGAAGGCCCCGTGGTGTCCAGATGGGCATGGGGGGGCAGCTCCCAGCCCTGCTGTGAACAGGAGCCGGGACACGTACCTGTTTGTCTGGAGCTTGATAAACGAGTTGGGGGACATTAATATTTGTTCTGCTTCTATCTCGGGGTTCAGCAGCCGCAGCTTCTCGAAAACCTGGGAAAGAGGGTGAGCTGGGTCTCCCACGGCACGCCTGAATCCCCTTATCCACAAGTGGGGGCTGGGGGCCAGGACGAGACCAACGGCAGACTATCTGCCCCATGGCTGGGGACACGATGGGGCTGGTGGCCCAGCCCAGGAGCAGCAGCTGTCTGCACCCCGTGGGAGCTGGGCCACCCGGCTTCACCCTCGGCCTCGGCCTCGGCCCCCATCACAGGAGACTCCACAGCAGGGAGATCAGGCCCGGCGTCCTGCTCGGGGGACCCCCGCCACTGAGACATCCTGTCCCTGTCACCATCTCAGAACAAGCCTCTCTCTCTGCTGTGGCCCATCCGGCTCCGTCCCCTCTGCCATGCTCGAGGGCTCCCGGAGGACACAGGGGCAGCAGGACTCCTAGGGAGCCCACCGCCTACATTCCCTCTCCAGACCACATAGGGCAGCTGGCTCCCTGCCCTCCAGGCAGCTGGTCCTGTGTCATGAGGCCCCACCCAAGGCCTGACCCCTGACCACAAGCAGGGCCCCTGACCACCTAAGCAGGCTCCGCCTTCCCCTGAGTAGGCTCCACCCTCCCCTGAGCAGGCCCCACCCTCCCCTGAACCAGGCCCCACCCTCCCCTGAGCAGACTCCACCCTCCCCCTGAGCAGGCCCTGCCCTCCCCTGAGCAGGCCTCACCTTCCCATGGGCAGGCTCCGCCCTCCCCTGAGCAGGCTCCACCCTCCCCTGAGCAGGCTCCACCCTCCCCTGAGCAGACTCCACCCTCCCCTGAGCAGGCTCCCCCCTCCCCTGAGCAGACTCCACCCTCCCCTGAGCAGGCCCCACCCTCCCCTGAGCAGGCTCCGCCCTCCCCTGAGCAGACTCCACCCTCCCCTGAGCAGGCTCCGCCCTCCCCTGAGCAGGCTCCACCCTCCCCTGAGCAGGCTCCACCCTCCCCTGAGCAGGCCCCGCCCTCTCCTGAACTAGGCCCAGCTGCTGTTCCTGGAACCCACAGGCTGTTCCCGGTCACCAGGCCTTTGCTGCTCAGATCTGCAGCCAACCCTGCCACCGGCAGAGTCCCTCCATGCAGTCTGGCGACACCACCCTTGGGCTCCCCCCAGGGTGACACACACCCCCTCTGCCCGTCCTCCCCAGGCAGGCGCAGCCCCTCAGTGCAGCGAGGGTCCCCCACACCAGGGGCCCAGGAGCTCTGGGCCAGGCCCCTGCGCTGTCTGCTGCCCTCACGGCTGTGTCCCGTCAGTACCTGGACCTGGATCTCGTCCGAGAGCTCCTTGGCAAGGCCGTGCAGCTGTCCCGCCGAGGGGTCCAGGGCCTTGACCACCACCCTCAGCCCCGTGCGGCCCTTGGCCCGGCCCAGCAGGCTCATGGCGAAGTTGTACTGCGAGGGCAGCTGGACGGACGCCTGAAGGCAGAGAGCGGGCTCAGGGACGGGCCTGGGGGCACCCTCTTCCCCAAGGCCACTGCCCTCGGCCGGGGTCAGATCTGCTGACCCAGGGCCACACAGACGGCAGTCACCCACACAAGGCCACCGGCCACTCTGCATGGTGCCTGGGACGCGGGGTCACTGAGCGGGGCCTGGAGCCCTGTGTGTGCGTGGGAGTGTTATGTGGGGGCTGCTGGGTTTTGTGGGGTCCCCCACAGGGCCCACTGCAGGACGTCTGTGATAAGCCACAGTGTGTCCTGCAGCGGGCCCTGTGTCCCCTGCCCTGGGACAGGCCCCCGGGGCGATGAGGCCGCCCGCCCTCCGGGAGGCAGGCTGGGCCCTACCTCGTGGTGCCGTCCGCAGAGCTCCAAGATGTCGCGCTTGGTGACCGACCAGTGGAAGGTCAGGCCTGGCACGGCGTTTGCAAAGGAGAAAGGGCTCTGGTTGTTGGTGACCCCAGTGACATAGACGGGCATCTGGGGGTGAGAGAGCCGGGCCTGTGAGCACCCACGCACCCAGGCTGGGGACCCTCCTCCTGGAGCTCTGCCTATCTGCCCATGTCCACCCCAGGCCGGACATAGGTTCTGGGAGCCATGACCAAACACCAGATAGTCCAACCACCGGGCACCGGCCTGTCCCTCCCTGCCAGGGGCTGTGCATGGCCAGGTCCATTTCTGGAAAGACCCCTGGGGCTGCAGGAGGCCTGCGGACACCCCTGGCCACTCAGCCCATGCTGCCGAGGTCCGCACCCTCCTGCTGACCCTCCCAGGCCTTGTGGGGCGTGGACACCGGCAGCCCGGCTCCTTCAGCCTGTGGGCAGGCGTAGGTGAGCCGGCCACCAGCTGGCCCCCAGCCCGACTCCAGGTGGCAGACTGGGGACACGCAGTGCTAGCCACACCCGCAACCAGCTGCACAGGCCTGAGAACTGTCTGACTCGCCCTGGGGATGCTGGGGACATTGGGGTCAACCCCAGGTGCATGGGAGGACACACAGGCCCCTGCACCCACAGGGCGCTTCACACGAAGGACGAGGGCACTCTTAGGTCTTGGTATTGGCAGGGGCTCTGGGAAGCAGGCCTCCTGGGTGCCAAGGACAGCAGCCCTGGCTGTGCACAGGACTCGGGGTATCCACGTCCATCGCTCACCGGCCAACCTCACAGGTGCACGGGGTAGGGGCTCCTGCTCTCCAGGTGCTACCCAAGGTGGGGGATGGGCAGCCTCGCCCTCAGGGAGGAGGCCAGGTGGACCCCAAGGGGAGACGCTATGCTTGTGTTGCACGCCCACCCCACCTCAGGCCCAGAACCGAGCCTAAGCTGGGCACCATGGACACGTGGCTCTGGCCCAGGGAAGTGCCCTCACAATGGCTTCGTCAGAACCAGAACACGGAGCCCCATCCCGACTGGTCCTCACCTGGGTGCCCGTCCTCATGCGCGTGATGGGTGCACGGATCCTCACCGCCCGCAGCTGCACCACCTCTAGCTCCACCAGGTCCTGGGAAGAGACTGGGCTCAGGCTGCGGGCCCTTCAAAGTCCCCATCTGGCCCCTGAGCCTCGAGGCCTAGCGGCCCAGCTGACCCATGTTAGCATGGCAGGCTTGCTGGGGCCTGTTCTCTCAGCGGGTGGCCCTCGCAGGACAGGTCTCTAGGTCCACTCAACCCCAAATCCAGCTCGTCCTTCTCCCTGACTCAGGACACAGGCAGGCACACAGGAGCCACAGGGTGCGGTGAGAACAGACTGCACATACTCCCACATTCTCATCTCCATGCTTCTGTTGATCTGACCAAATGCCCACTTCAGTGGCCTGACCTGCGCAGCTGACCTGGGCTGTGCTCAGGCTACTAACCCCTCCAGGCCTGCTGACAGGCTCAAGGGGACCCTGTGCCTCCTGACTGCTGTCAATCCTTGGCACTCAGCTGGTCCTGAAAAGCACTCACTCTCCCACCGGCCCCGGGTCCTCCTTCTCTGGTCCATTTCCACTAAGAGGCCTGGGCCACCCAGCAGGACCACCCAGCAGGTTGGGGTGCTGATTCTGAGCTGGGGTTGGACAGCTGGTCCTGGACGCTTTGACCAGATACAGCTCGACATGGACGTGGGTCCAGGGAGCAAGGGGGCCAGCAAGGCCAGGCCACAGGGAAGAAGGGCAGAGGGGAGGGGACAGGGCTGTCGTCCTCTGCCTGGCCCCAGAGAGGAGGAGCCGGGTCCCCCCCAGAGAGAGAAGCCAGCAAGGCACCCGGGGCCTCTGGACCCCGTGGAAGTTTCCGGGCGCTCAGGGCTGCCCTGCGTCTGCTGGCACGGAAGAGGGTCAGGGCGTCCCCTGGTGCTCACAAAGCCTCTGTGGTCACCCGGATGCTTGGAAGCCCGCACTGAAGCTGCGGGCAGAGGAGTCCATCCGTGGACTCATGGTTGGATCAAAGTCCGCCTGGGAAGCAGGATCACACGCCCTGAGCTCAGAGGGCTCAGAGGGCTCGGGCTGCTCGGAGGGGACCCGCTTCTGGGCGAGGGACGCCGGCTGAGATCTGAAGAGGCCCTCCTCCCTGGTGGCCCTGCGTGCCCACGGGGCTGTCTTCAGCCCCCAGCGCTCAGTGTGGCCGGCAGCGGGACCCCAACCTGCACCTGAGGGCCTGGGTCACCACTGCCGAAGGATGCCAGGGGCACCCAAGGCCTCTGGGGTACCCCTGAGCCTCTCACAGCCGTGGAGATGACCCGGCCTCCACTCCAGGAGATGGAGGTGCCCGACCCCTGGGAAAGGCAGCGGACCTCGGATGCTGACCCCCGGCCTGGAGCCCCCCATGCAGGCGGGGCAGGAGGCCCGCCCAGCAGGGACAGCTGTCTGGTGACCAGGAGGAGCAATCAGGCCTGTCCCCCCAGCAGAGGCTTGGGGGACACCTGACTGTGGCAGGTGGCTCACGGTCCCTCCTGGAGGTGCCACCCCTGACTGATTCTCAATCTGCCACACTCGGGGCACGACCCTGGGGCCCACATGGGCAGTTTGTCCCAGGAGGGGACACATAGGGGCAGCAGGTTCAGGGGCAGGTCCCCAGGAGTGCCTGGCACTGCTGGCCACACGGGGCTGCCTGGACCCAGGGCACCAACCCGCAGGGCTCCCCACCCCAGGCGTGGCCGGTGCCGGCCACCACGGGCTCAGGGATACCTGGGAGCCCACGATGACCTTGCCGGTGTCCGCGTCCGCCGCTGGCACGACGCCCGACACGGTGCCGCTGCCCACGGCCAGGCCACGGACCAGCCCTGTGCTGCCCACGGTGGCCACGCTGGCGTTGCTGACGGAGAAGAGGATGTGGGACTGCGGCTGGGGACCGCCCTCAGAGATGACCTGCGGGGCAGACGCGTGGCTTCGTGGGCACCTGCACACGCGTCAGGAACGTCCACCCTCGGGCCAGCAGAGGCCACAGGCGGGCTTGTCCTGAGGCGGGGTGGTGGCCTCCTCGCTGGGACCCGCTGGGGACATGAGTGGGAAGGACAGGCCTCGGCTCCTACCTGCATCGTGGCCCCGATGATCAGCATCACCCTCCTGGGAATCAGCCTGAATGGGGGGAAGACCCGAGGGGACGGGAGAGGACGGGTGAGCCTCGGTCACGTGGGTCACATGGGGCACAGCGCCCACGCCTCAGGAGCTGGTGGGCAGAGGTCGGGCGGCGATGATGGACAGTGGACCGGTAGCCATGGGTGACCGTGGGGGCCTTGGTAGGACACGCATCCTCTGGCCCAGGACAGACCCACAGAGCCCAAGGCGGGTCCTGTGATGGGGACACAGCCCTTGGGGGCTCACACACGTCACCGTCTGCCACCTCTGGCTCCCAAGGTCCCTCCAGATCCCTGAGGACGTGAGGAGCCCAGCGGCCATCTACTCCAGCATCCTCAGGATTTCTGAGGCGCAAAGAGGGGCCGAGGGGCAGGCAGAAGGGACACGGCGCCCCCCCACACACGGCAGGTCCCCACCCCCTGGGCAGCCCCACAAGTCCCCGCGGCCATGGGAGCCGCCAGGATGCTGCCCATGGTAGGAGGATCAGCCTCCCAGGGCTGCGCCAGGGGGAGGAAGGTGACCGTGCCCTGGAGGCCAGCACCATCCCCTGGAAGCCTACTCTGTCCCCTGGAGTTCTGCACTGTCCCCTGGAGGCAGGCATGGCCCCTGCCAGCTTTGGACGCAGGTCAACAAAGCCCACTGGCCCCTGCGGGGCCAAGTCCCTTGGAGGGTCCAAACAACAGGGTGCCCTGGCCCCGGTGGCCTTGGCAGTAAGACTCTAAGGACCCGACAGAGCCCAGCGTCACACGGAGACAGGGGCTTCAGGGCTGCCTTCCCCAGAGCGGCCGGCCCTGGGTGGCTCTGGGTGGCTCAGTGACCCCTCTGCCCGCACAGCCCCATGGCAGGAGCTCAGCCCCCAGGCGCCTGGGCGGAGGCTCAGGTCAGGTCTACACAGTGCATCTGCCACTTCCCTACGGGCCACTCTCTGGGAACAGTTCTTGCTCGTTCCCTTGCCATGTGACTAGGCATGCCTCTCCTTAGGGCCACACAGACCCCCTGTGTCACAGAGGGAGATTAGAAACACTGAGGCTGGGCTCAGGGGCCCACGCCTGTCATCCCAGCGGTTTGGGAGGCTGAGGCAGGAGGATCGCCAGTTGGAGGCCAGCCTCAGCAAAAGTGAGGCCCTGAGCAACTCAGTGAGACCCTGTCTCTAAATAAAATGCAAAACAGGGCTGGGGACAGGACTCAGTGGTCGAGGGCCCCTGGGTTTAAGCCCTGGTACCAAAAAGCAAAACCCCCAGCCACCTCCCTCCAGCACTGAGACCTGCCTCCCGGCCCCGGGGCCGGGTGGAGACCCTCTCCTCAGAAGCCAGGACGGGCACACATTTTAACAGGGCCTCTCCGTGGTGACTTCCTGGGCTGTTGCTGGACCGTCCAGCCTGTCACCAAGAAGACACCCTCCCCCAGCAGGGGCAGACCCCAGAGGGCGTGAGAAGGGCCGGTTTACTTCAATCTGCTGCCGGGTCGAGCTGATCCTCTGTCCGGCGGTATCGGTCACGCTTGCGGTCAGGCTGGTCTGGCCGATGGCCGTGCCAAGCACCAGGAACGCAGCCGTGTAGCTGTCCAGGGCTTTGTCCAGGGCCCTGAAACAGACGGGGCGCTGGGTTCCACCTCCGGGTCAGACCTGCCAAGGAGGGCGCAGTCTGTCCAGCACTGTCCCTGAGAAGCCCGCCTGACCCCCGGGAGGACTCACACCAGGGTGATGATCTGGGAGGCCACCCGCAGCTTGAGGTCCATGAAGGCAAAGTACTTGGCCAGGAAAGGCTTCTTGTAAAAGTCCAGCACTCGGACGTGGGCCTTGACCGTCTTCCCAATCTCCACCTGTGTTGGGGGGACAGAGGCTTGAAGGACCAGTTCCCTCAGGTGGGGACAGTGACCTCAAAACCAATGCCCTAGGAGCTGGCGATGAGTCGCCCAGGATGACCTCTCTCTGGACTAGGTCAATCAACAAACGAACACCAATTAAGTACTTATTGTATACAACAGGGCTTGGGGACACTAAGAGACAAAAATTCCACTCCCTACTCTTAATGGATGAACCACAGAACCCCGAAAATAAGGTATAGCTTAGGCCAGGCGAGGTGGCCCACGCCTGTCATCCCAGCAGCTCGGGAGGCTGAGGCAGGAGGATCGTGAGTTCAAAGCCAGCCTCAGCAACAGTGAGGCCCTAAGCAAATCAGTGAGGCCCTGTCTCTAAATAAAATGCAAAATAGGGCTGGGGATGTGGCTAAGGGGCTGAGTTTCCCTGAGTCCAATCCCTGGTACCCTCATCCAAAAAAAAAAAAAAGAAAGAAAAAAATATATATAGCTTATAACTCCATCATGCATTCAACAGGAGCTCAATAAGTGCTCACCAACTGAACAGTTCACATCTGGCAGTGCATAATAGCAAGTGGGGGCTGGAAATGCTTAGCAAAAAAAAGGAATCTAGTAAGGAAATGAGCAGAGAAATCACATTATGGGAGGAATATTTAAGACCCGGTCGGGAATGTTAGCACTTTAGCTAATGATACTTTGTAGGTAAGTAGCCTAAGCTGCCTGAATATTTGCCTTTTAATTACCAACCGTTACACCCACTGGGTCAAACAAGAGGCTGACAGCACCCCCCTGGAAGCCTGGTGTGGGTTACCTCTGATATTGGGAGTCATAAAAATTTCCTGATGAGCTGGGTGCCTGTAATCCCAGTGGCACGGGAGGCTGAGGCAGGAGGATTGTGAGCCTCAGCAACAGCGAGGCCCTAAGCAACTCAGTGAGGCCCTGTCTCTCAATAAAATACCAAAAGGGCTGGGGACGGGGCTCAGGGGTCGAGTGCCCCTGGGATCAGTCCTGGTACCAAAAAAATATAATAATAATAATAAAAAGAAAAAATTTCCTGATGAGGCCAAAGAAAACCCAGATCTATTATTTACCATTTTGCAAGAGCAATTGGAGGCCCTGAGCTCTCCCCAGGGTGGTGAAACTCCAGAGGAGCACAGCTGCACCCGGGATGGGGGGCCCGGCTGCTGTGTGACCTGCGGGCGCTGGAGGACACGGGTCCCAGGCCAGGCTGGCTTAGCTGACCTCGCCAGGGTCTATGGCTGAGCCTCGCGGATGTCGGCTGGATGAGGAAACCGGACAGCAGTGGAGATGCTGCCCCTCCCCACCCAGCCAGGGAGCTCAGAGCAGCCCAAGGGCAGTGGGAAGGCCAGCTTTGAGGGGACATGTCCACTGACCTTGTCAACCACGCGGACATACAGCTCGTGGATGTCTGAGATGTAGACGGTGGCCTCGGCTGGGGCCAGGAAGGGCAGGCACAGGTCATGGATCAGGACAGTGGCCGAACCTGGCAGTAAAGGGTGCACCTGCAAGATGTGGGGTGGGTGGGGTCAGGCCCCCATCTCTGGGGTGCCGCTGCCTGAGACCAGTGCTTGGAGGCAGTGGGCAAGGACATCCACAACCCAAGGGGTGTTCTGTCTACTTCCGTGGGCCCCATGGCCAGCCAGCAGAGGAGCTGGGGATGTAAAATGTCCGTGCTGGGGATCTCAGAAAGAGCGTCTATCTCAACTTTGTCCATTTTACAAAGAGAAGAAAATGGAAGCTGCTCAGAGAGGTGCAGCGGGCGGCCTTGGGACACACAGCAACCTGAAGGCAGAGTCAGGATTTAATCCCAGGAGGCCAGGTCCTGTTCTGGCCGTCTGTTTCTGAGACTCCATGGGGCGAGGCTGCCAACCAGGAGCTGGCAGAATAGGAGACAGGTGCTTTCAAAAGTGAGTTCTAAGAAACCCCCATTAGAGCTCACAGCGTCACAGAACCTGGGGACCGACCCCAGAGGTCACTCAGGCAGATGCTCCTAGAGGCTCATCCATCTCTACACCCTGGCTTTGCTTGAGGTAGTGACCACAGCAAACGCACCAAGTGAAGGAGCAAACCTGAGCTGGTGTTTTCTGGACTTTTACTTGCCAATGTCCCCATTTTAACTCTTCTCTCCCAACCCCTTCCAGGGACCCCACTTTCTACAGAATCTCCCCCCTAACAAATGGCACCCCAGTCTCTCTCTTGTGCTGCCAGATGATGGCCATCCCCACACTGGACGTTTCTCAGCTGAACATGGACCAGCTGCAACATGTCATAGTGCTTAGGTGAGTATTTCACCTGGGGGTTTTCGGTTGGGGCGGGCAGGGCCAAGGGGGGTTGCGGCCCGTCTCTAGCTCACTTTGCTTCCTGCTCTTTGGGATCCCCTACTCAGGGGAAGGGCGATGTGCACAGCGACAGGTCAGTATCTGCTAAGAGGACTTTCAGTACTAAGAATCTGGAGGGGGAAAAATCAGGCTTTGGACTCAAAAGGAGACAAGCAGCCAAGATCATATCGCACCCTGGTTAAAACACGTCCACGGCTTTCCAGTGCTCTGAGGTTGAGCCCGAATCCTCAATGTGTCCTACTGGAGACTGCGGTGGCCAAGGCCGCAACCCCCCTTGGCCCTGCCTGCCCTGGCTGAAAACCACTCAGTTGAAATACACGCCTAAGCAATACGACACTCGCAGGGCCACAGTCTCACTGCACCATCCCTCATAACCATCAAGCCCCAGCCACATCAACCTTCTCTCCTGTCCTCACGGTCAGCAGGCTCCTGCCCGCCTACCTGCCGTGTGACCTTATAGTCCACCTTGAAGGTCTGGGATACAGCCAGGATGGTGGTGCATGCCTGTAATCCCAGCAGCTTGGGAGGCTGAGGAAGGAGGATGGTGAGTGGGAGGCTGGCCTCAGCCAAAGCGAGGCCCTAAGCTCTTCTCCCTTGAGCTGTGCCTTCTGACTCCAACTCAGCCTCCACCCCATACAGGGGAGGCCCCTCCATTACTTTGCTGACTTCTCCCAGGGGCTCCTGTCACCATCTCTAACACAGCCTTAATGGAGAGCACCACTCAGCACCTCCTTCCCCTCCTGGCCTCTCCACCCTATGCTGGGCCTGGTGCCTGGCACAGCCTGGACCCTGGGCACCTCCCTCATCAGACAGAGGCACCGAGGGATTCTCCAGATGCACAGACACCTGGTCCTGGAGCCAGCCTGGCTGTCCAAAGTCTGAACCTGCCTAGTGAAGACATGGAACTTCCGGAAAAATACCCGTGCACCCCCATTCATGCGGGAAGTACTCCCCGTCGGGGCTCCTGGTGCCAGAAGAGTCGGGGGATGCCTGTGGCAGCCAGGACGGAGGTGTCGGGGGGAAGGATGGGCAGCCAGTGGGAAAGGCCAGTGGGTACCTCTGCCCCCCAAGGAGAGCCCATTGGGAACCGCAGAGAAGAACGAGAAACTTCAATTTTTGCACATTTTAAACAGAGGCAGAAAAGGACAGTGGGAAGGTCACTGTCCCTTCCACTCAGCTGTCAGAGGGTGGACGTGTGGCCACCTTCTGGAGGCTGGCCTGCCCCGTGTCTGGGGTGCCCTGGCTCCCTTCACCTCTGTGATGACGCTGGGGCCTCACAGGCCACGCTGGGGACAAACTGGTGGCTGTGGGGACCTGCGCCTGACCCTACCAGGACCACAGCCCCTGCCTCTCATGGCCTGGGTCCCGGGCTCCTCGGCCAAGCTGGAAGGACAGAGCTGGGGACAAGCCAGGCCTGGAGTGAGCCCTGGATTCCAAGAGCTGGAGTGTCACCCGAGGACATTGGCAGACGGAGCCCAGGGCAAAGTTGTGTCACCTATTTGCAGGTGACGAATGCAGTGCTGCCCTAAAGAACCAGTTGCCATCCCAGCCCCAGCCTCCTCCCCAGGCCCCCACCCTGCTTTAAAGTCCCGCGACAGGTGGCCTTCGCAGAGACCAAGGACACGGGGATATCTCTGCCTCTCCGCGGCCGCGGGCTCCTGTTCCCTGAAAACCTGTGCAGGCTCCATGGTGGGCCAAGCATGTGGGACAGAGGGGACTGTGTCTCTTCCTGTGCCCCAGGAGTCACCCTCAGCCCAGAGGACGACCTCGGCTCGCGTGACAATCTCAGGCTCTGAGGGGAGTCCTGGCCTGGGTGCTGGGCATGTGCCCCTCTGTCCACAGACCAGTGTCACAGAAAAGTAGGGCCACCTGAGCTCAGGCCCAGCTGCTGCCACTGCTCCCTGCCTGCTCCCCAGCCTGTGTCCCCAGCAGCAGTGGCACCAGGCCCCGCACTGCTTCCCAGGGCCTAGGAGACACCAAGAGGCACCACTGTGTCCTCTGCTGCCCTGTCAACGTCATCGCACACCCAGCAGAGCCCTTGGCCTGACAGGAACGCCAGCCCTGCAGAAGGGACAGAGCAGTGAGAAGTGGCAGTCGCTCAGGTGGCAGGGGACGCTTGGCCCTGCTCCTGTGACCACGCAACCTCAGCTGGAGGGCTCATCTTGACCCACCAGGATATGTCAGCTGGAGAGGGACCCGAGCTCACGTCAGGGAAGTGCCCCTCTGTGCGCCCGCTGGACACGGGGCCGAGTGGCTGAGCTGGCCGTGGCCTGCACAGCCTGGCTGCCCCGAGCACAGGACAACAGGCCCTACGCCTCCCTTCCAGGGCCCAGGGCTGTCCCTGAATCCTCAGTGTCCAGGAGGAAGAGGAAGTGTCCCAGCAGGGGTGAGACCCAGCAGGTCCCCGAACTAGCAGCTGAAGACCAAGGAAATGTGTGAAGTGTCCTCTGGAGGAGGCTGGGAGGACCTGCAGACGGTCAGCACTGAAGGGGACATCCCTCCCAGGGCCACAGAGGCCCACAGGGCAGGGCCCAGTTTCCCTCTAGAGCCTCGAGAGTCCCTGCAGGAGGAGGAGGAGGAGGAGGAGAGGACGAAGAGGAGGAGGAGGCGGAGGGGGAGGAGGAGTAGGAGGAGGGGGGAGCAGGAGGAGGAGGAGGAGGAGCAGGAGGAGGAGGAGGGGGGAGCAGGAGGAGGAGGAGGAGGGGGAGCAGGAGGAGGAGGAGGAGGAGGAGGAGGAGCAGGAGGAGGAGGAGGAGCAGGAGGAAGAGGAGGAAGAGGACGATGAAGAGGAGGAGGAGGCGGAGGGGGAGGAGGAGGAGGAGCAGGAGGAGGGGGGAGCAGGAGGAGGAGGAGGAGCAGGAGGAAGAGGAGGAAGAGGACGATGAAGAGGAGGAGGAGGGGGAGGGGGAGGAGGAGCAGGAGGAGGAGGAGGAGGAGCAGGAGGAGGAGGAGGAGGGGGAGAAGAAGGAGCAGGAGGAAGAGAAGGAGGAGGAGGAGGAGGAGCAGGAGGTTGTTCCAGAGAACTTCTGGGGACAAAGCTGTTCTCAGGGGGCCTGCCTCACAGGTTATTCTGCCAGAGGGCTGGGTGGGCCCACCCTGGGGTCCTGCCTGCAAGGGGACACTGTTCCCCTCAAGATCCCACAGAAGGGAAGACACAGGGACGGCCCAGTGACCAGTGCATGTTCCAGGGAGAGGCGGCTAGGGCTCTGCAGTGGCCTCTCCCCTCAGCCTCCCAACGTAACGGAGACAGGCACCAGCTGCCTACATCTTCAGGCTGACTGGGAGGGGTTTTTCCTTTCTTTTTTAAAAATTTTAAAAATACTTAATTATTTTTTTTAAATGACGATGTGGCCCAGTGGCAGAGTGCTTGCCTAGCATGCCTGCGGCCCTGGGTTCCATCCCTGGTACCAAAAAAAAAGAGAGAAAGAAATAAAATGGAGTCCTACCTCACCCCACAAACCCAGCATATTGTTTCAAAGACTGAAGTGCAAGAGCTGGAATTTTAAGTCTAGAAGAAAACATGGATCTTCACGACCTCGATTTTTAACAGATTCTCAGATCTCACATCAAACACAGGAGCAAGGACACAAGGAAACAGAGACACCGCACCCCTCAAAATGAAAGCCGTGAGCGCAAGACGATGCTACCAAAAAATCAAAAGATGACCTAAGGAACAGGAGACAGAGGGCTGGTGTCATCAAGAAAGCGTGACAGTAAACCTGGGGCTGGGGCTGGGGCTGAGCCGCAGGGCCTGGCCCAGTATGTGGGAGGCACTGGCTCGATTCCCAGCACGGCCCCTGAATAAGTAAAGATCCATCAACAACTAATAAAAATATTTTTTAAAAAGATAAAATATGGGCCCAGGATCTGAGCAGACATTTGTCTAACAAAGCCACAGAAACACACGGGTGACAAGCACAGGAACAGTCACCACACCATCAGCCATCAGGCAGATGCCAACGGTCACCGCAGTGCAAAACCGCTGTCCAAAGATGGCTAGAACTTAAGTCTGATAAGTACAAGTGTTGACAAGGATGTGGGGCAGCCAGGGCCCTCACGCAGGTAGGGGACATGAGGAGCCGGGGCCCTCCCTAGGCTCCACCGCAGGAACGGGGTTGCTGAGCCACTTGGGAAATCTGCCAGGAAGTTCCTGGATAGTTTCCACAGTCCCTGCAGACTCGGGGACTGCATTCCTGGGTATAAGGACGACAGAAGTGAGAATGGTCACTGAAGTGGGCCGCGTGAGAGAGCGGGTGAGGACAGGAAGGTGGTGGCCACAGGGCCCCGGTTTCTTTTGGAGATAATGACAACACTCTCGACACTGACCATCGTGGTGGCCGGGCCTGGGTGTGGACACCAAAATCCACCAAGTCCTACCTTCAGGGGGCGACGCCCACGGTATCCGAGTCGCACTGTGGTCTAGACGTCACCAAGTGATAGGAACCAGCCAGGGGCACGGTGCAGCCCCCAGGCCCTCCCTGCTCCTCGACTTGCCTCCGTCCCATCACCTAGCACCAAGGTCACACCCAGGTCCCCTTAGCTGACACTTCCAAGTGTGTCCCTGACAGTGGCTTGTGCCCCTCACTTTGTACCTGTCCCAGCCCACAGGCCGTGACTTGGGTACCCCCACATTGAGACAGTCAGGAGGTGAACGGACTGCGGGGCTCACTGCACACCGCTCATGGTGACACGTGATCACTGGTGACACCATGGACTCTCTGCGGCAGTGGGTGAGGCCACCTCGCGGGCAGACGGCTCAGGCCCTGGAAGCAGGCTGGGTCTGGACGTCTGCTGGCCTAGGAGGGCCGCCTGCTTCCCCAGGCCAGGCCCAGGGCAGGGACCGGCGGGGGGACTGCAGGTGGCCCCCAGGCAGGTGCCACCGCTGGGCCAGGGCCCTGGGAGTTGCACCAGCACCCACGCCAGGCGACCACCCTGGCCTCCTTGAGGTCCATGGCCTGGTCCTGATGGTGGCCGCCTTGTGGGAACCGTCCCTTAAAACAGGGAGAGCAGTGCCTGGGCTCCGAGTGGCCCAGAGGCAACCGGCCAGCTGTCCCTCAGCGGTGCTGCCTGGCTGGACACCCCTGCTGTGTCCCCTTGGGCCGCCCTGTGCCTGACTCACTCAGCAGGAAACGGGCTCCTTCTAGAGAAGGTTTGGGCCCAGGTGACGCCTGCCTGTTACCTCAGGACTTGGGAGGCCTGGGACGGAGGATGGAAAGTTCGAGGCCAGCTGGGAAACTCAGGAGGACCCTGTCTCAAAATAAGGACCACGAAGGGCTGGGGATGTGGCCCGTGGCAGGGACCCCAGAGACGTGGGGACAGGGAGCAGCAGGTGTGTCCTGGGTCCGAGAGGCACGATGGCTGCTAAGGTGCTGCCTGTGTGAGGATGTGTTACTCTCAGCAGGACACTGAGGGACACCACTGCTGACAGACAGGACACGCAGCTGTGGACACGGACTAGAGATCCCCAGGTGGCCCTGCAGTGACAAAGGTCCCAGAGTGACCCAGACGCACTGGCGCTGCTCAGTCCCAGCTTTGGAAACGATCGGCCATGGAGCCCAGGGGACGGCCCACTGAGGAAGCCACCCCGTGCCGGCCGAGGCCCCACTCACCGTGGCGATGCCCCTGGCCTCCTGGTAGGCCACCCTGACCACGTTGGCAGCGCTCGTGTTGAGGAAGAAGTAGCTGGAGCCCTCCTTGACGTGCAACTCTGCCTGGGGACGAGAGGCCAGGGGCAGCGGTCAGGCAGGGCCAGGGCCCAGGGTCTCCCGGGCGGGGCGGGGCTGGCGGGGGACCCACCTGGACATCAGGGTGGTTGTAGAGGGTCACCACGTCCGGATCCACACGCACGTCCTCCACCAGGACCAGCTCCACCAAGGCAGACACGGGCGCAGGTGGGCCAGGCTGCAGGGACAGGGCAGCGCCATCAGACCCATAGGCCACCCCTGGGACAGGGGCGGGATCCCAGTCCTGGCCTTGCCCCAGGCCCCCGTGATGTCCAGGACACACACTGGGCCCAGGGCAGCCACCTTCCCATGAGGCCCCAGACCCCAGAGCTGGGAGGAGCCGTTCCCGGTGCCCAGCGGGCAGCTATCCACCCCCACGGGTGGCTCTGGACATACCAGTGGCTTCACTGTGGCTGCACTGAGGTGGGACAGCTGGTAGCCGGTCACCGTGGCAGAGATGGAGGTGGTCCCTGATGCCTCATGGACAGCAATGGCTTGCAATCCTGGGTCCAGAGGAGGACACCGACGTTGGGCCTCTGTGGTCACCCACCCCTCCATCATGGGCAAGCCCCAGTGTGAAAGTCGAGGGGAGTCGGGAGTTGCCAGACCCTGAGTGGGGCCCAGGGAGCAGGGCTGGAGGGGACGGGCCAGCTTTGGCTGCTGAGGGGCCTGGGGACACACAGGGGCCACCGGGGACTCCCCACTTGGGACCTCTAGCTCCAGTGCAAGACTGCAGCCCAGGGAGCTGCACGAGCTTCGGTGCTGGACGAGGGGACCCCAGCTGGCCAAGGGGCGCCCCAGCTGGCAGAGGCTCTGACAGGTGCCACGCTGCTTGGGACACTCATCTGTTGGGGTTTCCCTGGTCCCCAGCCTCCTGTCCAGGGCTCCAGGCCCACAGCCGCAGCTCACCGTGAAACTTCCTCTGGCCACTCCCGTCGTCCCGGGACACCAGCTGCATGGGCAGATCCAGCTCGATGCTGGCCAGCAAGGGCCGGGTGGATTCCCACTGGACGCCCAGGGAGCTGAAGTTGTCGAATTGGCGGCCCTGCTGGTCATAGGCGGCGAGGTCCAGCAGGGGGTTGCGGTGGCTGGAGACGGGAACCTACAGGAAACAGAGGTCAGGACATCCAGGCCTGGGCACAGCCACGGCTGACCACATGGTGTATCCTGAAGCTGGCGGGCTGCCTGTGGGTTCCTGATGGGGGAAGGGATGAGCTGAACACCAAACTCTACAGCTGCTGGCCACCAAGGCACCCTGCACTCAGGAGACTGAGGCAGGAGGATCGCAAGTTGGAGGCCAGCCTCACCAACTCAGCAAGGCCCTGAGCACCTCAGTGAGACCCTGTCTCTAAATAAAATACAAAGAGGGCTGGAGATGGGGTTCAGGGGTTAGTACCCCTGGGTTTGATCTCCAGAGCCAAAAAAAGTTGGTACTAAGGAATTAAGGAGCAGAATAGTGGTCAGTAGAGGCCAGGGAGGCAGAGGAGGATGAAGAGCAGAGGCCAAAACAGTCAGCCAGGAACAGGGACTTCCCTGTCCCCCATGGCAACACCACAGTCCAAAGGCTCCTGGCCGGGGCCACATCCCGGGGATCCAGGTGAGCTCAGGGGATGACAGGCAGGCAGTCCAACCTGCCCACCACCTGGACTGTGCTCTGCTAGTCCCTGGCCACCTCTCCAGGCCTGCCTCCTCCCTCAGCCCCTCCCCCACGCACCACCTGCTTGTCGTGCTGCAGCCGTGGACACGACGGGTCCAGCGGGGGACCGGCGTGGACAGGCGTGAGGCTGATCCTGGATGGCGGGGCGCAGACGACCTTCACCACGGCAGGCTCCACGGCGGGGAAAGGGTTGGTGAGGCTGGGCTGGTTCCCCACGGAGAGGGCGATGACCTGGGGGTGGGGGGATGGCAGTCAGGGCACGTCCCCCAGGGCGCGTCCCCTCCTGTGCTCTGCTCTGCAGGACGGCTGTGATGTAGACACCCACGCCTGGTGGCTGCCAAGGGCCGGGGACCCAGGGGGCACGGCTGCACCTTCTCAGTGCAGGGCGCTGTGGATGCTGTGGATCCCAGGGCCTCTGTAGGGGACCTGGGGAGATCGGGGCACTGTGGCCTCCGGGACCCAGGAGCCCCCAGGATGCCCCAGCACATGCAGATGTCCCCAACATGTGAGGAGGGGACACGCTCACTGCTCACAGACCCTGTCCTCAGGGTGGACGGGAGGTACTGCTCAGGACACAGGAGGGTGCAGAGGGTCACCCTGCAGAGCCCTGGCTGCCTGCTCACTGGCCAAGAGGGATCTCGGGGGTGGGGTCTGGCCCTGTGTATACGCCCTACGGGATGGGTGCCTAGGCCAGTGCAATGCCACACCCCTCTGCAGACGGCCCGGATCTGGTCCAGGTGCCCCGTAGGGCCACCAGGCAGGAGAGGGCGGGTCCCCTGGGCTTCCTTCTCTGTGCACTAATCTGGTCACACAAGCGTAGTCCTGGGCATCCTGGGAGCTGCCCGTGGGACTCTGGACTCCACTGGTGCCCTCTGTACTATTAAATGTGCAGGGGACACCCCCCGCCTCTCCGGGTCCACTCTGACCTCCTGCTCACTTTCCATGCCCTCTTTGGGGAACCCTGGCAACAGAGCGGTGGACCTCACAGGAAGACAAAGGGCGCAGAGCCCGCCCGTAGCTTCTGCCTGGCTGGAGGGCGCGGGTACCAGGCACCAGAGGACCTGCACCTCGCCACCCGCCAGGCCAGCCCAGGGGCTCAGGCCACACCATCCACTCAGTCTTCTCATATTTCTCGATTTTCACATTTAAAAAAAAAAATATATGAAGAGCCAGGCACCCACGTGACCCACGCCTGCCATCCCAGCTACTCAGGAGGCTGAGGCAGGAGGATCACAAGGTAGAGGCCAGCCTCAGCAACAGCGAGCCCCTGAGCAGCGCAGTGAGACCCTGACTCTAAATAAAATACAAGACAAGGCTGGGACAGGGCTCAGTGGGTGAGGGCCCCTGGGGTCACTCCCTGGTATCCCCCCACCCAACAGGGATCCCAGGGGCAGGAACACAGGCTGTGCCACGTGCTGAGCCCCAGGTGACCCCCCTGGTCTACAGCCTCCTCACTCATGAGGCCCAACTCTGGCCCTGACCCCGACTCCGGCTGGGTGGGGGATTCTGCGGCCCTGAGAGGGACCCCTGGGGGCTGTCTCTGGGACAGCTGGTGGCCTCGGTCCCCGCTCAGCCTGCCCGTCGTCCCCTCACCTGGCCTTCACTTCCCTCCTGTTTTGTGGGCACAGCAGGACAGCATCCCCAGGGTCACCCAATCTCTGCGAGGTCCCCCACCTGGAGGCCCTGAGCAGCAGCCACTCACCTGCTCGCCCAGGGCCCGGCAGGTGGCGCAGATGCTGTGCTGCTGGTGACTCCGGGAGGCGGGCGGGCCCAGGAGGGCCAGGCTGATGCTGCCCCCGTCCTCAGAGGTGAGGTTCCGGAAGAACCTGGCAGGCTCCAGGACCCAGGGCCGGGGGCCTCCTTCAAACAGCATGTCCTTTGAGGAGCCCAGGGTGACCACAGCTACGGAGGACGGGTCCACGGTCTGGGAGGGAGAGCAGGGCCTCAGCCTTCCCCAGGCAGGGCAGGGGACAGGCGGGGCAGGGCCTCGGGGCCACGTCTTTGCCCTCTCTGTGGGGACAGCCCAGTGCCTGAATCCCCCGTGCAACCCTCCTGGGAGACCCCAGGACGCAGCGGGCTCTGGAGGGAACCCAGCCTCGCTCCCCCCTGGCCTCTGAGGGACCCTTGGCTTGGCCTCCATTGGGACATCCGCGGGAAGAGCCCCAGGGAGCTGTGGGCACAGTGGCCCAGGGCAGCCGGCTCACCCTGAGGGGCAGGTAGGCGGCGATGGTGAGGCTGGCGCTCAGGTGGACGTGGCCATGCGTGTAGCTCACCAGGAGTGTGGTGGAGCCCCGGGCCTCGGCCTTCACCCGGACGCCACCACAGTGCTCAGGCCCCGGGGGCAGCCGCCCTGTGCCAAGGAGAGAACTGCGGTCACCATGGGAAGCTGGAGGGGCGCATGGCTAGCTCAGGGCCCCTCCACCTGGCTGGACACACAGCTGATGCCAACTTAAGAGCCTTGGGGCTGGGGTGTAACTCAGTGCCTGACACCCGACCCCGAAAACAGACAAAGAATCAAACAAGTCACCCACCAAGATGTCCTAAGGGAATGACTCACGGTCTTGTCTTTACCCCACAGACCTAAGATGGCCTGTAGCTAAGACTCAGGTCAAGAAGCATAAGATAGCATGGTGGTGGCCCACGCCTGTCATCCCAGGGGCTGGGGAGGCTGAGGCAGGAGGATCGCAAGTTGGAGGCCAGCCTTAGCCACTCAGCGAGGCCCTAAGCAGCTCAGTGAGGCCCCGTCTCTAAATAAACAAGAAATGCAAAGGAGCTACAAGCACAAAATGAAGTCTCTGACCCTGACTTGGTTCTAGATTTCCTTGCTGGTTCAATCTGATCCTTGCACACACCCAGGCAAGCTATTGTATTCAGGAACTGAATCTCTGGACAGGGTCCTCCACCTGACTGATGGACTCCCACACTCATTTTAAGACTGAACTCAACAATCACCTTTTTTGCAAAGCTTCACTCAACTACCAAGCAGTAACCCTGGAAAACTTTGTCAGAAAAATGACTCCATCACAGAAAAAAATTCCTGATTTATGAGATTTTATACCACAAACATTAAATTAGACGTCTTAATAGAAATAAGAGAGTTGATTTTCTAAGTAACAACTTCATTAAGCATTTCTTTAAAGATGTGTTTCTATTCAAATTGCTATGTTCTAAAGACACACATGATAGTTTACAAAAAAAACTATAATCAAGTTGCTGTTTTTTTTTTTTTTTTTTTAAATTAAGAAAGTACCCAAATGCATATTAGGTGATGGGAAGAGTTCATTTCTTGAGGCTAGAATTTACTAAACTTCTGAGGAGGAAATAAAATCCTTCAACCAGATATGAGAAGACGACCTGTTGTCTTGAATACTTCAAAATAAAAATTGCTCTCAAAGTCATTTAAATCATAGTGTGATTACAAGCAACATAATACATCATCTTATGTTCAATCACATTTACTTGAAAAATCATTTACCTTCCACATGAATAAAGCAAGAATGTACAGATTGCTTAGTCATAAAAAGCTGTTTGCTAATAGATTCCCAAATTTAAGATTAAAGGGAACCAATAATAATAATAGGGGAGTAAAAATAAGACAATAAAGAAGAATAAAAGTAAAACTTAAAGGAAAAGGTACACATAGAACAATGATTTGAACATAAGAACACATAAAGGTAATCACAATATGTTGATTTAGTATTGATTTTAGGTAGACACAAGTATTTCCTCTGCAGAATCTCAAAATTAGGTAAAGAAGACATACAAATTAGAAGCCCATGAATTAGCACAAAGACTGTTGTTTAAAAACATTTTCATTTGAAAATAAGCATTTTCATCTGTAATATATGCATTAAGTAAGACATAATGTTTATAGACCAGCTATTTGCTTGAGAAAAAAAAAAGCTCCATAAAATAGCAACTTATTCTTCATTGAATCAAACTACATATAATCTTTTTCCAGTACCAATTTTAGTTAAGTACTTATTCATGTTATTACATATTAATAACTGTTACTAACTTTCTTGGGGGTCTAAGTTACGTAACCTTGTCTCATCCTGTAAAACAAAACAAACCTACCCACCTTATCAGTCTCCTCCACACTTGTGGATTTCACCACACAAGAAGCTAGCCTCTCCTGTATGTTTGTAAGGTCCTGAGGGGCACTCTGAGATGCTGGCATTGGAGGCAATGGAGCACGCCTCTTCTTGGGTGCATCCGATGGCAGGATGTTTGAAACATATGGTTTGGAAATAGTATTGGACCTCGAAAAAGTTGGGCGGTGCTTATTTATTAGAGGGGTTTCAGGAGCACTTGCAGTCTAATAAGAAAAAGACAGTGTCTATATGCAATTTCAAGATAAAAACCACTTATTTTATACAAGATTTGAAGACTCTTCTAAGATATTGCATAAGAAAATACTTACTTGCTCCCACTTTTTCTTACTACATTGAAAAAAACTAAAAAAAACCTTTATTTTCTTTTTCCTTCATAATGTCCAGGTTTTGTGATATTTGGCAGGATTGAAAAAAAGAAGAAAGTCATCTTACTTTGGTACAGAGAGTTGAATATTCACTTCCAAGTTTTTCTTCTCTTACTTTCCCTCTAAAACCCTATCTAATACGCTAGGCATGGAGGTATATGCCTAGAATCCCAGTAACTCAGGAGGCTGAGACAAAAGGATCACAAATTTAAGGCCAGTTTCAGCAACTAAGCAAAATCATCTCAAAAATTTGTTTTAAAAAGAGGGGGTAATAGGGAAGGTAACTCAGTGGTAAAGCACTCCTAGGTTCAATCCCTAGTACCAAAAACTTTAAAAATAAATAAAAACAAAAACTTAAGCAGTAATAAAAGTTGTCATTATAATCTGAAATGAATCACTCAGGACTACTTTTATCAAATTCTCAAAGAAACAAATATTCCTGTTTCACAACATAAGAAACTTAAACTAAGATATACTCAGGATCAATAATCACAACTAAGACATACACTCAATTCTTTATGACTCAGCCAGTGTTGCATAATTACCAACATTTCAGAAGTATAATGAAAGCAGTACTAAGATGGAATTTTATAACTATGAGTACATACATTAAAAAAATCACCACAGCAAACACAAATAATCTAATGATATTTCTCAGGGCATTAGAAAAACAGGAGCAAACCAAATCCAAAATCAGTAGCAGGAAATAAATCATAAATATCAGAACAGGAAATAAATGAATAGAAAGGATCAATTAAACTAAAAGGTGGTTCTTTGAAAAGATAAACAAAATTGACAAATACTTAGCTAAACAAACCAAAAAAAAAAGAAAAAGAAAACCCAAAGAAATAAAGAGATGAAAAAAGGATAATATGACACATATCACTGAAATTCATAGGATCATTAGCAATATTGAGTAAAACTATATACCAATACACTGGAAATTCTAGAAGAAATTAACAAATTTCTGGGCCCAGATGACCTACCACAATAGAACCAATAGGACATAAAAAAATCTAAATAGATCAATAATAAGCAATGAGATTGAAGCAGTAATAAAGAGTTTCCCAACAAAAAAGTATAAGAACCAGACAGATTCATTGATGAATTTTTACCAGATTTTTAAAGAACTACCACCAATGCTCCTCAAACTATTCCATGAATTAAAATGGAAAGAAACCCTTTCAAACTCATTCTGCAATGTATCACCCTGTTACCAAAACTTGATGAGGATACAACAACAACAAAAAACTATAGACCAATGTCCCTGATGAATATAGATGATATATATCTTCAATAAAATACTTTCAAATGGAATTCAACAGCACATTAAAAAGAGCATATATCATGATCAAGTTGGTTTCATTCCTAGGATGCAATGATGGCTCAATATATATGAATCAATAAATGTAATACAGCATACAGCACATAAATAGAATCAAGAATAAACATCACATGATCATCTCAATAGATGCAGAAAAAGTCCTTGGTAAAATTCAACAGTCATTCATGATTAAGTTCTGAATAATTAGATATAGAAAGAAGATACCTTATTACAATAAAAGCTATATATGATAAACCTATATCCATCATCATTCTGAATGGGGAAAAACTGAAAGCATTTCCTCTAAAATCAGGAAAAAGAGTATCTATTCTCAACCTTTTCATTCAGTACATTGCTTGAAATTTTAGCCAGAGCAATTAGGTAAGAAAAATATATAAAGTGATATAAATATGAGAGGAGGAAGTTGAATTATCCCTATTTGCAGATAATACAATTATATTCTGAGAAAATCCTAAAGATTCCACCAAAGGACTCAAAACTGATAAATTCAGCAAAGTAGTAGGGATACAATATCAATATACAAAAATCAATAGCTTTTCTATATATCAGTAATGAATGGACTGAGAAAGAAATCAGTGTTTCTTGAACAAGGAGGCGAAAGATTGCTACAGTGAAAATTGGAAAGTAGTGAAGAAAGAGATTAGAGAGTAGAAGATGTAAAGATCTTCCATGTTCATGGATTGGAAGAATTAATATTGTTAAGACAGCCATAGTACTGAAAGTGATCTATGGGTTCAATGCAATCACAATCAAAATACCAATGACATCTTTCACAGTTCTTCACAGAAATAGAAAAAAAAATCCTAAAATTCATCTGGAATGAACAAAGACCACAAATAATCAAAATCATTCTGAGCAAAAGGACTAAGGATATAGGCATTGTAATCCTTTATTTTAAAATATACTATAGAGACCCTCATCAGTATACAAAATATGAAGATGTGAATTTGGTGTCAACATACCTTATATACAATCAAAGATATGATAAATTGTGGTATGAAGGTGTATTAAGAATTGTAATGCAAAAAATAAATACACAAATGACTAAACAAGCAAATAAATAAAGTATACTACAGAGCTATTTTAATTAAAAAAAACCTGGTATAGACATAAAAACAGATATACATGGATACAACAAAAAAGAATATAAAGGGGCTGGAGTTATGGCTTAGCAGCAGAGTACTTGCCTAGCACATGTGAGGCCCTGGGTTCGATCCTCACTACCACATTAAAATAAAGGTATTGTGTCCAACTACAACTAAAAAAATAAATATTAAAAAAAGAGAATATAAACATAAATAAGATATGTCTCCCTATTTACAGATAATACAATTATCATTACAATTTCTCTCTCTCTCTCTCGCGCGCGCGCGCTCTCTCTCTCTCTCTCTCTCTCTCTATATATATATATATATATGAATATATGAATTGAGGACCCAGAAATAAACCCATGTATCTTCAGACAGCTGATCTCAATAAAGTGCCAAAAATCATATACTGGAGAAAAGCCTTTTCAACAAATGGTACTAAGACAACTGGATATCCACATGCAGATGACTGAAACTAGATTTCAATCACCCTGAAGAAAAATCAACTCAAAATGGATCAAAATCTTAATTTAAGACATAAAACTTTGAAACTACTGGAAGAAAACATATAGGAAACACTTCAAAATACTGGAACAGGCAATGATTTCCTGAATAGTACTCTGATATCTCAGGAAACAAAAGCAACAATTGACAAATAGGATTACAATAAATCAAAACTCTGCTGCATAGCAAAGGAAACCACCAAGAGAGTGAAAAGAAAATCTATAGAATGGGGGAAAATCTTTGCCAGCTATTCATCTGACAGAGGATTAATCTTCAGAAAGAACAAATATTCCAATCAGTAACTGGACCAATGATCTGAACAGACATTTCTCAAAAGAATACAAATACAAGACAACAAATATATGTAAAAATAATATCTTTAGCCTTAATAAATCACAAAAAACTACATGGAGATTCCTGTCACCCTATTCAGAATGGCTCTTGTCATATAAATAAACAAACCAAAGCAAAAGCAAAAGCAAAAAATAAAATAACAAATGCTAGTTGAAATGTGGAAAAAATATGAATCTGTATAAACTGTTGATGAAAATGTAAATTAGTATAGCTGGTATGGAAAACCCTTTACAGATTCTTCAAAAAACTAAAAATAGATTTACCATAAAATCCAACTAGAGCTGGGCATAGTAGTGCATACCTGTAATCCCAGCAGTTTGGGAGGCTGAAGTATGAGCATCGAAAGTTCAAAGCCAGCCTCAGCAACTAAGCAAGGCCCTAGCAACTTAGTGAGACCCTGACTCAAAGTAAAAATAAATAGACAGGGGATGTCAATGGCTACGTACCCCTGGCTTCAATCCCTAGTTCCCCCCTCCCCACCACCACCACCAAAAAAAAAAAAAAAAAAGCCAAATAGACCATTCCTTAGTGTTCTTTCAAAGGGTAAAAAGTGGGAAGGAGATGAAATGAAAAGGAATTATTGGGAAGGGGGAAGGATACTGTGGGGTGGGCAAAGAGCAAGAGAAAGTAGAATGGAGGGTAGACATGATCAAAATATGATACATGTTTATATGGAAATGTCAGAGTAAAACCCATTACTTTGTATAATATATATTGATAATAATAATAGTAATAAAAAATGCACAAGATGATCTTGAAACAATTAAGAAAACTGTGAAAATATATTGGAGTTCATGTTAGAGGGACTCAGGATGGTTTCTAATGCAAAAATCTGAACAAATTTGGTGTCATGATTCCATAATTGAAACAATCACATACGTTTCATTCTGTGCTTTCATAATGATACTAAGAAAAGAACTCTTCATCATGTTCATGCTAGAGAACAAGTCCATTATTTAAAAAAACATCCAGTAAAGAGAAAGAAATTATCCCATTTTCATATGACCTTTTCTGACTGAATTTGATCTAGGGAGCCAAATTGCTGATATGAGTGAGTCTGTTTTATAGAAATATCTCAACAAACAGTTAAAAGTAATGTTTACATTCACTCTTGTCCTTTATCAATTACTGTTTAAGATGCAGACAATAATTGTTGATGGTTAACATTAGAAAAGATGATAACATGTTACTGTCAGTTAATAGTAACACAAAAATAATACCTATGAAGTTTTCTTTCTTTTTTTCTCTATTTTTTGGAGGCAGAGTCTCCCTATGTTGTACAGGCTAACTCCTGGGCTCAACCAATCCTCTTACCTCAGCCTCCGGTGTAGCTGAAACTACAGGCGAGTGCCACCATGCCAGAGATGTGTCACTAAAACCTGATTAAGGCTCTAGATTTAATAGTCAAATTTCAGGAAATAGAGGGGACAAAGAAACATGTGACAAGGATACATCACCAAAATTTTGAGTAAGACAAACTATAAAACAAATGACCTGGTTTTGTCAACAAACCAATTGCAAATAAAAAAAAATTAGGACAGGAATACATTTCAAAAGCATTATTTTACAAAAAACAAGGGTTTTATAGCAAATCACAATGTAATTTCAATGACATTGAAAACAAAGCACTGTGTGTCAAAATTTGATATAGCTAAAGCAGAGCACAGTAAATATACATTCTTAAATGTTTATTTAAAATAAACGTTCAATAAATGAAATAAACCATGATAATGTAGGGACTTCTCTAGGAAGGCAAAGATAGTACCAATAAATATTAATGCAATTTGTCTTGATAACATTAAAGAAAAACTATATTCCACAAATTAAAACTCATATCTGATAATCCAAATATTAATTAAGTAGCATGCATTCTGCATGAAAAGCCTAACAATAGTAACAATTAATAATGATGAACAGGTGGATAGGACTTCATGTTCAAAGAATTTTTCATAGGCCCATTTTACTTCTTAGAACATCTTTTTGAAGGAGTTATCATTAGTTATAATTCTAAGCCCTTCTTATTTGAGTAATGCCAGCATTTACCCTATAGATATAAAGAAATATAAGCAATGTTATCACTCGAATTCACATCCAAGGAGCCAGGTGATCAGAGATTTGAATAACTTGCACAAAAATACACAGGTTATACATGGTAAAACTAAAACCAATATCTATTTAAAGACTTTCTGTAATACTTGTGGTTTTTCTTTTTTATGCCGCTATTTCATTTTAAGATAGAATCCCCTAATAAATAAATATATATACACACACAATTAAGTTTAGTTAAAAGAACAGGTTGAAAATTCATATGGCGGCACAATATATAATATAACCAGAGTGCCAAGCATGGTGGCACATGCCTGCAATCCTAGCTATGGAGGAGGCTGAGGCAGGAGGATCACAAGTTCAAGGCCAACTTGGGCAATGTAGTGAGACCATGCCTCAAAATAAAGCAATTCTTACAAGGGCTGGGGATGTAGCTCAGTGAAGAGCACCCTTAAGTTCAATCCCTAATACTGGGAGAATATTTATTTATTTATCTGGAGAGTATTTCAAATAATGATTTTTCCAGACATCTTGTCATCCTCTGCACTAGTTAACCCATCTTCCCTAAAGTTCTAAGTAGGGATCACTACAAGTCAAAGTGAAACACTAAAACAAGTGAAAATTTCAGCCTATTTTTTAAAAAACTCGATACTATAGTTTCCAATGATACCAAACAACCTAAGAGCTGAGGACACTTAACAGCACTTTGGACTGACCTGTAGACACTGTAAAAAAAAAAAAAAAAAAAAGCTTTCTTAATCTTATTCAGAGCATTCAGTCATCTGTAAAATCACAGACTTCCACTGCTGGAAGAGATAGTAGCAATCTATATATTCAACACCTTTAAAATGAGGTACAAAGGATTATGAAATTTGCTTAGGGTTAAATACATACAGAGTGGCAAAGTTAGGAGCAGAAGCCAAGTGCAAGTAACAGTGCTGTTTCTGGAAGGAACACAGAAACCATTTTTTTCCAATTTTTGTGCATAAAGGCAGACGGGGGGAGGGGGCGCTTACCTCCAGCGCTTCAAAAGGGACAAAGCTGGTCCTGGCAAACCCATCGATGATGTCCTCTTTGGCCAAGGTGGACTCGCTCCGCTTCCTCCGCGGGGGTCTGGGCAGGACCGGGGCTTCCCATTGTCTTCCTTGTCGGAGCCGGACGACGAAGCGAGGGAGGGCGCCCGAGTCCAGCCGGCCCCGCCGCCCGCCGAGCCGACCCCCAGACCGACCCGGGAGCGCATCTCCCGGTCTCGCTGCGACCTTGACCGCAGCTTTTTGCGGAGTCCAGGGCCCCGATCCGGTCCATCCATGGCTCTGCCACGCCGGGGTCCCCGCGCTCGCCGCCCGCGCGCCACAGGCTCCGGCCGCGGTTGGTCGGTCGCACAAAAAAACTGACTCGGAGCCCTCCCTCCCGGGCACGGCGTCCCTCCGCCCCGCGCAGACGCTCGCCGCCCGCAGCCGCCGGCGAGCCCGCAAAGGTCGCAGCAAAGTGGGGGCGCAGAACTTCGCCCGTCCGGCGCGGGAGAACGCCCCCGCCGCTGCTCACGCAGGAAACTCACCGCCGGGCCGCAAGAGGTCCAAGCCGCGCAGCCAGTGGCGGCCAGGACCGGACCGCAGCCAACAGGATCACGTGGGCAGCTGGGGACCAGCAGCGCTCCGGAGCCCAGGGCATGCGCGCTGGGGCGGCCGCGCCTGCGCACTGGGGATAGCGGGACGCCGCGCGCGGGGGCTACCCTCCGGCGCCCCGGTCGGGCGCCCCCGTCGGGCGCCCCCGACCCTCCGCGCGCACCGTGCGTCCTCCCGGGACACTTGCTCCTCGACCCGCCCGAGGAGCCCCAAGGCGTTTCCCCCGGGCGACCCTTGGGGTCGGAGGAGGAGGCTCCGGGCGGGGACGCTGCGGGGCGCTCGGGGCCTGGGCGTGACCAGGCGCCGCAGAGGGAGCGGGCGTCAGGTCGCGCGAGGCCCCGCAGCTTCCTGCAAACTTTTCCCCACGTGGCGCCACCGCGCGAGGCCGAGCCTCCCCGCGCCGGGCGGCCGCGAACTTGACCCACGGGAGCCGCCGCCGCCACGGGCTTTCGCCGCGTCCCTGCGCCGGGAAGCAGCTGATGCTTGTGGAGAGTTGTCCTGAGGAGCTGAGGGAGGCAGGGCCACCTCCCTCCAATGGGTTGGGATCCCGCGGGCCATCACCAGCCCCTTGGCACCTCATTGTCCATGCGAGCAGAACCCCACCGCCCGTCACCCTATCGCCCTGGACAGCCCACTCGGGGAGGAAGGGAAGGGAAGTGACCGGGTCTCCAGGCTCTGTGTGGGACCCTTCTTAATTTAGAATTCCGGCTCACACATTCATTAGTTCTATGGGAAAGAGGTGGAAGGAAACAGCGGAGGACCGAGTTTTCTCGGATACACCCCAGACTGACTGGCTGCTTTTCTTTTTCCTGTATCCCCCACGCTGCCCCTCCTTTCCCATTTCAGTTTTACTCACCATAACACACTTTGATTTGTAAACATATCACATGCCTGAGAGAGAGCTGATGCAAATAGCATGCTACGTTTCTTCAGAGAATTTATTTAAAATAGCTTCATAGATAAAGAAATTTGGAAATTTAATGATCACAAAGTTAACACTAATACTTATATTTAAATTAAGAGCTAAGAACGTTTGTGTTTATTATAAACTGAACATTTAATGGCACATAGAAAATGTAATATTCGATTAAAACCTACGTTGTCCTGGTTGGACATATTTATTTCGAAGTCCAACACTGAATGGCTGTTCACTTTTCTCTATTGCCGATTTGTCTGCTTCAGTAGGTTCTGGATCTGGAATTTCAAATCTAAGAAGAAAACCAAAAGGAAAGGAATTTGTTGATACATAAATTAAAAAAAAAAACATTTTAAATACAACGGAGAAAATTAATCAACTGAAGATTCCAGTTTCCTATCATTTTATAGAACATACAAATTCTATAAAACCTTTTCTACAGTACTGCATACATAGAACTACAAAAAAGTTGCCTTCAGCTATATGATCCTTAATTAAGAGAAGCAAGGGCGGCCATCCAATTATTTTTCTCTTCTTCAGACTTAGCAGCAAATATGATACTGTTGTCATTTGGGGGTACTAGTGCAAAGGCATGTCTGCCCCACAAGTATCTTCCTTATCACAGATTTCTACTCTCCACATAAAAGAAAACTTTTCTTTTAATCTATAGTCTGCACTACTGTAACCTGGAAGCTGGTCTGGCCATGATTAAATTTACTTCTGATCATTAAGCCATCAAAGAAAAAAATATGTCTTTCTTCTTAGCACCAATTCTTGTCATTTGTCCTTCCATTATGAATTCATTGCAGCACTGTGCAATATCTTTGCTTATCCATCCATCTATTTTTCCCAATTTCTGTCATTTTTCTGTTGGTCCAGTTCTTTCTAATTAATTGATGATTATAAAAAGGGCAAACTGGATCCCTAATTTTTTTAAAAAAAAAGATAAGAATTTAAGTTTAGTCAATAATTGCACAATCCCAATTCCTAATTGCCTCAAGGGCAAACTTTCAAATCAAGTTGCAAAAATATTGCATTGGGCTAATGGTGTTATTCAGTGGTACAGAACAAGTTATCAGTATAAATAAAACCATGGGTATAATCCACAGAATTTTAAAAGAAAAAAATAAATAACAAAATACTAAATTTTATAAACAAAATTTATGTTCTTTTAACTTTGTCACTAATACATATATGCCCTGTTTCATTGCTGTGAAAAAGAACTATTACAGACTCTATATTTCAAAATTCCTATTACCCTAAGTAGTAAAATTACAAAGAAACTTAAACTCTTGTATTGATTATAAAAATAATTAAACACATTTTAGGTGTCTTATCTGTGAAAGAGCTAATAAAAAGTAAAACAAACAGAAAATTGAAAGAAAAGCACAACTTTTAAAATTGCAACTTTCATTATAATTTATATTTTTGAGAAAACCAAGCACCAAATACAATGAAGCATGAAGAAATATTCATTGTTTCATCAGTTTGGAATTAAGAAGATTGGTGTCTAGATGAATACAGTTTTTACATTATGTCCATTCTACGTTGAAGATTCATGAGAGAAGTAACAGCTTGGTTCAAATCTTACTCTGTCTTCTGGCTCCTCACCACATGCTTCCAATTGCTAAGAATATCCAAAAAGATAAATTAAAACTGCATTGTTTAATTCTTGCCTCAATTTTTTGTTACTAGAGAAAGCATCATCAAGCATTTAAATCTTTAAATACAGTTTAAATACATTTAATAAAACAGTTATTTTACACTACTCTGTTTACTTTATTATCCCTTAAACCAAGCCTCTTTCTACAAATACAATATACATGTAAATTATTACTAGCAAAACAAACAGTAAAAAAACTGAATATCATTTAAACATCTTCTAGATTTACAAAAATAATTTAAAATATCTAAAACAAGAAAACTATGTTACTTTTATTTATTAGTAACTGTGACTGCATGAAACAGGATAAACTCCTACAAATGATTTCATATTCTTTTAAGGATAACATACTTGAGTTTCAGCAACTTCAAAAAATTTACATATCTTTGTTTTACAACAAAATAAAGTAGAAAACCTTTACCACTTCAAATCTTCAGAAACTTTTCTGCATACAGAGTCCATAAAGGATTCTCCTAAAATTTTTATAAGAAAAAATAAAACCAGTATAGTCAGTATCAAGAAACCATGAAAATAAATATTCTGTTATAATCCTGAGAAATCATAGTTAAAAATCAGTTTGTTAGTCTGCAAATCTCCGGTTTTATTTCATTTTCCAAAACTTCTCTTGTATCTCCCTCTCAGAAAGAAAGAAAGTTTATTTTTTCTAAATAAATTACATTGGACTATGCTTCTGTATTTCAGCTCTTTTGACAGAAAAATTCAAAGTGGAATAATGCATAGATATCATATAAAATTATATAAAGGTATGTTTATGCAAGAACAAATGTAACAAATTATTATCACTTCTTTCAGAAAAAAAATAAAACTTAAATCTATTTAATGATTTTAGTGTCTAGAAAATGTGTGCAAAGTTTATATTTTCCCCATATTTCAATCAATATCTCAAAAGCATCCAGGGATATTTTTTTTCTCAGTAAGGAAATGGTGAAATATTATTTGAGAACTTGGTCCATTAACTTTAATTCATCTCCTAATAATTATTCTATGTATGAAACACAGAGGCACTTACCTGGAGAAGTTTTGCTATTAAGAGATTAGCAATAAAAATATTTTAAGTGACTATCATTTGAAGTAATATCTTAATCTCTAGACTAAGAAATAAAACATTAAAGTATTAGGAAAAATAGGTGAAATCACCATATAAAGTTTCCAAAAATATAACACTTGCTTATTCTGTACTTTTAAAGGTGAAATTTACTAGCATAATCACTTATTTTGCTGCTTTAAAATTTCTGATGTTTCTTCTCAACTCCACTTTAAAATGTTCTTAATAAAGATGGATATTGATTTTAGAAATGGTTAAAGCATTTTATTCTGTTTTTGTTGACAGCAATTTCTAAATTGCCACTAATGTTCAACATAACTCTTATGCGTTAACTTATTTAATCTTTATTGGATTCTAGGGCTACAATGATACTAATTTTTTACTGTCTACTTAGCTTAAGCCCACCCAAACGGTTACATATGTCTTTTTTTAGAGAGAGAGAGAGAGAGAGAGAGAGAGAGAGAGAGAGAATATTTTTAATATTTATTTTTTAGTATTTGGCGGACACAACATCTTTGTTTGTATGTGGTACTGAGGATCGAACGCATGCCAGGCGAGCGTACTACTGCTTGAGCCACATCTCCAGCCCCAACATATGTCTTTTTAATAGAGTTCTGTAATAATTACAGGTTGTCAAGCAGGAAAAAAATTCAGATATTTAGAATTTGAGATTTTCTATATTTATTGGTATATAAATCATGATTCTGGCATAAACTTCATCCAATAATTTGCAAAATATTTCTTAAATTTTCAGCTTAAGAATATCTAAGCTAGTTTCTGTATAGACATGTGAAGGCCTATATTCTAAATTTTCCACACTGACATGCAAATTATCATCCTGAACTACTTACAAATTAATCATACTCTTTCATGGGCTCCAGATCCTTCCTACATGTTGGCTTTGCTAAATACCCAATGAACTTAGCCTTCAGGATATTTACAATGGCTCTTAATGAACTTGTCTTCCAAGTAAGCCTTTTCTCTCTTTATTTTTTTTCTTTTGAAGTGACAGCACATTCACAGAAAAGTTGCATAAATAACACATACACTCCTATATATTTTGGTCAGTAATTTGTTTTAACATTTTGCCACAAGCTTCATCATTCTGTCTTCACCATTTTACTCCTTTTTAAGAGTAGTTTTTGATACTTTCCAGTTCCTTGGAGAAGAACAGGAAATATTTATGAATGCTTTTGAGATCATTTTTGGAATATATGAAAAAATCAAATGAATCACAAATTATCAAATATTATTCTTCCCATTGACTCCTTTAATATTTCAGTGGTACATTTTATTTATTTATTTTTTTTGGTATTGATCATTTGTTTTTATTTTCGAAGCATAACAGCTTTAACATAATTATATTCATTAGTCTGACACCTAGAAAGCAATGAGCATTGATTTGTACAATGAACAAATGAGCAAGTTTTCTTGTGTTCTTGAATTATAATTCCTTCATTTGAGTATATTCAATTTATTCACATAATATTAGGTTCATTTTACATGACTGGGACACTTAGAATTTAGTTAACAAGGGGTAGGAAATCTCCAACATTGTAATAATAGACAAGTGATGCCCACCTACAGCCAAAACCGTCCGATGGGGAAATATATAATTCTTTGCTTTCAGAGATGATAAAGAGGCACATGATCATTGTATGGGTGTTTAGGAGAAAGGAGAAAAGGACTCCCCTCACTGCAATAAAAATAGATATTTCAAAAATTTCTAATGTTTCTTCCAACTAATGTTTCTTCCGTATTAGCTCTAAAGAGACTCTAGGTTTTGAGTTCATCCTTTTCGCAGGTGGCCCATTCTATCCTTGGATTACTTTAATTCCTACAGAAATCATTTTCCTGAGCCAGAATTCGCCTCCCCCAACTTCATTCTGTAGGCCTCACTTGTCTGCTCTGGAGACCTCTAGGCCAGTTACCACCTCCTTCTTCAGCCAGTCAGGACCGCACCAGTCCACGGGGCAGTGCCAGATCCACTTCTCCTCCTCCTCCAGGACTCACAGTACCACCAACAGTCTGCAGCTCTGAGACACCGGGCACCTCGAAGCCATACAGCCGCCGGGTCCCAATCCACGAGGCGTGGAGCCCTCAGTTTGTGTGGCTTTTAAATTTTATTTTAGCTAAGGAATCGCTGCATAACACCGTATCATAACAAACGTGAAAACACTTTCGGGGAGATGTTGGGAACACTGGTGAGTACATTTCACGAGGGACAAAATGTTTGACATTTCTGGAGGCCAAGGGTGCAGCGCCGCTCCGTGTCTGTGAACCGGGGCTGCGTCCGCGTCCTTCGGTGCCCAGGAGACGCCGACGCAGGGGTCTGACAGGGCGTCAGGTTCCGGGACCCACTGGCCGGCCCCAGCGTCCCAGGCCGGGAGCCCACGCGGGCCGGGCGCCGGGGGCGGGCGGATGACGGCGTGGGGGCGTGGGTCTGCGAGGCGGCGGGTCCGAGCGTCGCTGGCCCGGGGCGGGCTCCCTCGCTGGCCGGCAGGCGCGGCGCGCGGAGCAGGGGGCTGGCGCGGGGATGGCGCACCCGGGGGTAAGCGGCGCGGGCGGCGTCACAGGCACTCGCAGCCCGCCGCGCAGCAGCCCGGCAGGCACACGCACACGTGCACGCGCGCCCCGCACCCGACCCCCTCGCGGCCCCGGGCTCGGGGCGGCGGCGGCGGCGGCAGGGGTCGGGGGCGCGCGGGCCGGCGCCGGGCGGGGCCCCGGGGACCCCGCGGGCGGGGAAGGCGCTCGGGGGCCGGTCCGCGCGGCACCCATTCTCGGGAAAGGCCTCACGGTCTGCGGTGCGGCGCGGGGCGCCCGCGGGCTCCAGACGCCGCGGGCGGGACGCTGGCGCGGGGCGCTGGGCGCAGGCGGGCTCCTCCGGCGGGCGCTGAGCGCGGCCTGTCCCACAGGTCTGGATGCTTGTGGCTGGCTTCCTGTGGGCGCTGTCACCAGGCCGGGCGGCGGGCGCGCTGAGGACGGGCAGGCGCCCGGCGCGGCCGCGGGGCTGTGCGGACCGGCCCGAGGAGCTCCTGGAGCAGCTGTATGGGCGGCTGGCAGCGGGCGTGCTCAGCGCCTTTCACCACACGCTGCAGCACTCAGTGGTACATTTTAGAATAAGTATTTTCTTTCTTTCTTTCTTCCTTCCTTCCTTTCTTTTTATTTACAGAAGCTCAGTACAGTGACATATTTCAGGAAATTAGATGGTGATAAAGATCTATTACCTAGTCTACATTTCATATTCCAGTTCTGTCAGTATTCCCAGTAACATTTTTAGCATATTTTTCCCCAGTATAAGATCAAGTCAGAATTTTACTACATTCTCCCATTTCTATTTGCAATATAAATAGTTCTTCAGTATTTATCTTTCATGACTTATTCAAATAACTACGGTCAAACACACTTACTAGGTAAATCATTATTCACCCAACAAATTCACATGAATTTTTAATCTGATTGCTCTATGCAGATTTAGTGAGTTCTACCATGGTGGTCTCATAATATTACTTGTATTAACCACTTATATTATAATTCAGTGTTCTTCTTCATTAAAATGTAAACACCTTAAAATATAGTTTTTCTATTCATTTTTACTAGAGTTCCTACACATGGTAAGTACCCCCCCCAAAAAACTGGCAGAATTTACTAAAATGAATGACTTATTTTATAAACACTTAAAAATTAGATATTAAACCAAAGAAAGATGACTATTTTTGTATTTCTCTGTCCATGCTCTCTTACGCATTAGCTTATTAATCTTTATTACATCCCTGTAAGATAAGCCTTTTTATCATAAACATGGCACAAATAAAGGAAGTGAAGCACAGAGAAGTGAAGTCATGTGCCTAAAAGGTTTAGGAGGTGTAACAATACACCTTCCCCTGAACCTTTAAACTAGAGACATCCTAAAAAAGGAAACAGTACTTACTCTAAATTTGCTGAAGTCAGAGAGTACATATGTCTTTAGCAATGAAGGACAGACTTGATATTTTCATGTGAATATAAAATTATATCATAAAGAATTTGTAAATTGGGAAATGAGATTATTTTCTTCTTCCTATTAAATAATGATTGAAGAATGTTTTAAAAACTAAAATTCATCTTTATAAAGAGGAGTTTATATGAATTAATATGAGGAAAAAAAATGAAAAACAAGATTTATAATCAACCATGAGAGGGACCAATTTGTAAAGAACAAAAAAGAAAAGTGTTTTCTACAAAAAGAACTTTAAAATATTGCTATCAGTAACAGCAATTCAGCAATGTATTTGAAAATAAATTTTAGGCAACTGTGTATGTACAATCTCTAACAATTTCTCATTATATAAATGTTTTTTCCATCTGACCATATAATGTATGTGCTTTGGGGAAATAAAATTCAAAAACTATTTAAATACTAAGTTCACAAATAGATTTTTCTTGTCACTGAAGTGGATAGCCACTTTAAATTAAAACAGTGGCTTAAATCTGGTCTGATATTGTGTTTTATATTCCTAAAGAAAGTGATAACCTTAAGTCACACTAGTCCAGCCTTATTTCTTATGATTCTCATTCCAAAGTAACAGGAAATTGAACTTATTTTGAATTAGTACTAATTAGTACTAAAATACTAAATAGTATCATGAAAATCATGTCTCCAATACATGTCCTGAATGTATAAAGAATTTCTATTTATAAATTATTTTAAAATTCTGGTTAGAGAATGGGCAAAGGACTTACATAGATATTTTTCAAAAAAAGGGCCAAAAAGGTACACAACACCACTAATCCTTACGGAATGAGATGTGCATGGTAGCCAAAAGGTGGAAGGAATCCCAAGAATTCGTCAGTAGATGAGCAGATAAACAAAATGTGGAACATACATACAAAAGAATATTGTCATCTCTCATATGTAAGCATCACAGATAATGGTGTTTGTTGTACTAAATTTTCTTCCAGTTTTCTGCATAAGATGTAATTTATTGTTTTATGGTTGATAATTTTTATGCTTTTATTATATTTTATTTTTATGTGGTGCTGAGGATCAAACCCAGCGCCTCACACTTGCTAGGTGAGAACTCTACAAGTGAGCCACAACCCCAGCCCAACAATGTTTTTCTATTACTGATAAAACTTGCTATTATGAACATTCTTTTGTGTAAATTATTTTAACAATATTTGTTGAACACCTACTATGTGCCAGGTACTGTGATTTTTTTGTCCTAACTGGTTTTACATGACAGTAAAGCAGAATTCATTTTGACACAATGTACACAAATGGAGCATAAATTCTCATTCCTCTGGGTGTACATGGTGCTGAGTCACACCAGTACTGTAATTATATATATATATATATATATATATATATACACATTATATATATATATATATAATATATTATATATATTATATATATATTATATATATAATATATATATATAATATACATATATATATATATATATATAATATATAATATATATATATGCTAATAGTGTCTGTTTAATTGTAATGTCCTTCCCATTCCCAATGCCTCACCCCTCCCTTCACTCTCCTTTGCACTATCCAAAGGTCCTTCATTCTTCCCTACCCCAACTCCCACTGTGGATCAGCATTCATTTATCAGAGAATACATTCAGCTTTTGGTTTCTTGGAATTGGCTTATATCATTTAGCATGATGTTTTCTAGTTCCACCATTACACCTGCAAATGACATAATTTTATTCTTGTGCATGTCTCTTGGTGCACTTATGCAGTTAATTACTCTGTAGTACATATTCAGGGATAGAAATGTTTTGTCATCAAGTATGTATATCTTCAAGTTTAAGAAATAATACTAAGCAGTTTTCCAAACTTGTACAGATTTCACTGCTATTAGAATACATAAAAGATCATGTTGTTCTTTATACATATTTTCAATTATTAAGTTCTGTCATATGTGTGTATGTAATGGTATCTTGTGGTTTTAGTTTGTATTTCCTTGAGTAGTAATAATGAGCTTGAATATATGTTCACTGGCCATTTGGATAATCTTTTGTGGAGTTATTAAAATTTTTTCCCGTTTTAAGTATCTTCTCTTGGCTTATCCTTCCATTTTACACTTCCACTTGTTTTTCAAATCTGCCATGCTTGAATTAAAACTAATGATATTCCATATTTATGCCAAGGATTATAGTTTTGTTGATTACACATGGGTGGATTCCTTGTAAAAATTATTTAAAACTTTAAAGTACCTAGTAAGAGAGAGTAACTGCTGTCCTTAAATAAGAATCAAAACTAATCAATGAGTTTCTTTTCTCACTTCAAGTGCCCACGCACTTTCCTTTAATCTTTTAAAAGCAGGAGGGACTACCAAAGAGGCATGTGGGAGAAGGAGATTTTCTGGAACCATCCAATCTCATTCTCCTCCACAAGTGCTACTAATTTCCACTGATTTCAGCTATCATATGAGCACTTTCATCTACTTACAGATTGCTTTTGATTTTTTCAGGTGTGATTCCAACAAATATTGTTCACTGAAATTTTCTTCTCAAACATTTTTAAGAAGCAAATGAATTTTCTGCTTGACTATTTTGTACTTGCTTTCTTTTGGGGGAGTTCTGGGGATTAAACTCAGTGGCAATCAATTAATGAGCCACATCTCCAGCCCTATTTTGACTTTTACTTACAAAAAGAGTCTCACTAATTTGCTTAGTGCCTCACCATTGTGGAGGCTGGGTTTGAACTTGTAATCATCCTGCCTCAGCCTTTTGAGCTGCTAGGATTACAGGCACACCTGGCCTAATTTAGTTCTTTGATTGTGTTGCTTCAGACAGCCTGTTTACACTTTTTCCATCTAATTGTTTTAGTAAAAATATTAAATAAATGTCAGAATAATTATTGTACATACATTTTAGGCACATAGGCAAGAAATTTATTTGGTGATTTTTTCTTTTTTGTATAGTTTGATTTTGCTGTCAGCACTGAAAACTGAACCCAAGAGTGCTCTACCTCTGACCTGCATCCCCAGTTTTTTGTTGTTGTTGTTTGATATTGAGATAGTTGCCCATCCTGGCTTCCAACTTTCAATCCTTATGCCACAAGCCTCCTGTGTTTCTGGAATTAAAAGGATATATCACCCTGCATAGCTCATTAGGGGATGTCTACTGAATACTTACCTATCCCAAGAATTCTCTACTTGGTATGGTGGGTCATACCTGTAGTAATACCAGCTACTTGGGAGGATGGAAGATCACAACTTTGAGGCCAGCTTCAACAAATAAAAACAAAAAATAAAAATAAAAATAAAAAAGGTCTGGGGATATGGCTTCAATCCTCACTACTTCCAAACAAAAAGAAAAAAAAAATCATTGAGAAATATTACACATATTGAGGAAATAATACTTATATAATTTGATTGCACATATCTTCATAAAAGCTAATCACTTCATAAAGAATACATAAATATAGTGCAGTCTTAATATGAATAATACATACATTACCCCAGATATCTACTTAGTTTCTTAAAACATGTCTAGATTATGTACAGTTCTTCTTAGAAGTCCTATCATTGGACTTATACTTGTCTTCTATATTTATCAACATTGGAATCATCCTTATTTTACTATATAGTACAAATATTTTCCCTATGTGGATAATTACACTGTTGTTCGTATAGCCACTTAAGTCTACATATAAGATTAAGATATTTGACTATGGTGGCTTGACTCAGCCTAAATCCACAGCTACTTTTGTCACCAATCACTCACTAGATCTCTTGACACTTGACAAATGTGATTAAGACTAATATGTATATTCTAAATACATATAAAGTCTTAGTCCTAATTGTGAAAGAAATAATACTATACTGCACAGTAAAAAAAAAAAAAAACACTCAACTTAAAAGTTACTTTCTTTTAAAGATATTTTTTAGTTCTTGATTGACATTTATTTTATTCATTTAAATGTGGTGCTGAGAATCAAAGCCAGTGCCTCATACAAGCAGGGTAATTGCACTTACTTGCCCACAAAAATTATTTTCTTAAGAAGTTAAAATAACATGAAACTTTAGAGCAATATCATACATAAAATTATTACATAAATAAATCAACAATTAAAAGACTAATATTGTGTGTCTCTAAAAGTTCATTTCAAAAAGTAAGCTCTTATCACATTGGTAACTCAAGATTTCACTGTGAAATAACAGATAAATTTTCCTGTCTATCTACTCAATGGAAATTACCTGAACATAAGAAAGATATTTATCCAAATTTTCTGGAAAGTTTATTACACACACACACACACACACACACACACACACACACACATTTAGCCGTAAGATATTTTATTTTTGTGAATAAAATGTATATAAAATACTATGACCAGTTCAAAAACTAGATTTCAGACTTCATAAATTTATTTCCTGTAAGGCTCAGGAAGTTTTTGCCTTACCTTTAATAATTCAAAATAATGAAAACTGTCACCAGCATAAGATGAGGAAGGACATAACGAACTGCTTCCTTAAACTCATCAGCAATGGACTGCAAAGCAAAAAAAAAAATGTAACAATGTTCCTCTGACATCAAAGATACATAATCACCATTCCTAACAAATAGTTTTTAAACTATATAATACAAGATTGTCAAAACTATAATGAAAAAAATAAGCTACACTGAAACTCAAGTACCATAAATTAAGTTTTGCCTCTCCTTTTCCCACTTTATTAGAGATAACTTCTTTTCCCACTTTATTAGAGATATACTGCCACAGTCTGGCTGGGCACAAATGCCGCAGTCTGGCTGGGCACACAATCACGAGCCACCACACAGCTTGTAGATTCAGACAGCAACTCTTTATTCCCGAACTCACACCAGCCGTCTACAATCACGTTCTGGGGAAATCCACGTTCTCTGCCCAAATCCACCTTCTCTGCCCAAATCCACCTTCTCTGCCCAAATCCACCTCCACTGGGCTTCTATCTCCAAAATATACTGTCTAAATCCTGTGAGAACTCAAGGGGAACTCAGGCAGCAGGATACGCCCTATTCCCAGCAGGAATAATCTTAAACCTTAAACCTGGAACTTAAACTGGGAACGCCCTAAACAGGATTATCTTAAAACCGGGAACACCCTAATCTGCCTTGGTCCTTGAGCAAGGTCACCTACATTCAATGTCGCTGCAACATGTCAGCAACATGGGGTACGCTGGCAAGGAAATTGTCATACCTACTTGGCTAATGGCTCCCAGCATCTCCCCCCTTCTGATTAATTAAACAACAAGCAATGTGGCTTAAGGACCGTGCCTGGTAGGTTGTCCAATTCAACATATGGTTCTTACCCGTCATCGGAAAACTGACCTTTAGGCGTCAGCCTCCTGTCTTAGGTTGATACCACTGCAATTGAATCATACCCGTCACTGACTACCGGTCCAGCATAAGCCATTGGCCCCCAAATTTTAGACCATCACTAGCAGAAGGGAGGAGGATACAGAAATGCCATGACACCAAGCCAATTGACGGCTCCTTGGGAAAAAATTGCATCACTGGTGACACCATACATTTTATCCTCTTGGGCAGGGCTAATAACTCTCACAAAAGACTTCTGAAGGTTTTCTTTAAACATTTGAGCTTCCATATACCCTAAAGGAATTCTAAAATGCTGCATACTCTCTTGCACATTTTCATGTTGTAATTAGAAATGTATGAAGTTTAAATACCAATAAAGGGTGTATGTGAAGAGATGATGTTTAATATAAATGTGACTTAAGTATATTTTACCAATGACTGAATAAATTTCAGACTAAAGCCATTTAACTTATGAAATATTTGTTATATAATTTAATTGATAAAGCCAATCTTCAATTGATATAACAAGTAGACAGGTCAGATATTTGTCAGAAAGCCTGAGTTGATTAGATTTTTTTAAAAAAACATATTAATACCCTGGTCTCAAGGAGTAAAAGCATAAGGAAGGATCTAAAATTGTTTCTACCATAGTACATCCAGGTATGAGAATTGTACATGCTTACCCTCTTAAATATAGTCAATAAATAATGAAGCACTCTTTTTAAAAAGTTAATAATCATCTTTGAAATCAAATCTTTTTCTTTATTTTTTAGTTATAGATGGATGCAGTATCTTTATTTTGTATATTTACTTTTATGTGGTGTGGAGGATAAAATCCAGTGCCTCACATGTGGGAGGGAATTGGTCTACCACTGAGTCACACCCAAGCCACCCATATATTGTTTCTTTTTTTTTTTTTTTTAATTGTTGGCTGTTCAAAACATTACATAGTTCTTGATATATCATATTTCACAATTTGATTCAAGTGGGTTATGAGCTCCCATTTTTACCCCATATACAGATTGCAGAATCACATCAGTTACACATCCATTGATTTACATATTGCCATACTAGTGTCTGTTGTATTCTGCTGTCTTTCCTATCCTCTACTATCCCCCCTCCCCTCCCCTCCCCTCCCCTCCCCTCCCCTCTTCTCTCTCTGCCCCCTTTACTGACATTCGTTTGTCCCCCTTGTATTATTTTTCCCCTTCCCCTCACTTCCTCTTGTATGTACTTATTGTTTCTTAATTCATAGGTAGTCAGATAAACGTGACAAGGCAGAGGCACATATGGCATTTAAATACCAAGATCTTTTACCATTATCACCCCAAATCTTTCTTTTGGGTATTCTTAGTTTGTACTCAATGAATTATTAGTAGAAATCCTTTTTGTCTCATTTTCATTGGAGCCCTGGGGATTTTCACATGTTGGATCAGTGTCTAAAAGGAAATTAGATATGGCAAGGTATAATGCATAAGAGAAGTTGGAAAGAACAATGTAAAATATACAGGCAAGATCTCAGACAAACTAGGAACTGATTCCCTTAAAGATCTTATTATCTTTAAAGATTTTATTATCTTTTGAAGAACTTTCAGGTATACCTAGGTATAGGTATACCCAGGTGTTAAACACTACTACTCTGTAGAATACATGATTTTCTAAATGTTGTAAGAGATATAATATTAATTTATGTTGACTTTTTTAAAAGTTGACTTACTGATGTTTCTCCCCACAAGACAAATAATGACAAAAACAATGTTTAGTGTGAGAAAGAGTAGGATATAATTCTATTAAAATTTTTCCTTAATATCACTCCTGAAATTAATATTTATACTATGAACAACAGTATGAAATGAAAACATCCACTGTATTTGGCAAATTAGGTTAATTTTTACAGGTAGATTTTCATATTATATCCTGATTACAAGAGAGATGATAGTGTTTTGAGGGGAAGGGTGAAAAATAATATAAAGATTACTGATTGTAGAGGGAGCAAATGGAAGGATGGAGTAACTAGAGTAAAGAAAGGTTGGATTGTTTGCTTTTTTGAAGACAATACAGAGTTGATCATCATATTCTGAGAAGAAGGAGCTAGTCTAGATGGAGAATTTGCTATAGCTAATAAGTAGTCAAGTATCACTTATGTCAATGAAACATCCAGGTGTTAACAGAATAAAATTTTTTTCTCTCTTCACCTATTTCCATTTTATCTAAATGCTTTATTAAACCAAGAAATCTGTGTCTTCCAACTAACTTCAATATTTATCTCCTTTAAATTGTAGACCTGATAGGGAAACTGATGTGAGAATGCAAGAGGCTATTCTCATTTCTTTACGATTTCTCCAAGTCATCCTACTGGGAATATAATACTTAAATTAGCTCGCAGATCCATCTCTATACTCTCATCCAGAATATATCAGATTCTTCTGGGTATTCCCACCATCATATGCAAACTAAATAGTTTTTCTTGCACCTGTTGTCACCTCTGACTCTTTACTGCATGCTGAATATTTTTCCAGGTATCCTATGTTGATTTAGGTAGAGTCACAATTTTACAATTGAATTTTTGTTCACATATTCTAATTAAACTTATTTTTTTTACATTTGCCAGGTCCTTGTATGTTTTATAATATAAAGAAAAAAATATATTTGTAGAGCTGTCTACATTATGCTAGTGCAGAAATATTTTGAAAATACAAATAAGTTTCTAAATATTTGTGGTATTTACTCAAAATTATTTAATTCATTGTCTGATTAAATAATGTATTGATATGTTAAAACTATCAATTTTGAATGATCAGAAATAAATAACTAAATAATATACTTGTTATTTTTGGAGATTAAGTTCGGTATAGTCACCTCAAATGTTCAATTTATGAACATGGAACTACTGTTCTTGTGGGAAATAAAAGGTTGATTTTCTGAGGACTGATATCACCATTTTCATCAACATATAAAAACATAACCTTGTTTTATGAGTGTTTTTATTCTAGAATTTACCTCAGGTAATAGGAACAATTTTGGCAGACAAGTTAGCTTCTCCAGGTGTATATAACTGCAAACCAATGAGTAACTGAAACTGGGCATACATGATCACCCCAATACTTCATGACAATGTGAAATTGTGTCAAACCACTCATGCTCCAGAGACTACACCCTTTCTCAGTTTTCTTTTTCCCTATTCTATTTCACCATCTTCTTTAAAGGTTAGTACTCAATTTTACTTGCAGAACATTTTCTCAAAATTTATTAATGCACAAAACAACAACAATAACAAAAGAAAACTGCATCTAGGTACCCAACCTAAGATAGCCATCAACACTTCATTGAATCACAGTGCATTGTTTCCTTCTTCATGTGAATTTTCACCTTGGCTAAATACCACTGATTTAGGTGTTTTTGTTGTTGTTGTTGTTGTACATGCTCTAAATTCCTCACTCTCTGTGGCATCTTGATGCTCTTTTTAAATTAATTTTGATTGCTGCCTTTTTTCAGGGGAGGGAGATGCTCTTGGAAAATATGTTTTTTCATGACTTGTAATTTTCCTTTATGAAACAGGTTACATAAAAACATCTTGTAGTCCTTGATTCTTGCCAGTTTATCTACAAAATTTAGACGATGTCATGTCACACAATAGATGTTCAATAAAAGTTTTGAACAGTTGACTGTAAAAGGCAACGAAAGTGTGTCCATAGATTCCATGGAAAGGGTTTTTTACTCTAATATTTTTTTTTTGCAAAACCTGTCCCTAATGGTTCTAGAAAAATCACATACTCATAATTCCCTCCTAACGTCTTAGATGCTGTTTTCAGTCTAATTTATGCAGGCAAATAAATCTGGAACCATGGTGAAGAATCTGTATACTGATTTTACAAACAGCTCTTACTGTTGTTTCCTTACATAGTACTTCCCTACCTTCTCATTGTATTTCAGTTTAAAAAGGTTTTAGGGGAAGTGTGACATGGGCCATGAATAATTCACATGATGATTGAAGTCTGCATATTCCTTTCCTCATTTGGAAAATTTTAGGAGACTTAAAACTTCTTCAAAATCTCATTCTGGTTGAATAAATTATATGGTAAGTTTACTGGTATCTGATTTCCATAGTGAGATAGTCAGGATTATTTACAGAAATAGAAAAAATAAAAAACATTGTATCCACACACCACACATTCATTCTTGTACAGACATAAATGTGACTTATGTTAAGAAATTGGCTTATGCAGCACAATTCACAATAGCAAGACTGTGGAACCAACCTAGATGCCCTTCAATAGATGAATGGATAAAAAAATTTGGCATTTATACACAATGGAGTATTACTCTGCATTAAAAAATGACAAAATCATAGAATTTACAGGGAAATGGATGGCATTAGAGCAGATTATGCTAAGTGAAGCTAGCCAATCCCTAAAAAACAAATGCCAAATGTCTTCTTTGATATAAGGAGAGTAACTAAGAACAGAGTAGGGACGAAGAGCAGGAGAAGAAGATTAACATTAAACAGGGATGAGAGGTGGGAGGGAAAGGGAGAGAAAAGGGAAATTGCATGGAAATGGAAGGAGACCCTCAGAGTTATACAAAAGTACATACAAGAGGAAGTGAGGGGAAAGGGAAAAATAATACAAGGGGGACAAATGAATGCCTGTAGAGGGGGCAGAGAGAGAAGAGGGGAGGGGAGGGGAGGGGAGGGGGGATAGTAGAGGATAGGAAAGGCAGCAGAACACAACAGACACTAGTATGGCAATATGTAAATCAATGGATGTGTAACTGATGTAATTCTGCAATCTGTATATGGGGTAAAAATGGGAGCTCATAACCCACTTGAATCAAAGTGTGAAATATGATATATCAAGAACTATGTAATGTTTTGAACAGCCAACAATAAAAAATTAAAAAAAAAAGAAATTTATATGAAAACCATGGTAAAAAAAAAAAAAAAGAAAGAAATTGGCTTATGCAATTATAAAGGCTGAGGAGTTGTAGGATCTGCAGTAGGCAAGCTGGGGATATAGAAGAGGAAGAGGGAAGATAAGTTCCAGTCTAAACGTCAGACAATTCAAGATCAAAGAAGAACTGATGTTTCAGTTTTTGTCCAACGGCAGAAACAAAGCAGAAAAAGATGTTTCTGTTCAGGTAATCAGGTGTGAGGAGCTCCTTATTACTTACTCAGTTAATCATAATATTTTGTTCTATTCAAATATTCAAATTGGGTAAGAGCTACCACAGTAAAAATGGTAATCTGCTTTCACACTCTGATTCAAATCAGTCTCATTAAAAATCACCTTCATGTGCATCATCTGAATAATATTTGACCAAACATCTGGGGACAAGTGGTCCAGAGAAATCCATGCATAAACTTAATCACTAGAAATGCACGTGCATGCTTATTCACAAATAAATTTTATTATATTTTCATTTCCTGAATGCCACTGATTGAAAGAAAAGTGAGATCATTTTAAAATTATGTTAGCCACTGATTTAAAGACAAACGAGATCATTTTACAATTATGTTAGCCATAATATACTTAGATATTTTTTATTTATATATACACACAAGTCTCACTCTGATTATTGTATCTTCATCTCTTAGCTATAGCAAAAAAAAAATACCAAATTTCAAGGCTTTGAACATAAAACTGTGTAACCAAAATCTGGTATTTTCTCTCCAAGTAAGAAATTTAGATATTTTAATGATCAAATCTCATCATTCTGTGTACAGCTTATATTAATTTCTTCATTATTGTCTTTATTTTATGTTTTTTTATCATTTGATTTTGAGTCATAAGTATTTTTCATCCCGTTTAATTAGAAAATGATAGACTAAAATCTTATTAGAAATGAGACAATTTAGTAACATGTTGTTTTAATTTTAAAACAAAATGAATCTTTTAATTTGCCTTAGGATCCATGTTTCTTATTTAGAGATATGAAGCATAATATTTTATGGAATATTATACATTATATTATGAATTGTGTACATTGTTGTATCTTTTTATTGCACTCTTTTATATAAAAAAGACATTCACGCTACAGTTTATTTCCTAATATAAGAAAGATATTTTGATTTCTCTGTGAAGCTATGCATTTCATCATTGCACCCTCTGTATACAATCTTGTTTACATTCTATATAAAAACACAATTTTATATACAAAAGTCACAGTGCAATTAGGCTCCTATGTGAAAACAACCAGTGTCACCAAACCAGTGAGCTATATCCCCATTTCTTTTAATTTTATTTTTTAAATTTTTAGACAAGTTCTAAGTTGCTGAGACTGTCCTTGAACTTGTAATCCTCCTGCCTCAGGCTTCTGAGTTGTTGGGATTGCAGGCATGCATCACTATGCCTAACTGAATTTACATTTTACAAATAAATTGGCATGAATATTTACATGTACCTATATTTTTGTATTGAAGGATTTTGGTAAAATTACTGAATGATAGAAGATGTGCATTTAAAATATTACGTGTTTCACAGTTGTTAGCAGGTATTTGCATTGTGTTTCTGATTTCAAAGAAATTCTTCTGAAGATTGAACATTATGAACAATCTCACTTTAGATTAATTTGTTTTTTAAACAAAGGTACCAATATTTTATATCTGAGGAAAATTTTCCAACTTTTTGTTAGTAATATTTTTAGACATGAGTAGGTTTTGAACTACTTCACAATTTTGTATAAAATTGTTTTTTACATGATTCTGACAGACCCTATTTAATGTTCTTCCAAAACTTTCCTGATTCTATTAAATGAAATTTGGAGCAAGTACAGATATAAGATGTCCGATTTTTGAGTAAAATCAAGATTTTGTCAGAAAAAAAGAAAGAATATAGTCACTAGGAGGAATGAGCAGAAGATGCCAAATTGAGCAGAACTTTTATTCAAAATGTGATGAAATAAATACAGACATGTAATGAGTCCTCTGAAGGATATATAAGCAACTTGTAACTGGAGGATCAAAATCTATCCAGGAAAAGACTATCAGAAAATTGACAAAAGTGACAGCTTTGGCAATGGATCAATAGGAGACGTCATTCTCTTGAGGCTAATTCTAAAATGATCAAAAAGTTGCAATACCAGATTTGGAAATAAAGATGTGGTTAATAATAGAAGCCAAAAACAGCAGACCCAGAAAAAAATTTTGCAGAATTTCTCAGTGAAGATGGAAGTGGGGAGCAAGATGATGGATACGGAACCTTTAAAATTATGTTATATTCAGTTTTTCATAAAGTTATCAATGTAACAACAATAACAACAAAACAACACAGGTTTTCCAAATAACTCTCATTGGATTAGAACTGAATTTATTAATTTAAGGTAATTAGCATATTAAACATTAATTGACAGATAAAAACGTCAAATTTAGTATGTTGATCTTATAGCCAGATACTTTTCAAGCTGTCTTAATAATTATAAAAGTTTTTTTCTGTAGATTCTTTGGATTCATATGAAGACAATAAACATCCATTTTCTCAAAGAGTGTATTGAGTTTTACTTTTTTACTCAAATTCTTCTAAATTTTCTTATTTTAAGTATATTTTTGCCTTGTCTCACCTTCTAGCAGATATTTATGTATGGGCTCTTATACAAGCACTCCAAATCAAGATGATGTTTTGCATCAGATTTGTTGTCCTTTTGAAAAATGGAAACTAATTTTAATAGGTTAATTGATTTCTACTTCTGATTTTTTAAAATAATTTCCTAGTCACTAATAGACATTGAATATTATTATATATGTTTCATCTGCCTATTAATACTCATCAGTTTCTGTTCATTATGTGACAAATTACATTGGTAGATACAACAAATTCTGGCCATCATTGAAAAAGCCCTTGTCTGAGATATATATATATATATATATATAAATAATATTGTTAAATATACAACTGAAACAGATGGTTGAATTACTTATGCTTCATATTTCATAGGGTGCTATAACTATTGATCCCTGCAATGTTTTGTTAATTAATTAATTCATCTTTATTTATGTTTGCTGGCATATAATTTTCTTTCCATATGACACCTAAGATCAAGGTTATAATAATTTCATAAAATTGGGTTCCTTTGCTTCTGTTAAGCTGTGTATATAAGATAAGGAATATTTATTTCATTAAATTATAAAAGAAATCTCTGCAAAATATATAGAAGTTGGTAACTGTTTTTATACTTTGGTTAGTTTTGTTACTTTATATATTTCTGTGTGTTTACATAATTATATGGAAATATTAACTTATATTTTAAAATCATAAATTAAAAAGTATAGAAATTTTATTTTTTATATTATGTGCAGTTGTATGAGAAGCTCCTTACTACTTACTCATGGGAGAGTTTGCTATTTTGTTCTATTCAAGCATTCAATTTAGGTAAGAGCTACCACAATAAAGATGTTGATCTTATACCCAGCTACTTTACAGTTAACATTTTTTTCTATTTTTTTTCTTTTTTATTATTTTAATTGACAGATAAAATTGTATTTCTTTCTTTCTTTACAACAAGTTTTGAAGTATGTATGCATTATGGAATAATAAAATCTTATTAATTAACATATGTATTATCTCTCATATTTATCATTTTTGTTGTGAAAACACATACTATCCACTGTCCCAGAATTTTTCAAGTTAAGCTATATGATTATTGACTATTGCTAACATGAAGTACAACAGAACTTTTAAAATTGTTACTCTTAACTGAGATTTTGTCTCCTTTGACCAAAATCTCTCCATCAACCCTCCCACAACCACCTCAGACCCAGGTAAGCACCATTCTGCAGTTCAATGGGAAATAATTTTAGATTGTACTTACAAGTAAAATCATGGTGTTTGTCTTTCTGTGCATGGTTTTAATTTAATAACATCATGCCTTCCATGTTTATGTATCTTCTCACAAAGACCAGGATTCTCTTTAGTTTAATGATTGAATATTATTCTATTGTGTGTATGTACCATTTCTTTATCCATTCATCTATTAATGGATCCTAAGGTTGATTCTTTACCTTGGCTATTTTAAATAATGCTGCAATGAAAATTAGAGTGCAGATGTCTCTTAGACATACTTATTTCATTCCTTTGGGATATATAGCCAATAGAGATTGCTGGATATGTGGTATTTCTAATTTTAATTTTTTGAAGAACCTCCATACTGCTTGTTATAATGGCTGTACTAATTTAAATAGTCACTAACAGCGTGCAATTTTCCCTTTTCTCTACATCCTCACCAAAACTGTTATCTTTTCCTTTCTCCAGAGTAGGTATTCTATCAGATATAACTAATATATATTGTGGTTCTAATTTGTATTTTTTTTTGTGTATGTATTGGCCATTTATTTGCCCTCTCTTGAGAACTATCGTATAATACCTTAACTTGTTTTACAAGTAGTGTTGTTTTCTTGCTCCTATGTTTTCTCTATATTTTGGATATTAACCCCTTATCAGATGAATTGTTTACAAATATTTTCTCCAATTTTGCAGGTTTTTTATTCCCTCTATTGACTGTTTTCTTTCCTGTGCAGAAGCTTCCTCCTTTTACTTAATCTCTTTCTGTATACAGAATGGGTGTCAGTGGAGAGGTCAATACAAGGCATTTGGGAGTTGTAAACCCACAGGTGGCAGTAAAACTATGCAAGGATGATCAAACAGGATGTTCATGGAGTAGCATTTGGCATATAATAAGTTCTAAAAATTACTTATTTAAAAATAGCCCTAAAGACAAGAATAGCACCATATATAGAGGAAAAGAAAATACCAACAGAGAAGGGAGGTACATGCTACATGGTGTCCTTTATGTAATGTTTTCTGTGGACCTACACATATATAGTAAAAGTATAATAGAATACAAGGCAGGTGAGTATCAAAATAGTTTAATCAGTGATTAACTATTGCTAGCAAGGAGGATAAAGCATAGCTATACCAAAAACATCAACAATATCAATAATTATTTATTTGTATTCTTAAATACAACCTTGAAACAACAGGAAATATATTTTAATATTGTATAGACTTGGTTAGTGAGTCCATAAATATATAGTTGAAATTTTTCCGTCTGAATTTTATTAAAGAGTAACTGGAATATGAAGAATTGATTAAGAAAGTGTGGACTGCACTTTCTAAACTTTGGCTATAAAGAAAAAAGAAGAGTAAGAGTTAGACAACAAGTTTTTCTTTTTAAAAGACAAGAGATATTTTGGCATTTTGTGGATTTAAGAAAAGAGAAGATAAAGAGTTTTGAAACATGAACATTAAGAGATACCTCAGCAATACAGATGTGAAATAAAAAACATGAGAAAAAAATTAACTTATCTGATGTTTTCCCTTCAAATTTTATTACAATGGAGGTACAACTTTTTATTTTTAATATATTCCTTCTGCTACTAAAAGCATAAACTCATTTTGTCTAGTTCCACATTATAAAAAAGAGCTAAGAGGATAATATTATATTTATTAGATGACATCATTCAAGAAATTATAATAAGACAAAGTCAAATAATCATTTTTTCTCAGAGGAAATCAGTGACCATGAGACTTCTTTTTATTTCACAAACTGAAGTGCATTTATATATTTTGAAGCATCACCACATAGTTGAAGTATCCACTTATACTCTATCATTACCAAAACACACTGGAAAGAGAACACCTGTAGGGGAAAAAAGGAAAGGAAATGGCATTACACAACATATAATTTTATACTTTTGAATACTGAAGACCATTGAAAAGATGATATAATTGAAATAATGAAAGCATGCCAGAATGGCGAAAGAGAAGTCTCCATTTATAATATTGACTTTCTGAAGGACTTCAAGCATTGTTATCTCAGGTAAAATATAATGGCCTTTCATCTGCTCTGTATGATAGCACATATTGCAATTCTGTGAGATGAAAATTCTTTTAAACTTTTTGGCAACTTATTTGGAAGTAACTGCATTTTATTTGTTGGACTTGTCCCTCAGGTCTCTCCATTTGATTGTAGAGGACATGAAATATTTTACTGAGATGCCTTTTCAGTTTTAAGGTCATCATTAATGTGCATGAACAATTAATGGAATCGAGGGAATGATGAACATAATAAAAAATAATATTTAAAAAAATTAGGATCATTGGTGAAAGCAGACATACATCCCTCTCTTGATAATAGAAAGTCTCTTTTAAAAGTGCAGAATTTATTGAAATCATAAATCAGAGATCACATATTGTTAGGGCAAACTTCCCAAATATGGAGTATACAGCTGCCATTATGATTAATTCCCCTACCACAAACTACTTGCTATTTATTTATTTATTGCAAATGCTCTCCCCTTGATACTTCTCTAATTCCCTCCTTCAATCCTAGCACTGATCATCCACCTATGTAAGTGCTAAGCTGCTCTAGAATCCTTTTGAACTTCTGAATCCCAGGGATTGATCCCATTGCTTGTTTCCAATGAGTTATATGCTTTGGCATTAGCTAAAATCTTAAATGTGGGCAAGACAGTGTTCCTAGTCAGATAATTGTAGTCACAATGTGTTGGCTGCACTTACAACAGCATTGGGATTTAAATAACGCCTTTCTTCTTTAAAGAAGCAAAGCTGGAGCTTAATTGGCAGAATTATGAACTAGACAAAAATAATCCATGACACCTCCCATCTTGCATATACTGACTCCCTTTAACTCTCCTATTAGCTCCTGCCTTCAGTCTCTTTTTCATTCCATCTCTCAGGCAACAAATTTCAGTTTCAGTCAAGTCTTTTTTTTTTTTTTTTGCATTGAAAAATCATCTCATTGTTTTCAAATGCAATATTTACTAGTCTATGTGAGCTACCAGAAATGTCTGTCACACTTTCAATAAAGAATTTTAAACTCCATTGAGAAAGAAATTTCTATTTGGCAAACTTTTAGATACTTCTGAAATGATACAGAGAGTTGGTAATTATATGAATTGATAAGAAGATATTGACCTCTAAAGTATAATCCCTAGGATTAGTAGCATTCACTAACTATTAATAAGAATTGTAATGACATATGTTGGACATTTGTCATGTTGTAGATCTGATCTCAGTCTGCAGATCAAATATCAGTATCTTCTTCTTATTGATGAGAAAGTTAAGATGTTAAGCAGTTTATAAACTTGTCCACTGTCACCTGAATAAAGTAGCAGATGCAATTTTTTTATATAATGAAGCTACCATTATAAAGAATGACACTTAGACTTGGTTGACTAAGAGAAAATTAGATCTGTGGTGAATTCATATTACTGTTTCTGTTTTTGGATATTCAAGCAAGCATCATACACACTCCAATTAATGACAAGACTTGCTGAGGGTACAGGTTTGCAGATTCTACCAGCAGCCCAGCAGGCTTTACAAATGAGTGGCTCTTTGGCATTTGGTGCTATGGCAGATTTGCAAACACGACTTTCCCAACAGACTGAAGCTTCAGCTTTAGCTGCAGCTGCCTCTGTTCAGCCACTTGCAATACAGTGTTTCCAACATTCCAACATGTTTAACCCTCAAACAGAAGAACAAGTTGGATGGGATACAGAGATTAAGGATGATGTGATTAAAGAATGTAATAAACATTGTGGAGTCATTCATATTTATATTGACAAGAATTCTGCTCAGGGCAATGTGTATGCGAAGTGCCCCTCAATTGCTGCAGCTATTGCTGCTGTCAATGCATTGCATGGCAGGTGGTTTGCTGGTAAAATGATAACAGCAGCCTATGTACCTCTTCCAACTTACCACAACCTCTTCCCTGATTCTATGACAGCAACACAACTACTGGTTCCAAGTACATGATGAAGGAAGATATAGTCCCTTATTTACATAGCTTTTTTTCTTGAGAATTCATCTTGAGTCATCTTTTATTTAGATAAAAATAAAGAGGACAGGGTCTACTGTCATTTGTATGCAATTCCTGTTACCTTGAAAAAATGAAAATGTTAACAGGAATGCAGTGTGTTCATTCTCCCTAACTAGCAAATCCCACTGTATACAAAGCTGTTCTCATTCTGCCTTTTAAAATGTTCATGTAGAAAATTACATTAAGGATCTTTAGGAATAGCTCTAGGGGAACAAGTGTGTGCTTTCTGTATAAAGGCAGACAGGTCTGTAATGATGTTTTTAATGTTTCAGAAGCCTAACTTCTTACCCAGGTTACATTTCACATTTCACTAATGTTGATATTTTACTCATGGTTTATCAGAGGTTTCTGGAATACACATTTAGTGTATGGGGATTCAAGCCAGGTAAAGGGCTGTTTGGCTAGCATCTCATCTTGCATTTTGATCATTTGGCAAGAAAGGGAGATTTCAAAATTATATTTCTTGATGGTTTCTTTTCAATTAATGTATCTGTAAAAGTTTCTTTGTAAATATTATGTGTTTTGGTGTATATTAAGATTCCAAACAAAATGATCACTGCATTTCCTGAATATGCTTAGTCAAGAGTCTGGTAAGGCAAAGAAGTCTCAGCAAGAAATAGGAAATGCAGAAATAGGTTTTGTCTGGTTGCATATATTTTTTGCTCTTTTTAAGCTCTGTGAGCTCTGAAATATATTTTTGGGTTACTTCAGTGTGTTTGACAAGACAGCTTGATATTTATATCAAACAAATGACTTTCATATTGCAACAATCTTTGTAAGAACCACTCAAATAAAATTCTCTTAAAAAGGCAAAAAAAAAAAGCATTCAAATGTAATGCCAATTAAAATAGCAAACATAGAAATATAACTAACTTGCTCAGGGCCTCGTTAAATTGCTGAGGCTGGCCTTGAACTTGTTATACTCCTGCCTCGGGCTCCCAAGTTGCTGGTATTAGAGATGTGCCCCGCCATAGCAACCCCTTACCTTTTCTTCTCAAGCTTTCTGTTATCCTATAGTTGGCTTCATCTGCTATCCATCTTAGGTAGCTATAGCATTCAACAATTGCCTGTGGTTGTTTTTGAGAAATGCCACCATTGTAATGGGGGTTTGCAATGAGCAACTGCTGAGTCCAGTTAAATAAACAATCTTGTGAGTGGGGTGTGACAGTCAGTCACCAGGAACAATGATGGCAATTCCCTAGGAATTGGGGCCTGGGAGCCGTGGAAGAGCTCCAAGCCCTTTCTGCCCCCTCCAGTGGCTGGCAGGCTTCAGGCTGGAACCTACATATGGGATGCCAGTTTTTGAGATGATTGTAGAGTTGTAGGAAAGGGAGGATAAATAAAAATGCCTTGATGCATTGCTGAGGGTCTTCAGATTTTCTAAATGCTCCAGGATTGCTGCAAGCCTTTGGTTAATTTTCAGAGTTTTGAAAAAGTAGGTACTGGCTATTTTTGGTCAGTATGTTCATTTCCTTTCTGAAAGGAATTTTTTAGAGTTTTTCATTCCACACATTAATGGGATGATATGAAATCATGGTTATTAACATACTAGACATAGAAAGAAGAGAACAGAATCAACCAACATGGAAACAGTCATTATGTGAATCAAAACATAAAGAGAAAAAAAGATGAAAAATAAAATGGAACAGGGCATGAAGATGTATAGAATAATCTCAGATGTCCAAAGTGTTCGTTTAACTGGGATTCCAGTATGAGAAGAAACAAAAGAATTCCTTAAAATTACTTAAAGCAAATCAATCACAGATCTGAGAAGCTCAGAATAATTCCAAGCAAGATTTTTTGTAGTGTTCTTAATAATTCCTGAATAGCATATTTTTGAACCCAGACATTCATAAACCTTAAAAAATGCCATTTCTACTGCAATCCTAAACAATTAACAAAAAAGCAAAAATGGAAAGCCAATAGAGGAGATCATGGAATTCTAAATATATCAATTCATCTCCTGTGTCTTCTCCAAAGCAGCCAATAATAAGCAAAGAGAAAAAATAATTGATGGGACAAACAAAATCAACATGAGAGATTTAAATCTAAAGTACTATAAATAATCATATTAAAATAAAACAATTTAAGCTCCATATTAACTTCTGACTGTTGTTATATGTAATTGTCAAAATAATAATAATGATAATAATAATAATGGCTTAAACAACATAAATGTATGCTCTTATGGCTCTAGAGATCAGAAGTTTCCAGTGCTATTAGTTGACTAAAATCACAGTGTTAGCAGGTCTCTGTCTTTACAGGGGCTCCAGAGAATCCAGTTCCTTACCTTTTTCAGCTTCTAGAGGTGGCTGCCACCCTTGCTAATAGCCTTATAGCACCTTGACCTCAGCCACACTCATCGCATCACACTTTCTGACTCTCCTGCCTCCCTCTTTCCCTTATAATGACCTGAGATAAACTGATAATAAAGGATAATATCCCCAACTGGATAATAAAGGATCATATCCCCAACTGAATCACACCTTCAAAGTCCCCCCCTGTCATATGCAATACTTATTCATAGGTCACAGGGGATTTGAAAATGAACATCCTGGGATGGGAGGGTTCAGTCTACCATATTCCTCAATGAAATGGTAAAACCCTAACTACATCATATTAATAGGAAATAAAAAGTTTGGATAAAAAGAATGAAATAATATATATTACACAAACACTAAGCATAAGAAAGTGCAGTATTTACATCAACATTGAAGAAAGGACAATTCAAGGATAAAACTTTTACCAGATATCAAAAAGGGCCATGTGTAATCATACAGGAGACAATTTTATTCCAGAAAAACAACACAATGTGTTATTCCAAATGTGTACAGAATTAATAAAACCAAACACATAAAGCAAATTTGACAAATGACAAACAGAAACAAATCCAAAATCATAGTTCAAGACTTGACTATGCTACTTTCAAAACACTGGTAGAATAAGTAGGTGAAAAATCAATAAGGATATGGAAGATTTGAACAGTATTATCATCCAATGTGACTAAATTGTCATTTATAAAACACTACATCCAAGAACTACAGAACCTGGAATAAAGTGTACCTGGAGTATTCAGTAAGATAAACTGGAATAAAAGTCTGAAAGTATAAAATCATACAAAGTATTTTCTGTGATCATAGAATTATCAAATTGGGAATTGGTAACAGTAACACACCCAGAAAATTTTTGAATATTTGGAAATTAAATACATTACTAAATAACATATAACTCCTTGAGAAGAGAAAAAAAAAACATCCTTAAATAGAAATTTGGAGGTGACAGAGTTGATGCATTTAGCAGACAAGGACTTTAAAACTGCCGTTAGAAATGCTTTTAAATATTTAAAGGAAAATATAAACATAGTGATGTTTATTGGAGAAACTCAGAAGGATAAATGGATTTTTAGGAGCTGAAAAGCATATTTGGCATCTATGGCTGAAATAGTAAATGCTACCTCAGTGACTGGGTTGACAATTTCAGTCTCAAGTGGTCTAATACTCAGGTAATTAAATTCATGCAAGGGATAGTGGCAATGGGATTGACCAAGATTATAAATACACAATCACTATAGGATTGAAGATGCCCTAGAAACTTTAGGGAAGGTAAGTCACAAACACCAATGTTTGTGGAGGAAACTTCCAGGATATGGAGACAAAATGTATTGGGACATTCAAAGATATTTTATGATGCTACGTTTGTGGAAGATAATTTCTTCTCCCTATTGAAGAAATTATCTTCCACAAACGTAGCATCATAAAAATTTATCCAGGAATTGAAATGCGACTTAAAATGCATAAACAGGAAAGCATGTGGCTATGCCTGAAGCCAGAAATAGACACTGTTGTCAACTTTTAACACAAAGCTGATAATGGATCATGTCAAAAATGCTGATAATGCTTTTTTCCTATGAATTCAACTTCAAATGCAGATGAACATTTTTTGATGAGTCTATAGGAGAAAGGGGGAAGGCAAACCAGAAGCGCCTTCAAGTCTGCACACTGGGACCCTCAGGAAAGTGGCCAACAATATTCAAGAAAAACTAGTATTTGTAAGACTTCACAGAGGACTGATGATTTTCTTGAATGACTTGGAAAAGTGCCACTGGGATGTTTGTATTTATAAAAATAAAATCACAATGATACAAGACTAGAAAACTATACCTCCATATACTTTTTTTGAGACTTTTCAGTTTTTCTCTTCAAATACAATAAAACCTATGCTCTGCCAGGTGTGGTAGAACATGCTGGTCATCTCAGTCACTATGGAGGCTGAGGCAGGAGAATCTCAAGTTCTAAGCCAGCCTCAGCAACTTAGTGAGGCTAGGAGCAACCAAGACCCTGTCTCTAATAAAATGGGGATTTAATAAGTGGAACTGTGCAGGAATGTTTCCTTCTTTCAAAATTTTCAACAGTTTCATCAAACTCCTTGTTGCTAGTCTGCTGGAGCAGGGTACAACTAAATGAACAGAGAAAGGTCTGAGGTAGGGTAATGGATGCAAAAGTGGTCACCCTCGCAGGGATGAACTAGAATAGAGCAGGACTGGAGCAGAAGTTATCCCTGCAACCAGTGGAGGGTGGGGTGTGGTTGGAGTGGGTGTCATGCCCTCCACAGGCCTCCAGGCGGCACTCTGGTCCGCCGTCGGCGGGCTCAGGCAGCCCAAGGGGCGCAGACTCACGAAGGCCAGGATCTTGTCTCTGGGTGTCGCAGCCCCACGGGCTGAACGTGGTGCTTCAGTGGCGGTGCAACTGGCGGGTGGCGGTGGAAGCGTGAGACCTGGAGAAGCGGAAGGGCACTGGGAGAAGGACGCGGACGCCTGCAGGAAGTCAGGCCTGGAAGGCGCTCACAAAGAGCGGGCTGTCCTCTCAGGTACTGCGCCTGCCTGCGCCCATGATGGCAGGCCGAGCGGGCAGCAGCGGGTGGCCAGGGAGGCAGAGAGGCCGCAGCGCCAAGGGGCTGGTGGGCTCCCCCGGGATGGGAAGTGCTTTGGATGAGTGATTGGGGTGTCCCCCAGGCGGGTGGCCTCTCCGGGTGGTCCTCTCGTTCAGGAGGCTTGCCTTTCCTTCCTTGTCCCTAGTGGGCTGTTTCAGAGGGTGAAGTGTCAGCCATCACGCTCGCTGTACAGTTCCTGAGGTGGCTCTCCAGGCCTGTGGCTTCCAGGAAGGGATGTGCGGCCTTCACACAAGAGTCCCCTCATGAAATGTGGTGAGTTTCTTCTCTGGCTGTGATTTCCAACCTGGAATCGCCTTCAGGAGCAGAAAAGGGGACAGTTTATCCAACGTGATCTTTCCAGTTTGAGGGGCATTCTTAGGATGCATCTCTCCTGTTTTCTCATATGCATTCAGAATTTCAGATTTTCTCATTTCCTGATTCTTAAAAGTAGACATTGACTCCCTTATTGCACATATCAAGTCATGGCTTTTTGAAACACTGGGTGGAGTGATTGTCATCTCACTAGTGCACCAGGTTCTCAAGTAGTAAACTGACCTTCTTCCATATGTAGTCCAATTTTGTAAGGAGAGGGAATGAATTTGAAAGTGGGCTGTGTGGTGATAATGAACTCTGACCTGAATGAAAGACGAAGGAGGAAATGCTTAGATAGTACACACTGCTTCTATCATGAAGAAGTGTGAGTGCAGCCACCAGGTAGGTCTATGTTGTTGGCAGTATGAAGCAATATATGCCCATTACTACTTTGGGGTAGCCAACAGTATTTAAGTGTAGGTAGTTTTGACTAATCATCCTCATGTACAGGTTTATATTTATTTCTTCAGGCTAGGTTAGAACAAAAACCAGGACCATAACCTAATTCTTGATCAGTGCTTTAGTCCTATTATGTAGCATGATATATAGTACTCAATTTTTTTTTCGTGGTTATGCTCATTTTAAATACTTGATTAAGGAATTGTCTGCTAGGCCTTTCATTTGTGAGTTACTCTTTTCCATTTTGTGATTAATGAATGACTTGTAGGGTATTTGGGGACTCTATATCTTAATCATTATCGTGCTTTAAATTTACTCACATTTATTTTAATATAGACTTCTTGAAACTTATTTTATTCAGTGGGCTGTAATGCATTATTTCATTATTTAGATTTTCAAGTTGTGCCAGATATGATTAGTAGGAAATCTAAGTTGGCTTCTCAATTGGGGCCATTGTTTGAACACTTTACTTTCCTCTTTGTTTATTTTTAAAAGTATAAATTGGCAAATTTTAGTTGTATATATTTATGATGTATGAGGTGATGTTATAGTTTATATACACAGTGTGAAATAAGCATACTAACATATACATCATCTTAAATACCAGAGTATTTTTGTGGTGAGAACATTTGAAATTTATTCTTTTAGTAATTTTGAAATGTATAGCATATTATTATTTATTTACCATGGTGTGCAATGGTTCTCAAAAAACAGAAAAATCTATTCCTTCTGTCTGATTGAAATATTGTACGCTTTGACCATTTTCTTCCCATGTCTCCCATGCCACAGCGTCTGGTAACACCATTCTACTCTATGCTTCTATTAATTTAATTATTTTTCATTTCACATGTAAATGAGAATATGTGGTATTTGCCTTTATGGAGTACTTTCTTTTGACAGTAGATATTTCAGGTTCAATGTACTCTTTATTGGCTGTTCAAACTCTGATATTAGTTGTTTCTCTAAAAGCCCTGGTTGCTTTTAATGTGGGCCTAGCACTTAGAATCCTGAATCTGGGTTCTATATGAGTTCATTGCTGTTTGAGTGTCACTGCTCTGGCATATGTGTGTGTAGGCACACATGCATACACTTATTTGTATATCATTTATATTTCAGTGTTTATTATTCATTTGTTCTGAAATTTTCATACAATGAAATGCATTTTAAGTCAAATGTGGTTGAATTTCAATAAATCATTATAATCTAAACTGCTTTCAAGATAAAGAATGTTAAACCACACCTGAGAAAGTTCCCTTATGTCCCTTCTAATTGATTTTTCCCACTGATTAAAGGCAGTATTCTGTTTTATCCTACCATTGAGTGTTTTACTTTGTCTTTTTAGAATTTTGTATAAATCGATTCTTCTTAAAAAATTAGTTGTCATTGGATCCTTATTTTGTTTATTTATATTCTGTGCTGACAATCAAACCCAATGCCTCACACATGCTAGCAAGTATTCTACCATTGAGCCTCAACCTAGAAACATAATGGGTACTTACACTTTTTTGTTATTGTTTTTGTTTCTTGTTTGTTTTAGTAAAAATTGAAGGAGAAGTTTTATTGTTTTCCTAGCAATAGAGAAACAATGGGACTCTTGTTCCAGAGGATATTGATTCTGCCCATCAGGAGGAATAGGTTTTTTTTTTTTTTTTAAAGATACAATTCAAAGGCTACATTCCACCTATTTTCTGTTCAAGGAGTTGTAACTCACTTGTTAATTTAGGAGATATTCATTTCTGAGACCTTCTGGTGCCGTCTTCAAGTCTGAATTACTTCATTCTTATTATGGATGTGAGTCTTATTAGGATGAGTAAGAAAGTTATGGGATCTTACACTCTGTGTCTGAATCAATATGCTTTTGAGGTTCATCCATGTTGCTTGAATCAATGTTTTGTTTTGTTTTCTATTTTATTACTGCAGTAGTATTCATTTTATGAATATATCATAGTGCATTTATTTTTTCCATTGAAGGACATGTGAGCATTTTCCAGGCTTTGAACTTTATCTTACTAGATGTATTGGGGAAAAATATGTATGTGTATGTGTATATGTGTGTGTATACACACATATATATGTATGTATGTATATTTCATTTAGGTAAATAACTCAAAGAGTGGAATGGCTACCACATAAGGTAGATCTCTGTTTTGTTTTAAAAGAAACTGTCAAAAATTCTGAACATTGTCATGAGCAATATATGAGAGTTCCAATTGCTGCATATCTTCACATTGTTTAGTGATGTTAGTCTTCATACCTTAGCCATTTCTGCTGGGTATATAGTGGTATCTCATTGTGGCTTAGGGTTGTACTCCATGATGACTAATGAAGTTAACAACATTTGACTGTCTTTTATTGGCCAGTCATTCTTTTTCTGTGAAGAATAGATTTGGATCATGTCTATTATTTGTTGAGTTGTCCTGTTATTACTGAGTTGTAGAAGTATATTTAGTAGGACTGGATATAGTCCTTTGTCAGAAAAATGTTTTGTAATGGGATTACAGGTATGACCTACTCAAGTTTTCAACTTTTTTTTTTAAACTGAGCCACTACTGTTTCTATCAAATCCATGTTGCCTGATCACTTAATGCTGTATAGACTTATGCACAGAATTAGATAATATTTTGAAAAGGTTTTTGTTTGTGTGTGCGTGTGTGTGTGTGAAGGATCCTCAAAATCAGGGGGCACACCTGTGGTCCCAGCTTATGGGGAGACTGAGACAGGAGGATCATTTGAGTCTCAAAGTTCCACTGGATTTGTGTGCATTATTTTTTAAGCTTTATTTAAAATAATACTTGTAGGGTGTGTGTGTGTGTGTGTGTGTGTGTGTGTGTGTGTGTGTGTGACTGCTTACAATGAATAGACAGCTGGAGACCCATCCATAACCTTGAGCCCCTGAGCCTCCATTCATGACCTTGAGCCCCTTACCCTCCAGAGGTTTTGCAGAAACAAGAATGTAGCACACAACACCTCCCCATAAACACACTATATTATTTACTAGACAGGCCAGCTGAAGTATGGTGTGCCTTTCTAACAATGTGTGGTTCTATTTGCATATATATGACATCTGTATTAGAGAATGCTAAGACAGAACCTGATGAAGCAGAGTTGCTCTCTTTCTCTTAAAATAAAACCACAGTCTTGCACCCTTTTCAAATCACTGGTTTTGTAACATCCTGATATGTTACATTTGTGAAACCAAGAATAAGAATGATGTAAGAATGATGTAAATAAAAAGCCCACAAAGTAATGCATCCATCTTGCTAGAAACTGTTATAAGGATGCAGGTGTGTCACCAAGAAAAGACAAGCCATTGCCCAGCCACAGTATGAAAACTCAGGAACTTACCTTTCCCTGGATCTTTCTTCAAATCACTCTGCAAGGTGTTTTTTCTCAGAGAATTAGGGTTTTAACAGCTAACAAAGTATGAGAAGATCTCTTCAACTTCAGTACTTCTGGTTCTCCCAGGCCTCTGCAAGACTCAGTCTTCATCTGGGCATGGTGGTATACAGCTGTCATCCAAGCAGCTGGGGAGGCTGAGGAAGGAGGATCACATGTACAAAAACAGCCTCAGGAACTTAGCAAGGCTGTAAGCAACTTAGCAAGATCCTGAATCAAAATAAAAAAGATTTGGTGATGTGGCCTAGTGGTAGAGTGCCCCTTGGTTTAATCTCCAGTAACAAAAGAAGAAAAAGGAAAAAGAGGAGGATAAGAAGAAGGAGGAGGAGGAGGAGGAGGAAGAAGAGGAGACTCAATCTTTGGACTCAGACTCAGTTTTTACTGTGTGTAAATGTTAATAATTACATCATTTAAAAATGTTTTTAAAATGATAATAGATATACTTACTGAATGTTCACCATAGTGCTCTAAACCAGATACCTTCACTGAGTTTTGCTGATATGTCAATAATAAACCGACTGACCATACTAAGATGTCACCTCTCTTAATGGGTGTTTTATTTGGGAGCCTCTGGTCAATTACTCTCTCACAACACACGTGTATTAACAACCCCTGCAAATCCGACTAACTCAGACTCTGTGAACAGTAGCAAACTATGAGCAGACCCCAAGTAGGCACAGAGACATTTGTTCAAACTCCACTGCAGGTGTGAACTTACCTGTCTGCCTCACTGCTCATCAGTTCTCAGGCTAGGGCAGTGGTCACACCCATGGCACATGGGGCCTGTCTAGAGGCATTTTTGATTGTTAAAAAAATTAAGATGTGGTCATAGCATATCTAATATGTAGGGAACAGAATGGCTACACATCATAATTATGGGCAAGCACCTCACCACAAACAATCCTATGGTGTCTAAGGTTAACCATGCTAGAGCTCAGGAAACCTGGGCTAGATCACACATGCTGCACATGAAAGCACTGGGCCTGTCTAGTTCTTTATTTTGTCCCCAGTACATTAACCACAATGATCATCTCCTTACTAGGTGTCTCCTACTGGTGAGGAAGGGAGGAAAAAAAGAAGGGAGAGAAGAAGACACCCAGTATATTCTCAGGAGAAACTGAAAGCCTGCATACAGGAAAATTGCTAATTTGGGCCTGGTTGCAGTGCTACAGTCTCTCTGTCAAAGAGTTCTGCAATCCATTCCAAAGTTTTCCAGGCCAAGTCCAGTTGTTGATGTCAAGCCAGATGTCCCTCCTTGAACATCAGGGAAGATTATTCCTAAGCTATAATCCCAATTGAGAAAGTAGTCTTTCCCCCTCTTCTATCGCAAGCATGTGTTGGGGTAGGGGAGGTACTGAAGATTGCACACAGGAACATTCCACAGATGATATACACCTGAACAAGATCCTTAGCCCTTTTTAAAACTTTTATTTTGGGACAGGGTCTCATTAAATGGCACAGGCTGGCCTTGAACTTGCAACCCACCTGCTTCAGTCCCATGAATCACTTGGATTAAAGACATATACCACTGTACCCAGGGCATACCTTCCTGGATATAGCTAATTCCCAGAGAGTCAGCCATCTCCCTAGCATGCTCACCTTATGCAAATTAGGCAATCAAATTCTCACACCACCAGTCCCCTATTAGGCACCCAGCCTCACAGGCCTCTTTTTGCCTGCTCCAAGCACAGCAGGTCCAGGTACCAAAGAACCAGGGTTGACCCCTGCCCACTAGAGCCCACTGAAATGACTAAAATATACTAACCCTAACTAAACCTGCTTCTGCTGCCTTGTCGTTTCTTCCTGCACAGATACAGTAAAGTCTCTTTCCCATGTTGTCCATCACCTTCTGCCCTCTCTGCTCCTAACCAACCCTGGCACTTCCCTCATGGCTCTACAGTGCTGTTCATAGAAAACTGTAGCTCTCTGTGACAGTCTATCTATTTCTGTGAGTCTTCCATATCTGATGAAGACAAACCCAAGGCACTCTTACAATAATGCCAAACCTGTAAAGCTTCTCCATAGGGCCAGGGCAACTGCATATATAGCCTTCAACCCTGAGCCTGGGTCCTGGGGGTGCACCAGATTCCTGTTAGTCCCTCCCATTTTAATGCTGGGTAATAGAAAAGGCTGTCAGTGGTGAGAGCAAAGGAAGGCCACTGAATTTGTGAAGTAGGAAGTGTGCAAGCACTGTTCCTGTTGCGCACACTCTCTTCTTTCAAAGTGGGCCACAGAAGAGACCCAGGAGCAGACAAAAGCCCACAAAAGATGGGGATAGAGCTAGACTTGGACCCAAGAATAAAATGTTAGTTCTCTTTCCAGCCACTCAGTTATTTTCCAAATGAATATTTTAAAGCATTAAAAAAATGCAGGCCATATGTTCTGGGTGTCCTTACAATCAAAGTAAACTTTTTTACCAGAAGAAAATAGACTGTCGCCACTTTATGTCACCACTCCTCCCAAATTGTATTTAGGGCCTGTGACCACAGCTGTGCTACCTCCTGAACTACAGGCTGGGGGAAATGGTCAGGCTGACCTTCAAGGGGAGGAGGACTTGTAACCTTCCAAAGGATTTTCCTGCTACAGTACTATAGTCATTGCTCTCTCTAATCAAAGCCCCTAGCTTCATATCTGTTCCTGGGCACTGCAGTAAAATCAGCCTGAGCACAGGCACACTTCAAGGACTGTGATGGGAGCGGCTCAGAGAAGCCAGCAGGAAAACACATGCTTGCCCTCTCATGGTCTCAACAAGAAACTGCAGGTATCAGCACACCATAAACCAGGATCTTCATATAAGAAAACTGCAATCTTTCCAATTGTGGTCAGAGCACAGTGACAGTGGGTTTTGCTTCCATCTTGGAAGAGTAGTAAAGTTCAAAATGTTTACAAGGTTTTGACTATCTGGTGTGGGTGTTGTCGTTGAGAGTCTTAAAGGGGTCATTACAACAGGATTCCCTGGTCTCCTGAGCACTAGGGAACTGTGGTGCCTACTCCTTTGGATCTCAAGGTATTTCCATCTGCACCGGAACTGGACAGTTTTTGATGCCAGCATGTGGTGAGTGTCAGTCAATGAGGTCATCTTAAAAAGTTTTTTTTTTTTTTGGTTTTTGTTTTGTTTTGTTTGTTTGTTTTTAGTACAATGGTGAAAAAAGATCTTGTTCTTGGAGGAGAGACCAAGTCAGACCATAAGTACTCAGCCCCAAACATGAACCTGAAGGGATCATCAAAATTAAGATTCCTGAGCCACTCTGAGTCTAATACTAACACTGTCTGTTTGTGACCTGAGAATCCACATTCATGTCCAGTTCTCTGTTGAAATTGTTGTTGGTCTGGGTTCCACTCTTTGGGACCCAGTCTCAACCATAATATGACTTAGGCTATAGTGAATCTTCCTAAATGATAGGGGACAGATGTGAGTGGTGGGAGCATGAGTTTCAGGGAATAATTCTATAAAGTGGGCCCACAATGTTGAACCTCACCATGCTGTATTTTCCAAGAAACAATTTACCTGCAGCCTTGCCGTGCTAAAGTGGACAGAATATGTCACACTCCTCAGCAAACTATTTGTTTTCTGCAGGAGAAAAGCAGGACTGTAATAATGTTGATAAGAGGAACCGATTTCCATGCAAGTTAAAAACTGCACATTGCCTCAAAGAACTCCTCATCTCAGAATCTAGCCTGAGGATTTTCACATAGTACATGATCAATAAATTTATGTGGTTAAAAGTCAAGACCTGGACCTCCCTTCTCCTCAGAGCAGTCTCAGAAGGACAAACTAGAAGCTACTGGATGGAACAGAGATAGGTGATGAAAGGTTGGGGGTGAGAAGAGCCTGTCCTTGGCCTGAGAGCTGAGGGGAGCCTAGCTGTAAGCCCTGCTCTCTCCTTCACTATTTCATATAGTGTCACTGTACAATGAGGTTAAATAACTTGCCCCAAATCCCAGAGCTGTCATGTATGAGAGCAAAATTTAAGGCTATACACTCAATACATTTTTACTTCTTTTGAATAAATTTTGATTTCTTTTGTTAGATCTCCCTTCCATAAGGTAGTAGATAATCATAGGATTATGAAGTACTATTTAAGAATCATGGTGTAAGTACAAGTTAAGAACCAAGTAGCCCTCAAAGGACTCTTGTTCTTTACTTGATTTCTCTGGCTTTCTGTAATCTTATGATTAGCATATCAGTCTCATGAATTCATTCAAATTGTATGACAAATTCCTTGGCTACATATTGGAATAACACCTGGAGACCAGAGTATATCTGTACCTAGTCCAAGGTAGGAAACAATCCTGAAACAATATCATTGTCTGAACCGTACTATACTACTACTAGAATAAGTGGCTGTCTTTTACATGACACCATACTATATAAAATATACTAGATACAGCCATTTTTTCCTATATTATATGGAGACATATGCCATAATGTCTAGTACATAATTGGTATAAAGAAATAAAATATGAATATTTACATTTACAATAATTATAATTATTAATTACTTTTCATCAAAAATTGGTTATTTTTCATATGAGTAACCAATTAGAGTATTGGTGGCTTAGAGAAAAATATATGTTGATTTTTTTTTCTCTCATATAAAACATATTGGTTTTAAAAAAAAACTTTGAATGTCATTCTTTGTGAGGTTATGATTTTTAAATAGTCCAATGGGACATAGGACACTAGAAGCATCCGTTCTCATTGATAAGTCATAAATAACATCTGAAAAGGCTGCATAAGTAAACATAATGTTTCATGCCTCCTTGCTAATGATAATGGCAGATTCATTTTGCATTCTGTGCAGCTGGAATCTATGTGGGGTTAATTAATCCTATATTTTAGACATTTCTCAATCTGGGCCTATGGACTGATTGTCCTTCAGTTGTATACCATGTGAAATGGAAAGCCAGAAACTTAACTTTTTTTACCCTGCAAATGAATCCTTAATGGAAATTACTGTTGTACATTCAGAGTATTACTCTGAATGTCTTTGATAGAAAGGAACAAAAGTCTGTATTTTTCTTAGTTTTAGTTTCACTTTTCTGAATAGCTGAAGGGTCAATTCAGTCAACCACTCTTAGGGATTGTTTTTTGATTACAGGATTACAATGTGCTAAGTCCATCATATCCACAAAGGAAGCCTGACGTGAGAGGGAACCAAATGTTACACTATATAGGCCTTAACACATTTGGATTTTATCATAATCATGCCCTTGGAGAGGGCATTGATTACCAGGCTATTTGGGTAAATGTGAATCTCTAAACAACCTTTCAGGAGTATGTTTTAGGAACTGTCATGAACTCACTTTTACTCCTAACTCTTTGCTGTGAAATCTTAAAACTTGTAGAATTATATGTATAGATATATATGTGAATATTTGTTAAATGATTGGTAGGAAATTGATGAATTTAGTTTGAATGTATTGGCAAGAGAAATTTGTTTGAGATACAGTAGGGTGACAAAAATTGTTATTTTTAATATGGTAAAATCAGAACTGTGAATTCAGCTATTGCTTACTTTTATTTTCCCTCCCTCATGTGAATGGTAAACTTGCAAGTGAGAAGCTTATCAGAAAAACAATCCAAGAAAAATTGATCCATAATCAGATAATTTTTAATAGAATTATAGTTAAAAAAACAAAAACAACAGCATGTTGTTGGCATCAAAACAGGCATGAAGGCCAGTGGAATAAAAGAAAACTCAAGAGATAAACCCACATAAATAAATACAGTCAGCTTATACTAGACAAAGGCATCAAAAACATACATACATTGTAGAAAAACTTCTTCAACAAATGGTGCTGGGAAAACTGGAAATCCATATTCAGCAGAATGAAATTGAACCCCTGTCTCTCACCCTGCATACAGCTCAGCTCAAAATGGATCAGAGATCTAGGAATTAGAACAGGAACTCTGCACATACTAGCAGAAAATGTAGGTTCAACAATTCAACATGTTGGCTTAGGAACTGACTTCCTTAACAAGACTTCTAAAGTGTAAGAAAAAAGGTTAAAAATCAATAATTGGGATGGCATTAAACTAAAAAGTTTCTTCACAGCAAAGGAAACAAAAGTGTGAAGAGGGAGCCTACAGAATAGGAGAGAATCTTTGCCACCCATACCTCTGATAGGGCATTGATTTCCAGGATATACAAAGAACTCAGAAAACTTAACATACACACACACCCGCCAACAAATAAAACCCCAAATAACCCAATCAATAAATGGCAAAGGAACTTAACAGACACTTCTCCAAAGAAGAAATATGAACAGTCAACAAATATATATATTAAAAAAGTCCAACATCTATTGGAGAAATACAAATTAAAACTACACTTGAGATTTCATCTCACTCCAACCACAATGGTGATTATCAAGAATACAAATAAGCCGGGTGCAGTGGCACATGCTTGTAATCCCAGTGGATTAGGAGGATGAGGCAGGAGGATCTTGAGTTTAAAGCTAGCCTCAGAAATTTAGCGAGGCCCACAACTCATTAATACCCTGTCTCTAAATAAAATACCAAATGGGCTGGAGATGTGGCTCAGTAGTTAAATTCCCCTAGGTTCAACCCCTGGTACCAAAAAATAACAATAGTAATACAAGTAATGATAAATGTTGGTGAGGATGTGGGGAAAAGGGTGCACTCATATATTGTTGGTAGAACTGCAAATTAGTGCAACGACTCTAGATAGCAGTTTGGAGATTTCCTCAGAAAAAAACAGGTGTGGAACTACCATTTGACTCAGTTATCTCAGTCCCTGGGATATATCCAAAGGATTAATATCAGCATACTACAGGGACGCAGCTGCATCAGTCTTTATAGCTGTACAATTCACAATAGCCAAGCTATAGAGCCAACCTAGATGCCCATCAACAGATAAATGGATATAGAAATTATGGCATATATACCAATGGAATATTAGTCAGCCATAAAGAATGACTTTATGACAAATTAAGTCATAAACAGATGGGTCTTAGACTATCATGCTAAGTGAAATAAGCCAATTCCAAAAAACTAAAGGGCAAGTGTTTTTTCTGATGTGTAAAAGCTAACTCACAATAAGAGTGGGGAGGGGAAGAATAGTTCGGTGTATTAGACAAAAGGGAATGAAGGGAAGGGAGGGAGAAAACAAATAGGAGAAACAGTGGAAAGAATCTGACATATATAAATGTACATATATAAATCCCACCATCATGTACATCTACAAGACTAGGGCCCTAATCAAGATATATTCCACACATGTATAATTTTATGAAAATAGACTCTTTTGTCATGTATAACTAACAAGAACCAAAAAAAACAAAAACAAAAAAAATCTCGATTGTAGCAGGACATAGGGTACACACATGTAATCTTGGTGACTCAGAATGTGAAGGATTGCATGTTTGAGGCTATCCTCAGCAACTTAGCAAGGCCCAAACAACTTAGCAAGACCCTGTCTCAAAATAAAAAGTAAAAAGGGCCAGGGATGTAGCTCAGTGTTGTAAAGCACCCTGGGCTCAATCCTTAGTACCTCCCCCACCCACTCTGTATCCACCCAGCAATTTGCATCATAACTTTAAGTTGGACAGGGATTAGATAAATATTTTTTCTTGATTATTTGTAAGAAAAAGATTGTTACTAGACTTAACAAACATTATTTTTCCTTTCTGACATACTAAAATCACTTTATTATTCACAACTTTTGTAGTAATAATTTTTTCCTTGAGAGATTTATCTGTGTTTAACCTTTTTTTGGAGGACATGTTTTATATCCTTGCTCGACTAGTGAAGTATTAAAAAATTATAGATTAAATTGAATACCATAGGAAGTACACAATGTTGAAATTACACTTAGTTAATTGCCTAAACCATTTTTACATACATACAGAAAGAAATTCAGAATGATGAAGATTCCCAAACCAATTCTGTTTGGAGCAAACATAGCAATCAAGAGAAAAACAAAGATTTCAGGAAAGATATGGGATTTATTGAAGTGAGAGGTGCCTTAAGAGGGACCATATGTAGAACCCAGGTAAGATTTTATAGGCTAAAAAAAAATGTACATTTCTGGATTTTCTTACAGAATTGTTAGAGAAACAGTACATGGTAGAAATTACATGAATTTTGGAATCTGAAAGCTGATATCTGAATCCTGGATTTATCTAAATTCAAGTATTTAACTGCATATATAACAAATTTTTTAAAAGCATGGATTTTGATTAATATGTGGGGAAATACAGGAAGGACTTTGAACATGGTGCACTTGTGGCTGTCATGTATGAATTTTCAGATATCAGCAACAAACAAAAATGTCATTGTTCTACTCTAGAACACATGATGTTCAATTCTGTTGTTTCATATTGTGTTTTATAGAACAGTCTGTTGGTTAATTTACCAAATTATTATTAACTTAGTAATTATTAGTAGTTTATATTGAAGTATTCTTATGTGTAACTAAAAAACAATTCTAAATAGATTGAGTTTTCACTGAATGTGTCAAATATTAAAAAAGAAAAAGAATTTTAGGAACAATTTGGAAGTTTTTTAATTGAATAGTCCTTAAATTCTACATGGTAAGATTATCTAAAACTTCTGAAGTTAATACTTTTGCATGTTTTTCCAAAATATATTTGATATTTATGTGACTTATAAGACTACTTCTATGATCACCTATGCATGCTTATAAAAAAAGTTTTTAGGGTTGATGTGTCTGTTGAAATATGCAAAATATAGCATAAAATATTTTTAAATACATAAAGGATTGTAAAATGATGAAATTATTAAATAAATTCAGTTTGACTAAACATGAGTAAAAGAATAAAATAAGATTTTGTAAAAGACAGAAATTATTAAAGTATATCTAGGAGAATGTATATAAAATTTAGATAAAAATTTCTCATTTGTAAAATAAATTTCACAGTATAATGAGTAAATATTAAACATCTGAATTGAGCATACAGGTACACCAAATTAAGTGTATATGTAAACTTACTATAAAACTTAGGGAGCTATAATATGTATGTTCTGCTTTATGTGAGTCTGAATTAGATGGAATATAATTTGCAGAGCTTTTTACTTTTTGTATTTCATCTTGAGTTTTTCTGTTGGGACTTGCATTGTTGTGTTGAGGCTACATTTAATCCATAGACTAATTAAAGTAATTTTATAAATATACAGAAAGAAATGCAAAATCATGATGAAGATGTTAATGTTAGTTGTATTCTAAGTGACCATCACAAAAAAGAAAAATTCAGAGAATCCAGTAAAGATTTGAAATTTGTTAAAATGAGAAACACCTTAGGAAGGCATACATATGGAAATCAGGTAAAACTCTACAAATTAAAAATAATTTATTTACATTTACAACTTCTTTCTAAATTTACAAAGTACAATGTCATTCATGAAATTTCTTTTCATACATATGTATGAGTATTTATAAATATTTGTGTTTAGTTCTTAAAAGTAGATTCTTTTTAAGTATGTATTTATATGCACCAATTGTATAAGAAATAGCCTTACTGATTTTTAAAAAAATATACGTATATCTTAATTGTAGTAGGACACAGGAACTTTATTTTATTTATTTATTTTTATGTGGTGCTGAGGATTGAACCTAGTACCTTTCATGTGCTTGGTGAGCATTCTATCACTAACCCACAACCCTAAGCCCAGAGCCTTACTAAATTTTAAGTCCCTGCTGTGTCATTCCTAACTTTATCTTTTTTCCCTTTTACCCAAAGGTATCCTTTATTTTAGAATATGTGCTATTTTCTTGCTTTTCATTATGGTTTTACCAGTTTGGTGAATTCCCAACAAATATTTGTTTAGGTTTGCCTGTTAATAATCATTTTGTAGTTCATGCAATTTATAGACAATTTTTGCTAGTGTATACGTTTCATTATTCGTGTCACATTATCCATTATCTGTTTTACTATTGATAAAGCATTTCACTTTTCTTTTAGTTGATTTGCCTATTTTAAAATTTTGAATAATTATTTGAACAGTGTACATATTATCTTGTGTGATTCTTCATATACAAGTTAAGGAATTTCTCTAGTTTAGGTTATATTCCTAGGAATGGAATAGGTGGGTCATGAGGATTATGCATATTTAACTATTCTAAAACCTGTTTCCCTGAATGTTTGTTAATGTATACCTATTCCAAAAGTGAAGAAGATTTTTCTTTTATGTAGAGCTCTGTTTTTAATGTGTTATACTTGTGTTGTAACTCCCTCTTCTTGAATTAATTTGGATTTTGTAAGATACATAGTTTATATTGATACTTGTTTAATTGTGGTTTAAATGCATATAGAAGGAAACTAAGCAAAAAGATGAAGACAGTCAAAGAAATTATACTTTGAAGAAAAAACGCAAAAAAGAAAGTGATTGCAAGAAAAACATTGAACATGACAAAATTAAAAGTACCTTAAGGAAGCATATATATTACAGAAATCAGGTAAATCTCTGTTAACAAACTGTAGGTTTAATTTTCTCTGGCTCTTACTAATATAATCTAGAAAAATAATCTTATTTTTATGATTCCTTGCTGTGTTCAATATAACCTGTATGTCTTAGAAAAAAAAATCTTGAGTTGATCTGGTATAATGTAGTTAATGTTATAATTATCTTTGGTACATAGTGAAAGCATTTTTGCATGAATACACAAAGAAATTTGAGTTAATAATCAAGATATTCAAATTAATTTTCTTGTGCATGAATATAACCAAAAAGAAAAAACAAAAAAGAGTTTCTGGAGAGAGTCTGAATTTCTTGAAATTTAAAAACAACCTTTAACTCTATACATATATGTAGTTTGAGTAATGCATTCTCACATAGATTTTGTTTTTTATACTTCCCTGGTATATATAATACAGATCATTTATAATATGAAAGCTTGTTTTTCAATGGAATTCTAAGATAAATTACTTCCGTAGTATAACTTTATTTTGCATTCTAAGCCACAGTATGTTTTTACCAGTTAAGCATTCCTCATCCAAAAATCTAAAATCTAAAATGCTCCAAAATCTGGTAGGTGTTTTGTTTTTGTTTTTAATTTTTTTTTTTAGTTGTAGATGGACACAATATCTTTATTTTATTTTTTAGTTTTATGTGGTGCTGAGGATTGAACCAAGTGCCTCACACTTGCTAGGCAAGCACTTTACCACTGAGCCACAACCCCAGCCCCCAAATCTAATAGTTTTTAATGTGATATACTACAAGTGGAAAATTTCATACCTGACCTCATGTGATGGGTTGCAATCAAAACACATGCCACAAGCATTATAAATATGGTATAAAATTACCTTTAGGCTACATATGTAAAAAGTATTTAAAACATAATGAATTTTGTGTTTGAATTTGTGTTGTATTCATTGTATATTTATTTGTGCAAACATTCCAAAATCTGAAACTCTATCTTGTCCTAAGTATTTAAGATAGGAAGCATTTCATATTTTTCTCTAGTATAAACCTGTAAACATACATTCAGAAAGACTTTCAGAAAGATAGTTTGACATGAACACGGCAACCAAGAAAAACAAGGAGGTTTCAGGAAAGACTTAGAACAGGTTAAAATGAAAACTATTTTAAGATATTGTATTTGTATATATCAGATAAAACTTTCTCAAATTGAAATGTTTGCTTTTTAAACTTTTTTATTCATTGCATCATCTTGATAAATGTTTGTGAGGCTCTTTGCTAAAGATAACATTGTATAAATGTGTTTTTGTACTGTCCATTATGATAGCATTCATGTTGGCACTATCTTTACTGCATTTGTCTAAAGTTCTTTTATGTGTATATAGAAGGAAATGAAGAATTCTGGTTTTGCCAATTATGCCACAGAATCAAAAACCAAGGATATCAGGACAGATGTGGATGTCATTGAAATAAAAAATGCCTTAAGGAAGCACATATATAGAGCTCAGGTAAAACTTGGTACTCTTGGTACTTTCACTTTTTTCTGTAATATAACCAAAATATAATTATATACATATGCACATATAACATGATTCATTACTGTGTTAAATATGTCATAATTTTCTGAGTTCATTGATCTAACAACAGTAATGTAAATATGTTGAATTCTCTGCTATTTATACCTCACTAATAATATTACAGATTAATTGTGCTTACAGACTACTATAACTTTTTGCTGAATACTTGATAGCTTAATATTTGGCTAATTTAATATTTAGCCAATTTAATTTTGGTTGCTTTGTATTTTAGTTTAGTCGGTTGCACTGTGACTTTTGATGTCTGATTAGATTAAGGGAAATTGCTTTTTGATAGATTATACAACTTTTTCTTGGCATTATTGAAGCCAAAGATTTATTGATTTGATTTTATTTCTTTGTTAGCAACGAGTTTGAGCATATTTGATACCTTTACTTCTCATTCATGTATTTCTTCCACTGCCAGTTGCCTATTCATACTCTTTGCCCATTTATTTCATTGGGTTGCTTGTTTTATATTCTTGCTTCTAGAACATTCTAAAATCAGAGTATTATCTAGCATTATAATCTATTGCAATAGATTATAATTAGCTGCAGATTTTTTTTCAGGACAATATTTTTAAAAATGTACAATGATTGTATACAAAATGCCCCCAAAGGCTCTTATAGAAACTGTTTTCCCATTTATATTTTTATTATTAGTATATTAAGGACAGTACACCATTTCATATCTTCAAAGTAAAAAATGACCTTACCTTTTAAGTTATTTTAATTTAGAAGGAGAAAATAGAAAGTATTCATACTCATTACTTATGAGAGTGTTTATTTCCCAAAATAATGAAAGTTGCTAATTTGGCCAGACATGACTATCAGATTAATTATAGCTATTAATGTGTTCCTGGATCTATTTTTTATGTTTGACCAAGGTTTCATGCTATGTAAGCTGAAATATATTTTTCAACCTAAAATGTTAAATTTTAATTATATGGTTTCTATTTTCTAGGCTGTCAGATACAACTGTATTAGACTAGAAAAACAACCAGTGTACAATGTAGAGGTAAGAGGCTTGGAGTAGGGTGGTGATGAGGACCAAAAAGAAGCTTTGTCTTTTGTTATTTTTAGTCATTTTGATTTAAAGGAAAGTGTTATCTATACAAGAAAACTTCCTATCATATTTGAAATGTAGTCTAGTGAGAAATTAAAAAGAAAAAATTTCATACTATTGTAAAAAGTGATCCTGAGAATTAAAAGCTTACCTGTGCTTATGACAGGTGAAATATATATCCTTATTCTTACATTTTATAACTGTCATAATTACTATTTTCAGATTAAATTTTTGTATATTTCCAAAGTATATTATTTTTAATATTATTATTCATTCCTTTAAAATTTGTCATTTTATTTCATGAAGTCTTTCAGAATGTTTTTCACTCTACTAATTCAAGGTAGTTACTTTTCTTGTTAAAAAGTGTCTTGACCATGGAGGAATGAATATATTTTGTGAAACTAAGTCTTACATTAGTGCACATCCTTGGAGTTATTTTATGACTCTCTAACAATTGGTACTTTTTGCTAATGTTGATTGTCCTTGATGATATCTTAATATATTCAGAAATCCTAATAGATAAAGTATGTTTTCAAGTTTAAAAAAAAATATTTGCACCTAAGAGATTCTTCTTTATCCACCAAACTTTGCACATTTCTTTTAAATATTTTCATTTTGAGATAGGAAGCATTTTCCCACTATTTAAGGCAACAGAAAATAATAAATATAACAATAATTTACATTTTTGCATCACCTTCTTGTTGTAAAACACAGTCATACTCATCATCCTTTTTGAATCACAGCCTACCCCTATCAAGTAGTGAGGATAGGAATTACCTTCATTTTACAGATGAGGAAATTAAAGAGATTTAATCCTAGAATTTCGTTCTCTATTCTTTGAGTCATGCAGTCTTTTTTTCTTAGGTTAAAAATGCTGAATTTCCTAGAGGCGTATTGAATTTAATTGAAAGTCTCATAGAAGGTCAGTTTTTTAAAGAAGCAATTGAGGAACTTTCCTCTTTGCAAGCACATTATATCCCTCCTGTATGCCTTCTTCACGCTCTTCTAGAGAATGTTTTACAGGTAAGAACAGTCTTATGGGTTTATTTTCTTTTTCCAAAGGATGTTAAAATGTGAATATTTTCTAATTTTATATGTTTATTTTCTCTTTTCAATTGTATTTCCCCCTCATTTTAGTAGGAAATAGTTGTTTGATATCACTTTTTCTATTTTTTAATCATATTTAGGTACTGTTCAAGGATTTTTTTTTTTTGGCTTATTTTCTCAGAATTTACAATATAACTTTCTTTTAGGTGAAAAAGGTACCTGATTTTTTCCATAGCAATAAGGTTATCCAACATAAAGTCTTGATTATAATGCTCTAGAGTACTATTTAGTAAACTACTCCTTTAGTACATTGATAGTAATCATTTATATTTACAATATTCAGAGAGAATGAACATTAGGAACAGCTGATGAAAGATAGTTTTCTAATCATGTTAATAAAGGTGCTGATTTAAAAACTAAGCTGTCTGACTAATGTTGATGATAAGAATGTTCCATGAAAATTTCTTACCTTTAGTTTCTTTTAGGTGACTTTGGGAACTCAATCTTACTGTAATCATAAAAAGAAAAATGAAAGTTTTGTATAAGGTAGCCCTAATAACTAAACATTACCTAATTTGTACATACCTATTTAGAGAGTACCTCTTAGTTGCACTGTTTAATTAGCTAGATATGATACTTCTTTCTGATCTTGTCTAAACACATACATTTGGCAAAAAGTTAAGCCACAGTTATTTCTAGTTTTAGAATGAATTCTGTGGAAACTACTTTTAACTATGGTATTTTATTTGTTTGTTTATTTTTAAATAATAGGATAATATAGATACGTTTTCCAGTCGATACTTTCATATATTGTCAGCTCTTCTTCACTTGCATCCTCCTTGGAAGTCCCCAGCCATGTCAAGATATTACTTAGAGTTGTTTCAGTGTCCAACTTGTATGAAAGGAGCTTGGTCTTTAGTAGAAGTGCTTATCAGGTAAGGAATTTCACATGTGAGGATATTAAATTTAGTGTAATAGTTGTTAAATTATGTAGAGAAATAGACTTCTATTTTTAGAAAAAGTGTGTAATATATTTGTGTGTTGTATTTATGACAAAACTATAAAAAGGATAAGTTTAGGTCATGCGAAGAAAATTAGTTTATGAAAATACATATCAAATTTCAGTCATCAGAAGTATAAATATTTCTAACTATATATAATATCCTTTTTAGAGTTTTGTTATATTTTTTCAGCTAGAAATTTGAATTTTGAAACAGGTCTTAATGTTTCATACATATGTTATCTCTATTATGCCTCTGTACATGCTATCATCTATCTAGACCTTCTTTTGTCTTCCAAATCTTGCTATCTCCAGAAATCCTATTTCTTCTTTTTTTATAGTGGAGCTACTAATTTCCTCATTTCTACTCTGATAAGTTTTCTGTATTTGATAGCCCTCCTTTGTCTTGGAAGATCTTTCTTTTTACCCATGTATTCAGTTTTAGGAGAGTCATAGCAGTGGTAGAAGACTACTGCCAGGCAAAAGGCTTGACCTTTGGTTATCTCTTTGAGTCATAAAAAAAAAAAAATGACATACCATCTATATGGTTGTGATATATTAGAAGCAAGCTATTCAGCTAGGTAGCATGCTTTTATTTAGTCTTTCAACAAAATGTTTAGGGAAACAGGCACTATGCTCCATATATACTTTTTATCAGGGATAAAAAGATAAAATTATAGTTCCTTCACTTCCTGGAAGGTGAATGAGATGTAAACAAAATACCAGCATAACAGTACTAGCCAACATAGGTATAGGATGGGGAAAAATATGGTTTATATTATATGGCATTCTTCCTCATTTGCAAATCTGTTCCCTCCTTCACTGTCATTGCCTTTGTTTAAAAGCCCCTATTGTATAAAACTATTGCAGTACCTACTTTACTGATCTTGATTCACTTTATTCCCTTTATCTTCTAGGGTGCCTCACTATGCTCTTTCCATAGTATTCTTGTCATTTTCCAGATGAAAGTCCTTTATTGACTCACATATCACCTATTGAAGATGGGTGAAATTCTTTAGCAAAACATACAAGACCCTTCATGCTTTAGCCTCTGTGTCATGTATGTCTCCATTCTCATCATCACTTTCCCAAATGCCCATTGACTGTTTTCCATTTCTATCTGCTTGTTCTCATGTTTCTACCACCTCACAAATATCTGGCCACCTCCAAATTATCCTTTAAAATACAACGCAGATGCACCTCCTACCTTTTGCCTTTTCCTTTGAGTTAAGTTTATCATTCACGTAATCCTTTCTTAAGATCAGGTGCTAAGTCTTGTATATCTCCATCTTCAATATCTAAGAAAATGTCTAGAACATAATAAATGCTTAATGAATGTTTCTACAAATTAATTGATGCTATTAGGAGATGGAATTTGGACGGTTTAAAAGTAGGCTTTTTATTAAGCAGAAATAACTAGGTTTTGTTTCAAATAATCGGTTTCATTATAGGTTGAGGAGGAAAAGTACCTAGAGAAGTTGTGGAATATTAATAAATGAGCTAGGTGATGTTAGTCTCTCTACTTTTTTATACATTTGAAATATCTCATAATATGTGTTTTTAAAATAGCAAGACAAGAAACTGTTTTCTATCCCTGGCAGATCTGGGATCTTATAGAACAGAGTCAAGTATTAAATAAATAATTAAATTTATTAGCTAGTAAATACTCCCCTAATAATGTAGATTCAAGACAAGGAAAGCTGAGTCAGGTGTAGAAAGTAAGAGACAAATTAACAATGGCCAAAGACCTATAGAGGACTGTCATTCAGAATAAGGTGGGTGAAGGGTGCTCTGTAGGGACACAATACAGGATGAGATGGAACACATCACTTCTGGGTTACATCTCTCTGCAGAGAGATGGTCCTGGACTAAATGCCTCCTAATATCAAGACACCCAAGAAATCCTGAGGCACCTTTCCAGAGATAAAGAAACCTGTGAGAATAGCCTGAGTTGAGTGAAACCTAAAATCCTTAGAAAATGCAGAAACAACTGGTCTAAATGTAGCTCACTGGATTGTTTTTCTACCATTGGTGGAATGAGGCCTAAAATGGACATTAAATTATGTTACAGGAAAATAAAGTTCAATTGCTTGCTATTTGGGGAAAAAAAGTTAAGTATTGAGACAGAATAAAAAGGTATTGTTGATATAATTAATCAGAAACTTAGGAGGTAGTAATAAATATTATTTCCTGAACGCTATAATCTTAGGTTCTCTTTTAAAATACAACAGTCACTAATATGGCATTATGTAAAAACGTGGATGTGTAACCGATGTGATTCTGCAATCTGTATTTGGGGTAAAAATGGGAGTTCATAACCCACTTGAATCAAATGTATGAAAGATGATATGTCAAGAGCTTTGTAATGTTTTGAAGAACCAATAAAAAAAATACACTGTAGAACTATGCTACCTAACCCAGTAGCCACTAGAGACATATGACTATTTATATTTTAATTTAACTAAAATTTTATAATTCAAAATTGAGATCCTCGGGTGTCTACTAGAACATATTCATCATCACAGAAGTTCTCTTGGATTTGATGACTGTAAGAGATGATAGAAAACAAAATATCAACTTATTAAAACTCAGGACTGGGTTGTGGCCCAGTGGTGGAGCACTTGCCTAGCATGTGTGAGGCACTGGGTTCGATTCTTAGCACCACATATAAATAAATGAATAAAATAAAGATCCACCAACATCTAAATTTTTTTAAATTATTAAAACTCATAAAATACAGCCCTGAATAACCTTAATTTACTAAATAATGAAAAAGAAAATAATTGTGAATAAGAAAGAAAGAATTTTAGTGACTGTTAGAGTCTGAGAGCAAAACTTACCATTTGGATCAAAAGGACTTAATGAAATTCCTTTCTTTGTTTTTATCAGTGAAATAAATACAAAGAGAGAACACTGGTAGTTGTTAAATATCATGATCATTGATAGAGAAATTATAAGTATATTATTAGGAATTAAGTACTCATGAGATATTGTAGTGGTTTAATTTTTAAAGGAAGAAAATGTTAATGAAATTTTATTGAGCTTCCTTTATATTTTGTTGAAGAAAATTTCATGAAAATTACATCAGTATTCTAAAAAAAAAAATTTTATCCACAAATTACTCTGTGGTTTTGATTGTATGTTATAGATTGTTGGTTCCTGTCTTTCAGGTCTTGTCTTTTCAGTGAAAGTTTTTGTCACCAAATTTCAGAAAATATTGGGTCTAAGGTACTCCACCTAACACTGCTCAAATTTTTCTTTAATTTGGTTGAAAGTGAAGTATGGCATCTGAGTCAAAAGTAAGTTTTAATCACAAAAAAACTGTACTTTTCTATATTTCTACTTTTTTACCTACCAATTTTATGATTGGAATACATATTCTAAAAAGTCAACTGTTTTCTTTTTTAGAGTGGGTTTAAGACATTTTCAGAAACACTCTAGTGACAGTAAAGTTTTATATGCCCCCTTTTTTTCCCCCTCAGTTCACATTTTTATTTCTTGTTCTTTATTCAGATAGATAAATGTGATTTAACTTTAAAGGATTTATATATTTTAAACTTCTTTAGTAAATGAATGCTGAAGAAAAATCTTAAACACTGAATTTATGATATACTTAATAAGTTTTCCCCATACTCTAAACTTGTATAGATTATCGTTTATGTTAGTGTGATTCTTTTTTTTAACTGTGAGGCTATTTTTTGTATTTTGTCCTTTATTGTAATTATGTTATAATCTTTACATGTTATGACCTTTTTTATATTAAATCATTGCTAGTAATCTTTTGTGTTTTTGACTGAAGATACCGCTATCATCAATTGGGGCATAAACATTTACTTTTTGTTCATATTTTCATTAGGTTGTATGACTGGCCAGATTCTCAGAGTCTAAAAAATAACAGGAAAGGCAATTCTTCTTGAAATCTTTTGGTCAGGAAGTGAGACCTCTGGGCTTTTGACCAAACCAGTGAATATGCTTTTGGAATGGACTATATATTCTCACAAAGAGAAATGCAAGTCTAATGACGTAAGTAGGATTAATGGCCTATGGAAAAAGTATACTGGGTCTTCTTTATTTGTAGGTTCTGTATCAACCAACCACTAATCAAAAGTCTTTGGGGGAAAAATTGCGTCTTCCTTGAGCATGTACAGACTTTTTTTCATGTTATTATTCTGTAAACAATACAGTATAACAACTGTTTACATGGCATTTAGATGTATTAGATATTATAAGTAATCTGATATGCTTTAAAACATATGGTAGGATATGTTTAAATTACATGCATGTACTATGTTATTTTAAGGCATTATTCACAAATTTAGTTACCTGCAGATTTTGGTATCTAAGATGGGTCCCAAAACAAATCTCCTGACAGTTGATGAGGATGACTGTACCTTGAATGAACACACCTTTTCTTTTTCTTTATTGTATGAATATTTGTATGAATATTGTATGGATACACTTTTTCTTTATTGTATTAATTACTTTTTGTTTTCTCTTTAGTTTATCTAATTTTAAGATAGATGTCCTTAGAGACCAGCTTCTTCATCTCTCACTTGGTTATAGTAGCTAGTAAATGTTATTTGATTACTGCTATGAAATCTGTAGCCACGATTTAAAATTTTTTACTTTTATATATTTCAGAACTATAGTAAAAAAAATTGAATCAATTCATACAATTTTGGGGAGGCACTATAATAAGAAGCTTTGCTTTTTTTTTAAACTACCTTTCTGGATGTTAAAAATTATTTGCTGAAATATTTCTTCATACGTAGATTTTACCTGTTACAGCAAATTTAATACTTGGAGACTTTAGTGTATCATCTATCTGTAATACAGTTGGGAAAATTAAATGCAGTAAAATATGTGAAGTGATAAGCTGGGTTCCAATATTAAGATAAATTAATATTGATATAAATTTGATGTGGAGAGAAGGATATTCTAGGAAAAATAGGACACCAAGAATTCATGACAGATTGTCCAATATTCTTGAGTTAACCACATCATAATAAATATAAAAAATAAGGGTAGATTGAAAAACATGTTGCAACAAGTAAGGTATACACTAAGGGTTTATATTCATAATACATAAATATCTTCTAGTAATCAATAAGACAGTAAGCCCAAAGAAAACTGAGCACAAATTAATAATAGGCAACTCATGGACAAGGAATACAAATATTAAAAATTTTTCAATCTTTCTATTATTTATAGAATGTGAAATTTTAAAAATATATATAATATTTATACACCAAGCACTAACTACACCCTAACTAATCTACTAAGCACTTTTGTATCTTATTTATTCTTTACAGTATCCTGAATTAAAACTGTAAGGCTTGTCATTTTATGAATACAAAATTGAAAGTGAGAGTGACTAAATACATTTTGCATGTTTGCAAAGAAATTGAGTCTCTTTATCCTCAAAAGTCAGGCATTTTGGTCTTCATATACCACTTTTATCATTAAATGAATTAGGATATTATTTTTGTCTCTCTGCTTACAAAAATTTTTAAGTGATTTTTTTAGTGATTACTGTTCATTAGAATGCTATGGAAGGGATTATTCTTGTTTGTAGGAGGGAATGTTGAAGTATCTATAAAAATTTAGTACTCAGTAGTTTTACATAATTAAATGAATCCATAAGAATGACTGTGGAGCTGGGCGCAGTGGCCCATGCCTGTAATCCCAGCAACTCCAGAGGCTGAGGCAGGAGGATCAAGAGTTCAAAGCCAGCCTCAGCAAAAAATAGAGGTGCTAAGTAACTCAGTGAGACCCTGTCTCTAAATAAAATACAAAAAATAGGGGTGGGAATGTAGCTCAGTGGTCCAGTGCCCCTGAGTTCAATCCCCAGTAACACTCCCCCATCCCTCCAAAAAAGAATGTATTGCACCATGGTACTTAATGATATGAAATTGCAAACAACATAATTCCCTAAATCTTCACAGTGAAATTATTAAATTATATACAAATCTCTTCTGCTATTCTATACAATTGTTACAAAAGGGACAATTCTGTCTAGATAACTTGACAAGGAATGATATCTATTACATATTAACTAAAATGGGGGAATCCAGAATATTTAGTGTAGTAAAATTACACCAGCGTATAAAGAAAATGTGTAAAGTATAGCAACAAACTGGCATGTTTTGAGTGCATACTAAATATTACTCACCTTTCTCTTTAAGTATGATCTGCTTTTGAGACTTATCATCTATTTTTTGTGTTAATTCCTGCTCTTTAATTTTTAATTTTTTACTTTCTCTTCTGTTTTCTCAAATGTTTAGATTTATTTCTTCTTGGTTTTTCTTTCTAATACTTAATTTCCTTTGGAGTACAATTTGATCTTCATTTTATAGATTTGCTACTTTAATGTAAGTCATGCTTATTATTTTTTAAAGTATTTTCTATTGTCAGTTTTTATTTCTTCTTTGATCCAAGAAATAATTTTAAAAAGGTCTTTTAAAATTTCTAAATGGATGGGGTTTTGTTAAGATGAATGGGTTTGTTTGACTATGCTTTTCTTTGTTAATTTCTAATGATAAATTATAGTTAAGGAATGTGCCTTATACAATTTATACTTTCTGGAATTTACTAAACTTTTCTTTTTGTCCCTTATAAGATTAAGGACTAAAACATGTTTTCTTTGTGGTTTACAGTGTTCTTTGTCACCTACTATATCAAACTTCAAAAATTATTTTAATCAACTCTTCTGAATTGTGATTTTTTTCATTTTTTAATTTTATTAATATATATATATATAGGACCATTTTGTTTTTCTGAATTCATATATCACTATAACTGCTAGAGTTGTGATGCCTAAGTACTATAAGTACTAGTTAAGATGCTTAGTTAGGAAATATTCTCCTTGGAGGCAGTAAACAGTGGTTTGAGTGGAAATCTTTAGTGTCAAACTATGCTCTCATATTAGTTTCTCATCATATATTTTCTCAGATCTATTTTTTTCTCCTCTACTGTTTAAATTCCAATTGAATTTGTATTATACTTCCTCTTCTTATCCTCTGTGGGTTTTTGTTTTTTCTTTTCTATACTTGTAGCATTCTGAGTAGGGCATTTTCATTCAATTTTTAGTTTACTTTTTCTCTTCAGCTACATTCTTAATGTATTGTTAAACATGATCATTGCATTTTTTCCCTAGAAATTTTTTACTGCCTGCTATGATGTGTTTTTATGGTGACTAATACCCTACAAAGTTTTTTTGTTGTTGTTTTTGTGGTGCTGTGCATATAAGGCAAATACTCTACCAACTGAGCTATATCCCCAACCCCCTGCAAAGTTTTTAAGGTTTCTTTTGTATTTGAAAATGGGACAATTCACAATAGCTAAACTGTGGAGCCAACCTAGATGCCCTTCAGTGGATGAATGGATTAAAAAAATGTGGCATATATACCCAATGGAATTTTACTCAACAATAAAAGAGAATCAAATCATGGCATTTGCAGGTAAATGGATGGAGTTGGAGAAGATAATGCTAAGTGAAGTTAGCCAATCTCCAAAAAACAAATGTCGAATGTTTTCTCTGATATAAGGATGCTGACTCAGAGTGGCGTAGAGAGGGGGAACATGGGAGGAATAGATGAATTCTAGATAGGGAAGAGGGTTGGGAGGGAAAAGAAATGGGCAGGGGACTAGCAAGGATGGTGGAATGTGATAGACATCATTATCCAAAGTACATGTATGAAGATACGAATTGGGTGTCAACATACTTTATATACAACCAGAGATATGAAAACTTGTACTGTATATGTGTAATAAGAATTGTAATGCATTCCACTGTTGTTTATTTTTTTTTAAAAATCAATTTAAAAATTGAAAAAGACAATGGCAATAAGTTTTTATATAATCTATGACTGATTATTTCATATCTGAAGTTTTTGTGGGTCTGTTTTTATTGTTATTTCTGCTGTTTCCTTCCCTAGTGCTTTTTAATTTTTCTTGCAAACTAGTTATCATTCGCTGTGTGCTCTCAATTACATTTGAAAAATTATTTGTAGAACTAGTTTGCCAAAGATCAAAATATCTTCCTCTAAAAAGAATTTATGTTTACTTCTGCCAGGTGCCTAGTTGTACTACCAGTCAAAGAAAACTCTAATCCAGTGTCTGTCTCATGGACCTTGGGTAGTTCAAGTGAAGTAAAAGGGTTTAAAAATGTAGTTTTGCTTTTGATTCATTCTTAATCTTGGGGTGAGGTCCTTCAGTGTCTTAGCTTATTGAGAATTAGGCCTTAGACTGTGATCTCCCCCTCCCCTTTTAAAACCCCTTTCCCCTAGACTCCTCAAAACACAGCTTTATATCTCAGCTTTTTTTGATAAAATCAGCAGGAATCCTCAGAGCAAAGTCAGTTAGCTTTGAATGCTTTGCTTAACTTTTACACTTCTCTTGGATCTTGGCTTAGCAATTACTCATAATTTATTGTTTCTCTTCAGAAAATACTTTATCTAGTTCATCCAACGTTTTGTTTTCAAAACTGGTTTTATCAGAATTCCCTAGGATTTGATTAACAGAAATTCTTGCTAGGCTCTATTTATTTATTTATTTTGATTTTTTGGTTTGTTTGTTTTGGTTTTTGTACCAGAGATTAAACCCAGGGGTGCTTAACCACTGGGCCACATCACTAGCCTTTTTTATTTTTATTTTGAGACAGGGTCTTGCTAAATTGCTTAGGGCCTCAACCTCCTGAGCCACTTGGATTACAGGCCTGTGCTACCTCCCTGGCTCTAGTTTGTTTTGTTTGTTTGTTTTGTATTTGTAGTTTGACAGAATGCCTTTATTTATTTTTATATGGTGCTAAGGTTCAAACCCAGTGTCTCAAGGCAAGAAAGCGCTGTATCACTGGGCCACAGCCCCAGCCCTCCTTGCTGTTTTTTAAAGTTCTATTTATTGGGCATGTGATTCATGCTTCAGGAAAGAAAAAAAAAAATCTTTTAGGGTGTTAGGGTTTTTTCTCTTTTGTAAATCAACATTAAAAATTAGCAAGATTACTCCTAGGTATAACTGGATTTCTTTGGAATCAAGTAATACTATATGTGACTATAACCAGGTAGATAGGCACTTTTTTGCACATGTATATGATTTTAAAAGAAGCATGACTATATAAATATATATAAATTGAAAATATTCAGTGTTTAATCTTCAACCAAAATAGAACTATCTACACCTAATTATCAGAGTTGATTATAGTACTTGTAAGCCAGAGTTTATAAATTACCATCTGTCTTTTTTTTTTTTTACTTTTAATAAAATAAAATCATTTAAGAGAGAAAATATTTCATTATAGAACATTTCCTTTCTTCATCCATTTGATGAATAAATGAAATTTCATATTAATATCTGAAATCAATAACAAAACTGATGTTTTCACATTTTACTAAATCACCAATGGATAACCACAGATAAGAAATTGCTAAAGAAACACTGATAAAAATAGTAACAGATTTATATATATTTAACTTGAAGATTTTTGTTCAAATTTATAAATAAAAGCAACATATTTGAGAAGCAGTCTGCAATAAATTGTAGCATTAGTTATAATATCAAAGCTGGTTTTAGATTTTGCAGATTAATATTTTAACATTTGAATTGCTTAAATTCACATAAATTGTGTTTTTTTTTTTATTGTATTACCTTTCTGTTAAGAATTCATTCTTGCACTTAATTAAATCTTTTTTGGCAGTTTCTAGTTCAAGAATTCCACGCATGTTCACAGACATCATTTTTCTTACTGTAAAGCATTTGTTTCTTGATTTGCTGAGTTGAAGCATTCAATTTAAGTCATTAGCTAAACAGAAGTCCTCAGTTTATGCTAATATTGTTTTGTCACAATGTCAATCAGCAAGTATTGCAGAGTGACACAATGGCTGTGAATTTCATTGTCATTAATCTGAGAAAGCTTTGGGCTTTCCTTGGCAAAGAGCAGAGGTGGGCTGTGTCAAGGTTATGGAGGAGGTGTGAATTTTACTAAGCTTTGGTGGTTAGACCCATTTTTCCTTGAAATATCCTTAAGAGCTATTTAAGCTTAACCCCACAATTATAGGTAGAATAGAAGTTAGTTTATATTTAATGATTAGAAAATTGAAGCTAGAGACTTTAAGTAACTTACTCAAGCTGTCACAGCTTATTAGGTCAAAGTCTTGATTGGCGTCCAAGTCTCTGGTGAAGCCTGCTTTCTTATGTTTCAAATACCAGTGGTTAAAGCAAGAAGAGGCACAGTATGTGCATTATGTTTGCATCTTTGCAAAAGAGTAGTTTGTCATCTATTTCAGTGGAATATTGTGGAAATTCTTAATCTGGGAGTATTAAAAGGCCATGATGTTAGTTTGTTCTGTGTTACAGAGTAGTCAGTTTTTGGAAAATCACCAAGTTTATAAACTGTAGATTACTTGTACTATACAGCAAGATAATAGAGAACTGTACTGACAATGTCTGGTAATACACTTTAACATATTAGAAAGGAATTCTAAGGTAAATATATGTCATATATGCAAATCATGTCTTTATTTCTTTGTTAATTCTTAGAATATTCATGTTCTCTTCTTTCAGCTTTAGCAAACATTTCAGTATTTCAAGAAAGCTTCTTCCTTTGGTTTATTTGCCATTTTCTTATTAATCCACTTCTGAAGCATATATATCCATTATACTAGAAATAGTAGCATTGTTTATACACTTGAAGTGGTTGTGAGTATAATCCATGGTGCGATGTCTTGGTTATGCTAAGTGTCATAATTAAGAATATAGTATAAAAAATCTAAAAACCTGATTTGGTGGTGTCTTTTTTGTAGAATACATTTATGGATCAGAAGTAACATGCATGTTTAGCCCAGTGACACACTTAAAAAATAACTTTACCAGGATCTTTCCATGGTAAAGAATCTACAGTTTTTCCTCAAAACCACTTTTGCCCATCTCTAACTGCTTAATAACATTAATATCAAGGTAAATTTAATATTAATGTTCAATTAAGATTTCAGATATAGGTATACATACATTTGTCTAAGGAAAAAGGGAAAGTCCTATCTGGTTGATTTTATTAATTCTGATTGGTGGATTGCTGGATGTGGTTTTGTGTGAGACTTAGAGACTTACCTTGAAGGCTAACTTACCTCACAGTCTCAGAATTAAGGATCTTAAGTAATCCTGATTTAATATAAACTTGAGATGGGGACTACATTCAGAAAACAAAATGTACTAGTCCCTTGTTTATTTGTTTTTTAAGTGATATCATTTCTAATATTCATATGTATAATATTGGAAGAAACATTCTGTGGTATACATATGGACATGATCAATTTGCTGTTTTATGTTCTCTTGACAACTTGAATGATGAGAGTAAGGGTTACCTTTACTTGCTCAAAGAGATCACATCTACATATTTGGCTTTACAAAGAATAGAGTTGTTTTCCTGCAAATTAGAGACTAATACTGAACCCTAGATCCTAAATCTCAGATCATACAAAGGAGGCTTTGGTATTGGTGATACGGCCAATCTTGCAGTTAGCTCCCCATACCACACAGTTGCAGCTGCAATCCTTTTTAACTAAGCCTTCTAATAAGGTGTGAAGGAGTACTGCTGTTACCAGCCTGTGATTTCTGACCTGGTAGGATCAGGCCATGCATTGTGGCCCCATGTCATATCAAAAGAAGACCATTCCTTCTTTAAGTGTTTATTATGCAACTTAAAATCCCCTCAACCCCATGCTTCAGGATCTCTCTCATAGTTTATAATACCCAGCCCTGACAGAATGCAGTGTGCTACCATAGAATGTAGTAGGGTGCCAGAGGACCTGTACAGCTAGTACTGATTCTCACTATGAGTTTTCCTTCCATAAGCACTTGTTTTGGCAAGCCTGATGTATGTGCCGCTTGACCATTTGCCTGTGTTTGCACAACAAACCAGAAATAGAACTTTCCTTTTGAAATCACTTGTGTAGTTTCTTCTTAAGATAAGGAATAATGTCCTAATAAAGTGCAAAATATACCTATAGGAGATTCATTTGCTGAGGGCAGAAGAAGCAAATCTAGCAGTCACTGAGGGTTTCATATATTAGGAATTTTTCTGTCACTAATCCCTTTTAGGCATTGTGTGATGACAGAAAATAGCACTTACAATTTATTTGGCTACCATAGCATTTATTAAAATCTTCTTAAATGTCTTCTACCCAACTGTTAATTTAGTGATTTTTTTTCATACATCCAACATGCCTAGACAACAAATCCCAGGAATATAGAAATTTCAGCTAGTTTTAATGTCATTTTTAAAAAGTGTTTATATTTAAAATTAAAGGTGTTTTTAAATATTATTTTCACACTTTTTCATCTTCACACTGAATTTAGTGGATTAAAAGGATATTTTTAAACAAGAGTAAATCACTCTCTAAGGTTTTTATGCTTTTATATAATATATAATAATACTTTTTTGTGTGTATGCCAATTATTAAACCTAGGAGAGCACTTAACTACTGAGCCATATCCCCAGGTGGCCCCCGACCCCACCTCCAAGTTGCTGAGGCTGGTTTTGCACTGGTGATTCTCCTGCCTCAGTCAGCCTGGCTGCTGGGATTACAGACGTGCGCCACCACACTTAGCCTTGCTATGTTTCTTATAGGAATTTAATAATATTTACTATAAAAGTGACAATATAAATAATGTTTATCCTTTGAAGGCTGATCTCTATACATATTCAAGTTAGGTATTTAATATAACTTAATTAAAATTTGAATCACTATTTCTTTACGACAAATTGGCTAAAGTTTTTATTTGTTTTGTTTTTGTCTTTTTCTGAAAAATGTCATTTAGAGACATGTAAAGGATAATTCTATATTTGAATAGTAAGGGTAGCAAATCTATCTGCTTTTATTGTCATATATGTTCCTGTTAACAGAAATCCACAGAAACCATGTATTTTCTCATTGTTTAAATTGAATTATTGCCTGAATAAAGCACTTTACAGTGTCAGAAAAAATTATTTTAACAGTTTGCTGTAAACTATTCCCTAGAGAAATTATTGTTTTTCTTTTTTGTATACAATTGAGCATCTCTAATCCAAAATTCTAAATGTCCTCCAATCCAAAACTAATTAACCTGGTGCCACAAGTGGAGACATTCCACACCTGGCCTCTTTTGATGGGTTTGTAGGCCCACTAAAAATATCATATAAATTACCTTCAGGCTCTGTGTAAGATATATATGAAACAGATATGAATTTCTGTGTTTGTACTGTGTCCTATCCCAAGATATCTCTTATGCATTTGTAGATAATTTCAAAGTTTGAAAAAAATCTGAAATGTAAAGCACTTCTTGTCCTAATAATTGTAGATAAGGATTACCCAAACTGGAGATAAATTCTGTGTGTGTGTATGTGTGTGTGTCTGCATATGTATATAAACACATTAACATAATTTGTAAAACAAGCCAGATATATATGTGGAAAGAGAGAAATATACATACTTGTGTACATAGAAAGAAAGGTGAAGGAGTTGGGGGTGAATGAATGGAAAAAGAGGGAAAACAGGAGTTACTGTACTATGGTTCTTAACACTGTCTTTTAGCATTAGCACACTCTGTTTTTTTTTTTTTAATAACTAAGCTTAGCCTCAAAAAGTACTCAATGATAGAGATGTCATATTTTAATATATTTTAGTAATGTTTTTCCCATCTTAATGTTAGGTCTTCAAACATGAACTAGCTTACTTATTGACTGGAATTCTTGGAGCAGCAATAGATTATTGGATTTTCCTTGGTCTTAAGATGGGTAGAAATGTGATGAGACACATGTCTGATGACTTAGGAACTTATATTTCCCTTTCATGTGATGGTAAGTGTGTCTTTGTTTTTTCTTAGCCTCATTCTGGAAATTGTTATGTTAATTTTTTTTTTTTTTTCAATTCTTTTGGTGGTACTAGAGATTGAATCCGGAGGACTTTGCCACTGAGCTACATACCCAGTTCTTTTTATATTATTATTTTGAATCAGGGTCTCACTGAGTTGCTGAGGCTGGCCTGGAACCTGCGTCAGCATCCTGAGTTGATAGAATTACAGGTGTGCACCACCCCACCCAGCTAGAAATTAGTTTTGACTTTCCTTTAAGCAGTATGTAATCTTCTAATGTATGTTTAAATGATGCTTTCCTTAAAATAATTGCAGATAGATAGACAGATATATACAGGAACAACTGAAGATAAAATTACCCATAATGCACCCACATAGATAATCACTTTTAACTTATGATGTTTTTCTAGTATTTGTAAGTATTTTTATGTAGTTGAGATTATTACTATATATGCAAGTTTGTATTCTTATTTTCCTCTAAATATTACAGGAGGCGTCCCCCCATATATATTATTTATTACCCAAAAGTATTTTTTAAATAGTTTTTGGTTGTTAATGAACCTTTATTTTTAATTTATTTATATATGGTGCTGAGAATTGAACCCAGACATACTAGGTAAGTGCTCTACCACTGAGCCACAATCCCAGCCCCTATTATCCAAAAATATTATTTTGATGTTTCATAAAAGTTGAATATTACTTAATAGAATAAAAATAATATATGGAAAGAAATTTTTTATTATATGGTTATGTATAATATTAATATGGTTTTCTGATTCTATAACTAAAAATTGTAATTAGACAATCTTATGCAGTAGTTTTAAAAATTAGTTTTTACCCCCATTTCATTGGAGAAATAGATTCACTTTTTTTTTTAATATTTTTTTTAGTTGTCAGTGGACCTTTATTTTCTTATATATGGTGCTGAGAATCGAACACCAGTGCCTCACACATGCTTAGGCAAGCATTCTACCACTGAGCCACAACCCCATCCCTGAAGAAATAGATTCACTTTTTAATGTATGTTTTATAGAATCTTACATGTTCAGAACTATTTTCAGTATCTTTAATACCTCTAATTCTTTGAGTAGGATGCATTATCAGTCTCTTGTCTTACCTGTGCTATATGAATAATTACCAGGTTTTTTCCTATATAAACACCTAATAACATTAAAAAATGAAACTCATTGAATAAGAATACTTTTTACAAAGCCCCTTATATTAATCTGGTTTATATCACTCATTATAATATTTCTCCCCAGTGTACCTTTTGCTGTATAGTTTTTCTTAATATAATGTAAAAAAACTATTAGCCAACTAGTTTGGTTGCTTTCATCTGGTTATCTAACAAGAAAGGAGTATGGATGAAGCAAATAGAAGTACTTTATACGCATAATTTTCTCACTTTTCCTCCTCACCTTATTATCTAATTTTAAAGTTTTTTCTAAATTAAATGAAGAGTGTTATTTAAGTCTTATGATGACAGAATTCCTTTTCACAACTATCATCTTATGGTAAGTTCTAGTCAACTCTTTGACATGTCTAGTCTGAGGAAGGCTTCCCTAAGACCTTATGTATGTTTTCTAACTTCATAGCCCAATTTAGGAAGAGTATGCTTTTCTGAACTCTTGCCATTCCTTTTTGTTTCTGTAACTCTGAACTCCTAAAATGAACATATTTTAAATCAAGTGTACTTTGTGTGGCTCTCAGATATAAAAGATGATTTTTACATACTTAATTTTCAATTATTTAGACTGCTAAAACATATAATTTTGTTGCACATATTGTAGTGCATCTTAGTTTTATATAAAGAAAAAGTTCTTGAATCCGCTGTCAAGCAATTTAATACTTGAAAGAGAGATTCCAGAATAGGAATCCAGGTTATAACTGGGTTCAGGATTTATTTGATGATGTCCTCTGGAAAGAGAGGTCTTTTTTTTATACTACCAAAGTTAGAAGATTTTTATCTAAAGCACTTTGTCTCCTTTTTTTCTCTTTCTTTTTTATTGAGCCAAGGGGGTGATTGCTCTTTCTTTTGTGGACTAGCTGTCCTTTGTTGAGTGACTTTTTAACATTTCTTAGCACAAATTCAATCTTCCTTTGGAACCTTATCATTTCTTTCCCACCATTTCTACTAGGTAGTGTAGTGTTTTTTGTCCTTTTAGAAACAGCAGAATTCTGGCATTGTTTGCCAGAGTGACAAATAATATTTGGCTAACAGAATTCCTTGTTTCCATTCTGTAATGAAACCTCTTTGAGTTTGAGGGCCCAGGACAGGATTAGCAATGGCTTTAGAGCCTACCAATACAATTAAATATGTTATTTCCAGTACACAGTAATTGCCTTTAAGGAAATAAAAGTTATTTTATAGTTTAGTCAAATACATGACATTTGAGCTTTATGTTAACAGAGTTCTATGTGTAGCTTCAATGCTTTCCTTACTCATAAATTTCTCTTTACTATGAAGTAGGGCATTGTTATCCAGTGTTATTCTTATTTTCACATGTCAAATTTAAACCTTAGAAGTTTAAACCTATGACTAACTTGAGGTAGAACTTAATGTTACTTTGATAATCATGTCACCAAAATGATGCCAAGGATATATAATTGATCACTAATCTTTAAAACTCTAGATGTGTGCTTGGCTAGCATTGTACAACTCCCTGAGTCCAATACCAGTAACACACACACACACACATACACACACACACACACACTTATTTCCATAGGTTCCAAATTAGATTGCAGATAGGCTAGTTAAAAATTTCTAGCATATATTTCTAAAACTGGTTCAAATTAAATATTTCCCTAGTTTTTTTTAAATTTATTTTATATTATTGTTTTTATATTTAATATTTATCAGGGTGTAGAAAATTAAGTGAACATTTCAACATTAAGAAAGCAGGAACTTTTCTATAGCTAAAGTGCAAAATAAAATTATATTTATTATGGGATTTGTAGAATACTACACTTTTCCCTACAAAGTGAACCAGGTGTTATTTCTAATTATATCCTTTCTGCTCATATTTTTATGAAGAAATTTGAGAATCATTGACATTGGGTTGTTTGCTTTTTTATTTTTTAACACTTTTTTGCATTCTTTGTTTGGTTTTCCTCAGTACTGGAGATTGAACCCAGGTACACTCTACCACTGAGCAGCACCTCAACCCTTTTTATTTTGAGACAGGGTCTTGCCTAGTTGGGGTGACTGGCTCAAACTGCTGATCCTCCTGCCACATTCTAGGCAGTCTCTGGGAGTATAGGCATGCACCACCACACCCAGCTTTTTTTCATTATTCTTTGGCTCAGTTACTATCTTCTGCTTTTTCTAATTTGTAAGTAAAGATGCTATGTTGCTGTAGCATTACTTCCAGTTGAAGATATTGATCCATCTTTCTCGTTTAATTTTAGTATTACCCTTGTTAGTTTATAATTGGTGAAAATTAAGGCAAGAAATAGTTCAGAAGACAAGTAAAATCTTACTTTCTTTCCATCACATCTTGTGTCTATCAGATTCACATTTTGGACAAAAAGAATTTCCTTCTTGTATTTTAAGGTCATGTGAAATTTATTTTCAATGCCTAATTGAAATTCCCAGTCTATTGACGTAAACTAGGGTTAGCAAACCTTTTTAATGTAAAGTGCCAGATAGTAAACATTTCTGGCTTTTTTGTCCCTACTGTCTCTGTCCTGTCTGTGCTGCAGTTTTAGTAAGAAAAAGCAACTATACACAGTATATAAATGGATGAACATGGCTGTGTTCCAGTAAAACTTTGTTCATAAAAATAGGCAGCAAACCATTGTTTGCTAATTCTTGAGTTAAACAAATTTCTTCTGTTTTTTTTTTCCAATGGGAAAGAATACTTGTCATTAAAATTTTTATTTTTCACATCTTAAGAGTACTTTTTTTAAATATTTTTTTTTAGTTCTTGCTGGACCTTTATTTAATTTATTTATTTTATATGTGGTGCTGAGAATTGAACCTAGTGCTTCACACATGCTCGGCAAGTGCTCTACCACTGAGCTACAACCCCATCCCTTAAGAGTATTTTTAATAAACCTTCCTTTTCCCTTGGGTTGCATTATTATCTTTTCCTGATATTTTTTTGTTTTTATTCAGTTTTACTTTTTTTACATCTATTCCCTTTTAATGCTTCCATGAATGCAAATTTTTATCTTTTTACTAATTGTAATTATCTCGTTCAAAATGCTTCTTTTTCTTTCATTCATACAACACTTCTTTATTGGTGTTCAATTAGGCATTCAACTTAACACTTCATATATAGTGAAGGAGGGAAATAAAACATGATTCTTGCTTTTTTGGAGCTTTCAGTGGGAGAGGAAGATTGTAATAAAGTTAATGTAAATGTACCATTATACATCATTTAAAAATAAATGTTGAGAACAATTAAAACCAGGGGTTGATACTGAACTACTTTGTATTGGATGATCAAAAAACACAGAACTTGAAAGATAAGCAAAAGTTTGGTACATTCAGGGGAGAGTATTCTTGTCAGAAGAGTAAAAATTTACCAGAATTCTTAAAGTAGGAAAGAGCTGAGGCTGTGTGAAGCCTTCTCACCGACTGGTAATAATATCAATGGAGTCAGAATAAGGCCAAAGAAATGGGTAAGGGAGTTTATGTAGGAACTTGTAAGCCATGCTGAGAATTAGAAGCTATTTAACAAGGGAATGGAAAGATCTGGTTAACTTTTCAAAAGATTGTTCTTGCTTTACTTTGTATTTTATTTCTATGAAAGAAAAAGAAGCATTTTGAATGAGATAATTACAATTAGTAAAAAGATAATTATAATTAGTAAAAAGTTATCTGTCACTCATTTTTTTCATCTGTCAAATATGAATGTTTATTCTGTGCAATTTAGTGATATACATTCTGTGAGGGCTAAAAAATATGATCCTATTCTTTAAAGGTTTTGCAGTCTTGGCTAAGTTCTCTTGTTCATCTGTTATTTTTTATTCTATTTTATTCTGTTACCTGGTAATATGTGGATCCATTAGAGTTTGTATTTCCCTGTTTCTGTAAGCTTACCAAATAGCTTCTTCTTAGATGAATAACTCCATTTGATAGTGTGAGATTATCTTCTTCAAATTTTACAGTCAGACCTTTTCTCCTTTCCTTTGACTGCCTAGAGTTCAAGTTAACAGATCAATTCATTGTAGTAAACTCTGTGATGGTAGATATAGGGTTTTTAATGTCCATAAGTAGAAATTAAATGTAACTCCTTTCTCATTTCCTGTTCATAAAAACCATATCTCCATTGAGATCATTGTGAAAGGAGTTATGAGTTTAGCAATCATATCTGTTCAGGGATATGTGAATCTGGTTGTCATATGAATGGAATCATTTGCTAAAGACTCGTATAGTAGTCTGTCACATCGCAAGAGCCTCGATCTCTTTAATCAAGGCAAGGTTTCTCAGTCTGAGCACTGGTTATGTTTTGGCTGGATAATTGTTGTTGAGATTCTCTTGCACATTAATAGGATGTCTAATAGCATTCCTAGCCTTTTGCCACTAGGGGCCAATAGCATTCCCTTCTCCGTTTGTGAGAACCAAAATTTCCCTTGAAGAAAAATCCTACCTTTTTCCTCCTCCTCACTGATAATCAGTTGGTCAAGAAGGGTCAATGACTGCAAGGACACCTGAGTGCCAGCCTTTCTGTGAATACATCTGAGCAGGTATTCAGTGTGTGACTGCATTGTCCTGACTAAAAGAAACTCCACCTCTGAGTAGAGAAGTCAAGCTTTATAAAACTTAATATGGCTATTAAGTTTCTTATTTAGCCCCATTTTAAAAATATTTTAATTAATACATGTAATTGTAATTCTTATGTGTTGTAAATATTTGTTACTTTTATTGACTTTATTGTTTCAGTGTAGTTAATCTACCATATTATATAGTATCTCAACTTTTTTATACTGTTTGTTTTGTTTAATTTTAGCTCTTTTGGTATCCTATTGTTTGGTATCATTCTTTACTTGACATTCCATTGTTTTATCCATTTTGTTACACAGATAGTAATAATAGAAAATTTATAACATTAAATAGATTACAGGGGAAAAATCACCCTAGTACTTTATCACTTTCAGTTCATTTGTATATGCATTTCCATCTTACTGGAACACTGATGTAATTGAATAGCAGAGATTTGAGGGTTTGGGTGTCTTTTTGTTGGTTGTTTTTCATTTAAAATAAGCCCATAGTCACTGGGCACGGTGGCAACAACCTGTAATCCCAGTGACTTCAGTTATTTGGGAGGCCAGCCTAGGCAACTTAACAAGACCCTATCTCAAAATGAAAATATTAGAAGAGTTGGGGATATAGCTCAGTGGTAAAGTACCCCTGAGTTCAATCTCCAATACCAAAAAACAAAACAAAATAAATACAAAGTAAAAGGGACTGGGATGTTGCTCAGCAGTGAAGCAACCCTGGGTGTAATACCCTCCCAAATACAATATAATAAAATAACCTCATGGTAGAATGAATGAAATTTTTTGGTTTTGTTTTTAATTGTAGATGGACACAATACCTTTATTTTATTTTTATGTGATCCTGTTGATTGAACCTAGTGTCTCCCACGTGCAAGGGTAGCATTCTACCACTGAGCTATAACCCCAGCCCAAGTGCAAATTTTTAATGAAATCTTTACTTACATACTCTCTATTTTATGTTTTCTTTATTTATCTTGTGCTTGTCTTTCTTCTCTTCAGTAATAGGATTTATGGGTGTTATTAGGAGTAATAGTCTAATATATTTTTTCCTATCACCTCAAGACTGATCGTTGCAAATTAAATAAGTGTGGTCAAAACTAAGTACTAGTTTTCCAAAGAAGCAGCTGTTTCATGAGAAGAGATCTTTTATGTTAATTGGAAAATATAGTGATAAAAATCTCATGTATTTTGGTATAATTATATTATTTATTCTGCGTGTGTGTGTGTGTGTGTGTGTGTGTATGCAATTGTAAGGCTTTTATTTGATGTAATAAAAAGTAAAATGAGACTTCATGCCATAATTTTTTTTTCTCTTTAAAGGCAAAGAATAGGAAAACTACTTTTTTTTTCCTTTGGTGTGTATATGTGTGTGTAGTTTATAATGTGGATAAATGTTTTTGGTGTAGGAACCATCATTTGGTTGAAGAAAATCTACTGATGAAATAGTCTAAAGGAAAAAAAATTCATTTGAGCACAGTGGCACATATCTGTAATCCTGGTAACTTGGGAGGCTGAGACAAGAGGATCTCAAGTTTCAGGCTAGCCTCAATAACTTAGTGAGCCTCTAAACAAATTATCAGAATACAAAGGCTTAGGGATAAAGCTCAATGGTGAAGAGACTGTGGATTCAATCTCCAGTCCCCTAAACGCCCCCAAAAGAGAAAAATATATAGAAAGAATATAGTTCTATTTTCTTCTCTTGTTTTTCTGCAGACTTTTCTTCACAGGAATTAGAGATTTTCATTTGCTCCTTTTCTTCCTCCTGGCTTCAAATGTTTGTTGCCGAGGCATTCTTTAAAAAGTTGTGTTTGCAGAGCTCTATCAGTATTTCTTCTGAGCCACTCTCTCTTCATAAAATGGTAAGCACTATTTTAGATGTTGTAATTCCTAAGAAGTATCTTTATAAATTCAACTTTTAAATATTCTTAGGTATTTCTAATAAATGAACAGAGTTAACAAATCTTTCCAACCCATAAAAGAACTAGTATTTTTCTATTTCAAAAATAGTTTAATTACGAAAATCAAAGGGAGATCAGTAAAGGGACCATAGGGGGATTCTTGGGGAATATTAGCCAAATTATATTGTTATATTGTGTACATGTGCAGATATGTAAAAACAAATTCCTCCATATGGACAACTATAATGCATCAGTAAAAATATAGAAAAAATTCAGTGAATATAAATTTTTAATCATTTTTAAAAGTAATTAAGGATTGATAATAGAAAAGCGGAACAGTAATCTTTGTTCCCTAATCACTTCTATAATAATACATAAGATTATTTTGAACTAGATTCAAAACAATTCCACCTAATATTTAATGGTTTATAAAGAACAAAATTTATAAATGATATATATCCTATATACACATACATATAAGTTACATTTGATCCAAGGTTTTCTAGTTTTATTTAGGCTACCTGAAGATATAATTAGGATTTAGTATCTAGCAGTTTCTTCAACAAATAAGAAGTAAGTTTATTTATTGATCAGATTGGGTAAATTGTTTTACAACAATATTTACCTTTAAAGTTCTTTTCACTCCTTATTCACTCATTATTCATTTATTTCAGCCTTTCTGTTGAAGAAAATTATTTTTAAAATGGAAATGACAGAATATAAGTTGTATAAATCATCAATGTAAAAGTATACGAGTGATTCATAAGTTGGATATAAGACAAATCAACTTTCTTAAATGAGTATTAAAATTGAATAATAAAAAAATTATTTTCAAGAAGGTATTTTCCTTCTTGTCTACATGATATTGACATGGAACTATCAGCTTTTTAATATTTTATCGTGTTCAAATAAAGTGGAAACTGTAATAGTGAAATCTAGAAAATGTAATCACATTTAATAGTTAATCAATTAATTTCTTTTTACTGCTATCTTTGTAGTTGAGAAAGCAATATAATAATATTTTGCAACAGGTATATTCCTATTTGCCAGCTTTGGGGAAAACTATTATGCATGGAGCTGGAAAAATACCAATACCAAAGAAAATAGGACAGCGACCTTGCCTTGAATCTCCGAGAGCTTTACTAATGCTGAATGGTGCTAAGCAGAAACATGTTGAAGGACTGTCAGAGTTACCGTAAGTGTTGCTATTATCTCTGCTGTGCGTTATTTTGGAGTACAGCTTTTTTTTGACATCTTCCTTGAACTTTAGCTTATCTGTATAACAATTACTGTTTTATACAATTTTTGCCCTGTGATTTGAATTACTGCTTTTCCATTATATAGATGAGCTTTCAGAAGGCATGTTCATGTTGAGATACTCAAGTTGTTGTACTACCTTCTCCAAAATGAGAAACTTCCTCTAGATGTATGCTGTAGAAAACTCAGAAAGCCTGAATTATTCTCTAAAAGAAAAAAGAGAATAGTATTCACATGAAAATAAGAATTGGGAGCAGAGGCCTGTGTTCTAATCTTAGTTTTTCACTTTATTTTCTCTGTCAGATATGGTTTATACTTGGTTTCCTTTTATTTACCCCACATTCTGTATTCAGAACCTTCGCAATGAGTAGTTGAGGCTAGTAAAATGAAAATTAATGCATAAAAACTTATTTCTATATGATTGAAATCAATTTTAGAATTAACAGTGAAGACTGAGTGATTAAGGGAGTTTAAATTAGATTTTAAGAAAAATACCCACCATATAATATATGCTGGCATGCCTTGCTGAAAAACAAGCTTTCATTCTTTCTTTTTTTCTTTTCAGGGAGCTGAACCTTGCTAAATGTTCCTCATCATTTAAAAAATTGAAAAAGAAGTCAGAAGGAGAATTGTCATGTTCCAAGGAGAATTGCCCCTCTTTAGTTACGAAGATGAATTTTCATAAGACTAATCTAAAAGGTATTCCAAGTATCTAAATTAATTTATGCTAAGAACTTTTTGTGGTTATAGTCAGTACTTGTAAATTTTGCCCTGATGAATACTTGTAGCTTAAATATTGGACTAGGTCCAGGAAATGCCTTCCTGGATACCATATTATTTTCTTGTACTGTCACTTGTACAGAGAAAATGATCAGTTAATACCTGGTATAATAGAGTATTCCTCCCTTTCTTTTCTCCCCCTGGCCTTCCAAATACTAAACATAGTGTGCAGCACTCATTAAGCATATTCCAGACTTGCCCGCCTTACTTTTCTATTCCACCTCAACCTGTGTTGTTCAGGATCAGTGTCTTCTGATTTGAAAGTATAATTCAGTCTTCATCTCTTTCAGTCTTAGACATTTTGTGAACAAAGAATGAGGAGTAGGCTATGTTACATAGCTGTGTTAAGCATATGGGCTCTTTTCTTCTAGGCACTGAGCCCAGACTATGAAATGTGTTTGGCTTTTGGTTCTGACTGTACTGGAACCTAAGCACCTAAAGGATGGAATAACTAAGAAGAGTCTTGTAATAATTTACTGTCACCCCTTTTATGTAGTTATCTCTTAACTTAAAAATGTAAGTTATCTTTAAAGAGTCTGTACTTGGCCAAAGTAAATTGTTGAATCTTTTGTTTATAAACTAAATCATATTTTCAATATAGTATTAATATGACACCCATAGAAATAGAGTAAAGCTCTCAAAGTCTTTCAATATGATAAAAATTCATAATTTCATATCACAAATTCAAAATAATGTCTCGTTTGGCTCAAAATCTGAAAAATGTATTACATGAGATCTTTAATATTAACTTCACAAATCAGGGTCTTTTTTCTTTGTTTTATTGTTGCAGAAAGTAAAATGAATATGAATGACTAGTCTGAACAGAAGGAACTGGGGGAGAGGAAGAGAATTGAGAAATAATACAAAAAAACTTGAAAAGCTTCTCTGTGCATGTAAAAGTAATATTTTAGTAGAAGTTACAGAGATATCTGTAAAACTGAACATTATAAAAATAAACTACATAGTATTTTATAGTAAGAACAAGTGTGTTTCAGTATTTCATTTTGTTTCTTAAGCAGTCACCTATAATAAGTTTTAACAAATTTACGTCAAATCATCACTTATAATTTATTAATCTTGGTTATAACAAGACAGATATAGTTAATTTTTGCCAGCAACTACTAATTGCATTCCTCCTAGCAAATCTTTACTTTTCTATTTGTTACACTTGTTCAGCTTTAAATGGTACTAGAGATTTTTTTCCCGTGTAGTGTGTGTGTGTGGTGTTTATATTAAGATTCCTCCATTTCTCCCTCTCTGTGCTGCTGTAGCCAAGCCAGACAGCCTATTGAGAAGCAGCAAACCATCTGTTAATGGATTTGAAGTTCTGAATTATACTTGAGTGTGTAGAGGCACTCGTGCTTAGCCAGAAACATTCATTTGAATTAAGCTATAAATGCTGTATAAAAAGGAGCCATACATTTAATGCAGGTTCATGAATAAATTTAAGAGAGGGCAATTGCACTCTAAACTTTTACTGCTACAAAACCCAGTATTTTTGGTGTTCTCTGATCATTTGGGGATTTTATAGCAGGGCTGAAGCTTTAAAACTTGAACTAGGGGGAGACAGTGCCTATGTTAAACCTTTTGCTGTAGAATTTCATTGCTGAATTGCTGATTGAACAGAAGCTCTATGAATTGGTGGGGATCCCCCCCCAACACACACACTTTCTAATGCAGGAGATGTTTAAACTAATCAAAAGGAAAACTCAATAAATAATTTTCTGGCATGGGGCCAGATCTCCTAGTTCATGCCCTTTGATTATTTTCTTTAGTTGATATCTTGTCTTCTCTGGAATAATCTATTAATTTTTCATGGCAGGAGAAACAGCCCTGCATAGAGCTTGCATAAATAACCAAGTGGAGAAATTGATTCTTCTTCTTTCTTTGCCAGGAATAGACATCAATGTTAAAGGTAAGTTTTAAATCTTTGTGGTTTTATACAATGTCTTAATATTTGTGATATAAAACAGTTTTATGTCACATTAAGAAAGAACACTTGAGTTAATTTACCTAAGATGTCTTTAAAATATAGCTATTAGCAAAACCCAAGAATTTCATTATGTAATGATTTATAGCTAATGTTATAGAAACATTTTTAGTGTTTATATTTTGTTCATAATATTTTAAAATTGTCTTTAATTATTTAAATTTCTTTTTCTTTAAAGCAATGTACTTACACTGGGTATTTTTAGCAAAGTTTATTTTTAATATGAAGTGCGTACAAAATCATTCTGATAAGAGAAGTAGAACATCAATACTTTACTAACAGAAGTCCTACTTCTGCTGTTTTAAAACTTGCCTTGATTTCTAATTTAGACAATGCTGGCTGGACGCCTTTGCATGAAGCATGTAACTATGGCAACACAGTGTGTGTCCAGGAAATTTTGCAACGTTGTCCAGAGGTAGATCTGCTCACTCAAGTGGACGGGGTGACTCCTTTGCATGATGCACTGTCAAACGGACATGTAGAAATTGGCAAGCTGCTACTACAGCATGGGGGTGAGTGCATTTATGCTAAATGGGTTTTGATAAATTATCCAGTTTTTTGACGAATCCCTTGGAGGTAGATAGCATTTTATATTTAAAACCTGTAAGAAAAGAGGTTTTCATTTCATATTAATAAAAAAGTAAGGATAAAAAGTCTCATAGAATGTAATCACCTTTTATTAATAGTGATAAAAGCCTTTTCATATTATGGACGCATGTATATATTGTTAAGTCTATTACGGTTCATGTACAAGAGTGGATTTTTTAATTGAATGTGTTGGTTTTAGATATTAATCCTTTCATTTAATATATGAAATCCCTATGAACTAGTCATTTCTGAAAGCTTATTAGTAAATGAATGTAAATGTTCATGTGATTACTTGAATTTTTTCATGCTTTTTATATGTAACTGTTCAGTATTATTTTTATAAGGCATATCTTTACAGACTGTGAAAAAGATGTCCTAGAATCTTTTTCTTCATTCACATTTTGCAGTCAATTAAATTAAAGTAGAAGAATTTTCAAATGGTAATAACTGTTGTGCAGGGATTTTATAAAAAAGGCTAACTTAAGCTTAATAGTCAACTACTGCTCTTTCTACTGATATTTAATCTTTGCTTTCAGCAAGCCCCTTTCTTTTTTCAGTAACATTCTTAAATCTGAGCTGAATATTATTAATTTACATCAAAATATTCAAACTGATTTGTGTTTTAAAAAGAACAACAAAAGAAAATTGATGAGCTTATAAAACAAAAACAAATTTATGTAAATTTCTCATTGCTTTCATGTACTCTAATCTTAGAAATTAACATGATTTTATCCCATAATGAAAGCATTTGATTCTTCATAAAAACGAAAAGCATATTTTGGGGGGGATGTCTTTTTTTTTTCTTTTCTTTCTCTCTCTCTTTTTTTTTTTCTGTATATACATATAAGAAAGGTTGTATAGCACAATAACATAAGCCATTTGGTTATTTATAGTCTTCTCCTGCCCCCTAAAGGCGTTAGTGTGTCTGTTTTACTAACCATTTCATAATCAATATATTTCAGTTCTTCTGCCTTCTTTTTTAGTATTGTTTACTAAACATAACATTCGACCTCCTAAATGTTTTATTTTTCTACTCCTAAGTGTTTTGTTTTTCTACTTAATTTGTATCTGACATTCAAGCCAATAGCTGATTTTGCTTCAAGTATTGTTAATATAAAAGATATTATATTAGGTCCATTTCTCTAGTAGACTTCAGTATTCCATCAGCCAATTTGAATTTTATCTAGTGAATGATAGTAAATGGATGAGCTCCTTGACCTGGGAGAGGAAATCTACTTGTTCTTGAATTTATTAAGGTCTTTTGACAATTGTACAAGACTTAGTATTGCCTCAGTAATATTTGGTTTAAATCTGTTACATCGTTTGACATTATCATGTAGTAGCTGTATTATCTATCCATTTTGAGTAGTTTAGTCTTGAGAGTAATAATTTTAAGATTGAATTTATGTCTCGAAAATTTTTATTTAAGTATTCATAATTTTGTCTTTTTTAAATATGAAATGCATTTTATATCTCAGTCATTATGTATGTTTAATCAAAGTTACCATTAGGAGGTTTCACAGTTACAGTATGTTCTCTCTGTGATAATATAATCTTCAACAGTGTGACTTTCTAAGGTGTCTGCTAGTACTAAAACCTTTATATCCATTCTGACATCTTATTTATAACTAAGTGCATAAATTATTGTAAGATTTGGTGTCTAATACTCCTTTGTTTTGCTGTGTCACCAAATACTATGTTATTTTTATTTTGCCCTGTTATACCATCCTTTACTACAGCATCCTAAACTATATCTTCAGTACTTCTAAGTAGTTAGATACATTTAGCTTGGATAGACAGATTAAGATCTGAGTTTAATGCAGAATAATTAACACCTAATTTTTTTGGAATCATTTACCTATACTAAAATTAAGCATAAACAAGGATAAAAGAAGTAAGGTTTTCCAGTTTTTGTACTACCAGAATTGTTGACCACCAGTGGAAAAGGGCACTACTTTTCCTTCTTGGTAATATGAGACAGCCTTGGGACTCTTATAGAATTTAAGAAAAATATATATTTTGTTAATTTCTTTTTTTTTTTTCTTGTGATGCTAGGGATTGCTTGCAAGGCATGCAAGGCAGACACTTTACCTACTGAGCTATATCCCTAGCCCCTATTTTGTTAATTTCTTACGGAAATACTGAAATTCTTATTTTAAGATGATAATTAATAAAGTTTTATAAAAGCCTTTTTCATTTATAATCATATATACTGTATATTTCACTCAGACATATACTTTTTTTTAATGAGGTAACTTTTTATTTTATTCATTTTTTTTATGTGGTTCTAAGGATTGAACCAGGGCCTCATATGTGCTAAGCAAGTGCTCTACCGCTGAGCCATAACCCCAGCACCTAAGGAATATACTTTTAATCTCCTTAGGCAATTGACAGAATTTTGCTTTTTTTTAATGCACCTTTATTAGGCAGTTAGTATGTATAGCCACTTAATTATGCAATCATGAATTAGTTAAAAACATGATTATAAATAGAACCCTGTGTGCTTTGGGAAAAAAGAGAGAGAAAACAGCTGTTAAGTTGCCAAAATAAAAATATTTTACCCTTAACATTTTGCATTTTCTTTTTTACAGGCCCAGTGCTTTTACAGCAGAGAAACTCTAAAGGGGAATTGCCCTTGGATTATGTAGTATCACCTCAAACCAAGGAAGAACTATTTGCTATTACAAAACTAGAAGACACAGTGGAGAATTTTCATGCACAAGCAGAGAAACATTTTTACCACCAGCAACTTGAATTTGGTTCATTTTTACTTAGTAGGATGTTGCTAAATTTTTGTTCGATTTTTGACTTATCCTCAGAGTTCATCTTAGCTTTCAAAGGGTTAACTCATCTAAATGACCTGCGTATGCCTTGTAAAAGTTATAAAGAAACCCCTAGTTCTCATACTGACTGGTTATTGGATCTTTATGCTAGAAATATAAAGACATTGCAGAAGCTCCCAAATATTCTTCAGGAATTGCCTGAGAATTTGAAAGTATGTCCTGGAGTACATACAGAGGCCTTATTAGTGACATTGGAAATGATGTGTCGATCAGTCACAGAGTTTTCATGATGATGCCAAAAAGTATGAGTCAGTGTTCTAAACATGTTCAACTTGCTTTAGTCATTTAGTACAGACTTCATGGCTTACTGACAGATAGTAATTTTATTTATTTATTGACAGACTTTACAGCCTTGAAAAATTTTAAAAGCACTTAAAAATCTTCATCAGAAGTATAGTCTAAGCTTCTGTCTTTTTACAGTGTGTAGAATTTGACTCAGAAGTAAAAAAAAAAAAAAAAAAGTTTGGTATCAACTATTTTCATTAATCTGATTTTTTTTGTTGTTGTTGTTCTGGAATTGATATTATTTATCTACTCATTGTAAATGTAAAAAATTTAATTTAAATATTTTTTCAAATCAATATGTAATGTCCTCTAGGTGTTCTAGGTCTTAGAATCATGGTAAGGATATTCATGGAAATGTGTGTCTGTAAACTTGTAACTACCTTTTCTTCTCTATGGGTTGATGGACTAAAATATACATTTTAGTTTTGTGTGTTTCCCAAATAAACATCTTTGAAATTTAAAATATTAATTATTATTCTTATGTTTTTAAATGCACTTAATACGCAAAGTCTGACAGTTCCATCCCTTAATCTGTTTTATTTTAGCAGTTCATGTACAAAGTATATTACTGCTCCATACAATCAGTATTCTATAAGTAAAAACATTTTCCTGCATAATAAGTTCTATTAAATATTAAGATTATAAGTGGCATTTAAGTACTAGATGTGAGATTATCTAAAAATTTAATGTACAATATGAATATACAGTAGTAATGTTTCAAATAACAGGTTTTTCAAAATAGTAATTTATAGTAAAACTAAAAGACAGGGCATGGATAATAACCACTTTTAAAATTGGAATTTCTTCACTATAAAATAAGTTACATTGTGCTACAGCTGGAAAAGAAACATTAAAACTTCCATTTAGCTTTTATGTAACTAAAGTGATGATCTCAGAAATTAATCTACTGAAGAAATATACATCAATTTTATCTTGGAAGTAGATCTTTTAACAAGATACAAATGTTCAGTTTCTTACTATAGAGTTTATAATCTAAACTAAACTGCTACATTAGTATGTCAGCTCCGAAAACAATGTTTTTCCATATTTTTAAATAATTAAAATTTTATATATACTGTAAGAAATATTAATAATTTCTATTTAGCCTTCACATATAACATCATACATATTTCTCCTTATTACTGAATCTGCCAAACTATCAGAGAAAAATGACATAGGGGAAACTCTCTAAAGGATGTTAAGATATTCATAAGGAGTAACATGCTTCCCCAGATGACGACTGTGAACATTTTGTTTCCCAGGAGTTGCCATTTTACCTCACTTATGAAGGCACCTGGGATAATGTTTGCTTGGTAAATTATTATAAATTGAAGAACATAGGCCTTAACATCAAGTCAGTTTTAAATCTTTTGTCTAGTTTGTTAATGACTAAGTTACAAGGAAAATTCATTTCTGTGCTTTGATTTTCTTACATATCAGATGGAAATAACATCAAGCATTCCTATCATGATAGAATTAAGTTAGTCTATCATTTTATATAGCACCTAATAAATATTACTTCCTTTCTAGTTCTTACCTCCTCTTTTGGTTATAATGAATCATTAAAGTAGAATGTAAGATGTAATTGCTTAAGTTAGCAGTAATGCTAAGGTAATTAAGTAATCGACATCATGAGTTGAGGTTTTGCACTGTTAGAAAAAAGTAGTTTTCTAAAATAGATATTCATAGAGAAATAGTCATTTGGTTGATATTTTCATTAATATTTCATAACTATTCTATCTGCCAACTTCTACAAGTTGTGATGACATATTCAAATGCCATTGAAGTCTCTCTTTGTAAGAATATTGCAGTTTCATTCTTTGAATGTCCAGTGTGGCAAACACAGGTCACTATGTTTTTTGGTCTAGTTAACAATACCAGGATATGAGTATGTATTTCAACCTTTAATATTCCAATATACATATATAAACATATATATACATATAAATGTATATATACATATATATATATATATGTTATTAAAAACAATAATTGCCTTAAATCTTAGAAAAGTGGAAATTCTAAAAACTTAAAATAGTCTTTCTGAGTCCTAGATGTTTAGCTGGAAACTTCTCATAGGTCCAGCTGAATAATGTTATTCCAACTTGTACTCTTTCAGATTTTATATCATTTACTATCTTCTGTTCAGAAAAACACAGGTTTTCATATAAGTCAAATGAAAATAATTAATAATTGTTTTGAATTCAGTATTTCTTGAATACCTAAAATGTACCAGCTGGTGTACTTAATGGCCTGACTCTACAAAAAAACAAAGACTTAATAGTCTGGGAAGGTAATCTAGGCTTAAATATTGTGAGTTTTCTTGCCTTCGAAAATGCTGTTAAAAATAAGTAATTTAAGCTAGGCTTGGTGTCACACACATATAATCCCACAACTGGGGAGGCAGAAGTCTTGCAAACTGGAAGTCAATCTGGGCAATTTAGCAAGAAGACCCTGTTTTCAAAATAAAGAAAGGCTAGGAGATGTGGCTCAGTGGTAGAGTGTCCTTGGATTTGATGGCCAATACCAAAAAAATAATACTAATTTCAGTTTTATGTGTTTCTAAAATTTGCAGTAATGGTGCTCTGCTTTTGTCTTTAAATGTAAATATTCAATAGTCTGGCTGTTTAGTCCTTTGATTAGTATTATTTTAGCACTTTTATTTTAGAGTGGGTCAAATGTAGAGTGTGTTTTCAGTGTTAGTGAATTAGTACTCATTCTTAGGCAAATACAAATGCATTAACAGTTAGATACTTTATATAAACTCCAGAAAATGTTTTTTTTTTCTTAACACTGTTACAGAAATTTAAATGAATAACTTTACATGAAAAAAAAAATGGTGGAATGTGCCCTCATGCCTTTATACACCTTTCCAGTTTAGTGATGAACTTGATGAGAGCCTGTCACTGTTGCTCCTTTATGAGTAGAAAGGGGTCATCTTTGAGTGACATGAGGCACTCTTTCCCTTAGGCATTATCACACAGCTTCCACACCAATTGTACCTCCTGCTGACGTGGAGCTTACAAAATTCAGAATGATAATTGTTTTTATAACCAATGTGGATTGAGTTAGAAAGGTCAATGATGGCATTACTGGAATTAGGCTGTGCCTATGTCAAAAATGGAGTCCTGGAATAGTTAACTATTCCCTATAAGTTAAATTGTTATCCAGAAATTTGCCTTGTAAGTTAAAATGAGTTGGAGGATATATTTTCTTGGTTACTATCTCATATATATTTAGAAATTATTAGGCTAATTAATTAGAAAAGGTTGTATTATTCATGTACTTGGTTCTAAGCATACATATCTCAAGACCTTGTGAGAAAAAATAAACATTTTGTAAGTTTTTTTTTTTTTTTAGTTGTCAATAGACCTTTATTTTCTTCATTTATTTATATGGGGTGCTGAAAATCGAACCCAGTGCCTCACACATGCTAGCAAGCACTCTACCATTGAACTATAACCCTAGCCCCTTGTAAGATATTTTTAACATTGGTATTAGTTTTTTTAAAGAGTTTGCCCTGTTATAGTCAATTTCTGTCTTCTAGAACACCCAAAATATGTTCAACTCATGTTTCAAGTTTATGAAAATACCAAACAACATAGACCTCTCCTCTACCTATCTTTGTTTCTTGAGACATGAATTTATGTGAATTTTAAAGGGGAAGGAGTATCTCTGTTAAAATGTTTGAAAAAGAGACTTCTTAGGTTTACCACATATACATCCAAGTGATTAGCTTTTTTTCACAGAAGAATCTGCTATTTGGTAGTATTTTTGTGTTATTAGTTTTTTGTAATATTTTGTATATTTGAACTAATTACTGTAGGTTTTAAGTTTGAAGTACAACCCTTAGCACTAGATACAAGTGATTTTTTTTTTTTTGCTTTAGAACATTTTTGTTTTTAAGGATATACACCTTTTCCCTCCCTTTTAAAAACAGAAGGACATTGAACACTTTTCTGGTTTTTAAAAACTGTTGCCGAATTAAAATCCAGCAGTATTAAGTAAGCAAAGTGACTAGTTCAGTTATAAAAACAGTATAAATTATAAATGTATACATAATATTTTTAAATATTATAACATCATATTGCCTGTGACACAGACTCACTCTCAAAAGGCCCTTATCCAGACATTCCTAAATAGCTGTCTCTAATTAGAATTGAAACATTCTCTCTAAAATTGTTTTTGTATACTAGCTCCCAAATATTTTTAGGATGTTAAACCCAGATTTGGTAAATCTAATCATCTTCCTTCCCTGGGTATCTAGATTGGATTAAGTGAACATTAATACTTTAATGGCTATTAATCATTATAGTAGAGAACGGCTCATGACTTGGGAACATATGCTTTAGTTCCACCAAAGAATAGATGTTTTTTAAAAAAAAAGTGCTTCCAAAAGATAAGTTGCACTGAATTGAAAATCTGGAATCTAGCATCGAATTTGCACCTATCATACTATCATTTGTCTTGATAGTAGATGAACTAAAATTGCCGTTGCTTCTCCAACCTTCTGTCCCCAAGTGATATAGTCATATTGAAAAAATTAATCCAAAAGTGGTGACTGACAGATGAAAGAATGTTTGTTGTTGATGGCTTTTCAGCTTCAAGGTTAGGTCTATGATGGTTTAAGTCATGATGCTTGATAAATTTTATTGAATGACCAGAATGGTTTAATTTATAATAGGTTTTTATCTTAAGGAAAGTACATCTCAAGTATCTGACTTAGCCCTAAACATGCATTTTTCTACTTTGAATTCTCTTACAAAATGAAGATGAAATTGCAAGCACTAGTTAGAGTTTGATAAAATTAAAATATGTTTTGAAAGAACTTTCTAGGAAAATTTAATAGCAGAATTGTAAAGAAGAAAACTGCCAATCGAATGGGGGAAAAACTATTAGGAATTGTTTTGATTTGAAGGTATGAAGAAAGTAAAAATTTTCAGGTGTTATTTAATATTATGAAATTAGTGAAAGTATAAAATTAGAAGGCTTATAGACAAATCTAATATCAGTAATTAACTATGTCTTTGAAAAATTTGAGTAATTTTCAATAAACTAAGCCAAAGGTCTGGGTAATTATTTTGTAAGAGGTTCTTTTAGTTGAAATTCAATAAAAATGATGAAGAATAAAAATACCAGTTTAATGAAATCATCAAAAACAGACTATTTTGACTAGTAGTATTCAGTCTATTCCTCAAGATTAGGTAAGTCTAGATGCCTTATTTCTTATTTTCCTGCCATTTAAGTTCTTTCCAAGTTCATGCTTCTGACATGTTATTGGAGAAAATGATCTTCTTAACGGACATCAAAAGCCATTTTTTAAAGGTTCCTTAAAACCATTTTTCTTGACAAGTTTTTGTTCTTTGTTAAAAGCTATTTAAATGTGATTAAAAATCACTTCCATTTACATAGGGAAAATTACTGTACATAAATATATTGCTGCCAAGTGCAGCGGCACACACCTATAATCCCATGGGCTTAGGACACTGAGGCAATAGGATCAGTAGCCAGCCTCAGGAAAAAGCAAGGCACTAAGCAACTCAATGAGACCCTAGACAAATAAAATGCAAAATAGGACTAGGGGTGAGGTTCAGTGGTCAAGTGCCCCTGAGTTCAATCCTTGGTACCAGAAAAATAAATAAAATAAAATAAACAAAAATATATTCCTAATTATTGGTTGTGTTTATGTGGCAAATTTTTGAAAATTTCTTTTTCACTTAACATTTTTTTACAACATGATTTGTTTGGAATGCCAGTAACCAATTTATTTTGAAAGTAATGTTCCAGATCGAAGTAAAAATCAGTATTGATTTTTACTGAAGTTGCCTTAATTATTTATTCATATATTTTTTAGATTTAAAAATGTTTTTAATTTTTTATTAGTTCTAATTAGTTATACATTCTTTTCAATTCATTGCACACATATGGAGCAGAATTTTTCTCTGGTGGTACATGAAGTAGAGTGACACTATTTGTGCAATCATACATGTACCTAGGGTAATGATGTCTGTTTCATTCCACTGTCTTTTCTACTTCCTTACCCCTCCCTGCTTTGCCCCAGCCAAAGTTCCTCTACTCATATCACACACACATTCCCATTATTGATTAACATCCACTTATCAGAGAAAACATTCATCCCTTGGTTTTTTCAGGATTGGCTTATTTCACTTAGCAAGATGTTCTCCAGCTCCATCCATTTACCTGTAAATGCTGTAATTTTATTCTCCTAAAGTTGCTTTATTTAAATTGGCATCTATTAGAGTTTTAAAAGATAAACTGCAATTTTAAAATATGGCCATTTTTCTTCAAGGTAGGATGTAATTAATATCATCTAATATAAATCTCGACACACTTGTACTGGGTGCTCCTCTTCTGAGAGTGTATTTATCACTTTACTGATCTAATTCTTCTAATTTTAATTTTCACTGCTTTAAAGTAGATCCTCACCATGTTGGGATAGGGATTAGGAGATTATTAGTAGTTAAATTGCTAAAGGTTAAATGTTTCCATATGTAGTCATGATAAAATGTATTTTTGCTTTCTGACTCTAGAAGTATTCACAGAATCTGAAGAATTACTTATTCTCTAGTGGGTCTTTTCTGATTCAACACAGAAAAGGAGATAGAAAACTGTTAAGATTAAGTGATAGCTATCTTTATCAAAGGTTGTCCCTTAAATGCCTTTGAAGGGAGTTTACTACTATTATTAAGTTAAGAATTTGTTCTTCTATCATCATTGGTCTGGAAAAAATCCTCTTTATGACATTATTTGCAATGTAAATTCAGATGAAAAACGCTATTTGTTGAGAAAATTATCTGTACTTCTAGTGTGATGGCCAGGAAAATGGCTTCATTTTTTTATATTATTTCTGGAAATGCATTTTTTTCATATATATGCTAGGGGGGAAATTTTACATGTTCAGGAATTTAAAAAGGATACCTCATTGGTCATTAAAAACTACTTCTTCAAAAATGCATAATATTTGACTTTTCTAGATGGATTCCCCTGTGCTTCAAAGACCATACTATAGTTTATGGGGTCTTTTTATTATTAGAAAACTGAAGTTTGAAGGAGTTCAGGACAAAGGTAAGGAGTAGGTACACAGTCGTGCAAATGTGGGTAGAAACTGATGTTAGCTGCCTCTCGAATTACATTTTAATAACAATTATGATAAAATCATAGATGTATTGCCGCAGTCTGGCTGCAGCAAAATAGCCGGGGGGTGATGAACAACTTGTGTAGATTGATACAGCAGGAATGGGATCCGTTTATTGTAGGACAACAGAGGTATTTATACATTCCACACAGCTTATCTAATTAACATAAACTAGATACAGCAGTCAACCAATAAGGAATCTCCACACTTAATGGCTTGCTGGTGTTACTTCACAAACCACTCCCTCTGGCATTTTGCCAGGCGCCATCCAGACTTGTTTACAGACTCTAACATTTGCCAGGCACCATCCTGACTTGTTTACAGACTCTAACAATGTATCCCTACCTGTGTAATAGAAAGTAGATATTTGTACCTTTGTAAGAATTTTTCTAAGAGAGTTAGTTTGACTTAACACTACTTTATAAGGAACAGTATTTTATAGGGAATGTAATTAATTATATATCGTCTACTTCTCTAATAGCTTTAAAAAGGGATCTCTAAATGTGAATCAGATATTGACACTTCCTTCCCCTAGCTTCTCTTTTGTTTTCCAGCTATTTCTGTAATGACACTTGACATTTTCTCAGGTGTCTCCCATAATGCAAAAGACAATAAAGAAGCTGGACCTGGTGGTACATGTCAGTAATCCCAGCTGCCAGGAAGGCTGAAGCAGGAAGAACACAAATACAAGGCCATGGGACAACTTAATGAGACCCTGTCTCAAAAAAATTAAAAAGTAAAAAGGACTGGGGATGTAGTTCAGTGGTAGAAAATCCCTGGGTACAATCCCCAGTACTCAAAAACCAAACCAAAACAAACACCACACAATTAAGAATGGCTGGGAGCCAGGTCTATTGGTGCAAGCCTATAGTTCCATCTATTGGGAGCCTGAGATAGAGGATTGCTTGAGCCCAGGAGTTAAAGACCAACTTTGACAATGGGAGACCCTGTCACCAAAAAAAAAAAAATTAACTAAGAGTGGCTGAAGCCAACTTTTTCTATGAATTTTTCATTTCCTCCAAACCTGTTACCATTTGAACCCTTGTAAAATCAAATCTCTCAATTTGACTCCAGCTATTTTGAAATTTGTCTTGGATCAGAAAGTAAATTTGAGCCTATATTGCCATCTTTCCTAAGTCATAGCAGTGATATCTCCCTGAGAGGTCTCAGAATCTCTTCAAATATGGTCCTCCTGAGAAAACAAGGTGATTTTCAGTAAGATTCATTGACTCAAGTTGGTTTCTCCTTTTCTCTTTTGAAGCAACAATTGAGATATTTGTGGTAGGGAAGACTTAACATTGCAATTTTAATTTTGCTTCATATTGAAAAATTTTGACACAACTACTTACCTAAACGATTTGTTTTACTAAATACAAATAAAACTTTCTGCCTAATGCAGTAACCCTGCTAATTGACTAGAGCAGAAGAGCAATGCCATTGTTACTTTTTGAAAAATGGAATAATAATTTTTTCAGTGACATTTGGAAGAAATACAGGATAGTTGCATAAATTTCTAAAAACCCTCTTTTTACAACAATACTGCTTGTGCATTCAATACAACACTTTTTTGGGTTTGGGGGGATTTTTTTTTTTTTTGTTGTTTAACTTAGAATGTGAATGATCTTTGTCTTATTTTTTGTCTCGGATTTCTTCCTTGAAAATAAACTGGCAATGCTTGATTTCTTTTGTGCTTGGTCTGGTACACCTGTGTCCATCTTTTTCATGTTAAACTTTGATGGCTCTCTTTGTTATGGATGTCTCATTTAAATGGCTTAGGTTGGCTTTTGCTTGGTGACATGGGGTGGTTTTCTTGATGAGTGGGTTAATTCCATCTTATATTTACTATCATGTTAGATGAGTTGATCTCAGATCTATCTTGATTTTTTTCTCTGGATAGTTTTTTAAAAAGTCTCCTCCAACCCAAAACAAAGAATGTGAAAGAAGGGATGAGGCAAAAAATTGAAACTCCCTTAAGATTAATTGCATATTTGGTTATTAGATTTGTATTTGGTGTGTGTGTGTGTGTGTGTGTGTGTGTGTGTGTGTGTGTGTGTGTGGTGTTTTCCCTTTGGTTCTTAATCCATATCCCTTGGAAAAGCACAAATAGAATCATTAAGTTCCAATAAATTTTCTTGTATTAATTTCTACATTATGTAAATACTTTGACCATTTAATTTTTTATTTGCATAATGTTCTTATATAATGACAAATTATTCTTGATATTTCATAAACTTTAGAGATTCAACTGGAATAAGTCTTCTGATGTGATTGTTAACTATATAAATGTAGAAACTGAGGTATAAGAGTAATATTTTACCAAAGAAAACCCTGTTTTTCCAGTGAGTTAATTCAGTCATCCCAGGAAGGAGAATTATAATTCAAAGAAATAACACTATTGTAAGAATTCATTATATTTTTATATGGTTTTGATTCATACTTAATCAAAAGTCTGATTTCTAGATTACTCTATCAAACCAGTGAATAGGCATCTATAATACACACTCATATTAGATATTTAAAGCACCAGGACTTTAAACACATATTGATTTAATAATATCTGAGGCTTTTTAAAGAAGTAAAGTAGTAGCTCCTTGATTTGTATTTCTAGAGCTTTAACTGCCTTAGCCTTTTTTGTTTTTAATGGTGAGTACAAAATTCCAAAGCATCATGAACATTTAGGGTCAGTTAACAAGTTTATAAACTGAAATTAAGGTCTTTGAGTAAGATTTGTTAATACAAAAGTAGGCTACTTTTGGAAATCCTTGAGTAAGGAAAAGTCTGTTATGGTCTCTGGATAAAGTGCTTACTGTAAAGTTTTTATTCACATTTAAATGCAAATAAAAATTCTATAAAAGTTATTTTCAGAAAAGTATCAGTTAAATTTACCTTTCACTATAATTCAACTTCAGGTTTGGTTTTAATATACTACCATTAGTTTGAACATTGCCTATGATAGGGTCATACAGTAGGTACTCAATAAATATATCACAGAGCAAAGTAATTTAAAGAATCTCCCAATTCACATTATCATAGTATATAAAATAGCTCAAAAATAATTGGGAATTCCTGTAGAATTATCAGTGTGAGTCTGGGACAGTACCAATATGAACAGCTATTAAATAGTTGTTTCTAAGGTGGAGATCAAGTTTAAAAATATGGACAGATATGCATTTCTTGCGAATTATCAAAATTAATGGTGATAATTTGGAATTAAATATAACAACTTTCAATGAATTTACTCACTAAAAAATGCTGAGGAAAATATTTAGTAGTTCATAATATTTACTATATTTAGCAGTCTAAATAAAATAAAGTAACATTCAGTCTCTTAAGATATTTTGAAATATTTGCATCACAAATCAAAACCAAGACAGATTACATAGTTCTTAAGAGAAAGGTATGCCTATGTGAGAAGGGGAAATAGTTAAAATTCAAGACAGTTTGTTTCATCCTGTGAGTGTAATAGTTTCAAAAGGCAGTGATGATTTACCTGACTATCACTTTTATACTTAGCCTCAAGCTAGTTACTACTCTCAGCTTCATTGAGTTTTTTTTTCCAATTTTTTTTAAAATATCTTTTTTAATTGTAGGTGGACACAATGCCTTTATTTTATTTATTTTTATGTGGTGCTGAGGATTGAACCCAGTGCTGAGCTTCATTGAAGATTCAGGAGAAGCCAAGTGTAGTGTCATTTAAGAATATGCACGCAATCCCCCATCCTCTTAGCCAAAAAAAAAGTATTGATTACACATAGAAAAGATTATTTTCTTTTCTATTTAATGCAGTGAATATGTAGTCAACATTATCATTGAACTAAACATCTGAAACTTGATACAATGAAACAAAATTAGTCATGTTAATGGTTACGATTCACTAAATACATCTGAGGTTGTAGAATATCAGGCTTATAGACATCTGAGAAGACATTGTCAGCACAGACATAAATCTCACACAAGGTATAATCAAGTTATTTTAAACAAATTATCAGACTCTCGGTAGTAACATCAACTTCATGAAGTAATGTTTTAGCAACAAACAGTGATGGTATGCAGAGGTAAAGCATGTCATTTTAAACATGATGCACTAAATAGAGCATAATGAGGTCAAAGCCTTTCTGTAGAAAGATAATTTAATTGACGTTCTTTCAAGCATAGTGTATAAACAGATCAAAATAGTTCTATTATAAGAAATAGTATTCAACAACATATCTCTAAATAAAAATACTTTTAAAAATCAGCTTTGATGAGATTGTTTATTATTTAAAGAATCTTCCTTTAGCGTGAAATATATATTTTCTGCTTTTCTACATCTTCCAACATAATCCCCACCAGTCTATTATTCCCTATCCCAGTCTATTATTAAGAAAGTAGTGCAAAACATTGTCTGCAGCAGTTTCAACTGAGCTAAAGTTGCCTACCAAGTTAGAGAAGTAAGATTCTCGCTGCCCAAATGGTTTCTTTCTCTAGAGGTGTGTTCCCTCGATATACCAGGGAGATAGGTATAAAAGCCACTGTAAGAGTCTTGGGAATGCAGTTTTTAAGTATAGATTCTATGGTAAGTAGTGAAACATTTTTAAAGGCAACCCCCCAAGCAGTTTATTTTACAAAACAGGTTCTCATGCATTCATATTATCAAGAATTATTTTTTCATAAATGAATGTAATGAAACACTGGCATATCACTTAGCACACTGCATTCTCCTCTACATTTAAATTCACACTAACAAAATCATAGTATGCATTAAAGCATTTCAGGAATTTAATGAAAAATCAAATATTTTTTTTTCTGTGAGAACACTTGAGTATTAAATGTTTTTAGATGCACAAATACATAATTTGATACCAAAAGCAATATGGATTTCTTTTGCTCAGTATTTTTGACAATTGAATTGGGTTGCTAATTTACTAACTTTGGTAGATATAAAAATTCAGATAGGCAATCATTTATAAACCTGGCAGTATTCATGTTATATAGTCCTGGAGAGATTTTAAGTTCTTAGATGGAATGATAGAAGGTTTATAACTTTTCTTTACAGAATCTCAGATTCTCTTGAGGGGTTGAATGTGCCTGCACTCATTAGTTTAAAATCAGCCTAGTCATACCTAAGTAATTTGCACAGGAGTGAATGTCAGGATCTAAAGACAGGATTTACATTAGATTGAAGTGTGTCCTTTTCAATTCAGACTTTGGGATTTGCCCTTTCTTGAAATGTATAAAACATAGGAAAATGTAATGGATTACCTTTCAGATAAAAAATAGTCACATTTAAGAAAAACTTTAAATCTACATAAAATTTAAATGTTAATTTGATTTTAATCAGAGTTAAGCATTTTATCTAATATTCTGGTTCTTCTACTTGTAATTAGAGAAGTGTGTGTCTTCCAGTGTTATCACCCTTACATTTGTTCTTTCGGTATATTATATTATTATCCATAGCTAATAAGACTTTCACACAGTAGTAGTTAAACTGTTATCAAGTTGAGTCTGTACAATGGAAGTATATTTCCAAAGACATATGCCTTTGTACAATATTTACAAATTCTATCATGATAAAAAGGCAAAATAAATAAAAAGCAGAAAGAAAGGAAATGCTGCAGAGGCTGAAGGCTTTTTCTTTTATCTTCCCAAACAGATGCTGGTCTCCTCAGTGCTGGGAGCTGGCTAGCCAAGATTGTTTTTCTTCCTTTTATATGGGCTATGAGAAGGATCTGGTTTCAGTTCTTGGTATTGCACCTGTTTAAACAGAGTTCAGACAGTTGCTGCTCAGGTGCTCACAGTTGCGAAGCTAGCACGCCCGCCAGCCCGCCCCTCTTCCCGGCCTCTCCACGCGGAAAGCAGCTGCTGGGGCGCCGCGTCGCCCCCGGACCTGAGAAGACCGCTGCCTGCCTGCAGCGCGCGGGCCCGCCCAGGCCGTTAGAGTCTCGGCGCCAGTTCGCGGGGCCCCGGGCCGCCTCGGAGCCATGAGCTACGGCCGCCCGCCTCCCGATGTGGAGGGCATGACCTCCCTCAAGGTGGACAACCTGACCTACAGCACCTCGCCCTACACGCTGAGGCGCGTCTTCGAGAAGTACGGGCGCGTGGGCGACGTGTACATCCCGCGAGACCGCTACACCAAGGAGTCCTGCGGCTTCGCCTTCGTGCGCTTCCACGACAAGCACGACGCCGAGGACGCCATGGACGCCATGGACGGCGCCGTGCTGGACGGGCGCGAGCTGCGGGTGCAGATGGCGCGCTACGGCCGCCCGCCCGACTCGCACCACAGCCGCCGCGGCCCGCCGCCCCGCAGGTACGGGGGCGGCGGCTACGGCCGGCGGAGCCGCAGCCCTCGCCGCCGCCGCCGATCGCGCTCCCGCAGCCGCTCGCGCTACAGCCGCTCCAAGTCGCGCTCCCGCACGCGCTCCCGCAGCCGCTCCACCTCCAAGTCCCGCTCGGCGGGCAGGTCCAAGTCCAAGTCGTCGTCGGTGTCCCGGTCCCGCTCGCGCTCGCGCTCCCGGTCCCGCTCCCGAAGCCCGCCGCCAGTGTCCAAGAGGGAGTCCAAGTCCCGCTCGCGGTCCAAAAGCCCGCCCAAGTCTCCGGAGGAGGAGGGCGCCGTGTCCTCGTGAGCACATGATGTATCCGAAAGCAGCATAACAGAGGACTTGGGGGAAAAAAGGACTACATACTCAGTCCATCGGTCCATCCAAGAGTCCTTGGAACAAGCAACTGGCTGTTGAAAAGGTTATTTTGTAACATTTGTCTAACTTTTTACTTGTTTTAATCTTTGCCTCAGGTGGCAAACTTCATTTTATGTGCCATTTTGTTGCTGTTATTCAAATTTCTTGTAATTTAGTGAGGTGAACGACTTCAGATTTCATTATTGGATTGGATATTTGAGGTAAAATTTCATTTTGTTTATATAGTGCTGACTTTTTTTGTTTGAAATTAAACAGATTGGTAACCTAATTTGTGGCCTCCTGACTTTTAAGGAAACGTGTGCAGCCATTACACACAGCCTAAAGCTGTCAAGAGATTGACTCAACATTGCCTTCATTCCTTAAAATTAAAAACCTACAAAAGTTGGTGTAAATTTGTTTATATGTTATTTACCTTCAGACCTAAATGGTAATCTGAATCCAAATTTGTATAAAGACTTCAGGTGAAAAGACTTGATTTTTTTTTTTTAAAGGATTGTTTACCAAACACAATTCTAATCTCTTCTCTTATGTATTTTTGTGCACTAGGCGCAGTTGTGTAGCAGTTGAGTAATGCTGGTTAGCTGTTAAGGTGGCGTGTTGCAGTGCAGAGTGCTTGGCTGTTTCCTGTTTTCTCCTGATTGCTCCTGTGTAAAGATGCCTTGTCGTGCAGAAACAAATGGCTGTCCAGTTTATTAAAATGCCTGACAACTGCACTTCCAGTCACCCGGGCCTTGCATATAAATAACGGAGCATACAGTGAGCACATCTAGATGATGATAAATACACCTTTATTCCCCTGCCCCCCCCCACCCATGGTAAATCTGATCATCCTCATGTATGAACTTAAAATATGGAAAATGTTAAGGAAGCAAATGGTTTGTAACTTTGTAAGTACTTAAAAACATGGTGTATCGTTTTGCTTATGAATATTCTGTACTATAACCATTGTTTCTGTAGTTTAATTAAAATGTTTTCTTGGTGTTAAAAAAAAAAAAATAAACAGAGTTCAGAGAAAAACTGGTCAGGTGGCCACTTTCTGGCAAAGGAAGGAAAAGCAAAGCAATGAAAGACTATGCTGGGGGAGGGGGGTGGAATGCTCTAGAGCATTATGGGATCTGCAGCTGGGATGCACAAAACAATAAGAATGATAGAGCAGAAGTCAGAAAGGAAATCCTACCAAAAACTTCATGGAACCCTGATGTGAACTTTGGTAATGGGCTAGGGTCTTCACTGACCATAATACATGAAAAGCAAAACTATCTCAATCTGTTTTGAAGGACTGGATAATGGTTCTTTGCAGTTTACTGTCTGTTGCATACTGTCTTAATCTTCATCCAGCCCATTCTCATACATATCAAATGAAAAACTGAACTGAAACAGGAAAAAGTTATTAGCTACAACTCACCTTAAAGATTTTGATTAAAAAAAAAAAAACTTATTCTGAAAATAGTTGATGGTTTAATGGACTTTAACCTTGAAGGATTTCAAAGTATTTTAAAAATGTGCCCCATTCTTTAAAAAGTAGTCAGCTTCCTCCCCCTCAGTGATCTAAAATATGCATCTTTAAAACTCACTTAAATGTGCATACTCTAGAAATAAATTTTTTTGTCTTAAGTGTCTACTGACAAATTTTACTCTCATTTAATAGTCCTATTTTCTCCCATCAGGTCATGATGACAAACTCCAGCTGAACTTAGGTAAAGGAGGATTCTTCCTGACAATTCTGGTAGGTTTATTAAAAAAAATATTTATTTTTTTAATTGTAGTTGGATACAATAACTTTATTTTATTTATTTATTTATTAATTATGTGGTGCTGAGGATCGAACAGGGCCTCTCAGTGCTAGGTGAGCGCTCTACTGCTGAGCCACAACTCCAGCCCCTCTGGTAGGTTCTTTATGCAGCATACTCTGATTTTCACACTCGCCATTCTTTGCTAAATTTTTCTTGGATAACACTCCAAGTTGACTAACGTCCTGACTGGGAAAATCTTCCACAGTCTTTATTAACTTTACCTGGCTTTTCTAAAACTTTGACATTGAAAGGATATAAAAGTTAAAACTCAGTGCCACATTTCATCAAAGTAATAATTATACATACCACCTGTACATCTGAAGGGACTCTGGAAAGGAAGTCAAGTAGCTCATTGTTATCAATTGCATATGGACTCCGAAGTTTTTTTGTAAATTTATTGATGCCTAAAAAAATGATAGGTCAAACATAGAAATCTCCAAAGTTTGAAGTTATACAGAGCATTTGTCTGGCAAAAGTATTACAGTGATTTGAAGATCTTGCTTATATGCTACCCCTCAACCTTGACTGAATAAAGCAACCTATGTTGCTTTCCTGCTTCTCCCCTTTTCCCAACTTAGCTGCTGCTCTTTCTCTTTGCACATTTTGTTCCTTTTTAGCAAGAAAAGCTTTCTGTTTTGGACACAAATGGGCATAGCTATAAGGAATGATAAGGCTATGATGAAAATTGTCTTCCTGTATTTTTAGATTGAGATTGTTAAGGCAGGAAGTCTACTTGATTGGCTTTCCCCTTTTCAAAAGATATATCTTTTTTTGTGGGGAGGTTTTGCCCTTAAGCAAGCTAAATGCCTAGAAGACACATGACCTTGATTTTTTTCAAGCATTAGGAGAGGGATTGCTATCAGCTTTTTCTCAAAAAATAGTTGTACATGAAATCAACACACTGACAAAAACTGAAACAAACTAGATCATCTCAACTCTTCTTCATGAAGTTCATACAGAATGAACTGGAATCTTGACTTTGGTCTCTGTATTATCATGTAAGAACTTTCTTATATTTCTGGCTACCTACCATTGAAAGCATATTCTTGTTTTATTTCATTTGATGAAACAAGAGACCCAAACACATTCTCTAAAATTACTTTTAAGACAGCTAGCCAGTGAGGCCCCATAGGTTACATAGCCAGATGTTGGCCATGACCTCCAGTTTCTAAGAACCTGGGAAAGTAGGTTGGGTTGGTGAGGGTGTTTAGTAGCAGAGATGGCTTGGCAAGTGTGACCCTATTAGGTTGTGTTAATAAGCTACCACACATGATAATGTACCTTGATTCCTTCAATAATAGAACATCTGCTTTAATATCAGAAAGGAACAACAGATGAGGGCTTGAATATACAATAGAAAATAAGAATATGGTGGAAATGCTTCATTCCTTGTATAGTATCATAACTGAATTTCTGTTAATTATAGTAATTAAGATAGGAAAAAATAATTGTCACCCACCCCATGTTTAAAAGTGATGGTAAGGGGTTGGAAGGCCTGCTAAAGATGGACCAAAAAAGAATATGGAAATAGGAATCTTAAGAGTAGAGGCCTTGGCAACAGATTACTTTATTCCAGAATATTTCTTTTAAGGTCTTGAAAACAGAGAATAAAAAACTCCCTTTAATCTCTTTCCTTTCAGTGTAAACATGTTTTCTGAAGTTAAGATCCATTGGTATTCTTTGCATTTTACTTTAGCAATCTTAGACGTATGTGTATGTAGGCAAGGACAAGTAGAGACTTACTCTGCCCCATCTTGTTTATATATGTCATTAATGTTGTAGTTGTATATGTTAGATCTTAAAGACTGAAAAGGGGATTTGTAAACCAAGAACTTTGTCATGAAAGAAGTGGGGGTGACACATTATAAAGAATGCTGAAATAAATTATCTCTTAAATGGAGCTAGGTATGTAGGAATTGTTAGCATGCAGCAAAATCATATTAAAATTTAGATTTAAAAATATCACCTTTCAAGTAGCTTTTTGTAGAAGCATTCTTGTTCATTATGTATAAAACAAGTATTTTTGTTCCTAAGAAGCCTATAAATGCCAACAACCCTTCTCCTGAATCTTAAAGGTGACCTCTTAAATAGCCATAAACAGTACCATGTTTACATACATTTCCACAGAATAATGTACCACAGCAAAAAAGCATATTGTCCTAAATGGACCATATGGATCAAAATGCTCCTGTTTGTGTGTAAGTGGTGAAAATAAATCATAACAGTATATAGACAAAGCTATACTTTGATATATGAAGAATCTGCACAACTACACCTTTATAGTCTGATAGAGCCTATGGTGCCAGATAAGAAAAATGCATTTTTCAGGTAGACCTAAATCTTTACACTGTTGTGATTTTTAACTGATCTGTCTCATTTCATCATAGAATAGCCACATGACCATAAATATAGTGAACTACTGAGAGTATAACTCATCCCTTAAAAATAGTTTATTCTTAACAGTTAAGACACTTAAAAAAATTTTAAAAAGACTTTTTACTTACCCCAGACAAGGACAATGTATCGTAGTGGAACGAAGTACAGGATGATTGTGAACACACAGAGGGCTACAATGGCCAGCCAGCTTAAGAATGGAACAGTCCAGTTGAAAGTACTAAGTGAAAAATATAACACATCAGCAATCTTAGCACTTCACACCTTTTTCAAACAAAGATTAAAATAAATGTGATTTTGACTAATTTGGAACCTAATCAGTCTGCATTTTTCTCTGGAGTAGAAGCCAACTGTGGTAGGCTTATCAGAGGACACAGGTTACTCAAGATTTGCTCAATTCCATGAATATAGAAGCCCACTTGGATTGTAGTGGACAACTTCAGAGTCTAATCACTTGTACTCTTTGAAATCTATGTAATTCACTTATCAAAGAGGAACTAACATTCTATTACCTAACTCTTTAGCAAAAAGAGCTATTGTACTGTTTGTGTGACTCCCCACATGGCAAAAAGATTCATTTTTCTCCTGCTAAAACTAATACCCAGCCTCCTTTTCTTTCTTTGTTTTTGTTTTGTTTTGTTTTTTAGGAGTGGAACTACCCTGGGCATTCTTCCCTCTACCAACCTTCACTCAGTTTTTCCCACATTGGGAATAAAATGTTTCTAGCAGTTGTCTATAGACACAGTTCTTATACTTTGATGTAAACCCTCTAAATTTTAGAATTCTTACTCAGTTATGTTTCAAATGGAATTATAAATAAGGAAAGGGGGACAAAGCAATTAACCTTATAAAGCTTTACCTGCTATTATTGCCCTTCTCCTCAGGAATAGATAGGTAATTAAGAAATAACATCAGCATTGCCTGTTATTCTCCCTCTAGTACTTTGGGAGAGAATGGCACATGATGGATTTGTAGGATAAACTGTGAAAAGGGAATACAAACTGGAAAAGTATGCTTATAGTAGGCTGGGGTTAATGGGTCTGTAGTGTTGCTATACTGCTGGTGATTGATAACGTGGAGGACTTGGTCCCAGAGGGCTACAAGACAGTAAGTATTAACAGTAAGACACGATAAAAGCAGAAACAGGATCAATGAACAAGAGTAGGGGATGTTACAAAAAGTAAGGAAATGGGGAAATAATTTAGTGGAACAACAGGGAAAATGAAGACACACACACAAAAAAAGATGATGTAGAACATTTTTTTAAAAGAGTGTAGAGAATCAAGGAAATGAAAGATGGAAAGATTCTATTTAAGGCTTTCTGTGTAGAAGTTCTGTGATGAATCTCAGATAACAAAATTATAGAATAAATAGAAATGCATTGAGCCTCTAGGTTAGGTATACAAATACATCACTATTTACAGATACACCATTGCATTTTTTTGAAATCTCTATAATGTTCAGTACCAAAGAGAAACTAACATATTGTGTCTACTGAGTCTAACAGTAGTTTGATGAAAAGAGCCAAGAAGTAAAGAGATCTATATTCAAAGCCTGGATTCTGTTGTATGAGTCAACATCTCTAACCCTAGGTTATCTCCTTTAGAACATTAGGATAGCTTCTGTTATATCAAGAAAGATTGGTTGTGATGCAGCATATTTATGTGATTCAAGGTGATCAGAGATAATCAACTCCAGGAGTCTAAAGTGTGTCATTTCTTCCAGTGAGAAGGACTCCAAACACAATTCAGAAAATACAAAATTTATTTCTTCTAATTTCTTGGTAATGCATGTTATAGTCATTTGGAGTGGGGTTTGTCAGGGCAGTTTTGATCCAATGAAGGGTGATTACTAAGAAATTTTTTTCCTATACTATACCTCAGCTTAACACATAAGAGTTGTTCCTTAGCTTTATGTCTTTTAGCTTGCTTTTTTGTGTCTCCCTAGGTTCATTGTTACCTAAAATTGTTTGTTCTAGTAAACGATCCAAAGTTGGATAAGTTGATTCAAAATTGGATAAGTTGGCTGTCCTGTTTTCAATAACCCTTGGATTTTTGGCTTTTCTTTGTTTTTTCCTCTTATGGTCAGAGTGAGCATCCTGAGACTGTGTCAGTAGGTAAGGTTCATGCTTTACTTCCTTGATGGACACCTGTGCTTTCCTTGCTTCTGCCTGCTTGTGGAGAGAACAGAAGGCTTTCTTTCCTACGGCTCAGTTCACAGCCATCCATCACACCACTCCATGTGTGAGGGCACTGGCACTTCATTTGGAAAACCTTCCTTCTGGGCAGCCCCACTGAAGGACTCCCTGTGTTTTTCTTTCTCTTATTGGAAGGATAGATGGCAAAGAATCCTCACCACTGTAGCTAGTGGTAGGGAAAAAAGCTTGCCCTTTTCTGTTTCTACATTTTGCATTATGGAATCTAAATCTAGAATATGCTCTTCCCCAAAAAAGAGTTGCAATTCAAGAAAGTTCTGGAATGATTATTTAGTAACAAGACATGGTATTTATAGAGATTTCATTTTGTGCTTAAAGATCACTTCTGAATCTGCTTTCTGGATGATGTTTTTAATCTTATGTGACCCCAGGGGAACTTTGCTTTTTTGGTATCCAAAATATTGTTTTACAGAAGATATAGCTCCTGTAAGACTTACTCAATCTTATGCCATATTCCTGTACCTCAGCACAGAAAATTCTACAAAGCCCAGGTTCCCCCAGAGCTGGTCCACCTCCAGACTCTGATCATATCCTTCAGCTAGCCATCATGTTCTCTGTTTGAGTCCTCCCACCATTCAGAGTTAAAAAAGCTTTCTTTCCCTCAGGTGTTCATTAGTCTGATCTCAGAGCTGATCCATGGTCTTCTGGTATAAATGAGAGGTTTCCATCACATTATCAGTATATGATGTACTCCGGAGAAAAGTAAAAAGAATGTCCCAAATTTAGGGCTACCAATGCCCCAAATTTAGGCCACACTATGCTTCAGTGGATAGGGTAGAGAGTACAGGGAACATTCTTAGAAATAGCACAGGGAGGAAGAAGGAGAGAGAAAAGGCGTGGGAGTGAGTCTTTTAAAGTCCAAGGCTGAATATTGTTTAGGGGTACATTTGCGAGTGAGAGAGAAAGGACCAATGAATGATTCACACCTTTTGTTTAAATAATTGACTCCTTTCAAATTCTGTGTATGTCCAAGGATCTAAATCTGCAGAATACTTTAGGTTATCAATAAAAAAGATTGATATTTAAACTAAGAAAACCAGGCTTATCCAGATACATTGTACCCCTTCTTGACTAGATCATTAGCAATCATTACACAGGCCAGTTTCATGTAGTTTATGAGGCCTTAGCATGGCTTCAACTCATAACCAATTACTGTAAATTCACCTTACCGTTTTTTTTTTTTTTTTTTTTTCCTAAGTAAACTTTTTTCGGGGGAGGGGGTATTGGTGATTGAACCTAGAGGCAATTTACTATAGAGCTACAACCCCAGCCCTTTTAAGTCCTTTTTAATTTTTAACCTTGAGACAGAGTCTCACTAAGCTGCCCAGGCTTACCTTGAACTTGAAATCCTTCTACCTCAGCCTCCCAAGTTGCTGGGACTATAGGCATGTACCACCACACCTGGCTAATTTTTAAAAATGTATTAGTAAATAAAATAATAAAACAATAAGATAAAGTAAGTTCCTTAATTTTATGTTAGCTCTCAATGAAGCTGTATAAAAAATTAAGATTCTAAATTGTGGTGAATATATTTAGTGGAAGACTACACTGTAGAGAAAACAAAAATCTAGAGACAGTCAATACCTATGTGTCTTGCAAGCACAATACAGGACAGAATGTTAAATGGCATAAATATGCATGATAATATTTATGTTGAGTTTATAAACAAGAAACCCAATATCATACTGTCTCACAGATGCTGGACTGAGGATTGCTGGAACACTCTTTTATCAAAGAATAGGCCCCTCTTCTGTCCCTCTAATCCTTGAGTTAGGGCATCAGATAATTCATGATAAATGTGTGATGGTTATAAATTTGAAATGAGGACCTTAGGAGATCAAACTTACAAACTGATTGGTTTGACTGGTGCTAAGAATGATCTTGTCTGAAATCTGTCCCAGAGTCCACTGACCATCTAAAATCGTAACCAAATAAGAGACAGTTAATGAACAAATCACTGTCCCGTCAAAGATACAAACAGGCTCTAGCATCCTTTCTAGCACTCTCACATCAGGATGGAGCACAGACTCTCTGTGAAGGCACTCTCTAGGCATTTCTGCAACTCAGGGCTTGATTTCTGAGTCACTCTGGGTCTGTCTCCACTCTACACTTTGATTCCCTTTTCTAACTTGTTTTCTCCCAGCTGGAATCTGCCTCAGATCCACCTCCTTCAGCCCAAAGTCTCTGTGAAAAGTCTGGTTTCAGTTTCATCCAGTTACTGCCCTCAGGTCCACCTTAGTGCCCCTTTCCAGCCCAGCCTAGCTCCTAAGTTCTGAACCTCATTTTTCCTGGGGAGGATTTTGGATGCTAATATAATTTAACACTTAGGAAAAATATAATGTTGAAACCAATTTTTGCATGATATAAAAATATTTTGAAGTAGTTGAGAGATCCTCACAAATAGATGGAACCATAAAAAATTTTGTTTGTCCTTTAATTGATCTGAATTTCTATGTGAAAATCCCAGGTTTGATTTTTTATATTGAGGCTATGTTTTTCTGTCTTATTATCATTTTTCTCCATAAAAACTGAAGAAAATTTACCAGATAATGTGTGCTTTTTAATTTGTGGTTCACCAACCTCTTAAGGATCCACATTTCTTACTGTATTTCAATACAACTGACATCTTTTTCAATCCTATGTATTTTGTATATTCAAAAACTTTATTATGAGAAGTAATCAACTGCATAACTAAACTTTATGTAGTGAGGTATGTCAGCAAACGATGAGGAATCAACGGAATTAGAAAGTGTGTTTCTACTTCCAATCAATGGAAGTAGAAAGTAGAAGAACAAAGCAGAGATATCTAATGCAGAGTTGGGAGGTCAAAAGTGAGGACTGAGATCTCAAGAATGCTTTGGGTTTAGCCTGGAACAAAGAAAGGGGACTAAGGCAAAATAACACTGCAAAACACAAGATCTGAGAGGGAACATGGCAGACTTGGGGACTAGGAAAAAGTTCAACAGAGAGAAATTGGAATGTGTTATGGATTGGTGTTTGGGTGATAGAAGGGAAAGCCAGAGGAAAAGAACACTATGTAAGGAAGAGAAGGGGGCTATGGCTAAATATGGAATATTGGGCATGTGTCATGTCTAGAAGCATGGATTTGATAGTTTTAAAAAGACATGTTTAATCAGAGGAGGAACATTAACAGATTCACAGTTTAGAAAAATACTCTTTGGAATGAATATAATCTATGTCACAAATTCTCTTAATATTCACAAATTAAAAAAGAGGACATCTCTCCTCACAGCTGGGTATGCTTTATCATTATCACATAATCAGAGAAAGCATACAGCAATCTATAACTCATAGATCTTCCCCTTCTGCCTTGAAGAGCACAGAGAGAAGTTCTAGAACCTATTTTCAGAACTATTCTCAGCATATATTATCTGTTGGAATCTTTTGTTTCTGTCTCCTTCATTCTCTTACTTATTCTATAGTGATTTTTTTTTAATAAAAAAATAAAGTTATCGCTAATGAGTTTTGAGAAATAATCCCATAATAAAAATTTTCAGAGTTGATAATATTAAAATATTTGCAGTTAGTAATGGCATTCATGATTAAGGAACTTTCAACTTCATGTGTAATTCTTAACCAAAATACTATTGTGAACCAAAGTTTTGGAGTCCAGTTCATAAACAGTAACAAACTCAAGGGTGCTCAAGCAGTGTTCACAGACCTGGGTTATTGCTGGTACTCTTTCATATCTTTTCAGTGTAAAACACTGTGAGATGAGGTCAGCCGCTTTCTCTACTGTTGTTATTTCTGGATCTAGTTTTGGTGGTAGCATTTTGTCCCAAGGAACAGCTTCATAAGCTCTGGGAAATTATTAAATAAGAACAGTTTATGCAAAACACACAGTCAACTGATGTAGTTCATAACACCATCACATTCTGTGACATTCTTTATGACCACCCCCTGCCCTGATTCCTGCTACTTGGGGTACACCACAGATGGAATCCCCCATGCCCTCTTAGTGTGGCAGCAAGTAAACACAATGGGAGAGTATGCCTATAATATGTCACTTTATGTGGCAAAGGGGATTGAGCATATGTAACTAAGGTCCCTAATCAGCTGAATTTCAATTACTCAAAAGGTAGATGTCATGAGTGGGACTGCCTAAACAAATGAACCCTAAAAAGTGACAAAACAGTAGCAGATGTTCTTTGCTGTTGGAAAAACAAAGATTGTGAGCTGCAACAAACTGAATTCCACCAACAGCCCAAATGGTCTTGGAAGATGAGGACATTGTCCCAGCAGACACTTTCATTCCCACTTGGAGGGTCCAGGACAGTGAACCCCATTGGGACATGTCTGGACTTTTGATCAACAGAACTCTCAGACAGTAAAAACTGCTGACCTATTCTTTTGCTACCATTACCCCCACCCCCAACTCTGCCCTGCACTTGACCCTGGCTCCAGGCATGCTGGCCTAGTGCCCTCCCACAACACCTTAAACACTTCCAACGGGGGCTTTTGTGCTATGCTCCCTCTGCCTACAGTTTAGTTGCTCTCTCCCAACATCCTTACAACTTTTTCTCTCCTCTTCCAAGTTTCTGTTTAAACCCATTGCTCAAGGAGGCCTCTCCATACCTTCTGCAGATGCTTGAAGTCCACTATCCCATACCTGTGGCATTTTACTTTTCCTTTCTTTTTTTAATATCACTTTCTAAAGCAATAACTATTTACTTTCTATCTATGCGTTTCCCTCCCTTTAGAATGAGAGCCTTTGAGAACAGAGTCCTCACTTTGCTTTGTTCATGGATATATTTCATAGTCTAGCACATGGGCTCCTGAGTCACTGCATTCTCCTGTAAGCTTTCCGTGGTGTGTGCCATTATTCTCTATAACACTGTGCTCTCCTCTAGTGTGTGTATCTGTCTGTCTGTCTCTCTCCATTTCCTTTGTTTTGATTTTATTAACTATCGAACGTAGATGTTTATTATTTAGCCAACATGAGTAAGTAAATGTCTGTGTTTGGTGTTTTCTGAATTACTCATAGGATCCAGGGTATTATCAAGTTTTAATATATCTTTTTCCTCTTTCATTTACAAAAGCATTTTGAATTTAGTTAAAAGTAAGATTTTTATAAGAAAGCATTTGTCTTTTAAATTGGCAAACATTTAGTTTTGGCACAATGTAATTTAAACATTTAGAAACATTCATTGGTCTGGGAGATTTGTTCCGAGGTACCTCCATCTCTTTGTCTTTCATCCTAGTTTGCCAAAATTATATAGCTATTTATTATTATAATCATTATTATAATCTTTACTGGTTACTATTTTTTATTTGTTCTTTTTAGATATACATGACAGTAGAATATATTTCGATCTATTATACATACATGGTGCATTATCTTCCATTTTTGTAGTTGTACATGTTATGGAGTTACACTTGTCATGTATTCATATATGAATGCAGGAAATTTATGTCCAATTCATCATACTATCTTTCCTATTCCATACCCCCTCTCTTCCATTCATTCCCCTTTGTCTAATACAATGAACTTCTATGTCCCCCCCCCCCACCATTGTGTGTTAGCTTCTGCATATCAGAGAGAACATTTGACTTTCGGTGTTTTGGTGATGGCTTATTTTACTTAGCATGATAGTCTCCAGTTTCATTCCTTTACTGGCAAAAGGCATATCATCATTCTTCTTTATGTCTGAGTAATATTCTTGTGTGTGTGTGTGTGTGTGTATCACACTTTCTTTTCCTGTTCATCTATGAAGGATTCCATTGTATAGCTATTGTGAATTGAGCTGTTATAAGCCTTGATGTGGCCATGTCACTGTAGTATGCTGATTTTAAGTCTCTGGTTATATACCAAGAAATGAGATAACTGTGTCAAATGGTGTTATCATTCCACCTTTTCTGAGTGGGTATACCAATTTGCAGTTAGTCTCACTGGCAATGTACGAGTGTACTTTTACCCCACATCCTCACCAACATTGTTACTTGTATTCTTGTTGATTGGAGTGAGATGACATCTCAGTGTAGTTTTAATTTGCTTTTCTCTAATTGCTAGAGATGTTGCACATTTTTCCATATATTTGTTGACCACTTGTATTTCTTGTGCTATGAAGTGCCTGTTCATTTTCTTTTATTGATTGGGTTATTTGTTTCTTTGGTGTTAATTTTTTAAAGTTCTTTGTTTATACTGGAGATTAATGCTTTATCTGAGGTGTAGGTGGTAAATGTTTTCTCCCATTCTGAAGGCTCTTACTTAATGTTCTTGATTATTTCCTTTACTCTGAAGAAGCTTTTTAGTTTGTATCCATTCCATTTATTGATTCTTGATTTTATTTCTTGCTTTGTAGAAGTCTTGTTGTAGGAAATCGACTCCTAAGCTGGCATGATGAAAAGTTGGGCCTACTTTTTCTCTTTGTAGGCACAGAGTCTCTGGTCCCTGGTCCAATTTGAGTTGAGTTTTGTGCAGGGTGAGAGGTATTCAATTTCATTGTGCTCTATATGGTTTTTCAAGCACCATTTGTTGAAGAGGCTATCTTTTCTCCAATGTATGTTTTTGCCACCTTTGTCTAGTATGAGATAACTATATTTATGCGGGTTTGTATATGTGTCTTCTATTCTGAAACATTAGAATTCATGTCTGTTTTGGTGCCAATAGCTTGCTGTTTTTGTTACTATAGCTCTTTAGTATAATTTAATGTCTAGTATTGTGATGCCTCCTGCTTTACATTTTTCACTAAGGATTGCTTTGGCTATTTGGGCCTCTTATTTTTCAAAATGAATCTCATGACTGCTTTTTCTATTTTTATGAAAAATATCACTGAAATTTTAAATAGAATTGCATTAAATCTGTATAGTGCCTTTTGGTAGTGTGGCCATTTTGACTATTAATTCTGCATATTAAAGAACATGGGAGATCTTTCCATCTTCTAAGGTCTTCTTTAATTTCTATCTTTAATGTTCTGTATTTTTCAATATAGAGGTTTTTCACCTCTTTTGTTAGATTTGATTCCTAAATATTTTTTGAGGCTACTATGAACGGGACAGTTTTCCTAATTTCTCTTTCAGTTGATTTATCACTGATACATAAGAATGCAATTGATTTGTGGGTGTTAATTTAATATCCTGCTACTTTGCTGAATTTATTTATGAGTTCTAAAAGTTTTCTGCTAGAAGTTTTTGGTCTTATAAATATAGAATCATATCATTGGCAAATAGCGATAGTTTGAGTCTTTCTTTTCCTATTCATATCCCTTTAATTTTTTTCTTCTGCTTAACTGCTGTGGCTAGAGTTTCAAGCACTATATTGAATAGAAGTAGTAAAAGAGGGCATCCTTGTCTTGTTTCAGTATTTAGCGAGAATGCCTTCAATTTTTCTCCATTTAGAATGATGTTGGCCTTGGGTTTAGCATATGCAGCTTTTATAGTGTTGAGGTATGTTCCTACTATCCCTGTTTTTTCTAGTGTTTTAGACATAAATGGATGCTGTATATTGTCAAATTATTTTTTCCACATCTATTGAGATAATCATGGGATTCTTGTCTTTAAATCTATTGATGTGATGAATTACATTTATTGATTTCCATATGTTGAACCAATCTTGCATCCCTGGGATGAACCTCACTTGATCATGGCGTACCATCTTTCAAATATGTTTTTGTATGTAATTTGGCAGTATCTTATTAAAATTTTTTTCATCAATGTTCATCAGGGATATTGATCTGAAGTTTTCATTCTTTGATGTGTCTTTGTCTGGTTTTGGTTTCAGGGTGATACTAGCATCATATACAAGTTTGGAAGGATTCCCTTCTTTTCTATGTTATGGAATAATTTGAAGAGGGTTAGTGATAGTTCTTCTTTGAAGGTCTGATATAGAACCTGATTAACAATATATCTGGTCCTGGGCTTTTCTCTGTTGATAGGCTTTTTTTTTTAATTTAGCATATAGAATTTTATTTTAACATAATATAGTAAGAAATATTGCTTTGATAAATTTTCTTCTATAAAAGCATGCTGAATGGTTATGAATTATCATAACTTAAATAGTCCCTTATCCTTAGATTCAATAGTTGTTTCTAGTTTTTGCTATAGTATGCTATTTGTAATCAATGTTTTGCATATGCATGTTGTACACATGTACAACTATTAGTATAAATTCTTAGAAGAAAAGCTGTCTCTTCTGGGCATTAAATATTTTCAGGCTTTTGCTTCATTCTCTAAACCAGTCTTCAGGAAACTTAAGCAACATAGCAGCATAAATCAGAATATACAGACCCAACATAAAGGAGAATTGTTTTACCCATATTCGTAACAATTTCAGGAAAAAAAATTTCCATTTTAAAATGTTGTTGATATTTACATTTCTTATTAGTGAGCATATTTTTATTTGATATAAGGAGGCTGATTCATAGAGGGATAGGGAGCGGGAACATGGAAGGAATAGATGAACTCTAGGGCAGAGGGGTTAAAGGGGAAGGGAGGACGCATGGGGTTATTAATGATGGTGGAATGTAATGATCATTATTATCCAAACTACAGATATGAAGACATAAATTTGTGTGAATATACTGTGTATATACAACCAGAGATATGAAAAAAGTGCCCTATATGTGTAATAAAAATTGCAATGTATTCCACTGTCATATACAAATAAAAATTAAAATAAAAAATAGGAAAAAATGCCAACAAGAGAAATTATTTTAGAAAAATGTGGATGAATGCAGTTATATAAAATAATATAATCACTGAAGAGGAAATTAAAGTTTTAACCAACATCAGTTAAATATGTTTGCATTATATGCCACATGAAAGCCAATGTCCTTAATAAAGTATTTCTATAATAAAGATGTAACTTAAAAACTAAGATTAAATTTGAAGGGGCTGGGGATGTGGCTCAAATGGTAGTGCGTTTGCCTGGCATGCGCAGGGCGCTGGGTTAGATCCTCAGCACTACATAAAAATAAAGATGTTGTGTCCACCAAAAAACTAAAAAAATAAATATTAAAAAATTTTCTGTCTCTCTCTTTAAAAATGTGAAAATCTGCTAATTCACAAAAATGTAATATACATGAATAATAAATGTTGGTTGGCTTTTGATGGTGTCTTCAATTTCATTGCTTGACATTGATCTGTAACTTCCTCTGACCTCTGTGTGCAGTCGGGAGAGATGGGCTTCTTTCTCACACAAAGATATTGTGCAACACACCTTTCAGTTTAGTTGGGCAGTGTCTTTGTTCTCTCAACTCTCTGTACCCAGACATACCTCAAGTCTCTTAAAAGTGCAGATTCCTTTATCCCTTTTCCCTTCACTTTGCTCCTAGAGGGACTGCTCTGGCTGGTGCCTCTGCCTGGGGCACTGACTGTTGTGCTGGGGATTTCTTCCCTATTCTATTATACCCAACCTCCTGTGTCCCCAATCTGCTTTGAATGTCCAGTATTAAATCCCGTAAAGCCTCTCTCCCCATGCCCCTTTTATTTTCATCTACCTTGCTGAGAAGCTGCTAATCTGTTTACTTGGTTTCATGCTGTGGATCAGCCAGGAAAGCAACCTTCTCTGTTCCACCATCTTGAAACCCTCTACTGCTTACTATTTAGATTTTCTATGACATTTTCCAATTTTTGTCTACTTTTGCTTCTTTTATTTTACTTGTTTTTACACCATGGATTCTTGACTGCATTTTTTTGTTGTTGCTAAAATTCAGTTTTCAGTAATTCAAGAATGTGAATTTTTGGAGAGATCCAAGATGATAGGCTGGAGGGAGGCTGCATTCTGTGTTGCTGCGGGACCTGGTATGCAAGTAATGGGATACTGTTTCTCTGCAAGTGATTAGAGGACCTCTGACAGCTACTCCTGCACAGAAATCACAGCCGCCATGCTGTGCAGGTCTCCAGGCCTCAGTATCAGCACAGGAGTTCAGGCCACTTGACCATGCAAGTCCTCCAGGTACCCGACTAGGACCACCAGCATTAGCTCCTCCACAGGACCTTGGCTGCCCACCTATGAAGGAATCCCAGCTGCTGCTCCCAAACAAGACACCCAGCCTCAGTCCATGTGCAGGAACTCCAGCCACCATTCCTGCGGGGCTCCTCTGGTCACTTCCAGCTTGGAGCACTGCAACCACTGCCACAGTCCCCTACACACCGTAGCCTGCACTGAACACTGAACACTGCACTGGGTCTGGTGACAGTTTCCAGCCACAATACTGCATGCACAGAGCTGCATCTCTGAACCACTCAAAGCTACCACCTGGCCCTACATAACCCGACACCCCATCACTGAAAATAGTCCCCATCTTTAATTGGGGCAACTCCCAGCTTGGAACACTGCCTGGGGATTAGAAACAATATCAAGGTACTCTGAAAGTCCCCAACTCCCCTCTCTCCCCGGCAGCTACAAACCCGGCATAGTGCCTGCGGCTACTCTGCTGGTGCATAGCTCAAAAAACCAGGTTGTAAAACCGGGTCCTGAACTGCCCAATATAAGACAGCTATCTGGGTGCACAGCTCCCAGAGTGCAGCCCACAAGTCCTTTGGGAAGTTAAAAAGGGAGAGGGGAAGTGAGATACAGTTTAGAGACAAAATTAGAGACCAGGAATTGTGAGGTCTAGAGACAATACAAGGAGATAAGACCAGGCACCCACATCACATGAGCAGGCCCCAAAGAAGATTCTTGGGGTACAGTTTCCCATATGGACTGGCAAGAACTATATCCTACCTCAAGGAGTCATGCCCTTGAGATCAACCCTCCCATCCTAATAACCTTCATCATCCTGAGGGTGGACATCCCAGCAAACAACAGACAACTCCACTTATTGAATAAGAATGGAAGCTGGAAAGATACTGATCTCCAACAAAAATTATCCTTGTATCTTCCTTTGAGACTTCCTTTCTCTCTCTCTCTCTCTCTCTCTCTCTCTCTCTCTCTCTCTCCTTCCACCCTCACATCCCCAACATTTGTGAAACCAAATACTTTTCATGAATTAGAATACTAAGGCCTGGGATGTCTGAATAGTATACTACAGTGATGTTGTGTATTCTTTTAGCTCCTATTTTTACCTTTCTTAATATTTATGTTTGTTTGGTTTTTTTGTACTCTACTGTCTTCCCATTTACTTGCCTCCCCCAAATCACTCTCTCTTTTCTCCTGCTACTAACCAACCTCTTTAGATTCCTCTTTCATGCTAAAATCTAATTAGAAATCAATGATAGGGAAGTATTACACTAAAGGAAATACTAAGCAAAGGAAAAACCAAGTCAAGTTAAATACCAAAAAATAAACAATATGAACGGGAATACAAATCATGTTTCAATAATACCCTGAATGCTAATAGCCTAAACTCACCAATCAAAAGACATAGACTGGCAGATTGGATTTTAAAAAAGACCCAATGATATGCTGCCTTCAAGAGATATCATGGGAAAGACATCCACAGATTGAAGGTGAAATGTTGGGAAAAAACATTCCACTCACATGGACTGTGGAAATAAGCAGGGGTTTCCATATCAAATAAAGTAGACTTCAAGTCAAAGTTAATCAAAAGGGATAGAGAAGAGCATTTCACACTGCTTAAGGGAACCATACATCAACAAGACACAACAATAATAAATATATATGTCCCAGACAATGGAACACCTGCATTCATTAAACAAACTCTTCTCAAGCTCAAGAGTCAAATAGACCACAACACAATAATTCTGGGTGACTTTAACACACCTCTTTCACCACTGGGTAGATCTTCCAAACAAAAGCTAAATAAAGAAACTATAGAACTCAATAATACAATCAATAACTTAAACTTAACAGACATATATAGAGTATTTCATCCGTCAATGAATGAGTATACTTTCTTTTTCAGCAGCACATAGATTCTTCTCTAAAATACACCATATATTATACCACAAAGCAACTCTTAGAAAAAACTAAAAAACAGAGATACTACCCTGCATTATATCAGACCATAATGGAATGAAATTAGAAATCAATGATAAAATAAAAAAGAGAAAGTACTGTGACATCTGGAGACTAAATAATATGCTATTAAATGAAAAATGGGTTGCAAAAGAAATCAAAGAGGAGATTTTAAAATTCTTAGAGGTAAATGAGAACACTGATACAACATATTGAACTCCCTAACACTATAAAGGTAGTACTAAGAGGAAAGTTCATTGCATGGAATTCATTCTTTAAAAGAAAAAAAAGTCAATAAATAAATGACCTAACGTTACATCTCCAAGCCATAGAAAAATAAGAACAAATCAACACCAAAAGCTGTAGAAGAGAGGAAATAATTAAAATCAGAGCTGAAATAAATGAAATTGAAACAAAAGAAACAATTTAAAACAATTGACAAAACAAAAAGTTGGTTCTTTGAAAAAATAAATAAAATTGATAAACCCTTAGCCATGCTAACAAAGAGAAGAAGAGAGAAAATAAATTACTAACATTGGTGATGATAAATGAAATATCATGACGGATACTACAGAGTTACAGAAGATAATTAGAAATTATTTTGAAAATTTGTACTCCAATAAAATAGAAAATATCAAAGGCACTGACAAATTTCTAGAGTAATATAATTTGCCCAAACTGAATCAGGATGATATACACAAGTTAAACAGATCAATTTTAAGCAACGAAATAGAAGACGCCATCAGAAGCCTGTCAACCAAGAAAAGCCCAGGACCAGATAGATACACAGCTGAGTTCTACAAGACTTTCAAAGAAGAACTAATACCAATACTCCTCAAATTATTTTGTGAAATAGAAAAAGAGGAAACACTTCCAAACTCATTCTATGAGGCCAATATCACCCTGATTCCAAAACCAGACAAAGACACATCAAAGAAAGAAAACTTCAGACAAATATATCTAATGAACATAGATGAAAAAATTCTCAATAAGATTCTGGCAAATTGAATAAAAAAACATATCAAAAAGATAGTACACCACAATCAAGTAGGGTTCATCCAGGGATGCAATTTCAACATGTGGAAATCAATAAATGTAATTCATCACATCAATATACTTAAAGATAAGAATCATGTCATCATTTCAATAGATAAAGGCATTTGACAAAATACAGCACAGCTTCATGTTAAAAACACTAGAAAAACTAGGGCTATCAGAAACATATCTCGACATTGTAAAAGCTCTCTATGCTAAGTCCCAAGCCAACATCATTCTAAATGGAGAAAAATTGAAAGCATTCCCTCTAAAAACTAGAACAAGACAGGGATGCCCACTTTCACCACTGATATTTAACATAGTTATTGAAACTCAAGCCAGAGCAAATAGACGAAAGAAATTAAATGTACACAGATAAGAAAAGAAGAACTCAAACTCTCACTATTTACCAATGATATGATTCTACACCTAAAAGATCCAAAAAATTCCACCAGAAAACTTCTAGAACTAATAAATGAATTCAGCAAAGTAGCAAGATATAAAATCAGCATCCATAAATCAAAGGCATTTCTGTACATCAGTGACAAATCCTCTGAAAGAGAAATTAGGAAAACTACCTCATTTAAAATAGTTTCAATAAATAAATAAATAAAACACTTGGGAATCAACATAATAAAAGAGGTGAAAGACCTCTACAATGGAAATTAAAGAATGTAAAGAAATTTAAAAAGATCTTAGAAGATGGAAAGATCCCCCTTGTTCTTGGATAGGCAGAATTAATATTGTCAAAATGACCCAATTACCAAAAGCGTTATACAGATTTAATGCAATTCCAATCAAAATCGCAATGACTTTCCTTATAAAAATAGAAAAGGCAGTCATGAAATTCATCTGAAAAAAATAAGAGACCCAGAATAGCTAAAGTAATCATTAAGAAGGACAGTGAAGCAGGTGGCATCACTATACCAGACTTTAACTATACTACAGAGTAATAGTAACAAAAACGGCATCGTATTGGCACCAAAATAGACTTGTAGTCCAAGGGTACAGAATAGAGGACACAGAGCCAAATGCACATAAATACAGTTTTCTCATATCATACATATGTGCCAAAACATATATTGGAGAAAGGATAGCCTCTTCAATAAATGGTGCTGGGAAAACTGGAAATCCATATGCAACAAAATGAAATTAAGCCCCTATCTCTTGCCATGAAGAAAACTCAAAGTAGATCAAGAACTTAGGAATTAAACCAGAGACCCTGCACCTAATAGAACAAAAAGTAGGCCAAAATCTTCATCATGTGGATTTGGCCCCAATTTCCTTAATAAGACTTCTATAGCACAAGAAATAAAATCAAGAATCAATAAATGGGATGGATTTAAACTAAAAAGCTTCTTCTCAGCAAAAGAAATAATCAGTGAGGTGAATAGAAAGCCTACAGAATGGGAGCAAAGTTTTACCATACATACATCAGATATAGAGCACGAATCTCTAGGATATATGAAGAACACAAAAATCTTAACACCAAAAAACCCAAATAACCTAATCAATAAATGGGCCAATGAACTGAACAGACACTTCTCAGAAGAGGATATACTATCAGTCAACAAATATATAAAAAAAAGTTCAATATCTCTAGTAATTAGAGAAATTCAAATCAAAACTACTCTAAGCTTTCATCTCACTCCAGCCAGAATAACAGCTATTATAAATATAAACAACAATAAGTTCTGGCAAGGATATGGGGAGAAAGGCACACTCATACATTCCTAGTGGGACTACAAATTGGTACAACAAATATGGAAAACAGTATGGAGATTCCTTGGAAAACTTGGAATGGAACCACCATTTTACCCAACTATCCTATTCCTCGGTTTATACTCAAAGGACTTAAAAACAGCCACATCAATGTTTATAGCAGCACAATTCACAATAGCTAAATTGTGGAACCAACCTAGGTGCCCTTCAGTAGATGAATGGATAAAGAAACTGTGATATATATATATATATATATATATATATATATATATATATATATATTTGCAGGTAAATGAATGGAATTGGAGAATACCATGTTAAGTAAAGTAAGCCAATCCCCCCCCCAAAAAAAATACCAAATGTTTTCTCTGATATGTGGATGCTGATCCATAATGGGAATGAGGCGGGGAGAGCATGGGCAGAATGGAGAAACTTTAGATAGAGCAAAGGGGTAGGAGGGTGAGGGGGCATGGGGGTAGAAAGGACAGTGGAATGAGATGGACATCATTACCCCAAGTATATGTATGAAGATATGAATGGTGTGACTCTGTGTACAATCAGAGACATAAAAAATTATTCTCTATATGTGTAATACGAATTGAATTGCATTCTGCTGTTATATATAACAAACTAGAATAAATAAATTTTTTAAAGTTTTTTTAAGAGAGAGAGAGAATATTGTTTAATATTTATTTTTCAGTTTTCGGTGGACACAACATCTTTATTTTATTTTATGTGGTACTGAGTATCGAACCCAGTGCCCCACGCATGCCAGGCAAGCGCGTTACCGCTTGAGCTACATCCCCAGCCCTTTTAAAAGTTTTTAAAAAAGGAATGTGAACTTCTAGTTTTTAAATATTCCTCACTTTTGAATTATCTTCTGAATTTAGAATTATAGTTCCATAGTTATGATTCTTTAGTAACAAACATGTCTCACAAACTTCTAAGACTGTTGGTGCTTTTAAAATTATATTGTGTTAAACTAGATATAGTGGGGCACCCCTGAAATACCTGTGGCTTGGGAGCCTGAAGCAGGAGTATCTCAAGTTTAAGACCAACCTCAGCAACTTAAGACCAGCCTCAGCTAAGCAACTCACAAAGACTCTATTTCAAAATGAAAAATAAAAAAAGGCTGGGGATGTGGCTCAGTGATTAAGTGCCCCTGAGTTCAATCCCTGGTACCAAGGAATAATCAATAAATATAAATAAAAATAAAACTATATTGAGTTGTTTGCAGGTATTCTCATTCCCCTCCCCATTTGATTCAATATAGGATAATACCTTTGTATTGGTTTTTCTAAAGTTGCAAAAAAAATTTATTTTATAGAGAATATTTGGGGCTGGGGTAATGGCTCAGCTGTAGAGTACTTGCCTAGCATGCATAAAGCACTGGGTTCGATCCCCAGCACCATATAAAAATAAACAAATAAAATAAAGATATTGTGTCCATTTACAACTAAATTTTTTTTTAAAAAAGAATATTTTCTAGTTTTTCTTGTGATTTGTTCTTTGATTCATAGATTACCTAGAAGTATGCATATAAATATTTTTAAATACTTGCTTTTTTCCTTATTAAGGTAACTGATTTTTTTGGGGGGTGGGGTAGGACCAGGGATTGAATTTAGGGGTGCTCAACCACTGAGCCACATCCCCAGCCATATTTTACATTTTAAATTTAGAGACAGGGTCTCACTGAGTTGCATAGCACCTCATTTTTGCTGAGGTTGGCTCTGAACTCACGATCCTCCTGCCTCAGCCTCCTGAGCCACTGGGATTATAGGTGTGCACCACCTAGTTCAGAAAGGTAACTGATTTTTAAGTAAAATTTGTTGTGGTTTGAGAACACATGTGTAATTATCTCAATACTTTTAAATGTATTATAAGATGGTTTTATTCTCCCACATATTATCTATAATAATGAACATTTCATGTACATTTGAAAATAATATTTATTGAGTATATTTGGATACAGTATTCTAAAAGTATCACTTACTTGAAGGTGATTAATGTGTTGTTTAGATTTATGTCTAGTTTGATCAACCAGAAACAGATGCTAAAAAACTGAAATATCTCTTTCTCCTCTTTGGATCAATTAGTTTTTGCATCACATATTTTTAACTTTACTAATATGTGCACATATATTTATAATTATTAGGCTTTATTGAGAAGATGATGCTTTATAATTATATAATTCATATCTTATAATACTCTGTATTGAAATTTATTTGATCCTAAAATAAATACTACAGCCTATTTATGCTATGTTTACATTGTCAATATTTTCCACTAGTTCATTTTAAATGTATTTATGTCTTTATATATATTTGAAGTGTGCCTCTTGAACATACCATAAAGTTATCTCTTGCTTTATTATTCTTTCTGGCACCCTCTGCCTTTCAGTTGGGATCTTTAGTGTTTTACCATTTATTTTAACTATTGTTATATTTGGATTAAGTTAGCACTTTTACTGGCTTTCTGTTTGTTTCCTATATTTCTATTCCTCTATTCCCCGTTGGCTGCCTTCTTTTGCAATATATATTTGTTTTTAAAAAGTGAATTCCATTTTAAATTTTCAGTTGGCTCTTATTGTAACTTTTTATATGACATTTTAACAGCTGTTCTAGAAGTATCAATATATATTCTTTAACCAGAATCCACAGTCTACTTATAGTTAATACTGTATCACTTCACACATTATGAACAAATATTGCAACTATAGTTCATTTACCACAGGCTATCTCTCCTTACTCTACACCTGACATATGTACTGTATCTATAAAACTTGCAGATGCCAATGTTATACCTTGTTTTAATTAGTAATGTATACTTTATTTAAAGGCATTAAAAGGAAAAAGTTGTCTTTTTTTTTTTTGCTCACAAATTTCTTATAGGACACATCTGTTGACAATCATTTTTCCCCATTTCTTTACTTAAAAATTTCTTTAGTAAGCATTTTAATATACTAAGTATATTTAGGTCCCCAAATATATCTGTGTCATAATCCCTAGAAACTGTGAATATGCTGTCACATGGTAAAGGGGAATTAATTTTCAGATAGAATTAAATTTGCTATTCAAGTGACCTTCAAATGGGAAAATTGTCCTAGGCATTCATATGGGAATATGGGCACAATTTAATCATAAGACTCATGAATGTAGAACACTGGGGCAGAACAACAGGTCACAGTCATGTTACATGATAAGAGGATCCTATCTACCATTGCTAGCTTTGAAGATGAACATAGGGCCATGAACCAAAGAATGTAGGCAGACTGAAAAAGACAAGAAAATGGATTCTCCTCTGGAGCCTCTAGGAGGAACACAACCCTCCCACTTTGTTTTCCTTTAAGGTTAGGTGCATGGAGTCTGTTCTGACAAAGATCTTTCAGGAGGCCATCAGAGACTGGGGCAGAGTTCACACACAGATATATAGTTCCCTCTTACTCCTGCCTGACTCTCGTTTGTCCCTTGTGGCCATGTAGTTATTTAATGCTCTGTTAGTTTATTTTTAGACCAGAAAGATAGGCCTTTCCTCAGAAAATTGACTACTTCTGTTTTCTGAAAGCAAAAAGCCCCCCAAATGGGAAACTCATCTTGTTCTTAACCTTTTCTCACATTTCAACTCCTTTCTCAAATCTGCCAAATTTGGTTCTACCACCAGAGGGTTTTGGCAGATGAATTTGTATTCCATCAGAGTTTGTGGCTGTGGGAGAGTTTTTCTCTTAGATGATCACTCTGCCACATAGGAAGCTTTCATTTATAGAATTACAACTGGTTCCCTTTCATATCTGCCTGTTCTTCTCTTGCGTCTTGCTCTTTCCTTAGAAATTTGGTTTCTTACTTCACCATTTTGAACAAATGTGTATTTCAGATTATGCTTTTAATGAAGATTACTAATGAGTGGTATCCCCCGTTTCTTATATCTGCAAATATTCTTTCATATTTGATAGTTTTGCCTGCATTATAATTTTGATTATATATTTTATATCCCAATTTTTTTCTTTCTACCTTTTCTATCAATTACCAAGGATGGTATTTTGAAATCTCCATGATAACTACAGATTTGACTTTCAGTTCTGTTGCACATATTTTGAGCTCCGTTATTAGTTATATATCTACTTTATGAATTGACCTCTTTATTGTTGTGAAATATCTTTCTGAGTCCCCAGTAAAATTCCTTGTTCTAAATTTACTTTGTCTGATATTATTATAGTTACTTCTTCTTTTTTTGACTAGTATTTGCATGATATATATTTTCACATTTTAATTTTAGCTTTTATTTACATTTCAGGTGGTTTTCTTATAGTCAGGATATAGATGGGTCTTGAGTGTTTTTATTCAACATAATTTCTTATTTTTAATCTAATTATCTTAAGTTATGTTTAATAAAACAACTGACACAATTTGGTTTGAGTCTGCTTTTGTTCTCTGTTTCATCTGCTTTTTTTTTCCTTTTGGGTCAAGTTTGGGTTAGTTAGGGATGATTTTTCTTTTTAAATTCCATTTTACCTCCTATACTTCTTATATATACCTCCTATACTTCTTTAATTGTTTTTCTTTGCTGCTGTTGGTGACACTGTAGGATTTACAATATTCCTATTTTGCAATGCATACCTTTAATTCTAGTGTTTACAATATAATATCATACCATTTCACAAGTAGTATAACAAATTATAACAGCAAATCCCCTTTTTTATCTCAATGTCTCTTGTGTTATTACTATACAGTTGAGTTCTATATATGGTGTAGCCCCCAAATAGATTGCTATTCTTATTGCTTTAAACAGTGATATTGTAAGGAACTTTAAAGTGAAAAATATCCTCCTGTCTCTCTCAATTCTGATAACATCAACTGCATTCCATTTGTAGCTAAAATTTCAATTGTGTATTATTATTTTGCCTAAGGCCTTTGTCAGGTCTCCTGGCAATATTTTCTTTCAGCTTTGTTTTTTTTTTAAATGATGATGTCTAAGTTGGCTTCAATTTTGAACTTTTTTTGTTGCTGGTTAAAGTGTTCTTAGTTGATTTCTTTTGGGGGAGTTGCTTGTAGGAGTTACTTATAGAAGTATAGGAGGTATATATAGGTCTTCATTTTTGTCTGACAGGCACAGATTCTGATAAGTAGCTTATGTCACCCTTTTACATGTTTTATGTGTTCTTTTGTACATTTTAAAAAGCTTTTTAAAAGATTTTCAATCTTCAACTGTTTTTCAACAATGTGATTGATGTGCTTTTATTGATGTGATCAATTATTTTATTTTTAGATTGGCATTTGTGGAACTCTTTGTGCCAGTAGGTTTAAAAATTCCATCAATTAGGAACAATTGGGGCAATAATTTTAACAAACACTTTTTCTATCTCCCTTTATTCTTGGACTCCAACACATTTGTGTTAAGAGTACTGTTTTGCAAATAACTGATGCTTCATTTATTTAAGTTACATTTTCTCTCTGTATTTCAGCTCAGGTATATTCAGTTGGTGTGTCTCATATGTACAGTTTCTGATTTTTCTTTCCTTTTAGATACAGCTTTTCATTTCTCTAAGTCCTTTTGAAGACTCCACTATATCATCTGTTTTTTCTCACCTTGATTATTATTTTCTTTACCATCCTCAGTTTGGGGAACCTGTCTGTAATAGTTGTTTGAATGCATCATTATCTGCTTAAGCTTACTTCTGGGACTTCCAGTTTTGATTGATTTTTCTCCTGAACGGCTAATATTTTCCTGCTTATTTTTGTGAAAAGTGATTTTTTTTTCTGAAAACCTATCTTAGACTTCAGGATTTTGATTGCTAGGGACTGTTTTAGTATTTAAATATTGTTGATTTTTCTTTCACACATGTAGTTAAGAATTGGAATCAATTAGAGGCTTTTTAGGCTTACTTTTAACTTTGTAGAACAAGTTCAGAGCAATATTTAAAGTAGGGCTACTTAAGCCCAGCAACAAGGTGATATCCTTTGGAGATTCTATTGGATGTTTCAATACTTACAAAGTTTTTTCAACTCTAGTTTGTGGAACTTCTTTTCTTGCCTTGCTTTCAGGGAGTGATAGTGAATTTTTTTCCACAGTTTTTGAGTTTCCTCTTCTTTATGCAGAGATGGGTGCTTAGTGAAAGGTGTGAGCAATCTCCTCTGCAGATCTCCAAAGATGCCCATTCACCATTAACCTACCTCTCCCCGTAACTTCCTCTTTCCTGGCATAATACCTTGCAATTTCTGGATGCCATGACCTTCCAGAACTCTGATCTTTGTCTGTTCAACTCAGCAAGAATGTAAAGCTATGCTTAGATTTTTCCTTTCCTGGAATGTGGCTTAGATATTGCCTTCAGATGTTGAGCAGGTATGATTTTAGGGCTCACATTGTTATTTTCCTTTTCTTAGAGATCCCAGTCCTTCACTGCCTTTTGTTTAGTTTCTGGGATCCATTATTTCTTAAAATGTGTCCAATTTTCTATTTCTTTAATACAGAAAAAAATACTGTATTACTCCATCTCCTCAGCTGTATTACTTGTCTTATTTTTTATTTCTTTCTTTGTAATTTCCTTTTGTTTGTTAGTCATTTCCTAGATCTTTGAGTAGGAAATTTCATTCTCTTCAAATGTGCTACATGTATCTAGTGGATAGAGGTCAGGAAAGCTGCAAATCCTCCTAGATTACACAGGGCCATTCTCCATAACAGAGAATTTTGCAGCCCCAAATATTGATAATGCTAAGTTTGAGAAAATAACATTAGTACTGATTTTGAAATATTAATCACATTCCATCAGTTATTTTTTGTTCTTCTCCAGAGGCTCTGATTATAATGTACACTGTTTCTTCTGTGCCTGTTTTCTGCTTTGACCATTTCCTGACACATTTAACTAATTCTTTATTTCATTTTCATCCTGTTGGATCCTTTCTTATCTTTCTTCAACTTCTGTTAAGTTTTTTTTTAGAGAGAGAGAGAGAGAATTTTAATATTTATTTTTTAGTTTTCAGTGGACACAACATCTTTGTGAGTGTACTACTGCTTGAGCCACATCCCCAGCCACATGTTGTTAAGTTTTTAATCTAATCGCTTTTCTCTTGTATCATGTAATAATTATTTTCTAAGATGACTTTTTTTCCTTATATTTTTTACATGACCATTTTATTTTTATTCAATTTTGAGTTTCTCTGTGAAGGCAGACATTTATAGCCTCAAATGTTTATTTGAAAATATGTGATTCAATTTGTAGTATTGTATTATATTCAATGACTAACAATATTAATACTTTTACCCTTGACCCCCAAAATGTGAAGAATCTTTTACACTGAATGTCACTGATCTTTCCCTAAACACATACCAAATTCTCATATTTTAATTCTAGATATGCATGTAATTAAACCCTATAAGGCTTTACTCTTCTTTGAGTAAAGCCTTATAGGGTTTAATTTTTTTTTACATTACATTCCTCCCTATGTGTCTGACCAACTGTATCTTTTTTCTGTTGATGGATGAATAGCTCAACATTTTCTTTAGTTTTTGCCTACTTTTGAGTAAACTCTGATTTTATTTATCTAAAGTGTCTCCTTTATAAAAATAATTTGTAAAAGTGTCTTGTTTAATCTTCATTTTTGAAATATATTTCAGTGGGAATAGAATTCCAAATGACAGAATATTAGAGTTCTTTTGGTATGTTACTCCTATATTTTTTTCTAAAAATATTGCTTTATAAAAGTAATAGTATTCTGGAATCCACAATATGAATTATTCTTATTCAAATAAATATCAGTGTTGTATCAACAAAATCATTGCTGTATTTTAATGATTCAAAATAATCACAACTTTCTTACCAGCTTATTTGGAGAGGGGGGTTACCTAATGTATTGAGTCACATGCAGAAATTATTGAAATGCTATGTTTGAAGTATACATGGTAAAATATAAAGTCTGTTTGATTTTGATCCTAATAAAAAATAATCACCCTTTATTAATACAATATTATAATGACTGAATGCTATCCCTGACACAAAGGAAAACATTTATTGCTATTTAGTGATAGTGATTATGACATTGTACCTACTTTATTTTTTTAAATAAATGTTTCTAAAAAAACTATTTGTTAGCCATAAATAGACAAATCATATAAAAAACCTTCATCATAAAAATTAAGATAGTTCACACTTCATTTATAGGAAAACCAGGGTAATTTTTTATACATTGATAATCAATCAATACCAATAGAGAGAGCCTTAATGGCTATTTCATAAAAACAATTTAATACTAAAAGTATTGATGAAATGTTGCTTAATCAGCAAAGGGCAAATATACTCAAACACCAGTAATTATGTATGTTTTCTAAGTTTAAACAAATGCCTAATGACTGTAGCTGTGATATTACCAATATGACATGCAAGGTATCATTTTGCACTATAGTAGCCCATGTATTTTGCTTATGTCCTAAGAGATATTTTACACACTACCCCTTTATTTTGAAATGTAATTTAAGTATAGTCATTTCCAAATTCCCTCGAAATATTTGTGATTTTTTTTCTGAATTTTTCCTGATTAGGTAGATAAATGTTGCAAACATATTAAGCTTTATGTTTTTAAGCAGTATATTTGAAACTAATTTAGTAATTGCTGGCAAAAAAAATACCAGCGAAGATACAATCAATGCAAAATATCACTGTTGAGATTATTTTACTCTATAATCTATCCAATTTGTTCTTCTTTATCATGGAGGCAATTACTTCAGAAATTGTGCTTAATTCTTTTCTAGTGGTAGCAGAAATTTATGCATTGTGGGTCATATTCTTTTTTATTATCATGTTGGTATATTATATGATTGACATTATGGTATAATTTTCATTGGGATATGAATTTTTCTAATATACTATCTCTTCAACTTAGAGTCCTATAAGCTTCCATATTTTATGCATCTTCAGTTTTTTTTGGAGTGTTTTGGATTCTAGGTCCACAGAATAACAATCTATATAATTTTCTGAAATTATATTCTTTTTTCTAGTATCTATTATCTTGCTTCTATTATTATCCTCTATTTGTTCTTAGAATCTGATGCAATGGAATTCTTTCTTCCAATTGAGATGTTTTTAAGTACTTCTGACAGGACTAATGACATTGAAGCAGAACTATATTTATGCCCTAATAAAATGCTAGTAAAACCTAGTGTAAGATTCTTCAATACCAATAGTATAATGTAAGCCTCAATTTCCTAAATTTCTTCATATTCAACCGAACAAAAGATACTACTGATGTCCAGATTTCAATTAAAGCAATTACTTAAAAAATATGCAAAAAGGCAAACTTTCTGAAATTTTCTATTTCTTTCCATTCTCATGTTCTCCATGACTTGTGTCTGTTTTGAAACTTTTTCTGCCAATACCATTGGTGTTGGTTCTGCCACTGTCACAAATGTTATCATCACTGTTACCTTTGGCTTACTTGTGTGGAACCACACTCTGACCTCAATATACAGCAGAGAATGTGAAAGGGTGCTTCTGAGAGCCCCAGAAATAAATATAGATATAACAACTGTACCTTCACATGCCTCTTTTCCCTATTCTATCTCACTTTTTTTGAGCTTCCCAATAAGCACATCTATTTTTCTCATTCTATTGTTTATGTTTCTGACTTTTAATTCTCTATTTTCTACATTTTTGTATATTGTATTATGACATTGTATATTTTCTTCTGACTTATCTATCAGTTCTCTACTTTTCCTACTATGTTTCATTTATTATTGTACCCATCAACTAAGTTCTTCATTTATTGTGTTTTTCAGTTCTGGGACTATTCTCCCTACCTCCCACTTTGCTAATTTCAGATTTGATAATTTACAGTTTCTTTGTGAAAATTGTGAGCTCAACTTTTTCTCCATGAGTATCATGTGATATTTACATTTTTTTGTAATCAATGTGTTATCCTTTCTGTTTTCTCTAATTTCCATTGATTCTCACTTGTGATGAACTTATCCTTATTTGTTTAGATACTATTAATTGCATGTCAAACATGATATTTTAAAAGTCATTCATAGAAATACTTTGAGATTTATTAAAATATTATCTTCTTCCAAAGAAGAATTTTATTTGCCTCTGCCTAGTTCCTGGGAATAATAAAAATCTGGGATCACCTTCATTTTAGTTCAAGACTTAAGTTTTCTCATTTACCTTGACTTAGCCATGGTACAGTATTCAAGGGATTTATACTATTGATCTTTCCTTATTCTACACCACAGAATTACAAGTAATCAGCCAAAAGTAATGGGTGATCTATATAGATTAGCTTCAACTTATGATCCTATGATATTAACAAAAATTTGAATCAAAATTTCAGTTACTTATTTGGGAACAATATATTCCTGCAAGGCCAAAGTGACCCTAAGTGCCAGGCTTAAATTTTAGAATTTTATGCTCTTGTTGGGAAATTGAAATTTCCCTCCAACAATAACAATTTTATCTCTACCTTACAACCTCTTACTTAAAAAAATTAAGTATTAATCTAATTGTTTTTGTCACTGGAGATTTTGACCCATGTTACTAAATTTCCACTACTGGAATAAAATATCTAGATTCATTTGTCATTAATAAAAACAAATTTACATAAATATTCTAGTAAAGATTCCCATTAGAAGCACTAGTTTAGAATTCTAATCCTAAAATAACTAGACAGGGCTTGGAACTTTGCCATGAATTTGTAGCTTAAATGGAAAAAAAAAAGGGCACCAATATCTTCACTTTTTTATATTCACTTTTATTTCTCTCATAGAAATTACCTATAGAAGTAATGAATCCTTTGATGAGTTTAAAGATGGAATAAGTGAAACTAACAAATACAAAATTTAATTTTCTTTCCAATCACATTCTGTATTTTTTATGAATTCATAACATCCCCAAACAGGCTGAATTACCCTAATTTCTGATTTCATGATTTTTTTAATAAAAGAAAATTGCACAGGATGAGGAAAAACATAAAGACTTTCCATGGTATCTTGAGTAGAGGAAACATTTATGGCATATACTTTAAATGTCTTTGTTTTCCATTCTCTCACAATACTACCTTATTTAGAAGCATGAATCGAGTCAGGGTTGGTGTTTAAATGATATACTGTGAGAGGGTACAGTCTATCAGATAGTGCTTGTTAGCCTTTTAATAGTCATCACTCACTGCTACTTGGGTTATGTACACTCTCCAGTAGAGGGAGTTTGGGTTGGGAACAACCAGCATCTACTCCCTCATCCCTTCCCTATAATATTGTAGGTATGTCAGAATATAAGCAAAAAAAAAAAAAAAAAAAAAAAATGCAAGAACTGAGCAGGTCTAAACAGTGTCAGGCATATAAGAAGTATTTTATAAATAGTAGTCATTTTCTGAGAAATAAAATACCAAGTACACATAATAAAATATACTAATAAGAAATATTGTATTACCCCACATAGTAAAACAATCTTACTGTACATGTTGCATCCTCATGAAATGTGTAGGTGTGATTTATTGAGCATCCTTCATGAAGAGGTTGTAAAGGAGTAACTTTTAGTGGGCTTGTCCAACCTGAAAACCAAAATTCCTGTACTTTGGTTAAAAGCATAATGAAGAAATTTCTTTTCTAATAACACTACTTCCTATTAGAGACCTAAGTTTTATGGTGATAATTGATTTGTAATGGATTATATAATATCTTTTCTGGATCTCTCAGGAGTGAAGGCAGAATAATTCTGGAACTTGTAAGTTAGTATAATTATAATATTGGAGACTTATTTAGTATTTTTGATTTATTATTGGAAGAGATCTGTTGGGTACCACAAATCTGTACATGTGTATATGTAGACATTCTGGGGATGATTATAACATAAAATGAGTGTGATTACTAAGCACCTAATTTAGCTAATGCTAGATTATCAAAGTCCCAAGAGACTACCAATATAAAATATTTCATCAAAATATAAAATCAGTCTTCAAAAAGTACTTATTGTACCCAAAGTGGAAGGTCATGGATGTATAAAGATGAAAAAAAAAGTTTCTGACTTTGAGGTACCCAAGAGCAAATGAAATATTCAGACATGGTAGTAGAGACTTTCTTGAAGATGACACCTGGTCTTATCTTGAAAATTAAGTAGGACCTAATTTGAAAAATGCATATTATATATTATATAGGCAGGCAAATAACATTTGCAATGATAGGTCTATCCTGTGACAGTATCACAGCATTAAGGAATTACAAAATGCTAGTTATAGGTAGATCATGAAGTGGTATACAGGGAATGGTGGAAGGTAATCAATAGAAATAAGACAGAAATCAGCAGAGGAAAGTTTTGAACTTAACCTGTAGATGAAGTGCCCTTGGAGGTTGTTACAGAGATTGATAACTCTGGGAAATTACTCTGGTTTGCATAGGAGACTATTCTAGGAAAAAATAATGATAGTATTTCTGGTATTTCCATAGCAATTATTTCTCCAACCCCATGGGATAAAAGAGGCTTCTGACTTTGTCCTCTACTTTAGAGCTTTGCTGCATAAATTTGGGAGCTAGGTGGACAGTACAAAGATGGGAAAGAATGAGAGAGAGAAATAGCAAGAGATGGCTGTGACAGCACAGATGCTCAGTGTCCAGTTGTGGATCCCTACTCTGGTGGAGCTCAATAACAGACTAATTGATCGTGGGTCCAAATAATGGATGTTCTTTCTTGCCTACGTGCCAGAGTAGTCTACATGAGTTAACGAAGGAAAATGAAATTCACCTTATAATTGGCATACAGCAAGCAAAATAAATACACATCTCTCAGCTTCCCTTCAGAGGGAAAGAATTGATAAAATTTCTGACCAGGATGATAAGTATAGGTTTTCTTTTTTTAAAGGCCAGTTATTAAGGAACCAAAGAGGTGCCTGCCTTGTCTAATACACAAACAGCTACAAAGAGAGCTAAGGAAAATGAAGAATCAGGCAAGATCCTATAGGTTAGTAACTATTTTGAGCTTCATTTTCCTCACCTCTAATGACTACCATCAAACATGAAAACTACAATTAAAGAATATAATGGAATGGGCAAAATTTCTAGTTCTTTGGGTATCTCCAGAAAAGTCAAGTGTTGAATCAACTCTTTCTATAATATATGACTCTGGATCATATATCACTTTAATAATAATTATGACCTGGTCAATATTTGACTAGGATATCAAGATAGAATATGCACAGGACATTGGCAAGGAAAATATGGGGAACAAGTGTATGATGATGAATGGTTTGTGGATTTGGAAGGGCCAATAAGAGAGATTAGAATGTCATAAGGGCCTAATATATCATTTCTGGCTTTGAAGGCTACATAAGGAGGATGTGGGTGACCTCCAGAGGCTAAGAGAGTACCCTGGCTGACACTGAACAAGGAAGAAGACCCTTCAGATGCAAGGAACTGTAGGCTAAAACAATCTGAATGATATTGAAAGCAGATTTTAGGTAAGAGTCAAGATAACACCTTGAATGGTTAGATCCTAAACAGAAGACTCAATTGAGGTTACACAAATTTCTGTTCCACAATATTTTCATATAATTAATGGGTATTGTTTTAAGAAGCTAATTTGTTTGCAACAATATGTTAGAGGAAACTAATACAGATGCAGTGGTGAGTGGCCAAGGCAAAGGGAAAAAGGTAGTGATGAATCACATAATCATTTTGATTTTGAGAACCATATGCATAATTATATCTATAACATATATAGGCAAATGAAACACTCTGCCAAAAGATGCAGGATAGCTCTTTGTCATTCATCTTATTTGGAGTCATTTGAGCAACTGCTTTGAAAAATGCGGAAAGTAGGAAAATAAAACAAAAAATGTAATTTTTGTACAGAGGTGGAGAAGGAAACAGAATGAGGAATTATAGCTACCACTTCAGGATAATCATATTTAGGTCAAAGTCCTTTTCTGATTCTGTCCTTTCTTCCATAGTGATTTAGCATCGACTGCTGAAAAATGAACCACCCAAAACCTACTAGCTTAAAGAAATCATTTATTATCTTCTAGTATAGTGTCATACAAGAGACCCCTTAACTTGTTTTACTCTGGTAAAAAGGAAGTTGGTTCCCATTTCCAGCACTCAAATCTTTTCCAAGGGTGCTCCCCAGAAAACTGACTTCTTTTGCATCAATCTGGGAGTCCTAAAAGAATTGGCACTATGAGAGACCCAGGAGAGTAAAAAAATGGCAGTTTGGGCTAATAAATCCTAGATTCTTTGCTTAATTAGTACAAAGTGAGCAGTGAAAAATCCCCGAGAAGAGAGTCAATTTATCCAGGTGTCCAGTGTTCCACCTTCTTTAGGGTTGTCCAAAGAAATACCATCTATCTTATCATTCTGGAGCTATGTGGTGCTGGCATAGTCTAGACACTTGAAGAATACAGAGACAATGAATTAGGCTGGTAGCTTATCATAGATCTACATCTAGAAGTTGTACCATAGATCCAGAGTCATAAATTATAGAAAGAGTTGATTCAACACTTGACTTCTCTGGAGATACCTAAAGAACCAGAATATCTCTGAAGCTCTAATAGGTTTGGTAAAGTCCAGCTGCCTGTGGGAGAATAAGATGGAATTCTGAGTATTAGAAACCATAGCTCACCCCGTTTGGCATAGAGCAAGCATCATAAATTATTATCTTTCAGTTTCCCTTGAAAGGGAAACAACTGGTAGAAACTCTGATCAGGATGATGAGTGGAGGTCTTTGTTAACAAAGCCAGTTCTCAAAGACTAGAAGAGGTTCCTGCTTTGTCTTAGCTACAAAGAGACTCAAGGAACATGAAGAATCAGGCAAAGATCCTCCACACAAAGTAAGAAGTTAAATCTTCAGAGAATAATACTAACAAAGTGGAGTTATGTGTTTATCTGACAAAAGTTCAAAATAACTATCATAAAGTTTCTCAGCACACCAAAACAGACTGGTAGACCAATAGTGCAGAATAGAGGACACAGAGACTAACCCACAAAATTACAATTATATTAGACAAAGGTGGCAAAAACATACATTGGAGAAAAGAGAGCATCTTCAACAAATGATGCTGGGAAAACTGGAAATCCATATGCAATAAAATGAAATTAAACCCCTATCTCTCACCATGCACAAAACTCAACTAAAAGTGGATCAAGGACCTAGGAATTAAACCAGAGACTGTGCATCTTACAGAAGAAAAAGTAGGCCCTAAACTTCATCGTGTCGGATTAGGCCCCAACTTCCTTAGTAAGACACCTATACTGCAAGAATTAAAATCAAGAATCAAGAAATGGGATGGATTCAAATTAAAAATTTTCTTCTCAGCCAAAAAAAAATCTATGAGGTGAATAGACAGCCTACATTTTGGGAGCAAATTTTTACACCTCAACATCAAATACAGCACTAATCTCTAGGGTATATAAAAACTCAAAAATATACACACCAAAAAACCAAGTAACTCAATCAATAAATGGGCCAAGGACCTGAACAGACACTTCTCAGAAAAGGATATACAATCAATCAACAAATATATGAAAAAATGTTCATCATCTCTAGCAATTAGAGAAATGCAAATCAAAACTACTATAAGATTTCATCTCACTCCTGCCAGAATGGTAGCTATTAGGAATACAAACAACAATAAATGTTGATGAGGATGTGGAGGAAAAGGTACACTCATACATTGCTGGTGGGACTGAAAATTGGTGCGGCCAATATGGAAAGCAGTATGGAGATTCATTTGAAAACTGGGAATGGAACCACCATTTGACCCAGCTATCTCTCTTCTCTATATCCAAAGGACTTAAAAACAGGATACTATAGGGACACAGCCGCATCAATGTTTATAAGCAGCACAATTCACAATACCTAAACTGTGGAACCAACCTAGATGCCCTTCAGCAGATGAATGGATAAAAAATGTGACATATATACATGATAGAATATTACTTAGCAATAAAAGAGAATAAAATCATGGCATTTGCAGGTAAATGGATGGAGTTGGAGAAGATAATGCTAAGTGAAGTAAGTCAATCCCCCCCAAAACACAAATGCTGAATGTTTTCTCTGATATAAGAAGACTGATTCATAGTGGGTTAGGGAGAGGGAGCATGGGAAGAATAGATGAACTCTAGACAGGGCAGAGGGGTGGGAGGGGAAGGGAGGAGGCAGGGAATTAGAAATGATTGTGGAATGTGATGGACATCATTATCCAAAGTACATGTATTAAGATACAAATTGGTGTGAATATACTTTTTATAGGAGAGATATGAAGAGTTGTGCTCTATATGTGTAATATGAATTATAATACATTCTGCTGTCATTATCACACACACACACACACACACACAAATAAATAAAGTGCTCAGCAGGATCAAGAGAATCAGAACTAAAAGAAAAATATACAGCATTACAGTACTAGTAGGATATATCAATATACCACTTACAATAATTGATGTAACCTCCAAACAGAAGATCAATAAAGAAGCAGAGGATTTAAGTAACACATAGAACAAATGTGCCTAAGAGACATATAAAAAACATTCCACACAACAGCAGCAGAAAATACACCCTTACTAAAGAAATAAAAATCATTTTCCAGGATATTTCATGTTAGTTCACAAAATCAGTGTTAACACATTTAAGACTTAAATGATGCCAAAATCCTTTACTGACCACAATGGAAATAAACTAGGAATCAATAATAAATAAAATGGGAAAATTCAGAAACATTTGGAAATTATACAATACACTATTAAAAAAGAGTCTTCTTTGGATCAAAGAGGAAATCAGAAAGAAAATCAGGAAATAGATGAAGCCAAATGAAAATGAAACACAACACATCCAAATTTATGAAATGCAGCTAAATCAGAAGGGGGAAGTTCATAGTAATAAATACCTACATTAATACAGAAGGAAAATCTTTTAAAAGAAACTGAAATTTATACCTCAAAAGGAGTGAGATAAAGAGGAGCAAAATGATCCCATAGAAAAAGAAAATAACAAAAATTAGAGCATGTATTAAAAAATGAAAATGGAAACAACAGAGAAAATCAATGAAACCAAAATTTTGTTCTTTGAAAAAAAAAATCATCAAAGTTGATAAACATTTAGCAAGATTGACAAAGTAAAAATGAAAAGAATCCAAAAACTAAACCCAGAAATGAAGGAGTCATTACAATTGGTTTTACAGAAACAAAAATGATTGTAAAAGAGTTCTGTGAATAATTGTGCACTAACAAACTGGGTTACCTAGATGAAATGGATGAAGGGCCTAGAGACACCCACGACTTACCCAAACTGAATCATGAAGAAACAGAAACTATGAACTATGAACTATATAAAAGACAGAATCAGTACTAAACAAAAAATAAATAAAAGGAATAGATGGCTTCATTGGTGAATCCTACCACCAATCTATTTAAAGAATTAGCACAAATCTTCCTTGTAACCTTTCAAAGAAATTGAAAAGGAATACATTTTAAATTCATTATGTAAGACCAACATTATATTAATATCAAAATCAGACAAAGACACTACAGGTAAAGAAAATTCCAAATATCTTTGATAAATGTTGATGCAAAAATCCTTCATGGAATACTATCAAACAATAGTTAACATCACATTAAAAGGATTATGCACCATTAGTCCATAAATTCAAGGAACTGGAATTGTGCATTTTTAGTGGTTAAAAAAAATAATGCAGCCCAACAGAAAATGGTATGGTAGTTTCTAATAAGTTAAAAATAGAATGCCATATGATTCAGCATTTCTATTTCTGGGTTTTAAAGAGGACTGCCTCCCCCCAACTAAAACCAGGTGTCAAAAAGAAATTTGCAAAATCATAATCATAGCAGTATCATTTATTATAACCAAAAGGTAAAGCATCCCATTTGTACATTGATGGGTGAATTGGTAAATAAAATGTAGTACATACATAAAATAGAATATTATGCAGCTTTGAGAAGGAAGGAATTTTTGACACATGCTACATCATGGATGAAACTTGAGGACATTATACTAAACTAAATAAGTCAGTCACAAAAGATAAATACTGAATGATTTTACTTACACAATGAAACTAAAGTAGTCAAATCAACAATGCCAGAAAATATAATGGTGGCTGCCAGTGTTCATGGGTAGAGGGAATTACACAGTCATTCCTGAATGGATATAGAGTTTCAGTTTTGCAAGATGAAGCATGTTCTTGAGATCGATGGTAGTGACGTTTGCACATTGTGAATATACTTAATACCAATGAACTATATACTTCAAAATGGTAAGATGGTTGTTATGGAGCAATTTTTTGTGTCCCTTCAAATTCACATGTTGAAGTTGTAACCCCCAGGGTGATATTATTTGGAGTTGGAGCCTTTGGGAAGTAATTAGATTAAGATGAGGTAAAGAGGGTCAGACTACCACAATATAATTGGTTTCCTTTTAAGGATTAAAAAACTAGATCTTTCTCTCTGATATCTGAGGACACAGGATAAAGGCAGCCTCTGTAAACCAGGTAGAGGACCTTCACCAAGAACTGAATCTATTTATTCCTTTAACTTTGATATCCCAGTCTCCTGAATTTTGAGAAATAAATGTCTGTTGATTTATCCACCCAATCTTTGGTATTTTGTTATAATATCTTGAGCTAAGATAATGGCTTAAAAAAGAAAAAAGGCACATTTAAAGGTACAAATATTGCTATCAGGAGGCAAATGGTAGGAAAATCAAGGAGGTGATAATAGATCACCTCTATTTTCTCTGTGGTAGGAAAGACTGAGCTATCTGCTACAATGATAGGAAACATCTAAAACAGCCTTTGAATACAATTAGAATAAGTTTAGAACAGTTGATTAGAGTGAATAAGAGTCAAACTAGAACAGAAAGGAAGTACTGAACCCAGTTAAAGGTTTAGACAGGGTTGGCATAGGACAAGAAGTCAGAAATAAAAGTTTTTATGATCTTATTTTGGTATTTGTGAAAGTTAACTGAAAAGCATACTGGTATGTGATGTGATTAATTGTGAGATATTGCTTATCAGAAATTTAAATGTACCATTTAAAATTAATAATTATTTCTAGGATCTACAAAGTCATTTAAACTCTAAAACAAATATTGTAATCAGTCCCCAAGTATTATTCTTTGAAACTGTTTATGGTTAATAATAATAATATTTACTATGGACTAAGTCCTTTACCAGGTTCTAGGAATTTTACTAGGAATTTTAATTGTCCTAATTCATTTAATTCTTACACTTTTATAAGTACTATTATCCTCAATTTTTGTAAGAAGTGAATAAAAATTATACTATCTGACCTTATGTTTCCTTTCTTACTTCAGATATTTTACATGAATTATATCAAATACTTCTTATACTATGAAGTATTATTATGTGAGTTTTAATAAGGATATATGGGTATAAAGAGAATTGCAGGTGTAATGAGTAGATAGCCATGATCCTAGAGCCTATTCTCTGAATTCCTATGGTACTGATTCAAACAGTAAAACACACAGACCAGATGAGCCAAAGACTTTTTAACAACACTTCAGTAATTTGGTAGCTTACCAAACTACTTCTTCAATTTAAACTTCTTGGAGTAATGTTTTAAGAGTCCACTCTGAGAAGAACTTACACAAATTGACAATATTGCCTTTAAAATTATACTAAACTGGAGTTTTCAGCTTACAAGGTAAATGCCATTCTTGAATTAAATGAGAAGAATGACTTTAGTTACCTTAGAATAAATATAGTATTATGCATTGAAATGTTTGCAAAGGTTGAGTTCAAGCTCCTTTCTTGATAGACTAGAAAAGAATCTGTAGTTCATAATCGGTGAGAATGTATTAGGTCGGTGAGATGAACTTGAACTATCGGTATTTCCTTCATTGACAATACGTAAACATTTTTAGCACCTAAGACAGTATTTGTCATTTGTAGATATAAGTACATTTGATTCTCAGTAATACAATATTTCCATAGATGGTATTTCCAATGGAATATAGAATGATTCTTAAGATAGGTTGTTGCAATTTTTATACTTTTTATAGAAAAATTCTATAACTCAGAAATTTCTGTGAGTCTAAATGCTAAAACCACAATGAGTATAAATTAAAATCAAAACTCTCATGCTTAAATCTCTTAAAATTCTCCTTCTGGCCTAACAGTCTCTGGATGGTAGGGCTGAGGATTTATCTTGTGGGGATTTTCATTTTGATTACTTTTTCCTTTATTCCTATCCTCTCCTGGTTTCTTGTATGGCCTTTCTCCAGGAAGAAAGGGCAAAAACTACGAATCCCTACCATACTAACACATGGTAGCTTCCAGTCTGGTTGGTGCTGAAACAAAGCCATGGCAAGGTATTGCCATCTTTGACATTGGAGCAATTAAAGCACTTCCTGCTATGTCATTTGGCCTTTTCCTTTTCACATACTCAAAGCTTTTTTTCCCTCCCTGTCTATCAGACATATTTTAATACAGGAAAAAGTCCCTGAGGGTTTCCTTTGGAGCTAATTCTCGCCAAACTTCTGGGCCCAGGCCTGTGGTTATATAGTGGAACTCTTACAGAGAAACCACGTGGCACATATCAGTAAGAGGTCATGAATCCTGGTTCTGGTCCCATAAAGCTATTTATGCAGGGGATGCTTTTCTTCATCTCTGTTCTTACTGTACCCCCAAATTAACTTTCACATTTGTTCCCACTTAATTTGAGCTCCTGTGACCTGTTTAACAACCATCAGTAAATTATTGTTTTCAAGTGAGAGACTTATATAACGAGGCTTGCTACACAATTACCAATGTAGTACATAAATTCCTTTGTGGTAAAATAATATCTATATTTCTAAAATAAATGATCGTTATACCTTTTTTCCTGACTTAAACTTAATAAATATTTTTTTCTTTTTAAATTAAATTTTATTTTGCAAATAGATTTATATTTATCATTCTATAATTTAAAAAAAAATACATAATTTGGGCTGGATCTGTAGCTCAACAGTAGAGTGCCCACCTCACATGTGTGAGGCACTGGGTTCGATCCTCAGTACCACATAAAAATAAATAAAGATATTGTGTCCAACTACAATTAATATATATATAAATATATATATATATATATATATATATATATATATATATATATATATATATATATATATAAAACTTAAAAATGCCCTATTCAGGTATCATTTTGTCAATTTGACTGCTAAAATCCTATATCTTATATCCATGTTTTTCTTTCTCACTGGAGTATTTAAGAGTTACAAAGTCCATATTACTTTATTTACCTCCAAGTTTTGCTCTGATGGAAATGTCTGGTACTTGCCTGGAATTCCACCTCCTACTCTGTTGCAGTTCTTCGAACAGAATTGTTTGCCTTTTTATTGTTGTTGGAAATTCAGGGTCTGGTCTAGGAATTCGATGTTGAGGTTTCACATCACTGAAATCTGCCAGGTTTTGTATAGTTCTGCCAATGCCAGGCTTTAAATCAGCATCACCACCAGGACTCACAAATCCTGAACAGGGATCAACTAAGGGCACATCATCTCGAAGTGGAAATAATGGATAATCTGGCCCATAGGTGGAGGATAAGGATAGTGTACATGATAGTTTGGCAGGACAGAAGGGGGGTAAAGATGAAATTTAAGAAAGGCAGGATTACATTTCTTTTCAAATCTGCCATAGTCATGTCTGTCTTCAAATACTTTCACAAAGGGCATATTCATCTGGGAAGCACAACCATACAGAATATTGAAATGAATATTTTGCAAGGTCTCTCACAAGGTCTTTGCACAGCCCAAAGTCTGATTAGGAAGTGACTTCTAATACAAAAAATAAGGAACCAGAGGAGAACGTAACAGAGTCCGTCCGGTTCGCCTTCCGGTCCACCGCCCGCCAATTTCCGGCGGCGGGTGAGCGCGCGTCGCGTAACGACCTTCTGCGTGGAGTGTAGGCAGGCGGCGGCGGCGTATGGATGGAGACCTCGGCCTCTGGCCGGGCGTGGCGGACCTGGCGGCGGGCCCGGGCCTCTGGCTTCCCGCTCTCCCGAGCAGCCATCCTCCTCTTCTCCGCCTTTCTTGTGCGGGCGCCCCCGTCAGGTGAGGGTCGGCGGCGCTCGGTGGTCTAGCTCTGCTGGGTAACCGTGACTCCACCCTTGATTACGTTTTTCCTGTGTCACGTGCACCTGGTTTATATAAACACTGTACTTAATTAATACCTGACCAAAAAAGTGTATTTTATGTAGAGGTCGTACAAAGTCCCTGTATTTGCAAAGAGGAGCGAATGACTGGGAAATCTTTAATCTTTTGAAGATAGAAGAGCACTCAAACACCTGGAGTTAAAAGTTTGAAATTTAAACTGAATTAATAAACTCCTAAATTAAACCCATGGTTCATTTACTGGCTTTATATTTCTTTGTGAGTTCCGTAATATATTGTCCTGAGCCAATGTATTCCATAGTATGTGTGCTGTGATTTTAAAATATCCGTGATACAGGAGCTCCCTCTATTGGCTGGAGATATAAAATGCAGAATATGCTGAGATTTTTTTTAAGTTTTGACATCTGAAGAGCTGACATGCTTTTCCATATTCTTACAAAATACATTTATGATATTTCAAAATAACATGATAGAAACAAGTGCTGAAAAAAGTTAAGAGTGTAATCGAACTGTTATTTAACTGGAAATATTTGGCTACTTTATTTTTGTTTATATATTCTAGACTTTCTTAAAAATAAAATCCAAGAATTGATGAATGAAAAGCACAAAAGAGGCTTTTTTTTTTTTTTTTAAAGAGAGAGAGAGAATTTTAATATTTATTTTTTTTTTAGTTCTCGGCGGACACAACATCTTTGTTTGTATGTGGTGCTGAGGATTGAACCCGGGCCGCACGCATGCCAGGCGAGCGCGCTACCGCTTGAGCCACATCCCCAGCCCACAAAAGAGGCTTTCTAAAATGCTAACACTTGTTCAAATAAAGGAGAATGAAAAAATAAGGTCTCCAAGAAAAATGTAGAAGGAATGTGGAAGTAAGCATGGGATAGATGAGGTGGAGAAAAGAGTGAGTGAGTGAGTGGAGATTTACAAGATATGCTAAACTCCAGTCATCTGGAATCCAAAAATTGATCTATGAGAATATCCAATGTCCTTTATTTGCAGGATTAAGATACTTTTGAAAGTGGTTCATGGTTTTGTACCTAATATGAAAGGAAGTGTTTTCATTTAAATATCTTCCTTGTCTTTTTTTTTTTTTTTTTTTTTGACCCACTAATCAGACCAGACCAATAAGGGTATAAGAAGCAGAATAAGGAGTCAATATATTTATATGTGAACCATGAATACTAAAGGCCATGTATTTATATGGCATTTTATAATTTATACAAATTCCATTTAGTCCTACAGTAACTCTGTAAGCTGGAATTATTGTCCCAGTTCCAGATCAGAAAAGTTAGGCTCCTAAACTTTAAAGTGGCTTTCTTAAAACCAGTATGTGGTGGGATTTAAACTCAGATCTTCTGGCTTTTAATACCATTTTCTTTTATTTGTGCTTTACTTCTTTGTTGTTAGAGAGTACTTGGGTATAGTGCTTTGTAATACTGTATGTTTATATTGATTTTCTCACTTGTTCTGTTCTCACCATTATCCCTTTCAAACGTGTTCATTCAAAAATGAGGGGTATCGATATATTTCACAATTATTTAATAGTTGCCATGTACATGGTATAATGCTTTGTTTTATTTTTTGATAAGTTTATATAAACACTGATACTTCCATCAATTGAATGTATAATAAATAAAATTATATTTGTCCATAAACAACTATAATAAAATGTGGAATGAATGACATAACAGAGGTGGTAGTGATATCCTGATATCCTGACAAATACGAACAAACAGGAGTTTTGAAAGAGGTGGTATTTGTGATTTGGGTCTTGAGGGATAGGAGATTTGGAATTTAGAAACTAAAACATAGTGTTCTAAGTGAATGTGAAAAAAGCCAGAAATGAGATGTAATAGAGAGAAGGCAGTAGGTAGATTAAACTCATTAGGGCACATGAAGGTGAGTAGAGTTGGAAAAGAGATATGAGATACAAGAGGAACTGGATTTATGAGCTTCACCTTTGTGTAAGATCAAGGGTACTTTAAAGTTTTGGAGTTTCCAGTGAGGAAATTTGTTAACCTTTTGCTTTCTTTTTGCCTCTCATAGTTGAATATTTGGTTCGATTTCCAAGAATTTTTGCTTGACCCAAGAGTCAGTGAAAATAGTGGGATCATCAAATTTTCCAGGTATTCATATATAGACTCACAATAATTTTAAAAAGTTAACATTTGTTTACATTTTTTCTTTTTAGTTATACATGACATTAAGAATTTATTTTTGACATATCATACATACATGGAATATAACTTGCCATTTTTGTGATTTAAATTTTATTAGTGTTTTCCAAATGGCTAATGTTTCCTAGTTCTCCTGTCTTCTAAAGTTCATGTCCTTCTACAGAAATGGATTAAAGTTCTTTCCATATAGTTAGATTCTTCAAAGTTTAATTTTTATGCTATAATGACATAATTATGCAAAGGATAATTCTAAAATTTAGCTGAAGTTGCCAGTATTGTTTTTGCTTATTGTATAATACTAGGTATAATATTAAATATGGACAATTTAAACATGCTAAAACATTTTAAACGAGATTTTGGATTTACAAAATCTTATAAAAGTCACATGAGACACAGAAGGCACAACTTTGTTTTTGCATTTTTATCAGGGTATAAATTCATTTTCCATAAAATTAGTGTGTTGGCAATGTTAGATAACATCCCCACTATCTTACATCGCATTTTCATCACTCTCAATAAAAACATCATACTCATTAGGTCATCACTTTCCAGCCCCTGGAAACAACAAATTGGCTTCCTGTTTGTGTAGATTTGCCGATTCCAGACATTGTGGAATTATAATTGTAATTGTAGTAGCCTTTTGTGTCTGGGTTCATTCACTTAGTTTAAGGTCTTTGAGGCTTATCATGTTATACAATATGTAAGTACTTCCTTCCTTTTTGCAGTTGAATAATATTTTATTTCGTATAAATGTTTGTTTTCCTTTCTCTTAGGCATTTTACTAGGGGATTTGCTAGAAAACAGATGATCCTATTTTTAACATTTTGAAAAACTGCCAAACTAATTTTCAAAGAGCCTGAACTAGCTTACTTTCACACTAGTAATGTTAGAGGGTTCAAACTTTCCAACATCCTCATCAATACTTGATACTATCCATCTTTTTTTGTTTACAGCTATCCTAATGTGTATAAAGTGGAATCTTGTGATTTTGATTTGTATTTCTCTAATAGCTAATGATTTTATGTTTATGGCCATGTGAATACCATTTTGCAAAAATGGATACTTAGATCTTTTTCCTGTTTTAAAAACATTTTTGGTTGTTGTTGAGTTATAGTGTTCTTTATATATTCTGAGTGTTGGACACATGCCATACAAATGATTTACAAATATTTTCTCCAATTACATGGATTGTATTTTAACTTTATTAATGTATCTTTTGAAATTCACATTTTAAAGTTTGATAAAGTCTAATTTCTATTTTTTTCTGGTACTTCTGGTGTCATATTTAAGAAATTATCACCTAACCAGTTGTGATCATTAATGGAGCAATAATTTCCTTATATGTTTCTTCATATGAGTTTCATTGTTTTAGGTCTTTTATTTAGGTCTTTGATCCATTTTGAATTAATTTTTATGATGCAAGAGAGAGATCAAATTCCTTCTTTAGCATGTGATTGTTACCTAATTGTTCTAGTACCATTTGTTGAAGATACTATTTTCTCTGTATTTAATTGTCTTGGTACCTTTCTTAAAAAATGATTAGCCATAGTTTATGAGTTTTATTTATGAGTGCCATTGATGTATATTAATTTTTGTTCTGAATGTTTTGTAGTTTTCAGTGTACAAGTCTTACATTTCTTTTGCTAGCCTTATTTCTAAATATTTTATTATTTTGATGCTGTTATAAATGGAAGAATTTTATTTAGTTCATGGATTGTTCACTACTAGAAATACAATTGATATTTTCATTCATATATATATATATTTCCTCAGGTCAATACCTTGTTGTCGTGGCTATTGTTGCTTTATAATAAATTTTTGAGCTATGAAGTGTAAATCTTTTATAATTTTTTTATTTTACAGAATGTTATGGTTATTCTTTCATTTCCATATCAACTCTTGATTTAGTGTGTCAGTTTCTGCAAGAAGTCCCTTGGTCTTAAAGTAGGAATTGCATTGACTCTGCAGATCTATTTTTGTCATCTTAACAATTTTAAGTATTTTCAATCCAGGAATATGGACTATCTGTCTATTTAAGTTTTCTTTAATTTCACTTTATGATGTTTTGTAGTGTTCAGTGTGCAAGTTTTAACTTTTCTTTTGTTCAGTTTTTTTACTAAATATTTTACTACTTTTGATGCTGTTGTAAATAGAAGGATTTTATTTAGTTTGTGGATTATTCATTGACAAATTGTAGAAATACAGATGATATTTTGGTCATATCCTGCCATCTTGCTTTATTCATTATTTAGCTCTATTTTTAGGGTGGTTCATTAAATTTTTTTTGACATCTGCAAGTGGAGATAGTTCTATTTCCTTCCTTTCCAACCTGAATTCCTTTTATATTTTCATGCCAGCTTCTTAGGTAGAACCTCAATATTGATGATAACAGATATCTTTGTCTTGCTCCTGATCTTAGGGAAGGAAAAGTTTTCAGTAAGTTGGATGGTAGGTATGAGTTTTTTTTTTTAAATAGATGTCCTTAATTAGGTTGACTAAGTTCACTCTGTTCAGTTTTACTCTGTGTGTGTGTGTGTGCGCGCGCGCGAGCGTGTGTGTGTGTGTAAGGGAGGGAGAGAGGGTGTTAGATTTTGTCAAATTTTTCACATCTTTGGAAATGATCATTTGTTTTTTAATCCTTGCTTCTGTTAACATGTTGCATTATATTGACAAATTTTAGTATTCTGAATCAGCATTGAATTCCTGGAATAAATCTTAGTTGACTGTGACATATAGTCCCTTTTTTATTAATACTGCCAGATTTGGTTGCCAGTATTTTGATGATTTTTATACCTCTAGATTCATAAGGAAATTTGATCTGTAGTTTTCTTGTGATATCTTCATTTGATTTTGGTTTTAGAATAATATTGGATTTGTAGAACAAGTTGGAATGTTTTCCCTCCTCTTCTATTTTTTTGAAAAAGTTTATGAAGGATTATTGTTAATTGTGCTTTAGTCTTTTGGTAGAATTTACCAGTGAATCCATCTGGTACTAGAATTTTCTTTGTGGAAGTTTTTTGAATACTAATTTAATCACTGTGGTTGTTTTAGGTCTGTTCAGATTTTATGTTTCATTGTCTTCAAATGAGAAATAAGCTAGTAATTGAAGACCACTGGTATGTTGTTAGTTCCTTTCTTTGTTGCTACCAGTATTATATTTTTGTTTATGAACTTAATTATGTACCTGTGTATAAATTTCTTTGGGTTTATTTTAATTAGAGTTCATTGACCTTCTTGGATTTGTAGATTCATACTATTCATCCTTTTGGGGACGTGTTTATCATTATTTCTTTAAATATCTTTTGTGTCTCTCCCCGCTCTTCATGGAACACTCATTATTATGCATGTACTCATGATTTGATGATTTCTCTCATATCTCTAAGTCTTTATTCATTTATCTTTATTTCTTTTTTTCTTCAGACTGGATAACCCCAAATTGTTTATCTTAAAATTCACTGATTCTTCTGCCTGATCAAGCTGTTGATTCCTTTTAGATAATTTTTTTATTTCAATTATTATATTTTTAAAAATATTTATTTTTTTAGTTGTAGCTGGACACAATACCTTTATTTTATTTATTTTTATGTGGTGCTGAGGATCGAACCCAGGGCCTCACACTTGTCAGGCGAGTGCTCTACTGCTGAGCCACAACCCCGGCCCTCAATTATATTTTTTTTTTAAAGAGAGAGAGAGAGAGAGAGAGAGAGAGAGAGAGAGAGAGAGAGAACTTTTTTAATATTTGTTTTTTAGTTTTCAGTGGACACAACATCTTTTTTTTTTATTTTTATGTGGTGCTGAGGATCAAACCCAGCGCCCCGCGCATGCCAGGCAAGCACGCTACCGCTTGAGCCACATCCCAGCCCCAATTATTATATTTTAATTGTTCTTTTATAATTTATCTCTTTGTTGATATTCTCTGTTTAGGGAAATGATCATCTCATACTGTTTTTATTTCTTTAGACATTGTTTTCTTGTACTATATTTAAAGTAGCTAATTTTATATGTATTTATGCAGTAAGCCCAATATTCGATCTTAATTTTAGGGTAGGTTTCAATTGGCTGCTCTTTTTCTATGTATGTAATTGAACTTTTTCTCTTTTTTTGCATGTTTATGTTTTTAGTTGAAAACTGGAAATATTAATAATATAGCAAAACAACTCTCTAAGATTCTTCTTTCCTCCCAGATTATGATGTTGTTTGCCTATCTTTTTTGTTTGTTTAGTGACTTTTTGAACTAATTGTGTAAATTATTTATTCTTTACATGCATAATCACTGAACTTTCTGAACAGTTGTCTTTGGCTAATGATTATATAGAACTCTAATTAAACAGCTTAGTCTTTGCTGAGGTCTATGTGTACATACTGTGGATTGTATCTTTAATTTTTAGTATCTTTTATTTTTAGCTATGTATTTGACAGTTCTACCTTAGCATTGACTTTATGCTATGTAGAATCTCAATTTCAGTTAGAGGTGAGAACATGAGGCTTCTTGGTATTTACTGAGATGGCACACGTCCTGGACATACATACAGCCTGGAATATACAGGCTTCTATTTTGTTAGGAATGTGTCAGTTTTCTTACTTCCTGTGGAAATGTTACTCACCAGATTTTTATCTTAAGCTTTTGGTTAACTTACTAGTTTCCTCAACTATCCTCTACTGTATCAGGCAGTCACAAAATCAAGGGAAGATAGCCTTGTGAGTAGGGTCTTTCAAGAGATTGCTAGACAGGTCTAATAATGACAGTTCTCTGGGAAGGAAGTTTTGGAGTTATTTTGATCTTGTTTGCCCCTTCCAGTGGTTGTGAGGCTGATGGTTCTCACTATAATTTAAGACTTTACTTTCGTGGATACTACAGAGATTGTGAGGACAGCAAAAGAGCAAGTTAAAATGCTTTAAGAGCACCATTTTTTCACAAGTATGTTGTTTCGTTAGAGCTTTTATAACAAAACACTACAGACTGAATAGCTTATACAGCAGAAATAATCTCACAGTTTTGGAGGATAGAAGTCCAAAATCAGTTGCTGTAAGGGTTGATTCCTCTGAGTGCTCTGAAAGAAAGATCTGTTCCTTCTTCCTATGTCTCTTCACATTGCCTTTCCTCTATACTTATGTGTCCAAATTTTTCCTTTTATAAGGGCATCATTCATACTAGATTTGGACCCAGCCTAAAGATTTAATTTTGATTTCCTTTGTAGAATTCTATCTACAAATAAATTCACTTTCTCAGGGAGTGGGGATTAAGACTTCAACATATGAATGTGGGGGTGATGAGAGGAGAACAGTTCATCCCACAACACTGAAATTCAGTTGTCTTGTGTAAATTTTTCTTACCTTACTTAAAGTCTTTGATGAATTTCAGAGTTCTGAAAATTCTTATTATTATTTATGAAAAAAATTTGGAACTCCTTACTCTGCCACGTTTGTTGATTTTACTAGCTATAACTTTTAAATCTAGATCATAAATAGTTATTTATATCTGATTTCCTTATTATTTCATGTTATTGAATAATATTAAATTTGTTCTTTAAATGAATTAACATTACAATTCAGCAGATAGTGTTTTTATCAGAAGTAGAGTATTTTTAATTTCTTTTAGACTGACATTTTGCTAGATGTGTATGCTGACTGCCTGCTGTTTTATGCCTGGAGTTTCTTCTGTTGTGCAAGGTTTCAGCATCTATCTCTATTGGCCATTTTTCTGTTCTGTGGTCCTTTTTTTAACTTGTTCTCATTTTACTTGCTCTATTAATGTCAGTTAGTTTTCTGTTTTTATTCACTCATGTATCCATTTGGTCAGTGAGCATTTGTTTACATTTTCACTTAGTTTCATTTCTTGATGCATATGATAACACATACACACACACACGTGTGTGTGTGTGTGTGTATGTGTGTGTGTGTGTGTGTGTGTGTGTGTGTGTATATATATATATATATATATATATATATATATATATATATATATATATTTATTTATTTATTTATTTTACTTGTATAAAAAGTTTCTGGGCCTATTGTATCCAGGAGTAGTTGATAAGTATCATATGACCTTACCATTCTCCATCTCACTAAGATATAGGTCTTCAAAGTGTCTGTACCAGTTCACATCTCCTCCAGAAGGGTTCAAGGGATATTTCCCACATACTCACCAGCATAAAATATTATCCAATTTTTCCATTGTTTGCTAAGCAAAAAAAGTTAAGCTGCCTCTGTTCATTTTTTTTCTGCCTGTTTTCAAAGGAGTTATTTCATATCATTTATATTCCATTATAAATCCATCATTGATTTTCTTTGTTGGAATATCTTCTTCCCAAGTTCAAATCTGTTAAGTTTGTTCATGTTGTATAGGATTGAACAGAAATTGTTAATATTTAATCATCTGAGTTTAGTATTTTTGTGTTTGTACCTTTGCCATGAAAATAGTTTCTCACTATAGAACTCAATAACATGATTAATAACTTAGACTTAATTGACATATATAGAATATATCAACCAACATCAAGCAGATACACTTTTTTCTCAGCAGCACATGGATCCTTCTCAAAAATAGACCATATAGTATGCCACAGGGCAACTCTTAGACATTATAAAGGAGTAGAGATACTACCATGCATTTTATCCGATCATAATGGAATGAAATTGGAAATCAATTATAAAATAAGGAAGAAAAATTCCTACATCACATGGAGAATGAACAATATGCTACTGAATGAACAATGGGTTACAGAAGACATCAAGGAGAAATTAAAAAATTCTTAAGAGGTAAATGAAAACATAGACACAACATATAAAAATCCCTGGGACACTATGAAAGCAGTACTAAGAGGAAAATTTATTGCATGGAGTTCATTCCTTAAAAGAAGAAAAAGCCAACAAATAAATGACCTCACACTAAATCTCAAAGCCCTAGAAAAAGAAGAACAAATCAGCAGCAAATGCAGTAGAAGGCAAGAAATAAACCGATGTGATTCTGCAACTTGTATTTGGGGTAAAAAATGGGAGTTCATAACCCACTTGAATCAAATGTATGGAAAATGATATGTCATGAGCTTTGTAATGTTTTGAACAACCAATAAAAAAATAAAAAAAGAAATAATTAAAATCAGAGCTGAAATCAATTAAATTGAAACAAAATAAACAATTGAAAAAATAGACAAAACTGAAAGTTGGTTCTTTGAAAAAATAAATAAGATTGACAGACCCTTAGCCATGCTAACAAAGAGAAGAAGAGAGAGAACCCAAATTACTAGCATACAGAAAGAAAAAGGCAATATCACAACAGACACTACAGAAATATAGAAGATAGAAATTATTTTGAAACCTTATACTTGAATAAAATAGAAGATAGTGAAGACATCGAGAAATTCCTTAAGTCATATGATCTGCCCAGATTGAGTCAGGAAGATATACACAACTTAAACAGACCAATATCAAGTGAGAAAATAGAAGAAGCCATCAAAAGATTACCAACCAAGAAAAGCCCAGGACTGGACAGATATACAGCCAAGTTTTACAAGACCTTTAAAGAAGAACTAATACCAATACTCTTCAGTCTATTTCAGGAAACAGAAAAAGAGGGAGTACTTTCAAATTCATTCTACGAGGCCAATATCACCCTGATTCCAAAACCAGACAAAGACACCTCAAAGAAAGAAAACTTCAGACCAATATCTCTAATGAATATAGATGCAAAAATCCTCAATAAAATTCTGGCAAATCGGATCAAAAACATAAAAAAAGATCGTGCACCATGATCAAGTGGGATTCATCCCTGAGATGCAAGGTTGGTTCAACATACGGAAATCAATAAATGTAATACATCACATCAATAGAATAAAGATAAGAACCATATGATCATCTTGATAGAAACAGAAAAAGCATTTGACAAAATACAGCACCCCTTTATGTTCAAAGCACTAGAAAAACTAGGGATAACAGGAACTTACCTCAACATGTAAAAGCTATCTGCGCTAATCCTCAGGTCAACATCATTCTAAACAGAGAAAAACTGAATGCATTCCCTCTAAAATCTGGAACAAGACAGGGATGCCCTCCCTCACCACTTCTGTTCAACATAGTTGAAACACTGGCCAGAGAAATTAGACAGATGAAAGAAATTAAAGGGATACACATTAAAAAAAGAACTCAAATTGGCATTATTTGCTGATGATATGATTCTGTACCTAGAAGACCCAAAAAACTCTACCAAGAAACTTCTAGAACTAGTAAATGAATTTAGCAAAGTGGTAGGATATAAAATCAACATCCATAAATCAAAGGCATTCCTGTATATTAGTGACAAATCCTCTGAAAAGGAAATGAGGTAAACTACCGCATTCACAACATCCTCAAAAAAAAAATAAAACCTTGGGAATCAACAAAAGAGGTGAAAGATCTATACAATGAAAACTATATAACCCTAAAGAGAGAAATAGAAGAAGACCTTAGAAGATGGAAAGATCTGCCTTGCTCATGGATAGGCAGAATTAATATTATTAAAATGACCATATTACCAAAAGCACTATACAGGTTCAATGCAATTCTGATAAAAATCCCAATGGCATTCCTCATAGAAATAGAAAAAGCAATTATGCAATTCATCTGGAAAAATAAGAGACCCAGAATAGCTAAAGCGATTCTAAGCAGGAAGAGTGAAACAGGTGGTATCAGTATACCAGACCTTAAACTATACTACAGAGCAATCATAACAAAAACAGCATGGTACTGGCGCCAAAACAGGCTGGCAGACCAATGGTACAGAATAGAGGACACATAGACTAACCCTTATATTAGACAAAGGTGCCAAAAGTATGCAATGGAGAAAGGATAGCATCTTCAACAAATGGTGCTGGGAAAACTGGAAATCCATATGCAACAAAATGAAATTGAATCCCTATCTCTCACCATGCACAAAAGTTAACTCAAAATGGATCAAGGATCTAGGAATTAAACCAGAGACTCTGCATCTAATAGAAGAAAAAGTAGGCCCTATACTCCATCACATGGGACTAGGCCCCAACTTCCTTAATAAGATGCCTATAGCATAAGAATTAAAACCAAGAATCAACAAATGGGATGGATTCAAACTAAAAAGTTTTTTTCTCAGCAAAAGAAATAATATTTGAGGTGAATAGGTACCCTACATCCTGGGAACAAATTTTTATCCCTCAAACATCAGATTGAGCTCTAATCTCTAGGGTATATAAAGGGCTCAACAAGATAAGCACCAAAAAAAAAAAAAAAAAACAAATAATCCAATCAATAAATGGGCCAAGGACCTGAACAGACACTTTCAGAAGAGGATATACAATCAATCAACAAATATATGAAAAAATGCTCATCATCTCTAGCAATCAGAGAAATGCAAATTAAAACTACTCTAAGATACCATCTCACTCTAGTGAGAATGGCAGCCACTATGAAGACAAACAACAAAAAGTGCTGGCGAGGATGCAGGGGAAAAGGTACACTCATAAACTGCTGGTGGGACTGAAAATTGGTGCAGCCAATTTGGAAAGCAGTATGGAGATTCCTTGGAAAGCTGGGAATGGAACCACCATTTGACCCAGCTATTCCTCTTCTTGGACTACACCCAGAGGACCTAAAAACAGCATACTACAGGGACACAGCCACATCAATGTTTATAGCAGCACAATTCACAATAGCTAAACTGTGGAGCCAACCTAGATGTCCTTCAATGGATGAATGGATAAAAAAATGTGGCATTTATACACAATGGAATATTACTCAGCACTAAAAAACAATAAGATCATGGCATTTGCAGGGAAATGGATGACATTAGAGCAGATTATGCTAAGTGAAGTTAGCCAATCCCAAAAAAACAAATGCCTAGTGTCTTTTCTAATATAAAGGGGGTGACTCAAAATGGGGGTAGGGAGGCAGATCATGGGAGGAAGATTACCTCTAGATAGGGAAGAGGGGTGGGAGGGAAAGGGAGGGAGAAGGGGAATCGCATGGAAGGTGGAAGGAGACCCTCATCATTATACAAAATACTGTATGAAGATGTGAATTTGGTGTCAACATATCTTATATACACAGATATGGTAAATTGTGGTATAAAGGTGTATTAAGAATTATAATGCAAATAATAATAATAATAATAATAATAATAGAGCTCATGTAAAAAATAAATACATAAAAATTTTAAAAAATAAAATAAATTAAAAGTATGTGTTTATCTACAACTAAAAAAAGAAAGATTGTATTCTACAGTCTTTATAGAATACAATTCTAAAATTGTATTCTATAATTCATTGTCTTAGTAACAAACTTCTGCAATTTACATGATAATAATTCTCAGTGGTTATTGGCAGAATAGGTAGGGGTAAGTGCAGGCTCATTACCAATGATGCCTTAAAAGCAAAAGCACAGATGATGGTCCAATGCCAAAGAAAGATCTTTGGGGCATACAATATGCTGTTATTTTCATAGTTGAAATATGGATTGTAATTTGGTCATTGAGTAAATCTGACATCTTATTAAAGCATTGCACAATTAAATATTTTAATTTGCTTGCTAAAAAAGAAAATATTTTCTCTATAATGCAAAGTATTATAATACCTTTATAGGTATTATTTTAATAATCTACTTAAATAATAATTTGTGTTCAGGTTTTTAGTCAATGCAGAGTTTATTTGTATTTGGTATAAGGTATAAATCTAAATTCAACTTTATAAATATAATTATGTGTGTGTATGAATTTTTGCCATCATTTATTAACCTGTAGTATTTCCAGTGATGAGATACTTCTATCAGATATCAGTTTTTTATACTTCTCTTTTTTCCCTTAGAAACACTACTGTTTGTTCTTAAACCATACTATGATTTTATTTAGTGTAACTTCATAATATTTCTTAATAATTTTTATTGTTGGTGTCTCCTCTTCCCTTTTATAGAAGTTTTAGACATTCATAAAGCTTTAATTTTCCAAATACTGTGTTTGTGTGTGTTTTTGTGTGCACACTTGTGCATGTATGGTGTGGATTGAACCCAGATTCTTGAACATGCTCAGGCAGTGCTCTATCACTAAGTTACAACCTCAGCTCCAAAATACATCTTAGAGTCAGTATTCAAGAATTGAATTTCTGGAAACTGATTATACAAATAAATAAATATATGTATGTTTATATACATATCCATAACTTGGCAATTAAAAATTATGTGTATTCTCCCATGATTTCTTTGTGAGTAACTTTGTCTTTTTTTAGAGTCTAAAAATCTTCCTTGCAAAGGTCTTATCTGACTACAGAATAATTTCAGTGTATCATTCTCTGTTATCTCCCTTCTTGTAACATGGTTTAATGTATTATTGTTGATTTTCAGCAATATTATTTATTTTTGTATGTTGACATTGCATTGGGAACTTCTTTTGAATTCACCTGTTGTTGTGATTGAAATGTGTACAGGAGTTTTAATGGAAATTAGTGCCATTACAATAATGGCATGGATACTATCAAAGAGCCAAAGTAAAATTGTGCATATTTGTGTTGATGTTTGAAATATGAGACATTAGGTACTTTCATGAATAAAATCACAAAGGAGTGATAATCAGTACTGCTTTGGCCTGGTTAAGGAATTGAATGTGAAAGGAGGTGTGGTGAGATACATTGAAAAAGATTGGCAAAAATTCATATATATGTGTGTGTGTGTGTGTGTGTGTGTGTGTGTATATATATATATATATATATATATATATATATATATATATATATATATATATGAATGAATTGGAACTTAGATTTATGTTTCATACCAAATACAAATAAATTCTGGGTTGAAAAAATAGGTATTGGAGAAGATAGAAGCCAGTATATGATGTTGAGGAGGGAAAATTTATGGGGTAAGTGCTTATTCAAGAAGTTAGAAAAGAGGAAAAAAAGTTTCAGCTGAGAAATATAGGACAGAAAAAGAAGAACAGAAATTCATGAGACCACAATAAAGTAGTACAGTTTAGTGGAATCAAAAACTTTTTTTTTGGAAATTTTAATAGATACATTTTTGGTAAATTTTTTATGAGAAAATAAAGTACAAAAAAGTGTTGCAAATGAAGATAGTGAAATTAAAAAAATCATTACAATCTGAAAAAAATTATCGTAATAACTTTAATAACTAGTTTAAATATAAATTTCTAAACTAGCTTCCAGTAAATTACTTAGTAGACTTATAACCAAGTAAATTCAGCCTTGTTAATGCAAAAAAAATTTTCCTATTCTCTTTAAAAAAAAATGTACCAGGAAAATAAATTACATATTCCTTCAGAAAAAAATTACAGATAGGAGTCTTCCCAGTTCATTTCATGTGGCCATTATAATCTTAGATCTGATATTCATCTTAATTATAATAAATATTGAAAATGAATATGAAATATATCATAATAAATGCTTAAAATGATAAAAGAACCAAGAGTAGTATAAAGAAATTACACACATTTCCATTTTTGAACATAGTTGCAAGGAGCCTAAGAAAATGTTTGTAAATGATATCTAACAATAATTAAGTAAAATAGCATGACCAATTTCATTTATTTCAGGAAAGTAAACTTTTAATATCAAGGATTCATTTAAATTCGTTCAAGAAGGAACAAGCTATATGATGACCTCAAACATATAGAAAAAGTTTAAAATTCAATACCAATTTATGATAAAAACAAATCACTTAGAAGTTTTCAGAACCTGTAAAGGGATATACATATGTGAAATTACTTTCAAGAAACATCATTTTTTAATTTTTATTTTTTATTTATATATGACAGCAGAATGCATTACAATTTTTATTACATATATAGTGCACAATTTTTCATATCTCTGGTTGTATACATAGTATATTCACACCAATTCGTGTCTTCATATCTGTACTTTGGATAATAATGATCATCATATTCTACCATCATTAATTACCCTATGCCCTCTCCCTTCCCTTCCAACCCTTCTCCCCTATGTAGAGTTCATCTATTCCTCCCATGCTCCCTCTCCCTAAAGAAACATCATGTTTTATGGCAAAACTTTTAAAGGCAGTCTCTTTAAAGTTAAGAACAATTTTCATTTTCAGAAACAATTTTAATTTTATTTATTTATTTATTTTAAATTTTATTTAGAGACAGAGTCTTGCTGAGTTGCTTAAAGCCTCCCTAAATGGCTGAGGATGGCTTTGAACTCACAATCCTCCTGCCTCAGCTTCCAGAGCTGCTGGTATTAATAAGCATGCACTACAGTGCCTGGCTAACAATTTTTATTTTAATGAATCACAGAAATCTTTGCATATGGTGAATCAGTGAAGAGTTAGCATTTTCTAAAAGCTTACTTAGGAGTGAATGCAAAACAATTGAATCTTTACAGTATTCCTTTTTTATCTTCTGAAGAGTATTATTTTTACTCATCATAATTCTTTAAATTTTAAAGCAGGATGGGACATAGTGCTTAATATTTAAACTTAAAGCATGTTTTTGTTTACTTTTATGGGTTAGAGATAGTGTCTGTGGATTATTTTATCCAGTAGTTTGTGTTATATCATTGTAAATAATGTATTATTCCTCCAATTTATACTATTTATAACTTCTGCTTGTTTAATGTCTTTATAATACACATCAAGTCTAGATAAAGAATCATATTAATTTTGTGTAATTTAAGTTATACTCTGAGGGATATAGTCAGTATGTGTGAGCTCTGAATAAAAAGTACCAGTGCATTATGTTCATGTTGAGGACATAAGCTTGGGTGATCAAACACAAACATATTCACTAACACACAGATGCTCACACATATACACAAGATACATTGTGTTGTTTTAATGTTAGTTACATAGTTGCAGTGAAATTTAGCTCATATCATCAAGCAATAGAAAAAAATAATCCAAAGAAATATTGCAAGAGATTGTTACCCAGTCTATAAAAATATAAGGCGCATACAGAAAGAAAGAACATAAAATGTTATTGGAACATTTTAATATTTTATTTTCAGTGAAAGTATATGTCATGCTCCATCAAAAGAGTCCACATGTGCTATGTGTAACCCAACGACTGCGAAATTCCGAACTGATAGATCCATCATTCCAATGGCATGGGCCGAAAGGAAAAATTGTTTCAGGTAGGATTTTATTTCAACTATCATAATTAAAAAGATGAATCTGAAATGTACTCAGAGCTAAAAAAACAATACTCATATCTCACCTATTTATCTATTTCTTCAATTATTTTTCTTGTAATTTCTTTCTGGATAGGTCTACCATTAGATGGTGTTACTATATTTTACTTTTCTTTATTCCACATAGACATACCAGAAGATTGAGGTATTTGGAGAGTTCTCTAAGCATCTCTGTTCCAAAAAACATTGTTTCTTCATATACAAATTAATTTATATATCTGACTTCCTTACCATTTTATCTATTCACCTTCATATTTTAGTTTAAATGCATATTTTAATTTTATTCTAAATTTCTAATTTGATAAAAGCTTATATATTTATAGATATATAAATTATATATATATATATATATATATATATAAATTACTTTAGATTTTTTTTAAAGAGAGAGAGAATTTTTAAATATTTATTTATTTAGTTAGTTTTTTCGGTGGACACAACATCTTTATTTTATTTTTATGTGGTGCTAAGGATCGAACTCAGCATGCTGTGCATGCCGGGTGAGCGTACTACTGCTTGAGCCACATCCCCAGCCCTAGATGGTTTTATTTATTATTTTGCTGATAGTATGGACTAATGAATTTCATACTAAAGATGTTTTTGATGAAGTACCTAATCATTTTTACATATCCTCAGAGGAAAGGTGTTTTTTAAAAATTAGTTTCCTTTTCTTTCCTTTAAAAAACCATTTATAGATTAGAGATAATACCTGTGGATTAAAATCTGCAAGATTATATTACTTATCATAGATGAAGGAAAGTATAATTATTCACAGTCTTCCTAAAGAGGCTTTTGTAGGAAATATTTATTTTGTAACATGTTTTAATTTATATTTTTATTTAATTGAGGGATGTTCATTTTCATAATACTAATGTTCATCCTAAATAGTTCAAACTTTAAAGAATTAATCTCTTTAGGGGAGGTGTTTTTGGTTCTTTGAAAGTGAGTCATCTACTATCCTGTAGTCAGTGACTATGTGGTAGATGCCATTGTGCTGGGTTTTGTGGGAGATAAAAATATCAGAGATAACTTCTGCCTCATTACAGTAACATACAAGGAACAGTTGTACCATGTATTCACGGAATTGGAACAAGTCAGTAAAAGAAATTCTAAGAGTTTTGGTAGCGGTAACTTATTTAAATCAGTGAAATGGTTCAAGTGTAAAACCACTTGATACTGAAAATATAATCACATTTTGTTTTTGTTGTTCCCTAATAGCAGCATATAATATGAAATTATAATTTAAATACATTCTATATTTGGTATTGGAACTGTTAAGTTGAAAAGTAGAAGCATTTAAATGTGAATTTTTCTGTTGTGTTTGTTGGTTCTTTGATTTGGAAATTGAAATTTGAAGCATTTTCTTCTCTAAGTTGGCCAGGTTTTGTTTGCAGTTTATACCACAAAGTATAGTATGTAATTCAATTTATCCTTTAGGAGTAAGCAGTATTTTATTTTACTTTGTGGTTTTTTCCAGGTAAGGATAAAATCACATCAATACAGTGTTTTTTATGTATATAAAAACTATTGTCATTGAATTCTTATATTCTAACTTGGTGATTGTGACATCTTATAGTTCATTGTCTACCAGGTTTTAAAGTTTATTAATCATACGGTCACTTTTATTTCAGAAAGAACGGCTAAAGCTTTAATTTTCTTACAGTTTGTAAAGGAGAAAAGCACCTTTGGACTGTAGCTTAAAGTATACTGCACTTTAGTTATTTACTCAATATTCTAAAGATAGTTAGACTAAAATTGAACCAAAGAAATTATATGATTATGTAATTAGTTGTATATTCCTTTGGGAAAAAATATTCCATTGTTTAGATATGTTGTGAAATGTGGGGGACGATTCTTAGATTTGGTCAATCTGTCTCTTATTCATGTATTCATTTACAAAATAATGCATATCTTGTGAAAAGTTCTGTACTTCTCACTCTAACCCTGATAGTCCTCTGATGAGTTATTTCATCATTCATGCCCTTGCACCAACAGCTGGCAGTTTACCCCATCTCTATCCCCTAATAATAACTCTTTTCTGTTTATATAGTTTGGCTTTTTTAGATTCCATGTATAAGTAACATCATGCATATATGCCTTTCGGTGTCTGGCTTATTCACTTAACGGTGAATTTTATAAATATAATAATATGTATATAAGAGTTACTATGTATGAGATAGTATTCTAAACAATTTACACATTCTTTATTTAATTTTCACAATAACATTTTCCAGTAAGTACAGCAATTTTTTCCATTTATATATTGGAAAGAAAAGGCATTGGTTGAATAAGGTGTATTTCTGAAGTCAAAAGTGATTGCAGTATGACTTACAGAGTTTGTAGATACAGTCTCAATGAGGAATAAATAGGATTATCACCAGTGTATGAATTTTGGTAGTTTGCAAATTTCAAGGGATTTGTCCAGCTTGTTGGATTTTTCAGCTTGTCAGTTTTATGTGTACAAAATTGTAGTAAAAAAGTAGTTGTAATATATTCCTATCTTTTAAATATATTCAGGTTCTATGGCAGTGTGGCCCTATTCCTTCCTGATTGATTGTTGATTCTGTCCTCTTTGTTTTTGTTCTTTCTGGCTACATGTTCAAAAATGTATCATCTTTTTGAAGGATTGGCTTTGGGTTTCATTGACTTTCTCTTATTTTTCTGTTTTCAAACTATTGATTTGTTTTACCCATATTATTTCCTTTGTGTCTAATTTGCATGTCTTTTTCTTTTGCTGGTGGTAGAATTCTGGATTGGCAGTTTTTTTTTTTCTTTCAACATTCTAAAGATGATACTTATTTTTACTAGCATAATTTCTAATGAGAAATCTGCTGTGTTTCTTTGTCTTTCTGTGATTGATGTATCATATTTTTTCTAATACCATTGGCTTTTCATTTTTGGCAATTTGATTCTATTTTTTTCTTTGTGGTATTGGTGATTAAACCTAATCATCACTGAGCTACATCCCAGCTCTTTTTATTATTTTATTTTTATTATTTTTTTTTTCTTTTTGGATTTTTTTCAAACTTTAAGCCTTTATTTAGTAATTCAATGTCAAAATACAAACAGCAACAAAAAAAAAAAAAAAAAAACAACAAAACACAGAATTCTTTATTTTGGCCGTTTCTAAATTGTCATCTCTTACACTATTGCTTCTGCCATTATTTTTCTCTTCTCCTTCTGAGATTTCACTCATGCCTTGTTTTTAAAAAATAATTTATTTGTTTTTAGTTATACATGACAGTAGAATGCATTTATGCACTTTGATATATCATATTGTTTTATTTTGAGACAGTGTCTTGTTATGTGGCTTATGGCATTACTGAATTGTTGTGTGTGGCTGGCCTCAAACTTGAAATCCTCCTTTCTCAGTTTCCTGAGTTACTGGTATTATAGGCATGCACCACCATGCCCAGTGATTTGATTCTTTTGTGTATATTTTTGTTTGGTTGTTATATTTTTCTGCATGTGTTTTCTGAGATTTTTGGATCTGTAGTTTGACATCATTAGTTTTTGAAAATTCTCAACTGTTGTGTCTTCAAATACCTTTGGCCCCATTCTGTGCCACCACATCTTCTATAATTCCCTGATATTCTATCACACTTACACAACCCTTTCTAATATAGTACTGTAGATTTCATATTTTCTTTTTTTCTTCTCCTTGTGTTTCAATAAACACTTTGAATAAGTGTATAGTTTTAGTATTTCAATTAATCATTTCTGTACTTTGAATTTCTCTTCTAAAATTACTTAACTGATATTATATATTGTCTCTGTTTTCCAGTATATCTTTTGTCACATTAATTATTTTAAATTAATCATCAATAATTTTTATACCTATGCCATGAATAAGTCTTGTCCTTAGCATTGCTTGTTATCTTGTGAATGTGCCAATTTTTTTGCCTTTTCATATGACAATTTTTATTGAATTTGGACATTTTGACTAGGAAAGTAGATATTTTTCTGCTTTGAGATAATCATCCTTTAATGTTAGGAATGTGTTAATTTAGTAAAAAGTTTTCGGACTTTGATATTGATTGTTGCCATGACTGTATTCAGTGCATTGAAATCTTCAAATACCCTTAAAATGTTTAAGGTATAGTTGGATTCATTAGAATTTTTTTTCCAGTGTGTAACCTTTCCTTGGATTTCTTATTTTGGACAGTTGCCCAGAAAGTCCTTCTTGCAGCCCTGCCAGCATTATTCCACTGCTTTCTTTAAAAAAAAAAAAAAAATTAAATGTTTATTAGTGATTGATAATTCAGAAAGAGGGACATTCTCTGAATTGATTCAGTTTTAATCTTTGACAAACATAAGATCTCAATTTCTTGGGAATTTAGCCTTCATGATTGCTCTGGGTCCTCCTCCAGCTGTAATTCTGACCTAGCACTTCTTCCTGACTTTTTGCCAAAGCTGAAACATTTTTTCCTACTTCCTGTTTCTTGAGCTGCAACAAGCTTCTCTAGCACTGTAGGTAACAGTTTTGTTTCTCTCTGTATTTAAAAGCTTTATTCCATTAGGAGGTGTGGGGAAAAGTGTGTGTGGGTAGAGTTTTGGCAAAACCTACATTCTTCTAGCCAGCTCCTGTGGAAAGCTTGTTTCCTTTGATCTTTCTGTTTGCATGGGAGGAGTTTGTGAATAAAAAACTTACAACACTGCACAATTTTCTAGTGTGTGATCCCTTGAGGGTTCATTTTCTTACATTGGTCTTCACTTGGCTTTTAACAACTTATCAAAAAAATTTGGCTGAATCTTCTTACCATGTTAGTCAAATTTCTGTGGCTATGACAAAATGCCTGATACAGACACTTAAAAGGAGGAAGGACTTATTTTGACTCACAGTGTTGGAGGTTTCAATTCATAATCAGTTGGCCTGTTTGTAGGCCTTAGGTGAGGTAGGGCATCATGGCCAGGACATGTGGTGAAACAAAGCTGTACATCTCATGGCAGCTATGAAGCTGAGTGTCACTTTAATAACCAAAGTTAGCCCTTTCACCCCAAAATCCATTAAGCTGTGAATCAAAAATGAATTAATTCATTGAGGTCAAAGTTATAATGATCTAGTCATCTTCTCAAGACCCCATTTCTGAACCTGCTGCATTGGGGACCAACTCCTCAACGCATGAGCTTTGTGGGGTCATTGTGGATCTAAACCATAACCACAATTTATGTAGCAGCTGAAAAAAAATGCTCAGATCTTTGTTCTGCTTTTAAGCTCTATCTATTCTCAGATATGCCCTACCAACTCAATTTCTTTATGAATCAAGAAAAACTGTTAATTGACAGCTTTTCCTTGGTCTTTCCTTATTGTAACGATGGGTTTGTACTATTACATTCATTTTCCTTTTCTGAGCTGAAATCAGAAGTATAAACCTATTTCAAAAATAATTAGCTATAATTAAGTTAGCTTAAATTTTGTTAATTTTAGAGCTTTAAGACATGGACTTCTAGAGATCTAGTTCAACTCTGAATTTTTATATACGCTAGAAAGGAAGAATTACTAACTAATGAAACATTAATATTGAATATCTGTTGCTGCATATGTTCTCAAAACTGTCTTATCAATGTCAAGTACATAGCACTTGGGTTCATGAATTTCCATTTAGACTTAGTCACTTAAGGGTCTATGAAATGATCACTAACAAGCAATATTATAGAATGAGTCCTTCTATAGAATATGACATTCTCTGGATATCTTTTGAAAGAGTAATATTTAATTTTTTTAATAGTCAGATGGCATTTTATTATAGTTTTAATGCTACTTAGTTTTCTGTAACTCATAATATTTAACATTTGTAGTAGATATTTAAATAGATATTTTGATACATTTGTTGATACTTTTTGTGTGGCAAACTTTCATTTCAAATTATTGCCAAGAAATATATGACCTCATTGATGATTTCTTTAAAATTTACAGGCACTTTCTGTTGTATTAATGTGAGGTGATTGGTCTGTTGAAATAGATATCAAACACCTGCAAGCTCTGTAATCTATTTTAGGAGAGTTAACATGTTAACATTAATATGTAATTTTTTATTAAAAGATATTCATGAAAAAAGGCATTACAATAGAAATGTATTCTAAATTTATATCACGTTTTTCAGCTTCATCCAGAATATAGAAATGAGAGTTCTCAAGGCATATTGTTCTATGTAAATTGCTTGAGGGTGGGTATATCCATCATTTCTCCTTCAATATCTGAAGCAAGGCTTAGCATGTACTAAAAACTCAATCAGTATTTATAAAATTAATTAATAATGAAAATTGCAGCATTAAGAATACTCATCTTTGTCTTAATTTGAAGAATTTTTTAACTTAAAATTTACAAGTATTTAATCATTTACTTAAAATAGGAAAAGGTAGACATCCGTTTCCTGAGATAATTCTAATGAATGGAATATTAAATTATTAGGTAAATTTTAATACCTAGAATGTTTCTGATACAAAAGTGTAGTTATAAACTTTCAGAATAAAATATTACTTGAATGATAATGTATAGACTTTGCAGATACCTTCATATTTATTATAATTGTTACATAGAACAATTCTATGTAGACTGTCAAATATCATGATTCTTCATTGTACAAATGAAAGAGTTGTACTTCAGAAAGATTAAGTAGTTAACAAGATTAAGTAGTTAACAATATTAACAAGTAGACTTCAAACCCATGGCTTAATACCTCAAAGTCACATTTATTTATTTTCCATTTTACAATAATAGCTTTTTTCTTATGTGATACTTCATAAGGTAAGTTGAAACAAAATTGGAGTTTATGTCCTATTCTGACTCCCAATACTGCACCTCTGTTGTTCTGTGACCTTGGGCAAGTCAGATGATCTAATATTCCATATGTTTTCTTTTTCATCCCTCAAGGTTATAACCCAATTTTTGCTTTACACTCTGTGTAGTGACAGAAATATTTATTAATGATAATATTTTCTTAGCTTTTCTTCTATTGTTTTATCAATTTCATACACAGTTTGTAAGCTTATTGAAGTCAGAAATAATTCATCATTTAAAATATGTAGTATTTTATAGTATATATAAATATATACTATATAAAATAACATTATGTATTTATTCTGTATATAATATATATAATTCATGTTTGTGTATATACATTTAATGTATGTGTGTATCTATATATACTATATTTATGATAGTGCTCTGCTCAATGTAAGGGGTGAATTATGAACTTATTATGTTCATTACATTGTTAGTGTCTTAATCACACAGTTGATGAACTTTGATTAGTGAAAGTCTGAAACTAAGAAGGTCAGCCTGGCACCCACTGTACCTGAAGCAATGTTTAGCTCTGCTCCCAACTCCTTTTAATGACTGTATAGATAAATTTTGGTGGTTTGACTCTGCTTAATAACTGTTTTGTATTTTTCCTGTCTTATGTAATTTAAGCAACTGTATCTTATTGCTTTATTAGAAAACAGCACTGCACAAGTAACATCCACAGGAAGCCTTATATTTCAGAACTTCGAGGAGGCTATGAGTGGAGTTTACACATGTTTTCTTGAGTATAAACCTACTGTGGAAGAAATTGTTAAAAATCTTCAACTAAAATATCTTGAATATGGTAAGAAATGAATTTAATTGTATATCATTTATTTATTTTTTCTTTTTGGTACTGAGAGTTGAACCTAGAGTCAGTCTACCATTAAGGTACATTCCAGGCCTTTTATTTATTTATTTTTAATTTTGAGATAAGGTTTCACTAAGTGACTCAGGGCCTCACTGAGTTGCTGAGGCTTACCTGGAATTTGTGATCCTCTTGCCTCAGCCTCCTGAGCTGGTGGATTATAGGCATGCACCACCAACCTGGATTAATATTCCTTAATGTTTTAAAATACTTAAATATTTTAACAGTATTGTTTTAAAGGGAAATTGCTATTTTGGTCTTTTTTAATTAAAATGAATCTGCCATGCTTATTTTACTTTGTGTAGTTTAATGTGGTTGGGGCACAGAATAGTTAATGGGGCTTAGTTTTTTTTTTTTTTTTTTAAAGGAGAATGTCATGATGTATATACATTTAAGTTTTTTAATGAAAGTAGGGGCTGTATAAATCATGTTTTCTGATGGTGATTTGATTTATTGTGTATCACTCTTAAATTCTAAGTATCATGATTACTAGTACACTGCCATTTCCTAAATCAGTATTAGGTAGCACATTGTATATTCCTTTCCTAAAAGTTTGATTGTTAATGCACAGAATTAAGAAAGAAGATTTTAGCTTAGAAAGACTCAGTTTGTATTTCTGCTTTATAGAACTATAAGATAATAACTGTGCTATTTAAGCAATTAAATTTGTGGTTATGTGTTATAGTAGTGTTATGTTTTGGATATAAAGTATTCCCCAAAAGCTTATATGTGCAACAATACAAGATGGTTTAGAGGAGAAATGATTGGGCTACGAGAGCCTTAATCTAATCAGTGGATTAATCTCCTGATGGGGATTAACTGATTGGTAAATGAAGGAGGGTAGTGTGTGGCTGGAGGAGGTGGGCAGTGGGGGTGTAGCTTTTGGGTATATATTTTGTACCTGAGTAGTGGAGTCTTTTTCCTCTCTCCTTCCTGATCATCATGTGATCTGCTTCTCTCTGCTACACCCTTCCACTATGATATTGTGCCTCACCTTGAGCCCTGAGAAATGGAGCCAGCTTCTGCCTTTCATGGAGATAATCCTCCAACTGGGAGCTAGGGTCAGAGAGAGCCCTGTGTTCTCCTCTATACCAGTTGGCATGGAATCATCATCTCTTCTGCTGTGCTGAGGGGCAGAAAGGGAATAGTTCTTGGCCCAAATACTTGCTTCATATGATTACTGTTCTGACTTTACATTTTCTTGAATAAATGTTTCTTCACTTTTTCTATGCATATCTTAATACTATAGTATGATGTTCTCTTAAGAAAAACTCCTATGTAATTATAAGAGATACACATCACTTTTTTCATGTAGAACCATTTTTAGTGTAACAACAACAGATATCTTGGTCATCATTGTTAATAGTGATAACAGTTAACTTTTTAAGAATTTTAGAAACCATGTCCCTACCATCATGAGCTTGACAGCTTCCTCATATGTGAAGACAGCTGAGTTTTACTTCTTTTGACTTCGTTTAATGGAATTGGTCAGTATTTGGAAGCTTTGTATATAGTGAACCAATAGTGTTTGAATTGCTTGAACATAATGTTACAAAACCCTGCATGGGCAGAAAATACTCATTCAAAGTACTAGAAATTAATGGATGGATACTTCATTAATATGGTTTCAGATTATACCATCCAACAAATTTTTAAGAAATTCCCCACTTGGTGAGTGTGTGTGATGTCAAAAAAGAACCTTCATGGTTACCTGAAAAGATTGCTTTCTTTCCAATTATATACCTGTATAAGAAAATATTTTTATGTTCATATATCAACTTGAATGCAGAAATAAATTTAAGAATATAGTGGAATTATATGAAACCAGGCCTTTAAAAATGGCAAAACATAAAACAATACTATTTTCTCTCTGTTTTTGAAAAGATATTGTCCTAAAATGTTTTTATGTTATCTAGTGGATTTATTTTCACTTTTAATGAGTATATATTTTTAAAGTTTCTATTTTAATTTCTAGTACTGTATATATTGATACATAAAACCCAAATGAAAGTTTTTATGTGATCCTCAGTAATTTTTAAAAAAGTGAAGAGAACATAAGACAAAAAGTTTTGAAGATACCTGCTGTAGATTTTAATCATTGTCATCTATTTTAGATACTGTTTCTTCTAATTATAATATATAATTTCTGTATTGATTTTTATGTCATTTTTATCATTTTCATTTCTTCTAGACTTGTTTCTTTTTTTCTAAACTTTCTGATTTTAATTGGAGGATTTTAGTTTACAAGCTGTTGGGGGAGTCTTTGCACATTAGTTGATTCCTTACAATGATGTAAGGGACACAGCATATAGTTGTGTCATAGGTGAGGTGAAAGATAAACAATTGGATCATCAAGGGTAAAGAGGCATAGGAAATCTTAGTAAAAGATCCCTACACTCTCCTTCACTGAGGGGTTGCATGGAGCCTTCTCCTTTCTTCAGTAGTGAAAGTCTAGTAACATGTGCCATGTTTCTGCCCAGAGATGCAGTAGAATCTCAGTAGCCAGTGTTAATTAGGAACTAATCAGGTGCCTAGGCATTCTGTGCCTACCAACTATAAAAAAATCAAGCCTCTGAGAAGACAGACAGGTGTGTTCAGAGCCTCAACTTGGAAACAGTTTTATGATGGTGGTGGGGGGGATCCATCTGTGTAGGGAAATATTTACTAGCCAAAAGCCAACCCTACAAACAGCCTCTACTTTCTTGTTAACTCATATACATGAAATAATCCTGTATTATTGTGTGTGTCTATGTAGACTTCCACTAGGCATTCAGAAGAAAGTACTTTTGAGATAGTGAGAATGTTTTGACAGTATGTTGTTTTATATTCAGACTCCTGCCTGAGGCAATAGCTTGATATGTTGCAAATTTCTGGAAAGCAAAAGTTGCTCTTAAAATCCACAGGTAGAGAGGCACTTGCTTTGTCTCCATGCGTTATCATGAGACTTGCTGTAGTTTACAGCTCTGACTTCATGTGTTCAATTATTTCATGTGACATTTGTATGCATTATATGCAGTTGATATTATAAATCATGATGTATGTTTATGTATATACATGATAAATGTGTGCATTATTTATTTTATGCTATAGTTGAATCAGTGTGTGACAGATTTATAAGATTTGTATCTAGGCATATTCTTTGTTTTCAGTGTTCTTGTTTACTCTTTGATGAACCTCTTTCTCCTGGTAACATCTTTATTTTTAGTTTATAGGATATTTTTCCTGTTTGTCCCTTTATTACTTCACTGTTTTGTCTCTCCTTCTGGAACTCATTTTGTTTGACATTAGTTATCTTGGATCTCTCTTCCTTATTTTATGTTGCTCTTGTAATTTTGTTTCTTTATTACTGTATGCTGTTTGAGACCATTGTGTGGTTCTCATTCCTGGTCATAGATGAAACCATGGATATTTCTTTAGCAATTAGAAGCTGTCTAGTGTTTATATAAAAAACAGAAGTAACTAAGAAAGTAGATAGAATCCTAGTTTCGATAGTGTAACTTAAACGAGTAAGTAGGAGCTTGGTGCACATGCCTGTAATCCCAGAGGCTCAGGCTGAGGCAGGAGTATTTTGAGTTCAAAACCAGCCTCAGTAATTTAGCAAGTCCCTGAGCAACTCAGTGAGACCCTTTGTCTAAATAAAATATATAAAAAAAAAAAAAACCTGGGGATGTGCCTCAGTGGTTAAGTGTCCCTGATTTCAATCCCTGGTAACAATAACAACAACAAAAGTCAGATAGTGGAAAAATGGCAGCATTCACTTCATTGTAAGTGTAGAATTCTTCTTCAGCAGTGTAAGCCAGGAGCAGGCAGGGACACCCCTCTGGTTGACTGAAGAACATTGGAGCTCTCTATATTTGAGGTGAACTTTCTGATCTTTGGTATTGTTATGGATTACTTGTCATTTTTATATTTCTTGTATCTCTTCAGTGAGACTTGAGGATGGGCTTGAAAAAAAAAATGTTGGCAATTGTATAACTGTAAGATGAAGAAATGTTAAGTCTGAGCATCACATTATAGTGGTTCAGAGCACAAACTCTGGGGCAAGACTCCCTAAGTTATATTCTTAATGTTTTTATTGGTTCTTGTTAGATATACATGACAGTAGAATGTATTTTGACTTTTTATATGTACATTGAGTATTCTTGTGGTTGTACATGATGTAGAGTTTCAATAATGAACATAGAAATGTTATGTCAAGTTCATTCTACTGTATTTCCTATTCTCATCCTTCCTCCTTTTCCTTCATTCCCCTTTGTCTACTCCAATGAATTTCTATCCTCATCCCCCATTGTGAGTTAGTATCTGTATATTAGAACATTTAGCCTTTGTTTTTTTTTTTTTTTTAATTATCTTATTTCCCTGAACATGATATTCTTAAGCTCCATCTATTTGCCGGCAAATGTCATAATTTCATTCTTCCTTAAGGATGAGTTATATTCTTTTGTGTTTATATACCACATTTCTTTATCCATTCATTTGTTGAAGGGCACTTAGGTTGGTTTCATAGTGTAGCTATTGTGAGTTGGACTACTATAAACACTGATGTGGTTGTGTCCTTTGGATATAAAATGAGGAGTAGAATAGCTAGGTCAAATTGTGGTTCCATTCTATGTTTTCTGAGGAATCTCCATACTGCTTTCCAGAGTGGTTAAACCAATATTCAGTCCCATCAGAATGTCTGAGTGTACCTTTCCACCCATATCCTTGCTGACATTTATTGTTACTTGTATTCTTGATAATTGCCATTCTTATTGGAGTAAGATGTAATCAGTGTAGTTTTAATTTGCATTTCTCTAATTGCTAGATATGTTGAACATTTTTTATATATCTGTTGACCATTTGTGTTTCTTATTCTGTGAAGTGGTTGTTTAGATCCTTTGTCTATTTATTGATTGTTTTATTTGGGTTTTTTTCTATAAGGTTTTTTGAATTGTTTATGTATTCTGAAGATTTATGCTCTGTCTGAGGTGCATAACTATTGAAACTATTCTCATCTTTCCTCCTTTCCCTTCATTCAAAGGGAAAGGTTTTGACAAAGATTTTCTCCCATTCTGTAGGCTCTCTCTTCATGTTCTTGATTTTTTTCTTTGCAGTAAAGAAGCTTTTTAGTTTGAATCCATTCCATTTATTGATTCCTGATTTTACTTCTTGCATTGTAGGAGTCTTATTGAGGAAGTTGGTTCCTAAGCCAACATGAGAGAGTTGGTCCTACTTTTTCTTCTAGTAGGCACAGGGTCTCTGGTCTAATGCCTAGGTCCCTGGTCCAATTTGAGTTGAATTTTGTGCAGGGTGAGAGGGGTTCAATTTAATTTTGCTACCTATGGATTTCCAGCTTTACCACCACCATTTATTGAAGAGTTTTTTTTTTCTTCCAATGTATCTTTATGGCACTTTTGTCTTATATGAGATAAAATTGTATTTATGTGGGGTTTTCTCTGTTTTCTTTCTTGTACCATTGACCTTCATGTTTGTTTTCGTGCTAATACCATGCTTTTTTGTAATTACAGTGCTGTAGTATAATTTAAGGTCTGGTATTGTGATGCCTCCTGCTTCACTTTTTTTTTTTTTTGCTGTGGATTACTTTGGCTATTTGGGCCTCTTATTTTTCCAAATGAATTTCATGACTGCTTTTTCTATTTTTGTGAAGAACATCATTGAAATTTTAATAGGAATTGCATTAAATCTGTATAGAACTTTTGATAGTATGACCATTTTGACAATATTAATTCTGCATATTTATAAACATGGGAGATCTTTCCATCTTCAAACATCATCTTCAGTTTCTTCCTTTAGTGCTCTTTAGTATTTGTTGTGGAAGTCTTTCAACTCTTTTGTTAGATTGATTCCAAAATATTTCATTGTTTTTGAGGCTATTGTGTATGGGATAGTTTTCCTAATTTCTCTTTCAGTTGGTTCATCATTGTTGTGAAGGAACATAATTGATTTAATGATGTTAAGTTTATATCCTACTGATTTGCTGGGAGTTTTCTCATGGAATGTTTTTGGTCTTCTGAGTATATGTTATTGGCAACTAGGGATAATTTGAGTTCTTCTTTTTGTATTTGTATCACTTTCTTTCTTTTGTCTAATTGCTTTGGCTAGAGTTTCAAGTAATATATTGAGTAAAAGTGGTGAAAGAGGGCATCTTTGTATTATTCTGGATTTTAGAGAGAATGATTTGCATTTTTCTCTTTTTACAATGATCTTGCCCTTGTTATAATTAATATATATATATATATATATATATATATATATATATATATATATATATATATATATATATATAGCTTTTACAATGTTGAGATATGTTCCTACTATTCCTAATTTTTCTAGTGAATGGATACTGTATTTTGTCAAATACTTTTTTTACTATCTATTGAGATAATCATGTTGTTATTGTTTTTAAGACTGTTAATACATTTATTAATATTTGTATGTTGAATCAACCTTGCATCCCTGGAATGAACCCCACTTGAGCATGGTTCACTATCTTTTAAATATGTTTTTGTATGTGATTTCAAAGTATTTTATTAAGAAGTTTTTCATCTATGTTCATCAGGGATATTGGTCTGAAGTTTTCTTTCACTGAGGTGCCTTTGTCTGTTTTAGATACCAGGGTGATAATAGCTTCATAGAATGAGTTTGGAAGGGTTCCTGCCTTTTGTATGTCATGGAATAATTTGAGGAAGGTTGGTGTTAATTCTTCTGTGAAGGGCTTGTTGAACTCGGCTGAGACTCTGTATGATCCTGGGCTTTCCTTTGTTGCTAGGCTTTTGATGATGTCCTAAATTTCATTGTTGAAATGTTATCTGTTCAAATTTTCTATGTTCTCCTGATTCAATTTACATACATCATATGTTTCTAGAAATAAATTGATGTCTCAAGGTTTTTCATTTTATTAGAGTATAAATTATCAAACTATTGTCTGATTTTCATCTTTATTTTGGTAGTTTTCATGTTTATATTTCCTTTTTCATCAAGAATTTTAATCATTTGTTATATCCCTCTTACTCTTGGTTAACATGGGTAAGTGTTTATCAATATTATTTATTTTTTCAAAGAACTAAGTTTTTGTTTCTTTGGTACTTTTTAGTTGTCATTTGCTGTTGTAGTTGGTTCAGTTTCATTGATTTCAGCTGATTTTATTTATTATCTGTCTTCTATTAATTTTGTTGTGGATTTGTTCTTTGTTCTAGGCCTTTGAGATGTAAAGTTAAATTATTTATCTGGATACTTTCTATTCTTTTAATGAACAAGTTAAATGCAGTGAACATTCCTCTTAGAATTGCCTTAATAGTGTCAATAGATTTTCATATTTTGCTACTATTCTCATTTCCCTCTAAGTGTTTTGTTAATTTCATTCCTGTTTTCTCTGCTCTCCATTGATCAATGAATAGTGTATTAGTCTTCAGATTTTAGAGTTGTTTCCATTTTGTATATTATTGTTGATTTCTAATTTCGTTCCATTATGATATGATAGAATACAAGGTATTTCTTTATTTTTTTGTATTTTGTAAAAGTTGCATTTTGGTCTAAGATATGGTTATTTTAGAAAATTATTTATATATATATATATATATATATATATATATATATATATATATATATATATATATATTGCCAGTAAGAGTATCTTTAGTCATTCTATATATTCTCTCTCTCTATATATATTATATATCATAATGATAATATATGATATATTATAAGATACATATTTTATGTAATATCTATATATGTTATGTGTACATTATTAATTATATTTTTATTTCTATAGCTCCTTTCTTTAGTTTTTGTGTAGTGATGAGAGAGGTGTGTTAAACTTATCAAGTATTCTTGTATCTGGTTTATTTGATTCTTGAACTTGAAAGGATTTGTTTGATGAATGTAGATGTTTCATCATTTGGGGCATAAATATTTACAATTGTTATATCTTGTTGATTTAAAATTCATTTAAGCAGTATGGAATATCCTTCTTTGTCCCTTCTGATTAACTTTGGCTTGAAATCTTTTTCTGATATGAGGATAGAAACCTTTGCTTGTTCTTGAGATCCATGTGAATGATATGCCTTTTTCCCCATCCTTTTACCTTCAGTCTGTGGATGTCTTTGCCTATGAGGTGAGTCTCTTGGAGACAGAATATTGTTGGGTCTTGCTTTTAAATCCAATATGCCAATCTATGTCATTTGATTGATGAGTTTAGGCCATTTACATTCAGTGGTATTAATGAGAAATAATTTTTATTCCCTGTCATTTTTATTTATTTCTGGCTTTTAATTTGAGTTATTGTCTCCTTTGGCTATGCTTTCAGTATAATTCCCTTCTCTGCTGGTTTTCACTTTTACTTTTCATTTCTTTTTGAAATATTTTATTGAGTATGTTTTTTAGTGCACTTTTTCTAGTTGTGAATTCTTAACTTTTACTTATCATGGAAGTTTTTTATTTCATCATCAGTTCTGAAGCTTAATTTTGTTAGTATAGTAGTCTGGCTGGCATCCATTTTCTTTCAGAGCTTGGTATATATTATTCCAAGACATTCTAGTTTTGGGGTCTGAGTTGAGAAATCAGCTGAGATCCAGATTGGTTTCCCTCTAAATGTGACCTGTCATTTTTCTCTAGCAACTTTTAAAGTTCTATTCTTATTCTTTATGTTAGGCATTTTCATAGTAATGTGCCTTTGTGTGGGTCTGTTGGAATTTTGTATATTTGGAGTCCTGTAAGCCTCCTGTATTTGATTTCCATTTCATTCTTAAGGTTATGGATTTTCTGATATTTCATTGAAAAGATTGAACATTGCTTTGGTTTGTATTTCAGCCTTCATTTAGCTTGATAAATCTTGAATTTAGTCTTTTCATATAATCCCATATTTCTTGGATATTCTTTTCATGGTTTCTTAACATCTTTTCTCCATGGCCAACTTTACTTTCAAGATTTTATATTTTGTCTTTGTTGCCTAAAACTCTGTCTTCCAGGTGGTCTGGTCTGCTGGTGATAATTTTCATTGAATTTTTTATTTGGTTTATTGACTCCTTCATTTTGAGGATTTCTGTTTGATTTTCCCCCCAAATCTGTATCTCTTTATTTTAGTGATCTTTCACTTTCTGTATTTTCTCTCTGATTTCATTCCTTACATTGTCCTTACCTCACATGTCAGTTTTTAACTCTGAACATTCTAAACTCCTTCTCTGACATATTTTCCACTGTGTTGTCTATGGATTCTGTTACTGAGGTATTTTGGTTTGTTTGGGGTGATTTTTTACTTTGCTTTTTCATGCTGTGTCAACCCATATAAAAGTATGGATCTGAGGCAGTACAGTTTTGATCCTGTGGACTTACAGTGTCTCAGAAGACTACACAGTTTAGGAGCCAATGAATAATAAAAATAACCAATTTAAACAATATACAGCATTAAACCAAATAGTTACTGCTATGACCTATACATTGTTGATTGGCACAGTAAACAGAAATGATGTGATCATTTATTGCCCACAGTAAAAACAGAAAGTTTGCAAAAAGGTTTACAATTTCAAATGGTGAACAGGAAGAGAATAGAAGCAATGTAGGATATTAGATTATGAGTAGGAAGAGAGAAAATTGAAGTTAAAACTTAAAGGGGACTGAAAGAGAGAACAGTAGAGATTGACTGTTAACAGAAGAGAGAAAGAGAAGGGAAACAGATAAGTGTGAGAGAAAAGTATGTAAAATAAAATAAATAAATATAAAAATAGAAGAATACATAACAAAACTGAAGTATACTATTCAGAATCCTTGTCCTCAAAATACTGACCCATGAAAAATAACTTCTTCCCAAAATATTAGAAATGATAAAAAAGAAACAAATATGTATATATTACCATGAATCATTCAGTTCACAAATAAAGAGATAAAAGGAAAAAGGGGGGGAGATGAAAACTTACAGAATTGTTTCATTGGAATTCAGAAAATTCTCAGTTTCCCTTTTCAGCAGTGTTAGGTGGGGTGGGCTGGAGTGTGATGACTCCTTCACCCTCAAGGTGGGGTTGCTGGAATGTGAGAGAGAAGATCCGATTGGTAGAGCTCCTGGAGGTGGGGTTTAAGCTTGGTCAGTTTCCAGGTTCTTCCTTGAATGTCAATTGGTCCAAAGATTTTAAATCAGCTCAACTCCAGTTCCTAGCAGTTACTTGTTCACACTGGGAGACTCCACCCCAGAAATCTCTCTTGGGTTCCACTTGTGCAGTGTAGGAGTCAGTCCTTAGTTCCCTCTGGATTGGATTCCAAAATTACTGGTCTCTCAGGTTTAATCTCTAAACTCAATCACTCCCACCCCCATCCTTTTGAATTCCTTGATAGGTGAAGCTCTCCCAGCTGGCCTTTTAAACCACCAGCGTCAAGTTGGATGGGTTTCTATGACCTGTATTCTCCTGTGTAAATTTTTTCCACGTTTGATTTTCTCCTCGTCACTTAGCCACTCTCTATGTCATGTGGTATTGGTTTGCCAGTCCTGTAGTTAGGGATTAGCTACCCATGCTGTCAGCTTCTGTACTGCACCTGCAGAATGGCTCCATCCTGTTTTCTGTAGGCAACTTGGAGAGATGTGGCTTCTTTTCTTCACTAGGATATTGTGCAGAGTGCTTTTTTGAGTTAGTGTGTAGTGTCTTTGAACTTTGATATCTCTATACCCAGACACACCAGTGGTCTCCTAAAAATGTGGGTTCCTTTACTTAATTCTCTTATATTTCCACTTTGCTTGTCTGGGAAGCACTCTGAGTGCACCACCAGTGGCAGCAATGGTGCTGGGGATTACTTGCTTTCTTTTATTTTTTTTAATACTGGGGATTGAACTCAAGGGCACTCAACCACTGAGCCACAACCCCAATCCTATTTTGAATTTTATTTTGAGACAGGGTCTTGCTGATTTGCTAATAAGTCGTTGCTGTTGCTGAGGCTGACTTTGAACTCAGGATCCTCCTGATTTAGCCTCCCCAACTGCTGGGATTATAGGCGTGTGTCACTGCACCTGGCATTTCCTTATTTTATTATAGCCAACCACCTGAGTTCCCTTTCTGTTTTGAATGTTCAATCTTAGTTCCTGGTAAAGTCCATTTTTAAAATTTTTTTACCTACCTTTCTAAGAATCTGCTGAGTTGCTTTCTTGGTTTCATGCCACTGAGCAGCCAGGAAAAAAAAAAAAAAAAAAACAAACAAACCTCTCCTGTTCCACCATCTTGAAAATCTTTGCTTTTCTTTCTTTTGATAGCATAGGCATTAGTCATGTGACATAATCTCTGTGTACCTCATTTTCTTCATGAAGAGTATTATAACAATGTCAATTTTAAATGATGTTAAGAGATTTAAATATGTCACTATTTTTAAATTTCCTGTAATGGTATTTGACATTTAATAACTGCTAGGTAAGCATTTGTTAAGTAAAAATGAATGTAGCTACATATATGAATTTACACCAAATTATGATTAGTTGCAGTATGTATTTGAATTATTTAAATAATCAAGATTGTATCTTTCTCTGTTTAATTTTCTACAGCATATTGTGAACCTCATTATTATTATCAGTTCACAGCTCGGTACCATGCAGCTCCCTGCAATAGTATCTATAATATTTCCTTTGAGAAGAAACTTCTTCAGATTTTAAGCAAATTGGTTCTTGACCTTTCATGTGAAATTTCCTTACTTAAATCTGAATGCCATCGTGTTAAAATGCAAAGAGCTGGTTTACAAAATGAATTGTTCTTTACATTTTCAGGTAAGTGTAAAAACTTTCTTAAAAAAATTAAATCACATAACCAATTTTGAATACTTTATGAATTACCAGCAATATTTTTGGAATATAAATTGTATAAATTAAGTATATTTTCTATTCTGTGTTTTGATTTTAGGGCTAATAATTCCCAAATGAAGTCCCAATTTATGTACTCAATGAGAAGTTTGCTCTTTCAAATAACTTAAACCCTCCTTTGATAATTTACTATAGGATGGAATTTAGCATAGGATATATTGTGATATTTAGTTACAATGGTTTAATATGTGAAAACATCTAATTAGGAGGTTGGTTAACATTGTAGACCAGACAACCATTTAGCTTCCTGTACTTTTCTTGATCTAAAGGGAAGCCTAAAGACAAAGAATCAACTTGAGTTGCAAGGATTTTAGATTTATAAATGGTCTGTTTAAGAATGCTCTTTCAGGGATCCTACAGAATGGGAGCAATTTTTTACCACATGTGCATAACATCGAGTGCTAATCTCTAGGAAAGATAAAGAACTCAAAAATCTTACTTCAAAAAAACAAATAACCCAATCAATAAATGGACCAAAGAACTGAACAGAGACTTCTCAGAAGCTGATGGAAAGTTAATCAACAAATGTATGAAAAAATGTTCATCATCTCTAGTAATTAGAGAAATGCAAATCAAAACTACTCTAAAATTTCATCTCCCTCCAGTCATGGCAGCTATTAAAAATACTGTGTGTTGGCGATAAGTGTTGGCAAGTATGTGGGGAAAAGGGCACTCTCATATGTTGCTGGTGGGACTACAAATTGGTGCAGCCATATGGAAAGAAGTATGGAAAACTGGGAATGGAACTACAATTTGACCCAGCTATCCCATTCCTGGTTTATATCCAAAGGACTTAAAAACAGGATACTACAGGGACACAGCCACACCAATTTTATAGCGGCACAGTTCACAACAGATAAATTGTGGAATCAACCTAATTGCCCTTCAGTAAATGAATGGATAAAGAAAACGTGGTATATATACACAATGGATTATTATTCAGTGTTAAGAGAATAAAATCATGGCATTTGCAGGTAAATGGATAGAGTTGGAGAATATAATGCTAAGTGAAGTAAGCCAATCTCTAAAAACCAAATGCCAAATGATTTCTCTTACACAAGAATGCTTATTCATAAAGGGGATGCTGGGGGAGCATGGAAGCAATAGACAAACTTTAGATAGGGAAAAGGGGAGGAAGGGGAAGGGAAAGGGTATGAAGGTAAGAAAGACCGTGGAATGAGATGGACGTCATTACCCTAACTACATCTATGAAGACACAAATGGTGTAACTCTACTTTGTGTACTACCAGAGACATGAAAAATTGTGCTCTATATGTGTAATATGAATTGAATAGCATTCTGCTGTCATATATAACAAATTAGAATAAATAAAATTTTAAAAAAATAGAAAAAAAGGAATGCTGTCTCGGGAGTAGCCATCCGTGTGTGTGTGTGTGTGTGTGTGTGTGTGTGTTTTAATTTTGTGTCTTTTAAAAAAATTTGATGTTTTTCTATAGTGGGGATTGAACCTACATGTATATTACCACTGAACTACATTATTTTTTTTTTTGAGACTTGTTCTTATTAAGTTGTTTCAGGTAGGCCTTGAAATTATGATCCTCCTGCTTTAGCCTCTATGTTACAGGCATGCATCACAGCATTCCACTGAGCTCATTCATGTGTTTTATAGCATGCTTCCCCTCCCATTTCATCTCAAAAGCTATTGCTTGCTATATTCCTTTCTTCTTCCATATTTTCCTTTGATTTCTCTGTAATCAGTGTTTGATGATACTTACCTATTTCCCTAACTTTTTCTTCTCTTTCTTTTCTCTCCCATTCATATTTTGATCATTTAGTATTGAATTTTGAAAGACAATTGTATGACATTTAGATTTAAAGGCAAAGGACATAAGCAGTTCAACCTAATTTCCAGTCTTGATCTTCCTTGCCAAGTTTTTCTAAAAAAAAAACAAAAAAACCCAAAAACCCTGAAATTTGTCTCCAATCCCTAAAACAAATGACCAGAGGCAGACTGTTTGTTTAGTTTTTAGTTTTTCAAAAATCCAAAGACTTTGTAACTTTTGTAACTTCTCAGTGTTTCTATGACAGCTTGATGTTGATTGCAATTACATAGTTTACTATCTGCTACTCTATTTTTGCCACACACACAAAAAAAGCCATTGGAATTTTGCTAGGGATTCTATTAAAATCTGTATATGGGTTTGGGTATTATTGCCAGCTTAACAGTATTGTATGTTAGTTTACAAACATAGAATATCTATCTATTAATTTAAGAACTTTGCTTCATTTCAGAGTGTTTTATAGTTATCAGTATAGAAAACTTAGTGACAAATTTAGTTCTTATTGATATAATTATACAAAATAATGGATTCATTGTGGCATATTTTATATGTACATAACATAATTTGGTCAGTTTCATTTCTCAGTACCTTTCCTTTCTATCCTCTCCTCCCTCTCTCCAATCTTCAACCTCTGGTGTACTGTCTTCCTTCTCTTTTCAGGACCATCCTCTTTGTGCATTTTTCCTTCTAACTCCCACATATAAGAGAAAAATATATGGCCCTTGATATTTCTTAGTCTGTTTTATTTCATTTAACATGATGTTCTATGCTTCCATCCATTTACTTGCAAGTCCTATAATTTTGCTCTTTATGCCTTCATAAAATTCCATTGTGTATATATATCACATTTTGCCTATCCATTAGTTGATGGACACCAGCTGGTTCCATAACTTGGTCATTGTAAATTGTGCTACTATACCATGCATACACATGTATAACCACAGTATGATGCCTTTAGTTCTTCTGGAAAACACTGAGATCATATGTTGGTTCTATTCCTACTCTTTTGAGAAACTCCATACTTAACTTTTTTAATGGTTTCACTAATTCACAACCCTACAACAGTGTATAAGTGTTCCCCCCATCTTCACCAGCATTTATTATTATTATTTGTATTCTTGATGATTGCTGTTTTAATTGAGTAAGATGTAAGTTCAGTGTTGTTTTGATTTGTACTTTCTTGATTGCTAACACTTTTTTCACATATTTTTGGTCATTTCTATTTTTTCTTTTGAGAAATGTCTGTTTAGATCCTTTGCCCATTTATTAAATTGGTTGTTTTTTTTTCAGTGCTAAGTTTTTTCTGTATATTTTAGAGATTAATCCTGTGTCTTAAGAGTAACTGACAAAGATTTTCTTATATTTGCTCTCTCTTTATAGTCTTGATTCTTTTGCTCTATAGAAGTTTTTCAATCTAATATCATTCCACTTATTAATTGTTGGTGTTACTTTCTGAACTTTAGGGTCATATTGAGGAAGTTACTGCCTGCTCCTACATGTTAGACCCTGTGTTTTCTTCTAGAAGATGCAAAATTTCTCTTCATTACTAGGTCTTTCATTTTCTTTAAGTTAGCGATTATGAAGGGTGCGAAATTGGGCCCTAGGTTCACTAAGTTTGCATTTTACATATGGATATCCAGTTTTCTTCAGTGCCATTTGTTTAAAAGGCTGTCCTTTCTCCATTGAATGCTTTTGGCACATGTGTTAAGAATCAGATGACTGTATGTATGTGGGTTTGTTCCTTTGTCTTCTGTACTATTCCATTGATCTTCATGTCTATTTCACTACCACTGCTATGCTATGTGGACTTATCTCTGTTTTGTATTCTGCTCTGCTGGTCTGCATGTTTGATTTTGTGTGGTATTGTGCTGTTTTAGTTACTATGGCTCTGTAGTATAATTTTCAATCAGGTATTGTAATGCCTCTAACATTACTCTTTTTAATTAGAATCGCTTTGACTATTCCGGATTTTTTACCTTTCATAAAATTGTAGGAATATGTTGTGAAGAATGTCATTGACATTTTGATAGGGATCATGTTTTTATTGTTAAGATTGTTCACCTCCTTGGTTAGATTTAGTCTTATTTTTTTTATTCTATTGTGAATCAATTTGGTTCATTCATTATTCAGCAGATTCCTTATTGACATATAGAAAAGCTATTATTTTTTTGATTTTTGTTTTCTGCTATTTTGCTGAATTTATTTATCAACTTTGAAAGTCTTGTGGTGGGGTTTTTGAATCTTTTAAGTGTAGGATTATATCATTTAGAAACACTTATAATTTGACTTCTTCTTGTAAAACTTGTATCCTTTTATTTCCTTCTCTTGACTAACTGCTCTGGCTAAAATTTCAAGTACTATATTTTGTAGGAGAGGTCAGAATGGAGATTTTAGTCTTGCTCCTAATTTTAGAGAAGATGATTTCAATTTTTCCCTATTCAATATGATGCTGGCTTTGGGATTTTCATATATAGCATTGATGAGGTTCATTCTGTCCATTGAATGATGAGATTCATTGATGAATTTATTCTGTCCCTAGTTTCTTCAGTGTTTTTATCATAAATGGGTACTGAATTTTGTAAAAGGCTTTTTTTTCTGCATCTTTTGAGGTAGTCATATGATTTTCCCTTAATTCTGCATTTGTGATGAATAATATTTTTTGGTTTGCATATGTCCAGTCAACCTTGTATCCTTGGGGTAAAAGCAACTTGATCCTAATGTAAAATCTTCTTAATGCATTTGAATACAAATTGCTAATGTTTTTAAGGATTTTTGTATCAATGTTTATCAGGCACATTGGTCTGTAGTTTTCTTTTCTTGATGTCTTCTTATCTGGTTTTGGTATCAGGATAAGACTGGCTTCATAAAATGAATACAGGTGTTTACAGGTGTTCTTTCCACCTTCAACTTCATGGAATAAATTGACGATCATTGATTATAGTTCTTCTTTAAAGGTCTGGTAAAATGCATCTGGGGAAAGATTTGGTCCTGGGATTTTCATTGTTGGAGAGGTTTACTTTGTTGCTGTTGTTTTGTATTTTTTTAAATTATAGCCTCAATCTCATTGCTTATTATCAATTTGTTTAGATATTATCTTCTTTTTTGTTTCAATTTTGTTTGGGTCATACATGTCTAGAAATCTGTCTATTTCTTCTAGATTTTCCAATTTATTGGAATATAAGTTTTTAAACTAGTCACTAATTAATCTCTTGATTTCAGAAATGTCTTTGGCAATATCTTCTTCTTTATCTCTATTTTTATTAATTTGAGTCTTTACTTTGGTTAATTTGTTAAAGGTTTATCAATATTGTTTATCCTTCAAAAGAACCAACTCCTCTTTCATTGATCTTTTGTATTGTTCTTTTATTGTATATTTAATAATTTCAGTTGTGATCTTCCCTTCTACTATTTTGGAATTGTTTTATTCTTATTTTTCTAGGACCTTGAGATACATACTAGGTTGTTTATGTGGGATTTTTATGATGTATGCACATAAGCATGCATAGCTATAAACTTTCCTCTTTGAAACCACTTCATAGTGTCCCAGAGATTCTGGTGTGTTGTATTTGCTATTCTCCTTTATTTCTAGGAATTTTCAAATTTATCCCCTGATTTCATCTCTGATCTGTTCATCATTCAAAAGTGTATTGTTCACTGTGCGGTGGCACAGGGTTGAAATCCCAGCTGTTTGGGAGGCTTAAGACAGGAGGATCACGAGTTCAAAGCTAGCCTAAGCAATGGTGAGCAACTCAGTGAGACCCTGTCTCTAAATAAAATACAAAATGGGGCTAGGGATATTGGCTCAGTGGTCAAGTACCCCTGAATTCAATCCCCGGTAACAACAAAAAAAAAAAGGTGTATTGTTCAATCTCCATGTATTTATGTAATTTCTATTGTTTGTTTTTCTTGCTAATGATTTCTAATTTCATTTTCTTGTCATCTGTTAAGTGCAAGAAGTTAAATTTATTTTTTAAAAATCTTGTAAGACTTGCTTCATGATATAAGATGTTGTCTATTTTAAAGAAGGTTCTATGAGAGTCTGAGAAGAGACTGAATTCAGCTGTTGTTACATGAAATATTCTATAGATGTCTTTTAGTTCCATTTCATATGTATTATTTTTTAGGTTTGTCAAAAGAATTTTTTATTAGTTTTATATTTGGACAGTCTGTCTCTTCATGAAAGAAGTATATTGAAATCATCTAGTATTATTGTATTGGCATCAGAATCTTTATGTTGAATAGTGTGTATTTTATGTAATTAAATAATTTGGGGCACAAATATTTACTATCATTTTGTTTTCCTTTTGGATTCTTCCCAGTATGAAGTGACCTTCTTTGTCTCTTCTTAATTTTGTCTTGAAGTCTGCCTTATCCTAAATGAGAATAGTTATTCCTTCTTGCTTTAGACCTTCATTTGCATGGAATATCATTTTCCATTCTTTCCCTTCAGCTTATGAATGTCTTTTCCTGTAAGTACGCAACATATTATTAGGTCTTGTTTTTTAATTCAGTCTGCTAGTTTATGTTTTTTTTTTTTTAATTTAAATGTGGAGACCATTTATATTGTGTTATTACAGGTATTTATTTCCTCCCATTTTTTATTCATTTCTAATGTTTAATTCAGTCCTAATACTCATTTTCTCAGCTACTTTTCTAATGAAATTCATCTATTCACAAGCTCGGGGATTTTTTTTCTTTCTTCTTCTTCTCTTCTTCTTCAAAACCAAACAAAACTTTTATGTGTAGTATTTCTTTAAGTATTTTTGTAGTGCTGCCTTAGTACTCCTGAATTCTTTTAGTTGTTGTTTTTCTTGGAAGATTTTTATTTCTTCACTGATTCTGAAGGATAGCTTTGCTTTTATTTATTTTCCTTAATGGAAGCTTTGATTATTGAATTTTTATCTTCTCTAATGTGTATTCACTTTGTTATAAATTTCTCTGTAAGCACTCTATGCCACAAATTTTAATAAGTTGTGTTTTCACATTTATGTAGTTTGAAATATATAATTTTTCTTGACAAATCATAAGTTATATATTAATGTTTTAAATGTCAAGGTTCTTGGGATTTTCCAGGTATTTTCTGTTATGGATTTGTAGTTTGATGCTTTTGTGGACTGAATGCATACATTGTATTGTTTATATTTTTTAAAAAATGTTAATATCTTTAATATGACCCCAAATGTGGTCCTATTAGTGAAGGTTTAATGTGAGCTTGAAAATAATGTTCATTTACTGTTGTTGTATGAAATATTTTCTGAATGTCAGTTTAGTACAATTGAAGGGTGGTATTTCTCAGGTCAACTGTATTCTTTTTCACTTTTTTGCTTTTTAGATTTTTTAGTTACTAATAGAGAGGTGTTGATATCTCCACATATAATAGTTGTTTCTTGTATTTTCCTTACAGTTTTAATAATATTTTGCCTCAGGTAGCTGTGTTCTCCATTGTTAGGTACATACACATTAGAGATTCTGGTGTCTTTGTGGATAATTGATTTATTCCTGACAATTATGTTTGCTTTCATCTACTTTCTCTGAAATTATGATACTCCAGCTTTTTTATTTTGATTCATATAAGCATGGCAAGTGAAAGGAATTCATAAAGATTTTAAAATGGATTGAGCAGTCAGAAAAAAGAATCAATCAACTTGAAGATAGTCATTAAAAGTATTTAGTCAGTGAAGAACATAAAAAAATGAAGTTAGGAGACCTGTAGGATAACACCAAATGTATCACATACACATAAAATCGGAGTTAAAATAAGAGAAAAGAAAAAGAAAACAGAATGAATATTTAAATAACAAACAGTTAAAATTTCCCAAATTTGAAAAAGGTATAAATTTACATGTATAAGATGATCAGAGAAATCCACATAAATCCCAGGGGAAATGCAAGGAATTCCACATTGTGTCATATTATAATCAAACTGTCAAGTGTGAAAGAGAAAGACAGAATCTTGAAAGCTGCAAGAAAGAAGTAATTTGTCACATATAATGAGTCATGGAGGGTAGTATATATTGTTCATACTGAACCTTTTCTTTATATTTTAAAAAGGTTCAGTATGAACAATATATACTACCCTCCATGGTTTTTAATGAGAAGTCTGATGTTGATCTTATTATAAGACTCATTATATGTGAGCAAAGAGATGGAGAAAAATATGCCATGCTTATATGAATCAAAATAAAAAAAGCTGGAGTATCATAATTTCAGAGAAAGTAGATGAAAGCAAACATAATTGTTTTTCAAATTTGGGAAATTTTAACTGTTTGTTATTTAAATATTCATTCTGTTTTCTTTTTCTTTTCTCTTATTTTAACTCCGATTTTATGTGTATGTGATACATTTGGTGTTATCCTACAGGTCTCCTAACTTCATTTTTTTATGTTCTTCACTGACTAAATACTTTTAATGACTATCTTCAAGTTGATTGATTCTTTTTTCTGACTGCTCAATCCATTTTAAAATCTTTATGAATTCCTTTCATTTGTTGTAATTTTGTGTTCTAGAATTTTTATTAGATTTCTTTGTATTATTTAACTTTTTTTATATTCTTTATTTGTCAAGACAGGATTTTCCTGATTTTTTTTTGTTTTAGTTTTTTTGTCCATAATTTTCTCCAGCTCCTTGAACATATGGGAGATAGTTGATTCAAAGATTTTAGCTAGTAAATACACATTAAAGTTTTTTAGACACTCTGTGGGCTCTAATGTATGGGAGATATTACTAAGGAGATGGATGGTTGAGATCTTCCATAGTAAATTGTTGATTTTTAGAAAGAATTGTATAGAAAACAAACAATATCATGTATACATTTTTGGAGCACTCTATAATAACTAATGAGAGATATGGGTAGGAGTATAGGGAAAATCAAGTTGTTATGATTGCTAATGGCTAAAATATTAGTAGCTTTGTTGGTCTGAAATATTTATGATTTTAATCATATTCACACAGATGTTAAAGAATGGGGGAAATTCACATTATTCAGCCTATTCTTTTATAGAATGTGAAAATCTTGAGAGTAAATAATATGTCTGTTTATCTGTTTATTAGTGATAGATCTAGGACTCAAAATAAGTTTTCTTTCTATATATTTTGATGAATAGTTGAGAGAAACTAAAGGTTTTAGAGCTTTAATGAGGCAGTGAGATTGATGCTATGATTCAGAAAGATTATTAATAGAAATCCTTTGTTTCCTATTTCTACTTTCAGTTTTAAGTCTTGGTAGTATAGTAGGAATTTTTTTCAGTATTGAATTTGTTTACTTATATATTCCAAATACCTAGAACAATACTATCTGGCGCATAGTTGGCTCCTGGTAGTTATTTGATAAATAATGAGACACATGTGTATGAATATGTTTTTCATTTCAGTTATGATGGCCACTACCATAATCCAGTCTCATTCTCTTTCCAGTATTATTAGCAGAGTTCATCTTGCATTTATCACTTTATCGGAAAACATTAAGAATTGATTTGAGCTAGTGACACACATTATAATATATGGTCAGAGTTAAATATACGATTGAATGAATGCACACACACTTATGCATACATATGCTATACAAGTTGAAATAAATCTATCATTAAACTTTTATAAAATAAAAATAACCAAGCATTATCAAGAAATTTAATTAAGTTTATTATAGAAGAGAGGTTTTCTTGATTTACATAAAACAAATATTTGGCTTAGGTTCATTCTGAAGAGTTACGTAATATTAGAAAAAATTGCTTAAATTTTTAATGGAAGAGGAATATTAGACAAATGATCTTCAAAATCCAATTTAAATATTGTGATGCAGTACATTAGAACCTTGATAAAATATAATATATTTTCTCACTTTCATCTCTAGATACTGAAAAAGGACCCAAGCCATGTACAGATCATAATTGTGAATCTTCTAAAAGACTATCTAAGGTATGTTATGTGACGCTGGAAAAGAAAAAAAAAAGTTGAATGAACATGCTCAGTGTTTAAGTAAGCATCTTAGCCATTTATAAAATTATCTGACCCCCACAGTTAGGAATTTCAACAATAAAAATAAAATTTCATTCAGTAATAAAAGTAATATAATTGATATTTTATAGAATATTTTCAAATTTAATATTTTGTAACTGATTATATAAAAAGAATGCTTTTCCATTTATTTGGCCTTATTTGCCATTGCTAGTCAATACATAATTATTATTTATAATGTCACATCTACTAAGGAGACTCGGTAAGGAGGATCACAAGTTTGAGGTCAGTTGGGGCAACTAAGTGAGACTCTTGTCTCAAAATAAAATTTTAAAGGCTGGGAATGTAGCTCAGTGCTTGCCCAGCATGTGGTAGGCCCTCCTGGGTTCAGTCCTCAGTACTGGGGAAAAAAATGGACAAATCATTGTTGCAATTGTCCCAAATTGTTTCAATTTCCAGTAGATATTTGCATACTAACCTTATATCATGCCACTTTCTAAATTCACTTGTTAGTTCCAGTGTTTTATAGATTAATTAGGATTTTTTTGGTAATACATCATGTAATCTACAATGGACACATTTTTACTACATTCTAATTTTTATGCTTTTTATTTCTTTGTCTGATCTTGTTTGAATGCTAGAATCTACAGAATAACCGTGAATAGATGTGGTGAGCATGGACATCTTTTTTTCTTGTTTCTAGTCCTAGGGGAAAAGCATTTAATCTTTCCCCATCGAGTGTGATGTTCACTCTAGTTTTCATAAGTGCCTTTTATCAGAATGAGGAAATTCTTTTCTATTCCCATTTACTGGTGTATATTATAAACGGATATTAAATTTTATCAATAATTTTATGATTTTATTGAAAAATGCCCTCCACATCTGCATTATATTTATCAGTATTTTATTCTAGTTTTGTCCTAATATTCCATTATGGTTTTAATTTGCATTTCTCTAATGGTTTATTATGTTAATCCTCTTTTCATGTTTATTTGCCACCTACAAAATCTTAGGTAAAATGTCTGTTAAATATTTTTGCTCATCTTTTCATTGTATTGTTTTTTAAAATTGATGATTTAGAGGGTTCTTCGTATCTTCTTGGTAATGGTCCTCTTTGAAATTTTTTATTTGTAATTTTTTTTTACATTGTAAGCTGTGTAATCCTCATATTTACATGAATTCTTACCAAGAAGTTTTTAATTTTTATGAGATCAGTTTTTATTATTGTTTGCATATATTGAACCAACCTTGTATCCCTGAAATGAAACCTACTTGATCATGGTGTATTATCTTATTCATAGGTTTTTAAAATGCAGTTTTCTAATATCTTGTTGAGGATTTTTGCATGTATGTTTATCAGGGGCATTGGTGTTTGGTTTCCTAGATGTGTCCTAGATGTGTCTTTGTCTGATTTGGGTAGCAGGGTTATACTAGCTTCTTAGAATTAATTTCAGGGGAAATTTCAATTTTATGGAATAATTTGAGGGAGACTGGTGTGTTAGTTCTTCTTTAATGTCTGATAGAACTCAGCTAAGAATCCATCTGGTCCTGGGCTTTCTGTTGTTGGTAGGCTTTTAATTGCTGTTTCAATTTCATTTCTGGATATTGGTTTGTTTAGGTTTTCTGAATCTTTTTGGTTCAATTGGGTTAGATCATTTGTGTCCAGAAATTTGTCATTGTTTTTAAAAATAAACAAAATTAGAGATAAGAAATGAGTTGTTACCACAGACACTTCTGAAATACAGAAAATCAGGAGAAACCATTTTGAAAATTTATATTCCTATAAACTATTTCCTTTCTAGTTGTATACTAAGTCTTAATAACAGGTAGTTACTCATTCCACTGTATATGTGTTTTGTCAACACTGTTGTAGTTAGCTATTTCAGGGTCAATACTTCTCTATAATACATTTTGAAAATGGTTGTATTTCCCTGAAAGATATTTTCTGGGATTTCAGTAGGAATTACATTAAACCTATTTTGGCTTATTGCATATGCATATTGATTTTTTTCATCCTACAAACATGATATGACTCTTATGTCTTCTAATACATCTTGTATTAGCATTTTGCATTTTGCATTTTCAGAATACAAATCATGAACATGTTTTAGGAAGTTTGTAGTATGTATTTCCATTTGTGTGATACTGTCTTTGGGTTTGTCATGTGTTGCCTTTATAATGCTGAAATAAGTTCCTTCTATCCCTAGTTTCTCCAGTGTTTTTTTTTTTAACATGAATGGTTGCTGTATTTTATCAAAGGCCTTTCCTGCATCTATTGAGATGATCATATGATTCTTGTTCTTATTTCTGTTTAAGTGATTAATTACATTGTAGATTTGGGTCTTTTCTCTCTTTCTTTGGTTAGTTTGGCTAAGGATTTATCAATATTACTTGTATTTTGGAAGAACCAACTCTTTGTTGTGTTGATCTCGTGTTGTTTAAATTCTCAATTTCATTAGTTTTAACTCCGATTTTTATTATTTCCTGGTCTTCCATTGATTTTGGAATTTGTTTGTTCTTCCTTTGTAAGACTTTGAGGTGCAAGATGTTTAATTTTTGGAATCTTATTTTCTTTTAGTGTAGGCACTCAATGCAATCAGTTTTCCTCTTAGTATTTCTTTCACACAGTCCCAGGAATTTTGATATGCTGTATCTCTGTCTTCATTTGTTTCTAAGAATTTCTTGATTTCTTCCCTTATTTTTTCTTTGATTCATTCTTCATTTAAAATATTGTTTAATCCCCATGAATTTGTGTGATTTCTGTTATTTTTCTTGGTGTTGTAGTTTCTTTCCAATGTGATACATGGAATTGCCACAGTCCGGCTGCAGCAAACTAGCTGGGGGATGACGAATAACTTGTGTACTTGATACAGCAGGAGTGGGAGCCGTTTATTGCAGGACAGGAGCAGTATTTATACATTCCACACAGCTTATCTAATTAGCATAAACTAGATACATCAGTCAACCAATAAGGAATCTCCACACTTAATGGCTCGCTTTTGTTACTTCTCAAACCACTCCCTCTGGCATTTTGCCAGGCACCATCCAGACTTGTTTACCAACTCTAACATTCCCCTGGCTAAATGCCAGGTGTTATTTTGACTTGTTTACAGACTCTAACATGGAATTATATAAGTTTTCTTTTTTGTATTTGCTAAGACTTAACATTGTAACCTAGAATATGGTTTGTTTTAAAGATGCTTCAATAAGCTGCTGAGAACAGAATAAATTCAGCTGTTTTGGGGTGGAATATTTTATAGATATCTCTTTGGTTCATTTGATTTATAGTATTACTTAAGTTGGATTCATTTTTATTGATTTTTATGTCTTGGTGATCTGCCTGTTGGTGATGTTTGTTGTAATTTCCCACTATTATTGTATTGTGGTCTATCTAGGATTTAATGTCAAGAAGTATTTTTTAATGTAATTAGGTGCATTGACATTTGTTGTATATACCTTGTCATTATTTCTTCTCTTTGTATTCCCTTTACCAGAATAAAATGGCCCTCTTTGTCTTAGCTTTTATGACATCTTATTATGATTAATTTTTGCTTAGATTCAGCTTTTTCAGATAGGAGAATGGATATTCTGGCTTGTTTTGAGATTCTGTTAGTGTGGCTTTTCCCCACCCCCATCCTTATATATTCAGCCTGTGAGTGTCCCTACCTATGAGATCTTGCAAAGAGCATATGATTGGATCTATTCTTTTTAAATCAACTATGGGTTTTTAAAGAAATATATATTTTTGGTTATTCTTTTTAGATACACATGACAGTAGAATGTATTTTGATATATTATACATTCATAGAATATAATTTATTCTAATTAGGATCTCATTCTTATAGTTGTACATGATGTGGAGTTTCCCTGATCATGTATTTATATATGAACATAGGAAAATTATGTCTGATTCATTCTATTGTCTTTTGTATTCCCATCTCCTTCCCTTCCTTTCATTTCCCTTTATCTAATCCAATGAAATTTGTTTTTCCTTCCTCCCCACCCTCTTATTGCATAAGTGTCTACCTATCAGAGAGAACATTCAGCCTTTGTTTTTTTTAGATTTGGCTTATTTCACTTAGCAGGATAGTCTCAAGGTCCATCCATTTACCATCAAATGCCATAATTTCATTCTTCTTTAAGGCTGAGTAATATTCCAATGCTGATCCATTATATTAATCTCCGTCTTTTGGTCGATAGGGGGATTGTGGTTGAACTCAGAGGCACTCGACAACTGAGCCATATCCCTAGCCCTATTTTGTACGTTTTAAGTTTAGAAACAGGGTCTCACTTAATTGCTCAGCATCTCACTTTTGCTGAGTCTGGCTTTGAACTTGCAATCCTCCTGCCTCAGCCTCCTAAGCCACTAGGATTACAGGTGTGCATCACTGTACCTGCCTAATCTCTGTCTTTTAACTGGGAAATTGATACCATTCATATTCAGTATTATTATGGATGGTGTTTGAGAATTACAGGCTAGCTGCTGTAATTTCACTGTTCAAGCATGAAAATGAGTGACATTAGCACTGTGTGGGCAAGGAACCTGGGAGATTTACTCCAGAAATCCCCAGCAACAAATTTTGTATTTAAAAAGTTCAATTTTATCAGCTTGTGAATGGGCCACTTTCTTCTTTGCATAAGTTTATGCACTGCTGGTCTCAGTCTTTGTTTGCTTATCTGTTGTTCACTTGATTTGTAAATATTTTGATACCAGGTTTTGAGACAATTGCTGTGTAAAATAGGAAGAAACAATTGTAATGGTGCTCTGTGTGAAAAGAACTTGCCGAGTGCCTTCACCAAAGCTGCAGAGCCTGTAGTTGAATTATTCTCACTGGTGAATAACAACAATTTTGCCCTGCAAAGATGTTATGGTAGTTGTCTATGATTATAGTTAAGTGATTCTGCAAACATATCATTGAATTCTAGAATGAATTATGACTCTACTTGGGTTTAATGAAATTTCTGATATTGCTGAAATTTGCATATGTACATGTTTTTCTTTTTCAAAGCAAGATCTGCTGGTGAGAGGAAATGATTGTCTGGATTTATTATGGTTTATAAATTAATTAGTGGTATATTTAATTCTGTACATAAATTTATAGCAAGTACATACTTGTCAGATCAAAATACAAAAACAGACTTTCAAGTCTTGATGATTCCTTGTAGACACTGGGTCTTTTGAGGCCATTACTCTTGCCTACTACTGCTTAATCACATTAGTAGCTCTGTTCCCCTCTCACCCTCCTCACTGTTGAGGTTATAGTATTTCACTCCTTCCTGATAAGGTCTGGCCTGTGGCACTAACACTTATCCAATTCCTTCATCTTACAGAAGGAGAAACTGAGGATTAGAAGGCATTTTTGAATAGTGTTTGTTAACTATTATGACTTGGTATGGAATTTTTAAGTACCTTATTTTAAATCATTCATTTTAGAGGAAGTCAGATCCTTATGACAAAGGAGATAAGACAGATAACATTCAAATGAGGAACTACTTAATAGTTTCTGAATTTTGCTAGGTAGCAGTCTACACCATGCATTAGACCTTTTATTACCTCTGGGACATAACCAGATCTGAATACCTTAAAGTCTTATAACCTAAGCAATCCAGAACATTAATTTATTAAAGACCTGAAAAATTCTTAGGGGGAAAAAAGATTTTCTTCCATGTTAGTTCCAAGTAAAGCTTTTGTATTTAGTTCTGTGAGCCATAGACCAGTCAGTGTTTGTGTATGCTGTAAAGAAGGGTTGAGGTTAATTTTTCTCCTGTGAATTTCGGATTCCTTTAGTACCATTAGTTGAAAAATTGTTCTTTTCTCATTGACTTAACCTTCACAACTTTGTCACAATAAACTGAGCATATGTAATATTTCTGGACTGTCTTCTGTTTCTTGACCAATATATAATCTTTGCTCTAGTACTAAACTTTGGATTACTATAGTATTAAACCAAGTTAATCTTTAGCTTGAGGTCCTCCTAGAGGTGCTGGCACAGGAGCTTCATCACTGGTTGCTATGGATTTCTCACCACCCAGTTCTTGTACATCAACCCAGGGGCCTGAGACCGCATGCTCAGAGGGTGCTGGGGTGCTGTATTGCGTCTGCTGGCTCCTTCTGTTGGGTGCAGGAGCACAGGATGCTGGGCTCAGGGCCATCTCTCTGACTGCTATAGAATGCTATGCACTTGTTTTCCTCTATAGTGTTTTCTTTAAAGGAACATAGAGCCTGGTGGCTATTTGCTAAGCTTGGAACTTGTGATTGTGACCTCTCTGTAGGTGGCCTGTGGTACAGAAGCATCACCTCCTGCCCTGCAGCCAAGGAAGGTTGTTAAGGTACTATTACTATGACTCTCTTGGTCAGCTGTTCTTTCACTACTTCCTTAATGGACTGTGGAGGGATTGGACGTTCCTGCTTATGACTCCTCTGCCATCTTCAGGCTCCACTTGCTGGCTTCCTTTCTTTCATTTTTCATTATTATTATTTTTGTACTGGGGATTGAACCCTGGGGTGCTTAACCACTGAGCCTTTCATTTTATTTTTTTTATTTAGAGACAAGGTCTCAATAAATCATACTTATTGCTCCATGTGGACTGATTTTTACCATTCTATTACATATCATTTACTGTGGTTTTCTGTTCTTTGTGTTAACTATTTTTGTTTGTATGGATCTAAAATAAAATTTTCCCTTATTTTTCTGTGCTTTACAGGTTTTTTTTTTTCTTCTTTTTTACTCTTTAAATGGTTTGGCTTTGTTTTAACAAATATACTTGACAGTAGTACTGTTAGTTTATTTTATCCTCCTAAAAAATGCAAGGAATTTAAATGCCTTTTTAAACTCGTGATCTGATTTCTTCTTTAATTGTTATTTTCCAGTATTTTAGTTTTATTTTATTGATTTTTTCTATTTGATATCAAAGTTATTTCAGTAGGTCATTGACTTCTTACATTAAACCACAATTTTATGTGTTTATTTGCTTTTCTTTCCTTCTTGCATTCAGGTCCTTTGTTTTCTAGTCAATATCTTTTAGAATTTATCATGCTTCCTATTTCTGCAGAAAAATTGCTCTCCTCAGTTCAAGAAGAATTTCAGCCAGAGTCCTTTTTAAATTGCCTTTTCACCATTTGCCTTTCTGGAATTTCTAATCATTTTATTTTGAATTGTCTATTGATTTCTCCATCTCTCTTATATTTTTCTATGTTTTTTTTCCTAGTTATGTTTTGCATTCTGAAAAAAATTTTCACATACTTCTTGCATTTTATTATTTTAGCTCATTTGGACCTACTTTTGTTTAGTCTGTCCATTGAATTTTTTGAAGAATTTTCTTCAGGTAAATTTATTATTTTAGAATTTTTATTTTTTATTCATTATTAAGATCATTTTGATGCATTATAATTGTATATATAGTGCCATTTGTTGTTACATATTCATTATTCATGTATATAACATAATTTGTTCAGTTTTATTTCCTAGTACTTCCCTTTTCTTTTCACTTTGCCCTGTGATGAAAGTAAAAGGGAGATCATTAGAGCTGGAATTACAAGTGTGTACCACTGTACCCAGTTAGTCCATTGAATTTTTAATTTCATTCCATTCACTATTTGTAGTTCAGACAGGTTTTTTTGTTGTTGTTGTTGTTCATATATATATTTTTTTCTCTTTTATGGTATAATTTTGCTTTTTCATGTTTTTATTCCATTTTTATGTCTATATTTAAAACATGCTTTACATCATTTTTTAAAAAAACTTATATTTCATTATCTTTTATTAATCTGGCTGTTTGTTGTCTCTGATTATTTCTTCATTTTATCAGGTTCTTCATAATTCATTTGGATGAAGTCATGAGTATTAGACTTTTATTGCTAGATAGCTGGTTTGGTCTAGGCATGTGTATATTTCTGTACAGTTTCATCAAGTGTCCATGTTCCTATTTCCCTAGTGCTCCAGGGTTGTTCTCAAGCAAAGGCAATTTTTATGTAAATTTTGTGGCCTAGAATTTCTGTTAGAAAAACTTCAAATCTACTTGAAAGCAGACAATTATGTAGGAATTTACAGAGGTGTTTTTGGTTCCCTTATCCCTCTATTTTTCACCTTTCCCCCACCTCCTCCTTCACCATCCTACACCCCAGCTGACACCGAGAAGCTTTCCTTTCCCCTCCCCCCAATTTTGTAACTGAAAAAATTTCCATGTCCACTGTTTTACTTAGAGTCTTACTCTCTTTTTACAGGCTTAAGGCTTTTCTCCGTTTTTCTTTAGGCTGATAAAATTGTAACACCTTGGAATACTGAGATTGACATCAAATGAATTAGGGACACAGCTACTAATTAGGTTTGTAGTTTTCTTCTCATTTATAGCTCTTAAGTCTTTTTCTTCCTCTTTATCTTGCTTTCTACTTCTTTTTCCCTACCTCCCTCCCTTTCTTTTTCCCTTCCTTCCTTCTTATCTTCTATCCTCTTTCTATTTCTTTGTAGAAATATGTCTACACAAGATTGTTCTGTTGTGTTCAAATAGGTCATTTTTAGCACAAAGATTTCTCAAAATACATGGTATACCACCTAGTTAGAAATGGAAGTACCCTCCTGTATTTTAAAATATTTTTCTCCATGTTCACTCCTTATCTATTTTGATGAGCAATATATTACTAAAAATGTTAATACATCAGCTTAGATATCTAATCATTACAAAATATAAATAATAAATTTTCTTTAATTTTTATTCTTAAGTGCCTTTTATTTAAATGCAAGTTTCAGTTCATGTGCAACAACCACCACTTCAGTGGCATCCATTGGTAAAGATGGGATTCTGTTTTTTGCTTCAGGATTTTGTAGTCCCCACATTACAATGTGGAAGTTTTCTTTCCTCAAATCCTGTAGTACTTATTATACTTGATAGGAGTGGATTTTAACTTTCATAAAATTAAAGTTGTTTTATAGCCCTTTATTTTCTTCATCAAATCTTTGGTTCGGCTTTTAAACTTACCTCTGTCTCATAGATCTCAGCCTGATCCACTCATAATTGAGCACATTATCCCTGTTCTGATGTTTCTAACATGAAAGAGACAATTTTGAGTTTTTATAATTGTTTTCTGCAGTTCTCCATTGAGACATTTTATATATGGACATATTACCTCTCATTCATTTTCTGAGAATCAAGGTCATTTATTTTATTTTATGAAAATTTACATGTCTTTTTTATTCTTACAAGACACCTTTAAGCTTCCTCTTCTTTTTACTTTTTAGTATTAATTCTAATCACACTTGGAGATATATAATCATTTTTCCCCAGGAATTCCCAAATACAGGAATTACGCAAAGGTGTCTAAAGGACTCCTATATAGGTTTAATATTTGTAAATCTTGTGTATATTAGTTCTCACTCAGTGGAATTATAACTCAAGTTAGGCTCTGATCTTGTATAATGTATAATTTGTTCCCTACCCAGAACTAGGTAGTTGTCTTCTAAGTTGGTTTGACAAAACTAGAGTAAATACTGAAACCTTTCTAGTTAATTTTATTTACTGTCTATACTTGGCATGGCCAGTGGAAGATTATGGTATTTAATATTAGTTGTTCAACTTCTCCATACAAAAGCACATGTTTTAACTACTGCTCACTTTTGAAATAGCAGCAGTTGCTTTTTCAGTCCTGTGATCATTGACCAGTTGTTGTAGAACATACTCTTTTTATATATGTTTCTATAAAGTTTCTTGAGGGTAGCAAGAGGAATAGAGTGGACTAGTAAATCTCTTGTTTATTTAGTCATATTCATTATCACTTAAACAAGATTACTAGTTTATTGAGATTGTTTTTATAATTATGTTCTTAAATCATCCAGATTGGTTTAGTAAGTTTACTTTTGCATTTGGAATCCTTATCTAACTCATAGACTTCTTCAGCTGTACTGCTTGCTACCTTAACCCTATGTCCTAATAATTTCAGGTCCTAATTATTAACCCTACTCAATATAAAAATGTTAAGTTAGTGATTTACAAAATTTATGACCTTCTTTTCATTTATATTGGGAGATCTAGCCTCCTCTTCCTTTAAGAGGGAAAATAAGGAACAATACTCTTATATTTTTATCTACCAGATTTTCTCAATTCTAAGATCATTGCTTTATTTTGCTTTTGGTACTGGGACTTGAATCTAGGAGTGCTTTATCACTGAACTACATCCCTAGACCTTCTTATTTTAAAATTTTTTGGTAGGTCCTTTTTAAGTTTCTGAGGGTCTTGCTAAGTTGCAGAGGCTGGCCTTGAACTTGTGATCTTTCTGCCTCAGCCTCCTGAGTTGCTGTTATACTGGAATTTCAGACTTTCACTACCACACCTAGCTGTTCATTGATGTTTCTTTTTTCTTTAATTTTTTTTTCTTTTTCTTTTTTGTATAGGATTTTAGGAAGCTGAATGATTTATGAATGTGTCTCTATGAAACTTACAAATTGTATTTTCACATTTAAATATAATTAGTTAAATAAGCATTCACATCTATTCTTAAGTATGTATTTAAAGAAAATTTGTGTTTGATCAAGTAAAAATCAATGGATTTCCCCCATATTATCAGAATAACAAAAATAACATTTAAACAGTGAAAAGCTATGAAGTAATAGAAAAGACTTGTATATTTACAATCAGTTTAGTATGTTGAAAATCTATTTGTTATTATAGAAGTTTTCATGGAGGTATGTACTTTACAAAATATTTGAAGAACTCAGAAAAGTTGAAGTGTGCCACTAGTGGTTATAGATGAACCTGTTCTCTGTGCTTCTGACTGGACTGTGGGTGAAAGTTAGTGTGGCAGAATGGAGGAGAACTAACTATAGAGGGTTTGAATCATAACCATGCTTCATGTTTTTTTGTACAGATCTTATCACTCATAGAAAAGTATAATCTTGTTTTTGATTTATGAGTTAAGCTAGAATATATTACAAACATAAAGGTAATTATAGAACAGAATGATCTCCTAAGTATTTTATAAACTTATTTTTTAGATGCAGACCTAAAGATTGTAATAGGTGTTGTATTTTCTCTTGTTTTTAAACCTAATTTTCTTTTTGAAAAGAGTGAAGGGGGTGCCAGAGAATATGCTTCTTAATGATTCTTAAAATATATTCCTTTATGTTTAATTTCATAGAATACATTCAATTTCAAGCCACTATCTTTATTTTTCTCTGATGTTTTCTATGTGCTACTAAAAATTCAAAGAGAACAAAATGTTTGATTATATATTCAAATGGTCTCTTTGTGTTATTTAAGAAAGTACCTTTGGAAATATTGGAGGCATATAGGTGACATCTTTTTAGTTTTACATGTGTTATTATTGTATTCATATCCTATGAGTGCAAGATAAAATAAACACCCTAGGCTGTTTTATCCTGCCTCTGTCTTCTGTGTTCTAAAATTACATTTATTTTTGACTAATATTTTTTCATATTTTATTTTTATTTTAGGCTAAAAATATCATAGAGGGATTTTTCAATCAACAAGTAGAAGTTCTAGGCAGACGTTCAGATCCATTGCCTGAAATATACTACATTGAAGGTACTCTCCAAATGGTTTGGATCAATCGCTGCTTTCCAGGGTATGGAATGAATACCCTGAAGCATCCAAAATGTCCTGAATGCTGTGGTATGTAATGAACTATGATTTCATGTTGTATATTGATAAAAATTCACTTATTTCATTATGCCTAAGTGAATGTCTATCAGTTTTTTTAATTGTCAGCTGTATATTTTTTTTAAATTATTCAAGGTAGTATGTTTGAGGAGGCTGTGTGAATCTAAGATGTAAAGGAAAAAAGCGGCTTAATTTTGACCTTGGTATTACTATGACAGCAAAGGTTCAATGGCTTTAGGCAGTTATCTGGGAAGAAACAAAGATAATAGTTATAAGTTACTTTAGAGTTATTTACCCTAGATATAACCAAATAATATATCTTAGAAACTGTTATAACCAAATAATATATCTTAGAAACTGTTATCAGTGAGTTTAATTTTGTGTAGTCTAGAGTAGGTAGGGAATTTTGTGGGTTTTTTTTTTCCTTTTAGAAATAAGTATTTGAATTATTTTATTATAATTTTTTTTCTGACTTTTGATACTAGCACTAAAGGTTCTTAGTCACTCTCTGACATTCATCTGTCTTCATCTTTATTATAGAGGAATTCTACAAAAGTGGTTGCCTTTGTATTAAAAGAATTTGCATTTTTGTTATCAAGAATTGATTGGGTCAGTTAATTTCTAGTCTTAAAATCTTCCTATTATTAATATTGCTAAGTCAGTACCTTTTTTTTTCATCTTTTTAAATTTGTTCTCCTGTTTATCCAAGTTAGATTAAAAATCTTTTCATATAATGGAGCACCAAGTGTTCTTTTTACTTTTGTTTGGTTAGATTTTGCTTTATTACTTTTTTCTTCTATTGTTTTTGTTTAAATATATGGAATTTGACAAAATGTATTAAAATTGTTTTAGAAAATACAATACAAATTTAATAAATAAATTACTTCCAGATGGAAACTTTGTAACTATTTTGACAACAGTGGTATTGTGTATTAGTGTAGCACAGATAAGGATAAAGAAAAGGCTAGAAATAACAAGGAATGAAAGTGGAACATTGTAGTTTAGCTCTCTATTTATATGCATTTCTATTTGTTTTCAGTAAAGACTTTAATGCTAAATTAAAATTATTAAAATATTTATATCTCATGAGGAATTTTGATTTTTTAAAATTTTATTTTATTTCTACATTATTTTGTTGGCACATTACAGCTTTACATAATGGTGTGACTTGTTGTTATATATTGATACATACACACAGTATAATAATATAGTTTGGCCAGTATCACTCCTGAGCACTTCCTCACTTCCTCTTCTCCTCCCTTACCCCCTTTCCTCTATTATACTATCATGTATAACTAAAATTTAAAAATCTATACAATATTAAGAAATTATTAAAACATATGGAAAAAAGATAATCCCAGAGAATGGTGAAAAAAAAATCATAATGGATTTGACTTCCCCAAAATTAGTACCCATCACATATTAAGAATATTTTTAAAAACACAAAACCAAAATAAAGGACAAACGATTTGAATAAGTACTTTACAAAAGACTAATTCCAAATGACCAAAGGATATCTGAAAATAAGAATTTATGTTTAACTTTATTTTAAGCAGGTACAATGGAAGAGGGCAAATAAGGGTGAAAAATGGATCATGCTAAGAGTTCAAATGGGGAAAAAACTCTCTGGAGAGTAACTAGGTTGAGGTTAGTGCTTCATTAATTAGATTGTCAAGAAAAGCTTCTCTCAAAAATTAAAGGAGCAGGAGATTATGCTGTATTTCCATTTTGTGTCCTATATGTGTGTGGTGTGTGTTTGTGTGTGTGTGTGTGTATCTGTGTGTATGTGTTTATACATTTTCATTTAAACTTACCTCAATTAAAATACTATATTTATAGAGGTCTTATATTTTACTTAGCTTTATATTTAGGTACCCGATATTCTCAAACTTTCTATTTTTAAATCATTTTTAAATTAAGAAAAATTGCAAAAGTTGTAAAGAGAATTCCTATATACCCTTCATTACACGTATTTTGATTTTAACACCTTAATAACATTATTATTATTATTATTATTATTATTATTATTACTATTAGGGTATTAACATTAATATAGTACAACTGATTAGACTATAGAAATTATTCATATTTTGCCAGTATTCCTAATAATGTCCTTTGAGGACCAAGATTCAATATAAGATATGATATTTACATTGCTTGCATCTCTATAATCAATTGGAGTTTCTGCTTTTCATGACCTTGACACAAGGAGACTTATTTTGTAAGATGTATCCCAATTTGAATCTAGTTTTCTCATGATTAGGTTCAAATTTATGCATTTTGGGCAATAATACTTCATAAATGATGATATGTCCCTTTCCAAATGTCATTTCAAGAGATATGTGTTATTTAAACATCTTATTACTTATGATGTTCACTTTGATGAGTTAAGGTCATATCTTCCAATTTTTTTTTTCATTTTTATCCCTTTTTTAAAATTAATTTCTCATTGGGAAACTCTTTGAGATATAAAAACATATGCATATTCATCACACTTTGTCCACTAATTTTAGCATCCAGTGACATTTCCTTCTTATGATAATTGTTTATGTTTTATTTGCCCTAATGGTAATTATTCGTTCATTTTCCATCACTGTCACAAAATACCTGAGATAATCAACTGATAAAGAGGAAAGGTTTATTTTGGCTCACAGTTTTGGAGGTGTCACTCCATAGTTGGTTGGCTTTAGTGATGTGTAGTACATTGTGTCAAGAGCTCAGGGCAAAAGAGGCCTATTCACTTCATAGATATTACAAAGCCTGAGAGACAGGAAGGGGCCAGTATCCCAATGTATCCCAAAAGGGCATACTTCAAATGACCTAAATATATCCCACTAGCCCTACTTCTCAAAAGTTCCACCATCTACCAGCAGCACCACAGACTGGGGACCAGTCTTTGAGCACATGAACCTTTGAGAAGTACTGCTGATCCAAGTATAGCAACCATTTTTTATGTTCATCATTACATGTTTATTGAATGTAATTCTCTAAGGGACAGCTATCTTCTCTCTAGTTTATTTTTATTTATCAATATAAGCTTATGAATGTATTCTTTTGTTGTAATCCATTGCTATAATTATTTATTATATTATTCAAATTATCCAAGTTTTGCCACTGCACATTCCCTGAAGTGAGATTGTATATTTACTCAGTGTGCTTTTATTTCTTGATCACTTTCTTATTTTATGACACTGTATGATGTTCCAGGTCTGTATTCTAATTATCCTGCCCAAACCCTTTCCTCAGATGTATCTCAAGGAGTGCTGCTCCTTTTTTACTCTTGGGAAGGAAAACATTTAATATACATTTTTAGTATGTTTTCTAAATTAGAGCTTTGCAGTTATACATAGAGGTTGAGGTCATACCAATGAAATATACCATTTTAATTAAGTGTAAAATTCAGAGGTATAAAGTACATTCATAAAATTGTGCACCCATCATCACCATCGATTTAAGAATGTTCTCACATCCCAGAAACAAACTCTGATTGAGTTAAGTAGTAACTAGATTCACTGTTTTCTCACCTACTGCTAATAGTTATTCTACTTTCTGTCTCTTTCAATTTTTTACTCTAGGTAACTGATAAATGGAATCTTGTAGTCCTATGAATCTGGCTTGTTTCAGTTAAAATACTTTCAGGGTTCATCCATGTGGTAGAATGCATTTGAAATGAATTCCTTTTAAGATTGAACATGTATATGCCACAGTTTGTTTATCCATTCATCTGTTGATGATGGATATTTGAGTCATATCCATCTTTTGGCTCTTGTGAATAATGCTGCGGATGAAGTATAGTATACAGTTTTCTGTCCCAGTACCTACTTGTACACATCTTTGCCTTGATATCTAAAAGCAAAGTTACTGGATCCAATGGTAGTTTTAGGAGAAGCCAGATTCTTCACAGTGGCTGCACCATTTTATATTATCATGAGTAATGCACAACAGTTCCATTTTTTTCTATCTCCTTACCAACACTTTGTTATTGTTTGTTTTTAAAATTATCCTAATGAATGGGATGTGTTATCCATTGTGATATTTATTTATATTTCCATAATGATTGATAAATACTGAGCAATCTTATATGTTCTTATTTTACATTTCTATATATCTTTTGGAGAAATTTCTATTGAAATCTTTTTTTCTGGTTTTAAATTAAGTGTCTTTACTTTTATTTTGAGTTACATGAGTTTGACATAATGCCCTATCAAATATATCTTTTGCAAATATTTTCTCTCATACTTTGTTTTTTCAACTCTCTTGATTATACCTTAAACACTGAAATTCACTAAGTTGTAAATATTGTTGAATTCCAATGTATTTTTTCTTTTATTTCCTATTCTTTTGGTGTCAGACCCAAGAAGTTAATGTCAAATCTAATGTCATGAAACTTTGTTCTTATGCCAAAAGTTTTAAAGCTTGAGTCTTAAAACTCTAGGTATGTTATTCATTTTGAGTTAATTTGTATGTCTGATATAGGTAAGGGTACAACATAACTAATTTGCATATGTATATCCAATTTATTGCAGCACCGTTTGTTGAAAAGGTTACATTTTACCCATAGCCTCTTTGTTAAAAATCAGTTGAAATTATGTGAATGGTTTGATTTGAGCTCTCTATTCTGTTACAGTGGTTTATATGTCCCCATCTTTACACTGTTTCAATCAATGTAGCATTGTAGTAAATTTTGAAACCAAGATGTGGGAGTCCTCTAACTTGTTCTTTGTTAAGATTATTCTGGCTATTTAGAGTCTCATGAGATTCCAAATGAATTTTTTAATTGATTTTTTTAAATGCACGACAGCAAATGCATTACAATTCTTATTACACATATACAGCTCAATTTTTCATATCTTTGTATATAGAGTATGTTCATGCCAATTCCTGTCTTTTACCTGTACTTATTTTTGCATTATAATTCTTATTGCACATATATATCACAATTGTTCATATTTCTGTTTGTATATAAACTAAGTTCACACCCAGTTCGTGTATTCATACATGTTCTTTGGATAATGATGTCCATCACCTTTCACCATCCTTGCTAATTCCCTGCCCCCTCCCTTTCCCTTCCACCCCTCTTCCCTATCTAGAATTCATCTATTCCTCCATTCCTCTCCCTCCCTACCCCACTATGAGTCAGTCATCTTATATCAGAGAAGACATTCAGCATTTGTTTTTTGGTGATTGGCTAACTTCACTTAGCCTTATCTTCTCCAATGCCATCCATTTACCTGCAAATGCCATGATTTTATTCTCTTTTATTGTGGAGTAAAATTGTATATATGTCACATTTTTTATCCATTCTTCCACTGAAGGGCATCTAGGATGGTTCCACAGTTTAGCTATTGTGAATTGCACTGCTATAAACATTGATGTGGCAGTGTCCCTGTAGTATGCTGTTTTTAAGTTCTTTGGGTATAGTCCGAGGAGAGGATTAGCTGGGTCAAATGATGGTTCCATTCCCAGTTTTCCAAGGAATCTTCATACTGCTTTCCATATTGGCTGCACCAACTTGCAGTCCCACCAGCAATGCATGAGTGTACCTTTTCCCCCACATCCTTGCCAACACTTACTGTTGTTTTGTCTTCATAATAGCTGCCATTCTGACCGGAGTGAGATGATATCTTAGAGTAGTTTTGATTTGCATTTCTCTAATTGCTAGAGATGATGAACATTTTTTCATATATTTGTTGATTGATTGTATATCCTCTTCTGAGAAGTGTCTGTTCAGGTCCTTGGCCCATTTATTGATTGAGTTATTTGTTTTTTTTGGTGTTTAGATTTTTGAGTTTTTATATACCCTAGAGATTAGTGCTCTATTTGATGTGTGAGGGGTAAAAATTTGCTCCCAAAATGTAGGCTCTCTATTCATTTCATAGATTTTTTTTTTTGGCTGAGAAGAAAATTTTTAGTTTGAGTCCATCCCATTTATTAATTTTTGGTTTTAATTCTTGTGCTGTAGGAGTGTTATTAAGGAACTTGGGACCTAATCCCACGTGATGACGATTAGGGCTTACTTTTTCTTCTATGCATAGTCTCTGGTTTAATTCCTAGGTCCTTGGTTCATATTGAGTTAAATTTTGTGCATAGTGAGAGATAGGATTTAATTTCATTTTGTTGCATATAAATTTCCAGTTTTGCCAGCACCATTTCTTGAAGATGCTATCTTTTCTCCAGTGCATGTTTTTGGCACCTTTGTCTATATATAAGATAATTGTAATTTTGTGGGTTAGTCTATGTGTCCTCTATTCTGTACTATTGGTCTACCAGTCTGTTTTGGTGCCAATACCATGCTGTTTTTGTTACTATTGCTAAGTAGTATAGTTTAAGGTCTGGTATAGCGATGCCACCTACTTCACTCTTCCTGCTAAGGATTGCTTTAGCTATTTTGGGTCTCTTATTTTTCCAGATGAATTTCTTGATTGCTTTTACTATTTCTATGGGGAATGCCATTGGGAATTTGATCAGAATTGCATTAAGTCTGTATAGTGCTTTTGGCAGTGTGGTTATTTTGATAATATTTATTCTGCCTATCCAAGAGCAAGGTAGATCTTTCCATCTTCTAAGGTCGTCTTTGATTTCTCTCTTTAGGGTTCTGTAGTTTTCATTGTATAGATCTTTTACCTCTTTAATTAAGTTGATTCCCAAGTGTCTTTTTTTGAAGTTATTGTGAATGGGGTAGTTTCCCTCATTTCCTTTTCAGAGGATTTGTCATTGATATACAGAAATGCCTTTGATTTATGGGTGTTGGTTTTATATCTTGCTGAATTCATTTACTAGTTCTGGAAGTTTTATGGTAGAGTTTTTTTGGGTCTTCTAGGTATAGAATCATATAGTCAGCAAATAGTGCTAACTTAAGTTCTTCTTTTCCTATACATAGCCCTTTGATTTCTTCTGGCTGTCTAATTGCTGTGGCCAGTGTTACAAGAACTATGTTGAATAGAAGTGATGAAAGAGGGTATCCCTGTCTTGTTCCAGTTTTTAGAGAGAATGCCTTCAATTTTTCTCCATTTAGAATGATGTTGGCCTGAGGCTTATTGTAGATAGCCTTTACGATTTTGAGATATGTTCCTGTTATCCCTAGTTTTTCTAGTGTTTTGAACATAAAGGGGTGCTGTATTTTGTCAAATGCTTTTTCTGCATCTCTTGAGATGATCTTATGATTCTTTAAGTCTATTGATGTGATAAATTACACTTTTTGATTTCCATATGTTGAACCAACCTTGCATCCCTGGGATAAATCCCACTTGATCATGGTGCAAAATCTTTTTGATATGTTTTTGTATTCACTTTGCCAGAATTTTATTGAGAATTTTTGCATCTATGTTCATGGAGATATTGATCTGAAGTTTTCTTTCTTTGATGTGTCTGCCTGGTTTTGGAATCAGGGTGATATTGGCCTCATAGAATGAGTTTGGAAATACTCCCTCTTTCTCTATTTCCTGAAATAAATTGTAGAGTATTGGTATTAGTTCTTCTTTAAAGGTCTTGTAAAACTTGGCTATATATCCGTCTGGTCCTGGGCTTTTCTTGGTTGGTAAGCTTCTGATGGCATCTTCTATTTCCTCACTTGATATTGGTCTGTTTAAATTGTGTATATCTTCATGACTCAATCTGGGCAAATCCTATGACTAAAGAAATTTGTCGATGCCTTCAATGTCTTCTCTTTTATTGGAGTATAAGATTTCAAAATAATTTCTAATTTTCCTCTGTATTTCTGTAGTGTTTGTTGTGATATTACCTTTTTCATCATATTTGCTGATAATTTGGGTCCTCTTTCTCCTTCTCTTTATTAGCCTGGCTAAGGGTAGGTCTACTTTGTTTATTTTTTCAAAGAACCAACTTTTGTTTTGTCAGTTTTTTTTCAATTATTTCTTTTGTTTCGATTTCATTGATTTCATTTCTGATTTTAATTATTTCTTGCCTTTTACTACTTTTGCTGCTGATTTGTTCTTCTTTTTCTAGGGCTTTGAGATGTAGTGTGAGGTCATTTGTTTGTTGACCTTTTTTTTTCTTTTAAGGAATGAACTCTGTGCAATGAATTTTCCTCTTAGTACTGCTTTCATAGTGTCCCAGAGATTTCGATATGTGTGTCTATGTTCTCATTTACCTCTAAGAATTTTTTACTCTCCTCCTTGATGTCTTCTGCAACCCATTGTTCATTGAGTAGCATATTGTTTACTCTCCAGGTGATGGAGGAATTTTTATTTTTTATTTTGTCGATGATTTCCAATTTCATTCCATTATGATCTGATAAAATACATAGTAGTATCTATACTTTTTTGTATTTGCTAAGAGTTGTTTTATGGCATAATATATGGTCTATTGTGAGAAGGATCCATGTGCTGCTGAGAAGAAAGTGTATCTGCTTGATGCAGGTTGAAATATTCTGTATATCTCAGTTAAGTCTAAGTTTATTGATTATATTATTGAGGTGTATAGGTTCTTTATTCAACTTTTGTTTGGAAGATCTATCCAATGGTGAGAGAAGTGTGTTACAGTCACCCAAGTGTATTGTGTTGTGGTCAATTTGACTCTTGAACTTGAGAAGAGTATGTTTGATAAACATAGCTGCACCATTGTTTGGGTCATATATATTTAGGATTATATGTCTTGTTGGTGTATGGTTCCCTTGAGCTGTATGTAATGTCCATTTTTATCCCTTTTGATTAATTTTGGCTTGAAGTCTACTTTATTTGATATGAGGATGGAAACCCCTGCTTGTTTCCACAGTCCATGTGAGTGGTATGATTTTTCCCAACTTTTCACCTTAATTCTGTGTATATCTTTTCCTATGAGATGAGTCTCCTGGAGGCAGCATATTGTTGGGTCTTTTTTTAATCCAATCTGATAGACTATCTTTTGATTGGTGAGTTTAAGCCATTAACATTTAGGGTTATTATTGAGACATGGTTTGTAATTCCAGCCATATTTGTTTATTTTTTTATTTAACTTGACTTGGTTTTCCTCTTTGATTAGTTTTTCCTTTCGTGTAGTACCTCCCTCTGCTGATTTTCATTGTTGTTTTTTTTTTTTTTTATTTCCTCTTCATAGGATATTTTGCAAAGGATGTTTTATAGTGCCAGTTTTCTAAGTATAAATTCTTTTAACTTTTGTATATCATGGAAAGTTTTTATTTCATCTTCAAATCTAAAGCTTAATTTTGCTGTGTATAAGCTTCTTGGTTGGCACCCATTCTCTTTCAGAACTTGATATATGTTGTTCCAGGATCTTCTAGCTTTCAGAAAACTCTGCCGTTGTCCGATTGGTTTTCCCCTACATGTAATCTGATTCCTTTCTCTTGTGGCTTTTAAAATTCTCTCCTTATTCTGTATGTTGGGTATTTTCATTATAATGTTTCTTGGTGTGGATCTGTTGTGATTTTGTACATTCGGCATCCTGTATGCTTCTTGAATTTGGATTTCCAATTCATTCTTGATGTTTGGAAAGTTTTCTGATATTATTTCTTTGAATAGATTGTTCATTCCTTTGGTATGGACCTCTATGCCTTCCTCTATTCCAATAACTCTTAAATTTGGTCTTTTTTGCTCATAGTTTCTTACCATTTTCGCTGTGTGATCTATGTTCTTTTCAAGATGATATATTTTATCTTTATTGTCTGATGCCGTATCTTCCAAGTGATGTTTTCATTTGAGCGTTTAATTTGCTTTTTTATTTCTTTCCATTTCAAGGATTTCTGTTTTGTTTTGTTTTGTTAGAACCTCTATCTCCCTGTTGAGGTGATCTTTTGCTTCTTGGATTTGTTTATGTAGCTCATTGTCAAAGTGATCTTTCACTGCTTGTATTTGTTCTCTTATGTCTTCTTTGAGTTCACAGAACATTTTAACCATGTAAATTCTGAAATCTTTCCCTGTAATTTTTTCTCCTGTAGCTGCCAGTGATTCTAATGATGTGTTATATTGATTTGTTTGTGGTACTTTCTTCCTTCTCTTTCCATGTTGCTCGTGTGTCTTCCTTCCAGCTCTGTGGGTCTGGTATGTTATTGTTTTTACCCTATAGATTTGTAGTACTCTTGTAGGGTTCCAAAATCCCTCCTTTGTGGGGAAGGACAATGTTAATAGATCCCAACATCAACAATACATCACCTATGAACAATTTGTTGTTATGAAGTCATTTACAGTTTAGTCTCAATGTCTGGGAATGTTGGATTCATTATTGTTTATTTAAAATATAAACAGTAGTTTCATAAAAAGGTTTACAGTTTTTGGCAGTGGACAGTGAACTGGGGGTCAGGCATAGGACAATATGTGGAGAGGGGAAGATGTGAGGGTATATAGTTAATATATCTTAGGAAATGTGAAAGAGAAATCTAATGAAGAGAGTTAGTAGCAAGGGAATAGACACGAAGTAATTTAGGGTAGACAAGTACATGGGCAGACAGTAGAGTACATAAAAAACACACGCATATGTATTTAGAAAAATACAGGATGTGAAAATAGTAAAATATGGGGGGGTGAATGAAGAAGAAAGAAAAAAGGGAAAAAAAGAAAGAAAAAGAGAAAAAGGGGGGGCTTATGCAACCCCTCTATAGTATATTATTCAGGTGACTCAGTCCTCAAAGTCCTATTTCATGCCAAGTTCTTGGTTTTACATATGTTGGGGATGTGAGGGCCAGAGGATAGAAGGGTAGAAGAGAAAGAAGAAGAAGAAAACAAAAACCCGAAAGAAGAAACCAGGGTTGTTGCTAGTTTTAGAGATCCGTTTCTTTCCTGCTTCTCTTCTCATCCAGTAGGTGGGGTTGTCTGTTTTAAGCTGCTGTCTCTGCCCTCAGGATAGTATAGGTAACCAGGGTGAGAATACTGGACCTGCTCAGATGGAGATCTAATCTGAGAGTCACGCCCCCAAATATGGCAAGAAAGATTTTCCAAGATGGAGTCGGTCTGCTTCCAGCGCCAGGGTGTCTGATGAGGTTGGAGGAGCTGGGCAATGGCCTTGTTCTTTGGATAGATAGCAGCCAACTGTCCTGTGTGGGAACAGATCACAGTGTGGAGTTCTGCAGAGGTGCTGATAGGTGTTTCTGCTAAGCCACTTGAGAGCCATGTGTGAGCTAGAACTTTGCTGGCTTTGGGTCCAGAGTCCAGAGTCCTACCTGAATGCAGAGGCTCTGATTTCTGCATGGGGGTGGGGGTCACAGTGTTATTGATTTCTGTGAAAATCCACTAGATAGGGGTCCTTTCACACTCTCTGAGATGTTGTATTCTTACTAGGAGAGACCTGGGTCACATATCAAAATAGGATGCTTCTTCTTTTGGCCCCACATCTTGCAGTCCTTTATATGAATTTTTGAAAGGACTTTGCTGTTTCTGCAAAATCCTGATGGCATTCTTATAGGGACTGAATTAAATCTATAGATCAATTTGGATAACATTTCTTTTTTGAAAATATTATTTTAATCCATAAACACAGGATTCCTTTTTAGTTATCTGTATTTTCTGCAGTATGTTGTAGCATTCAATGTATAGGTCTTTTGCTTCTTTGGTAAAAATTTATTCTTAAGCATTTCATTGTTTTTAATGCTATTGTAAATAGAATGTTTTTGTTTATTTTTTATTGATTCTTTTTAGTTATACATAACATAAGTATTCATTTTGACACAATTATAAAAGCATGGAATATAGTATTCTCTAATTCAATTTCCAGTACTTTCCCTTTCCCTCTACTCCTCTTTTCCCCCATTCCCTTCCCTCTACTCTTTTGACCTTCCTGCTATTTACTTACAGATTTTTTTTAAAAGTTTGTGTCTTGTGGATATACATAATGGTGAGATTCACTGTGGTATATTCATATATGTACATAGGAAAGTTAGGTCAGATTCATTCCATTGTTCTTTCCTTTTCCCTCTCCCTCAATCCCCCCAGTACAGTTATCTTAAGTTTATTTCTATGGAATCTCACCCTTTTATTTTTCCCCTTATTTTGGATGAGCTCCTGCATATCACAGGAAATATTGAAATTTCATCTCACTCCAAGCGAAATGGCAGTTGTCAAGAATATATATAATAATAAGTATTGGCAAGGATGTGGGGAAGAAGGTACACTCTCATATGTTTGGCGGGACTATATATTAGTGCAACCACTCTAGAAAGCAGTATGGAGATTCCTCACAAAATTAGGAATAGATCTAGCATATGACCCAGCTATCCCTCTCTTATATATCCAAAAGTTCTAAAATCAGGATATACTATAGGGATGCATCCATATTAATCATTGTAATGCTCAATTCATATTAACCAAACTATGAAACTAACATAGGTGTCTTCAACAATGAATAAAGAAAATGTGGTATATATACACAATGGAGTACTACTCAGCCATAAAGAACTATGAAAGTATGACATTTGCCAGTAAATTGATGGAAGTGAAAACTATCATGTTAAGTGTGATTGTTTTCTTAATTTCTCATTGGATGTGTATTTTTAATGTATAGAAATGTCACTATTTATATTTGTTGATTTTGTATTCTACAGCTTTGCTAACCTTATATCCTAAAGGATTTTTGAAATTGTTTTAGAATCTTGAAGATTTTCTACATATACAATCATGTCATTTATTAACAGATAATTGTACTTATGTCCCTTCAGTTCGATGCCATTTATTTTTTTCTCATCAGATTGCTCTAACTAGAACTTCCAGTACTAACTAGCAAAATAGAGCATCCTTGTCATCTCATTCTTGAACATAGGGGAAAAACTTTGATTCTTTAATTATTGAGTACAGTATTACAGTTTTTCATATAATATCTGCACCATGATGATGAAATTTTTAAAATGTAGTTTATTGTATATTTTAATCATAAATAGGTGCTACTACTGGAAAAAAAAATGTGCATGTGTTTGTATGTGTTGGCATGGATTTATATAACCATGAGGTTTTCCTGTTCATTTGTTAATGACATATATTATGTTGATTGACTTCTTTCTTTTTGTGTGTTGAACAGTCCCAACATTCTAGAAGCAAAATTTTCTTAGTCATGGTGCCCAATTCGTATATAATATGTTGATGAATTTGGTTTACTAATATTTGGTTGATGAATTTTGCATTAGTGTTCATAAAGAATATGTAATATGTATAATTTTCTTGTAATATTTTTATCTTGTTTTTATATCATTGTGTTTCTGGCCTCTATTATATAAGTTAAGAAATTATTTTTATGAGTTTGAAAAGAATTTTTGTTACTTATTCCTTAAGGTTTGATGGAATTCCCTAGGGAAATCTTCTGGCTAATTACTGATTCAAACATCTTACTTGTTATGGGTTTATTCAGATTTCCTCTTTTTTATGAATCATTGTTGGTATATTGGGTGCTTCTAGAAATGTGTTCATTTCATTTAGGTTATACAATTCTTTGACATATGTTTGTTTTTAGTATTACTTATCTTTTATGTGTAAACTTAGTAATAATGCTATCACTTCTGCTTTGAATTTGAATCCCCTTTTTTCTTTAGGCTCATTAAAGTCTGATCAATTTTGTTGGTCTTGTCATAGATCTTTTTGTTGACATCTTTCCAATATGGTTTTGTTGATTTTCTCTACCATTCTATTTCCTCTTTTAGTTAATCTGCATATTAACTTTTTTTTATTTTCTTGATTCTGCTGGCTTTGTGTTTAGTTTGCTCTATTTTTCATAGATCTTTAAGCTCTAAGTTCAGTTTATTGATTAAAGATCTTCTTTTTAATGTGTCTATTTTCACCTATAAATATTCTTCTTAGCACCACCAGGTTTTAAGTTTTTATAAATGTCACTAATCAGGTTGATGAAGGAAATTCTCTTCTCTTCCTTATTTTATTTTTAATCATAAATTAGTTTGGATTTATCAAATGTCTTTTACACACCAATTGAGATGATCATGTTTTTAAATCTTTTATCATGTTTTTATGATGTATCAACTGATATAAAAATGTTAAAACAATCTTACATAAATTGGCTGACTGTAGCCTGCAAAGTTTTGTGTGTTTGGTTGTGTGTGTGTTTGTGCCTGCATGCCATACTGAGAATAGAACCAAAGACCTCATGCTTATTAGACAAGCACTCTACCAGTGAGAAACATCTTTAGCTCCACATAATCATTTTTTATCCCTTTTATATATTGCTTAACTGGATATGCTAATACTGTTAAATTTTTATGTCTACATTCATGAGAGACTTTGGTCTACAGTGTTTCCTTGTAAACAATATGAAATATTTTAATACTAGGGCACTGCTGTTTTAAAAATGAGTTACTGTTCTTTCCTCTTCTTGGCTTTTCTTAAACGACTCGTAAAATTTAAATAACTCTCCTCTCAAATATTTAATACTTTCATTGTTTTCCCTGTCTTGGTATTTTTTAATCTTATTTCGCACATTTAAAATTTTTAACAGGTAAATAGTAATATTTTTGCATGATAATCTGTCAATAAATAAAATTTTACCTGAAGTGACTCCTATAGCTTTCTTTGTCGCTCAGCATTGACATACAATTAATTACATATTGAACTTCTACAGTTTAATTGCTTTGAGATATATACACTGATGAAACAATCACTTTGGCCAAGATATGTGTTATGCACTGAGCTTTGCTTATGCTCTTTTTTCATGAACTTCCTCAATATGCAGTCCCATACAAATATTCATATACTTTGTATCACTTTAGATTTGCATACATTCTTAAATTTTTCTATAAATGGAGTCATGTAACATATACTCTTTGTCTGAATTTGTTCACTCAGCCTGATAGTGAAATTCATCCATATTGTTACATGTGTTAATATTCCTCTCTTTATTGCTGAGTAGTATCTCATTGTATGGCTATACCACATTTTATTTATTTATCCATTCACCTGATGATAGACATTTGGGTTGTTTCCAGTTTTAGGCCATTACAAATAAAGCTGCTATGAACATTCCTGTACCAGTCTTTGTGTGGACATATGTTTTCGGTTCTCCTGGGAAAATACCTATGACTGTGATTGCTGGGTCATATGGTAAGTGTATGTTTAACTTCATAAAAAACAAAACCAAATCATTTTTAATGTGGCAATAAATTTCATATTAAGTCAGCTCAAATATGAGCTAGAAGTTCTGGTTGCTCAAAATCTTTTCCAGTGCATCAGGTATTGTCTTCTTAATTTTGGCAATTCTGGTGTATGTTTGTTATGGTACTTTTTTGTGGTTTTAATTTTTATTTTCCTGACTATAAGATATTTTGAGGACCTTCTCAAGTTTATCAGGACTCTTGGTACTTCTTTTGCACTATCTCTATTCAAATAGCTTTCCCATTTTTTAAAAAAGTTGATTATCATAAAATTATTAGCTTGTAAGAAGTCTTAATATAGGAAAATTATTTTCTGATATACTATAAATATTTTCCCCAGATTATTGCTTGCATTTTTGTTTTCAAAGAAAAAAGTTGGAAAAGTCCATTTTATTAATTCCTTATTCTGTAATGATGTATTTGTGTTCTAATAAATCTTTTCCCACTCTAAATTCAGAAGGGCTTTCTCCAGTATTTTTGAATAGTATTTTTGGATTGTACATTTTGGTCTCTGACCAGCTTTGATTTAATTTTTCTATTTGTTGTAAGAGTTGATGGTAATTTTTTTTTTACCATAAATGTCATATCCTAAATTATCTGGCACCATTTATTGAGTATAGATTTTTCTTTCTTCATTAAAATGCTGTATTACTTCTGTCAGAAATGTAGCTAAGCATATTTGTATGTGTTTAATTCAGCTATATTCATCTATATGTCTATCATTTCACAAATGCCTAAGTGTTTTGATTACTATGGCTTTATATAGCATCTGTTAAAATCATATAGGTTAATCTTCCAACTTTGCTTTTATTTTAAAAATTGCTTTGTTTACTCTGTACTTTGAATTACTGTATACATTTTAGCATTAGCATATCAATTTCTAATTTGATTTTATTGAATCTGGATACAAAATTAATGGTAATTGTCATCTCAACACATTTAGTCTTCTAACACTGAACATGGTGATCCTCCAGTTTTGGAAATTATTCAAATTTATTTCAAGGACATTTTAAGTTTTCAGCATGCAGTTTTAACAAACCCATTTCCTAGGGTTACTCATAAGGATGTTACATTTTATTTTCTGTATTACAGATAGAATTGTTTTAATGATTTAGCTTTCCAGCTAGTTTATAAGAATAAAGTTGAGTTTTAAACAACCTGGATACTATGATACTGTTTATCAATGATTAGAGTTCATAGTTATTTTTTACCTAAATAAACCTATCATCTGATAAACAGTCTTACTTCATTTTTATTATCCATGCCTTTTATTTCTTTTACTTGCTTTATTTTAATTACTAATTCTCTAGTATAGTGTTATGAAGAAGTGGGGAAAAAAGCCATTCTTGCCCTGTTCCAGTACTAGAGATAAAACAAATAACTCTTTAATTTTTAATTATGTTGTTAGCTGTAGGATTTTCTTAGATGTTCTTTGTCAGTTTGAAGCAGTTTCCTAGTTTTCTTAAATATTTATCATGAATAGTGAATTTTCTCAGTGACTTTTCTGTATCTAGTGAAATACTTTCATGATTTTTCTTCTTTATTATTAGTATTATTTGCTTTTTTTGATTTTCTAATGTTGAATCAATGTTTCTTTCCTGAGATAAACCCTACATGCTATTAATTATTTTATTTATTTTTGATTTGTTAATATTTATACCTTTCTAAATTAGAATATTTATTTTTTTATTATGTCTTTGTCATGTTTTTGGATTAAGGTTATGTTGGTCTTATAAATGAATTGCGCTTTGTTTTCCTCTTACTGTACTATCTCCAAGTGTTTCTGTAGCATTGGTGTTATTTTATCCTTCCATACTGGCTGGAATTAACCAGTTTAGAAGTCTGTACCATTGATCTATGTGTAATCCCTTTATTAATAACACAGTCTTTATTATTATTCCTGTTAAGTCTTTAAGACCAGTGGACTGATCTCTCCCAATCTTTTTTTTTCCTCTTATGATGCTGTTTCCTGTTCCACCTTCTAATCCCTTTGCTTTCCTTAGGAAATTTAAAATAAGTATATCTGTATTTTTTTTTTTGAGAGAGAGAGAAAGAAAGAGAATTTTTTAATATTTATTTTTTAGTTTTTGGTGGACACAACATCTTTTTATTTTATTTTTATGTGGTGCTGAGGATCGAACCCAGCGCCCTGCGCATGGTAGGCAAGCGTGTTACCGCTTGAGCCACATCCCCAGCCCAATATATCTGTATTTTTAAAAAAAGATCTTTCTGAAATTATGATAGCATGTATGTTAATTGATCAATTTAGGATTTATTAAATTTGATTATTTTACTATCTTAAGTCTTCTAATCCATGAACATAGTGTCTGTCCATTTATTTAAGTGTTCTTTCATTAGCAGTTTACAGTTATCATCATATATGTCTTATAGATTCTTATCTAGTTAATTTTACTTTGTAGATAGCTACTTTAAGTAGTGGTTTTAATTTTGGTTTGCAATCTATCAAAACTGTTATTTAGAAATATTATTGCTTTAGTTCATTGGCCTTGCCTCTTGCTATTTTGCAAAATTCATGGAAATTTTTGTATATTTCTTTGAATTTCTTTATGGGTAATGACTTCTAAAGCATCCCTTTTTTTAAAAATCAACATGCATAATCATTAAATTTATTTTAAATTGTGCTTTATATTCATCCCATTAATTTCAATGAGTTATGTTCATTGTAAAATTCAAAATATTTTCAGAGATTAAAAGTTATCTAAAATGCTTGAAAACAGAAGTATTTCGGACTTCAGATTTTTTGGGGGAGTGTGTGTATGGAATTGTTACATACTAAATGAGATGTCTTTGTGAACGGTCCCAAGTCTAAACACAAAATGTATTTATGCTTCATATGCACTTCAAATACAAGGCCTCAAGTTGATTTTTTGCAGTGTTTTTAGTATATTTGAGTTTTAACTGCAACTTGTCACACAAGGTCAAGTGTGGATTTTCCACTGTGGCATCACATACATACATCACATACATGCTCAAAAAGATTCAGATTTTTGATTTTCAGATTAGAGATGTTCAACCTGTGTCTCATTGTTCTCTATGTTTATATTCATAAGACATTTAATTGGATTGGTTTTATAGCTCATGGCATATGAGCTATGTTGGTGAAGATACCATAACTGATCCCCAAAAAAGGGTGTTTTGCAGTTATTGAAGGTAGTGTTTTATAAATATAAGCAGATGAAAGTAATTACTAGTTTAAAATCTATTTACTGATAGTGTACTTATTTATTTAAAACTTTTATTCTGTCAGTTTTTGCTTCTTCCATTTTAAAACTGTTATTAGGTGCATAGAGATTTAAAACTATTTAAGTTCTCCTGAATAACTGCTCATTTTGTCAATATGACATATTGCTCTTTTGCTTGATTTTTTTTTCTTTTTACTATTATTATAGGGGTTCCCAAATTCTTATTCCGAATATTTTCATGATAAGGCTTTTCCTACCTTCATTTACTTTTAGCTTATCTGTATATATTGTAGGAAGATTATACTTGAGTCTTGCTTTTTTAAAGTTGAATTTTAAAATGTTTATTTTTATTTTCTATTTGTTTCCTTTGTTCTTTGGTTCTCTTTTGCTGCTTTTTAATAGTTTCTGAATATTTTTAATATATGATAGCTTTTCAGTTTTATTTAATCTATTTAATTTTCCTTTATATTTTTGTATGTTGTGATATAAATTATAATACTATAATTTTATTGTCTACTTAGACTTAATATTGCACAACTTCACATAAAATGTAGAAAACATACTCATTGATGTATCACTACCCTTTCACTATTGGTTTAGTTATATGTATTTCATATAATATTAAAAAAATCCTCAAAACAATATTGTATTTTGAACTAAAAGAATCTCACCTATTTTAAAGGACTAGAGAAGGAAAACAAATAGTCTTCTTTAATTATTCAGAATTTACTAGTGCTTATACTCTTCTTCTTTTCCCAGAAGATTTTCCCTCTTTTTGTTTCATCTAAAAATAATTTTCATGAGCAGTTACTGTGGAGAAAGTATGCTGCTGGCAAATTGTTTTATTTTTCTGGTATCTCAAGAAGGCTTCTATTTTCTTTTTATTTATTTATTCTTATTGGTTGCTCAAAACATTACAATGATCTTGACATATCATATATCATACATTTGATTCAAAAGGGATATGAATTCTTATTTTTACCATGTGTACAGATTATAGGATCACATTGGTTATACAGCCACGTTTATACATACTGCCATACTAGTGTCTGTTGTATTCTACTGCCTTTCCTATCCCCTTCCTATCCCCCCTCCCCTCCCGTCCCCTCCCATTATCTCTCTCTACCCCATCTACTGTAACTCATTTCTCTCTCTCTCTCTCTTTTTTCCCCTTTCCCCTCACATCATCTTATATGTAATTTTGTAGAAAAATGAGGGTCTTCTTCCATCTTCCATGCAATTCCCCTTCTCTCTCCATTCCCTCCCACCTCTTGTCCCTGCTTAGTGGTAATCTTCTCATGCTCTTCCTCCCTGCTCTGTTTTGAGTTGCCCTCCTTATATCAAAGAAGACATTTGGCAATTGTTTTTTAGGGATTGGCTAACTTCACTTAGCATAATCTTCTCTAATGCCATCCATTTCCCTGCAAATGCCATGATTTTGTTATTTTTTTAGTGCTGACTAATATCCCATTGTGTATAAATGCCACATTTTTTAATCCATACATCTATTGAAGGGCATCTGGGTTGGTTCCACAGTCTAGCTATTGTGAATTGTGCTGCTATAAACATTGATGTAGCTGTATCCCTGTAGAATGCTCTTTTTAGGTCTTTTAGGAGTAGTCCAAGAAGGGGAATAGCTGGGTCGAATGGTGGTTCCATTCCCAGCTTTCCAAGGAATCTCCATAATGCTTTCCAAATTGGCCGCACCAGTTTGCAGTCCCACCACCAGTATACAAGTGTACCCTTTTCCCCACATCCTCGCCAGCACTTGTTGTTGTTTGACTTCATAATGGCTGCCAATCTTACTGGAGTGAGATGGTATCATAGGGTGGTTTTGATTTGCATTTCTCTGACTGCTAGCGATGGTGAGCATTTTTTCATGTACTTGTTGATTGATTGTATGTCCTCCTCTGAGAAGTGTCTGTTCAGGTCCTTGGCCCATTTGTTGATTGGGTTATTTGTTTTCTTATTGTTTAATTTTTTGAGTTCTTTTTATACTCTGGATTTTAAGGCTCTATCTGAAGTGTGAGGAGTAAAGATTTGTTCCCAGGATGTAGGCTCCCTATTTACCTCTCTTATTGTTTCTCTTGCTGAGAAAAAACTTTTTAGTTTGAGTATGTCCCATTTGTTGATTCTTCATTTTAACTCTTGTGCTATAGGTGTCCTATTAAGGAATTTGAAGCCCAACCCCACGAGATGGAGATTAGAGCCAAATTTTTCTTCTATTAGACGCAGAATTTCTGGTTTGATTCCTAGCTCCTTGATCCATTTTGAGTTAACTTTTGTGCATGGTGAGAGAAAGGGATTCAATTTCATTTTGTTGCATATGGATTTCCAGTTCTCCCAGCACCATTTGTTGAAGATGCTATCCTTTCTCCATTGCATGCTTTTAGCACCTTTGTCTAATATAAGGTAGTTGTAATTTTGTGGATTGGTCTCTGTGTCCTCTATTCTGTACCATTGGTCTACCGTCCTGTTTTGGTACCAGTACCATGTTGTTTTTGTTACTATTGCTCTGTAGTATAGTTTGAAGTCTGGTATCGCTATACCGCCTGTTTCACTCTTCCTGCTTAGAATTGCTTTTGCTATTCTGGGTCTTTTATTTTTCCAGAGGAAAAACATGATTGCTTTTTCTATTTTTGTGAGAAATGTCATTGGGATTTTGATTGGCATAGCATTAAACCTATAAAGTACTTTTGGTAATATCACCATTTTAATGATATTAGTTCTGCCTATCCATGAACAGAGTATATCTTTCCATCTTCTAAGATCTTCTTCTATTTCTCTCTTTAGGGTTCTGTAGTTTTCATTGTATAGGTCTTTCACCTCTTTTGTTAGGTTGATTCACAAGTATTTTATTTTGTTGAGGATATTGTGAAATGGGATGGTTATCCTCATTTCCATTTCAAAGGATTTGTCACTGATATACAGGAATGCCTTTGATTTATGCGTGTTGATTTTATATCCTGCCACTTTGCTGAATTCATTTACTAGCTCTAGAAGTTTCTTGGTAGAACCTTTTGGGTCTGCTAGGTATAGGATCATGTCATCCACAAATAGTGCAAATTTAAGTTCTTCTTTTCCTATATTTATGCCTTTAATTTCTTTTGTCTGTCTAATTGCTCTGGCCAGTGTTTTGAGAACTATGTTGAATAGAAGTGGTGAGAGAGGGCATCCTGTCTTGTTCCAGATTTTAGAGGGAATGCCTTCAGTTTTTCTCCGTTTAGAATGATGCTAACCTGAAGCTTAGCATAGATAGCTTTTACAATGTTGAGGTAACTTCCTGTTATCCCTAGTTTTTATAGTGTTTTGAACATAAAGGGATGCTGTACTTGGTCGAGTGCTTTTTCTGCGTCTATCGAGATGATCATATGGTTCTTATCTTTAAGTCTATTGATGTTTTATGTTTTTGTATCTGATTTGCCAGAATTTTATTGAGGATTTTTGCATCTATATTCATTAAAGATATTGGTCTGAAGTTTTCTTTCTTTGAGGTGTCTTTGTCTGGTTTTGGAATCAGTGTGATATTGGCCACGTAGAATGAATTTGAAAGTACTCCCTCTTTTTCTGTTTCCTAAAATAGATTGAAGAGTATTGGTATTAGTTCTTCTTTAAAGGTCTTGTAAAACTTGGCTGTATATCTGTCCGGTCCTGGGCTTTTCTTGGTTGGTAATTTTTTGATGGCTTCTTCTATTTCCTCACTTTATATTGGTCTGTTTAAATTGTGTATATCTTCCTGACTCAGTCTGGGCAGATCATATGACTTAAGGAATTTATCGATGTCTTTACTATCTTCTATTTTATTCAAGTATAAGGTTTCAAAATAATTTCTGTCTTCTGTATTTCTGTAGTGTCTGTTGTGATATTGCCTTTTTCATCCGCAATGCTGAGAATCAAACCCAGTGCCTCTCACATGCTAGGCAAGCGCTCTACCACTGAGCCACAACCTCAGTTCCATGAATTCTATTTTCTATGTGTTCTTCATTTCTTGAAATATAGTTTTACAGAGTATGCTTATCAGGGTTTGATTTTGCTTTTGTTTTTCTCATCCCTTCAATGTTCTATTTTGTCTTCTAACATAGATTTGGGTAAAATATTCCCAGATTTGAATTGTTCTTTCCTTGTACATAATTTCTCATTTTTTTGTATCAAATTTCCAGGTTTTTCTTGTATTCCCATTTTGACTATTTTTCTAAATATGGTGTTCTTTATATTTATCTTTCTGAGGGCTCCCTGAGATCCTTCAATCTTTAAATTTATGTTCATCACCAAGTGATATGTATTGCTGCCTTTTCTATTGCCCGTCTCCCTTCTTTTCAAACTCCTCTTCTGTAGTGACCATTTTACCCATCGGTTATATCTGTTAATACTATCCTTTTCTCCCCCCATCATTTTTTCAATTATTTACTCTTCAGTTGGATAAATTAATCTATCTTAAAGTGTTTTACTTTCTCTGCTTCATCTCCATTCTTCTGTTAAGTTTATCACTAAATTTTTATTGCAGATATTCTGTATTTAAATATTGAATTTTTCATTTTTTATTACTTCTGTTTATCTGCTAAGATTTACTATCTTTTCATTTATTTCAAGTATGCTTTTGACTTTTTCTTGGAACTTATTTATTATAGCTGTTTCAAAGTTATTGCCTGATATTTCAACATCTGTCCTTGAGGTTACTATTTGTCTTCTCTCTTGATAATAGATATCATTGTCTTTTATTTTTCTGTGGTTTAGTTTGCATTACATCTTAGAGTGATGAATGTTACATTATGTATCACCTGAGTTCTGCTCAAATTATTTAGAGAAAGTTAACATTTTTATTTAAGCAGGAAATATATCCATCTAAATTTAGATCATGAATTCCTTTTTTCTGTTTACTATAATTTAAATATCATGTTCAAAGACTTTCCTATGTTGGCCTTTCTCTTATACTTGTGTTCAAGGGTTAGTATGAGATTGTTATGGTTTCAAATTTCAGTTCGGTTTTCTAATCTTTTAATGCTGGCTTAGATGAATCTTATGTATGGGGCTGGGGATGTGGCTCAAGTGGTAGCGCGCTTGCCTGGCATGCGTGCGGCCCGGATTCAATCCTCAGCACCACATACAAAGATGTTGTGTCTGCCAAAAACTAAAAAATAAATAAATAAATAGATAAGAAAAAAAAAATGTATCTTATGTATGTGTGGTTCAGGAAGTTTATTGAGCCTAATCCAGAGCCATACATAGAATAAATCAAACTCTTTCTCAATTGTTCTTTGTCCAAGATTTTGCCTTCATCTGGTCATGTCTTCAGGCTTCATTCCTTGGTTCCATTGGCCAGAAAGATGGTCAGTCTGCTCTCATAGTTTCATGTACTGGCATATGCTACTCTGAAACTCAATCCACCCTCATGGTTTCCCTCTGAGAGAAAAAAAAATTAGAACAAATAGCAAACTCTTACCTTTGTTAGTTGCTTATTTCAACTACCCTTTTAAATTCCCTTAATTTCCTTTGTTTTTTTCCCATATTTTTAGTGATGCATTATAGTTGTACATAATGATGGGATTCATTTTTACATATTTGTGCATACACACAAATGTAAGAATAAAATTTGGCCAATATCATTCCCCAGTTTTTCTCCTTTCCCAACCTCCTTTTTTTGTGTAGATATTTCATTTTAGTCTGATTTCATAATTGTTATCAGTGGGATGAAAGGACATTAGGAGACTAGACCACAATAGCAAAATTTTAACTCTCGTTGGGAATAACTTTAATGACAATTCAATAACTAATCACAATAGAACTTTTCAGGTTTTCTGTGCCTGTTTTGATAATTTTTGTCCATTTTATATTGATATTCAAATTTATTCCACAAATTGAACAACATATTTTTTTCTTTAATGGGTCACAAGATTATAGTGATATTTTCTTATTCCTAATATTACTCATTTTTTTCCTGATAAATTTTATTAATCTTTTCACAGAACCCGCATTTAGTTTTTCTAGTATTTGTCTGTTTTCTGTTTCATTAATTTTGTCTCATACGTTTAACATTTTCTAAACTATTTTCTTTCATTTGCATCTGGAAATTAATGTGCTGCAGTGTAGCCTAGACCTTTGATTTGATACTTTTTTTTTCCTTTTATAAATATCTGAAGCTACATATTTTCTCTAACATTAATTTAACTGTATCACCCTATTTGTATTTTTTGTAGATATGTCAAGTTTTCAGTCAGTTCAAATACTTTTTGTAATTTTCTTTGACCCAGGTCATATTCAGTAGTTTTTTTTTTTAATTCCCATATACCTGAAAATTTCCAACATATACATGTTTATTTACACCTAAATTTCTTCTCTTTAAAAAATTTATTCTGTATTGCTTTAATTCTTTTAAGGGGTTTTGAATCGTTTTGTGGTTCAGAACATATCTTGATGGATGTTCATGTTTACAGAAGTTAAATTTTCTGTATTCCTCTTTTTTTTTGGTTTAGTTTTTGTGATTCAGGAGATTGAGCTCAGGGCCTTGCACATGCTAGGCAAGTTAGACAAGTGCTCTGCTACTGAGCTATACTCTCAGAATTTCAAAATTTTATTTTGAAGGAAGGTCTCATGAAGTTGCTCAGGTTGGCCTCTGATTTGAAAGTCTCCTAAGTGAGCCTTCAAGTAGCTGGGATTACAGGAGTGTGTCTATACCCAGCTTCCCTGTTATTTATATTTTCAATTTATTATATCAGTTTGTGAGAGTTGAATGCTTGAAGCTCCTGACTATAGTTGTAAATTTGTCCATTTCTACTAAACTACTTTTAGTAGTTCTGCTATATATTTTTAAATTCAGTAGTTAGATAAATAGACATTTAGGATTGATTTCTGTGCATGTGATTTGCCACTCTGTTACCAAAAGCTCAGTTTTTGTCCCTAATGCCCATTCATGCCAATTTAATAAGAATGGTTATGAGAAAATGTAAAAAGAAGGTTTATTGCTTTGCTAGTAAAGGAGAAGCCGAAGGACTCCTGTCCCTGAGGTTGTGGTTCTGCCCATAAGGAAAAACAGAGGGCTTATTTTAAAGAAGCTTTTCAAAGGCACCATTCCAGGTGTTCTCTGACTGAGGATTGTGATACATTTGTTAATTTGGGAAATAGCCATTCCTTAGATCTTCTAATCCATCCCCCAAGTGTGAATTACATGGTTCCTGTGGTAGCTGTAAGCTCAAAGACAGATAACTCAACCTAGGATGAGCAAAATTAATTTGGTTTCCTGGCCCCCCGTTAGGGAGGGGAAAGTGGAGATGAGGAAATGAAAAGAAAAACTGTATTCCTTTTCAAATAAGTCTGACAACAGAAAGGACTGTCATAAGAAAACTGAAGTGGTTATATTAATAGGTAACAAAGTAAATTTTAGAATGTGAAGTGAAACACTTTTTATACCTTCATTATTATATAATATGCCTATATGTACCTGGTAATATTCCTTGCATGAAATCTACTTTATTAGATATTAATATAATCAGTCTGATTTTCTTATGATTAGGGCTGACATATTTTGGTAGTTAGACATAGACTCTGTAAACATTACTACTTTTCCAGTTGTACTTTGATATACAAATATTTTTAGTTTTAATGAACTCCAAATTATCTTATTCTTTTGTTCCTTAATGCTTTTTGGTCATATCAAATAATCTGTTGCCTTATCCAAAGTTATCAAGTCTTAGCCCTGTGTTTCTTTTTCCCCTAGGAATTTTTAAAATTTTTGCTCTTATATTTATGCCATAGATTGAATTAGAGTTAATAAGTGTATATGGTGTGAGATGTGGGATCCATTTTTTTCTTCCACACATGGAACACTAATTGTCCCTGCATCATTTGTTGACAACATGATTATTTATATAACTAGAGTACTTGGAACCCTTATCAGTAATCAGTTAATCATAGATGAGTTAATTTCTATTTCACTGGTTTATATGACTGTCCTGATGACATAATTAAACTGTTTTTTATTGTGTAGCTTTACAGTAATTTTTGAAATTGGAAGAGTTATATACTTCGACTTTATTCTACTACATGATTGTTTTGTCTATCCCGATATGAATTTGAGGATTGCCATTTCCATTTCTTAAAAAAACGGATATTAACATTCTGATAGGAATTGCATTGAATTTGATAATTTGCTTTAGGTAATACTGATAGCTTAATAATAATGTCTTCCTATTCATTAATACACAAAGTTTATTTATTTAGATGGTTTTTAGTTTCTTTTACTAATGCTTGTGTAGTTTTCAGTGCACAATTATTTGATTGCCTTGGTTCTAGTTTAATTCTGATTATTTGATTATCCTCTTTATTGTGGCTTATATTTTCCTGCCTGTGTTAGTCAGCTTTGTGTTGCTGTGACCAAAATAAGTCATAAAAACAATTTAAAGGAAGAAGAATTTATTTTGGCTCTTGGTTTCAGAAGTATAGTCCATGGTTTGCCGAGTCAGTTACTGTGGGCCCAGGGTGAGACAGAACATCTTGGTGGAAGGGAGTTGTGAAGGAGTGCAACTTATCTCATGGCAGCCAAAAAGGAGAGAGAAAAAGGGGAAAGGGTCACAGGGAAGGTGAACACTTCCAGGGCATGCTCCCAGTGTCTACCTCCAGCCATGCTCCAGCTGCCTACAGTTACTATCTAGTAATTCCATTCAAACTAGGATGGAATAATTATGTTACAGTTCTCACAATTTAATAATTTCATCTCTAAACATCCCTGCTTTGGAGGTAATGACTCATAAAAACCATAACATTTTTCCCCTCATCCCCAACTCAGGTTCATCATCCAAAGCAAAATGGTTTTAATTCATCTCCAGGTCTCCATAGTCTCAACAGTTCCAGAATTGTCCAAAGGTCTAAGTTCCAATCTCATCTGAGAGTCAAGGCAAAGCCTTGGCTGTGAGTCCTCATGAAGATCAAATGCAAGTTACATATGTTTAATATATAGTGATGCAGAGTAAGCATTCCCATTCCAAAAGGGAGGAATAGGGGCATAGCAAGAAGGGATGGGACCAAAACAATATCAAAACTCAGCTGGGCTAACAAGTCCTATAGCCACATTTGGCACCTGGGGTATATTGTCATGAGATGTTCTCTCCAACAAAGTTGGATAGCCCACCCCTTTGGACTTCATTCACAAGCTTTCCTTAGCAGACACCATTTATGGAACCTCTTAATTCCTGGAGTCTCCATTTCAACTTCAGCTTTACCTTTAAAACTTTACACATCACCCTTTCAGAGGCTGCTCACAGGAATTACAACCCTGCCACAGTTTGCCTGACTCCCAAACCTTCCTTAGTAATCTCAGGGGAAGCCTCCATGACCCCCTTACTCTAGCATCCTGTATTCCTATAAAACCAGCACCATATGGATGACGCCAGGGTCTTCTGCTAGCCCTGGGGATGATGACTGCAGTAGCCTCTGAGTGTGGAGGTGGCTGAGCACAGGGAAACAATATCCTAGACTCCCCTATGCAAGGGAATTTCCCCTTCTAAACCTTTGAGCCAGCAAGGGATGTAGTCTTGCAAATTTCTGAGATGCCTCAGACATCTTTCCTATTGTCTGTACACAGTTCTTAGTATCTCTTTAGTGGCTAGAATCTCTTCAACAAGCATACCTTTCTTGGCTCCTGTTTTATATGCACTTTTTTCTGGCCATACTGCAAGTTTTTAAAATCTGCTTTTTCTGAATTATGTTCCCTGTTCTTACAGTGAACCTGGCTAAAAGTTGCCAGGAAAATCCATCCCACCACCTGAAATGCTTTGCTGCCTTAAAATTTCCTCTACCAGTTTAATTAGTTTATCACCTTTAAATCCAGCTTTACATAAAGTCTCAGGACATGGATAAAAAATTTTCCAGAATATAACTTAAGTTACATCTAGTCCAATTCCCAATATAATTTTCATTCCCCCTGGAACCTCATGAGAAGTCTTTACTGTTTGCCTGTTGGTCTTCTGAATTCCCACCAGAATCACCAATGAAGCTCCACTTGCAATATTCTTAAAACTTCTCCCATCTGCATCTTCAAAGTCTTCCTTGCTTCTTCCACAAACCCTCCTTCTCCAAAAGCTTCTGAACCATACCATCAAGTTACTCATGGTAAAAACCCCACTTCTTGGTACCAATTTCTATTTTGTCAGCTTTGCATTGCTGGGACAAAAATATATAACAAGAACAACTTAGAGAAAGATAAGTTTATTTTGGCTGATGGTTTCAGAAGTGTAGTCTATGGTGGGCTATGTCCGTTGCTCTGGACCCAAAGTGAGGCAGAATATCATGGTGGAAGAGGTGGTAGAGTAGTACTACTCGCCTCCTGGTAGTCAGGAAGCAGAGAGAAAAAAAAAACAGGAAGGAGCCACAGGGAAAAAGAACCCTTCTAGGGTATGTCTCCAGGGATATACCACCTCCAGCTGTACTCCTTACAGTATAGCTTAATCATCCTCTTAGTCCATACCATGATGTACTGATTAGATTATAGCTCTCACAATCCAGTTATTTCGTCTCTGCACATTCCTACATAAACAGTGTCTGTTATGGGATACCTCAAATCCAAACCATAAAAACTGTCTCTTTTCATACTGGTCATCTTTGTTTAGATTATAGATTTTTTTTTGAATTTTATGTTATTTGGTGCTGGCTGTTTTTGTGCTCCTGCAGACATTTTTTTTTTATCATTTTATGTCTTACTATTATAATTTGGTAGGAAATCCCAGTTCAGTGTTCTGTCTAGAGGTAATTATTTCCTCTATCTTCCTAAATCCTCTTCCCAGTGGCCTGTGAATTTTGAGTTTTCCTTTCTGCCTGTTGGGAACACGCACTGTGAATCAGCCTGAATGATTACTAGGCACCATTCCTTCTAATGCTGTCAAAGTAGAGGTTCTTTCCCTAGCCTGAGGCTAACTTCCTCCTCACACTGTGCTGATTTGTTTTTTATATTTGAGAAAGATGTACTGATCATCTCCAAAGTTCTGTCTTTATGCGGCTACCTTATCTGTGGTACACAGTCTGAAGAACTCTAGTTTTTTTTTTTTTTTTTGTCTTCTCCAACTCTTAGCTTGGTTATTCTCTTCAATTCAGGGACTTTTTTGGGCTTATCTTAGTGTCCTGTGCCATAATTTGGGAACTTTTGGCAGTAAGCAATGGCAACTGCTTATTAATTTTAGGCTTACTCTTGTAGGACTCATATTTTTTGTTTCCTATCTCTAACGGATCATTGTCCCTTATGATTCAATATCCAGTATCTTGGAAAACATTATTTCCATGTGTTTTGCATAGTTGCTATTATTTTTGGTTGTTTCAAGCAAGATACTAAATTGATTCTGGTAATAGTAGCTTATACTTCTAAGTTCAGGCTAAGGAACTTCCTTTAGCCTACCTTTTGTTGAAGCATTATAATCCTCAATATTCTACTTTTTATTACAAAGCATCATTTTTTAACCTTTAGTGTTGAACGATATATTTTTACTGATTAAAAGTGAGCTTCTATTCATATAGATCTCCCCAAACTGTCATATTTTGAGTATTTTTCTGCATACTTTTCAGAGTTTCTCTTTATTCAGGGATTACAACACTTTGATTCTAGTGCCTGATAATGGAAATCTTTGTCAATTTCATATTGAGTGTATCCTGAGTTTCTTTGTCTTATTCTTTGATGACTGTCATTAAATTAAGGGCATTGGGGCATTTATTTATTTATTTATTTATTTACTTGTTTTTTTTTCTACATTTTTCAGTCTGTCCTCTCTTTTTGTTTATCAGTTACATCCATGTTACACAAATTTATACTGGCCCATGCATCAAATGAAACTATTCATTCTTTTTACTGAGTTCAAATTATACAATATAAAATTGGACATTTTAATGTGAAATTTTGTAGCATTTAATATAATCACAGTGTTAGGAAACCACTATATCTTGTTCTAAAACAATTTAATTACTTCAGGAAGAAACCCTATATTTATTAAGCAGTTATTCCCATTCTCCTCTACCCTGAAACTCTGGCAGTTACCAGTTGACTTTCTGTCTCTGTAGATTTATCTATTCTGGATATTTCACATAAATGAAAACAGAAAATATGTATCATTTTATATTTGGTTTATTTCACTTAGCATAATGTATTACTTAGCATGATGTAGTATATATCAGTACTGCATTTCTACTTGTGGCTAAATAATATTTCATACTATGTATGTATGTATATATATATATATATATGTGTATAATATATATATATATATATATATATATATATATATATATATATATGTATAATCTCTCCATTCATAGCATTTGGAGTGTTTCCAAATTTTGAATATTGTGGTTTCTGCTGCTGTGAACATTTATGAAAATGTATCTGCTTAACTACCCATTTTCTGTTCTTTTGGGTAAAAAACAATAATGGAATTACTGGATCATATTCTGTTTTTAACTTTTTGAGTATGTGCCAAATTGTTTTTCACAGTGGCTACTACATTTTATTGTCCCACTAGTAACATCTGTGGTTACTTGTTTGTTACATGATATCTTGGGTAACACTTATTATTTTCCTTTAACAACAAAACATACAATCCAACTTTTAACCATTTTAGTGTGTATGAAGTAGTGTCTCATTTAGTGTTAATTTGCATTTCCCAAATGACCAACGTTATATTGAGCATCTTTTACTGGGCTTGGTGGCTATTTGTGTATCTTCTTGGGGTTGCCTATGTAAGTCTGTTGCCCCTTTGTCCAGTTGAGTTTTTGTCTTTTCGTGGTTGAGTAATAAAAGCGCCAGATATTCTGTATCTTAAGCCTTTGCAGGTATATGTTTTACAAATATTTTCGTGTATCCTCTAATTTGTCTTTTATATTATTATTAATAATCTGGAAATTTATTATTAAAACAGATTTAGAGATTTGGTTTATATATTATTTTTTCTTTTATTGCTCATTCTATTAGTGTCATATCTAAGACACTATTACAAAATCCAATATATAAAAGTTTCCTATTTTCTTCAAATAAGTCATCAATGTATTTTGTGCTAATTTGTTCTATATATATTTTAGTTGTTGATAGACCTTTATTTTATTCACTTATTTTTATGCAGTCAAACCCAGTGCCTCATAAATGCTAGGCAAGTACTCTACCACTGAGCCACAACCCCAACCCTTGTACTAAGTGGCTTGAAGTATGAGTCCAAATACATTCTTAACTATACAGCTACCTAGTCATCCCAAAATTATGCTGAAGAAATGTCTATTTTTACATTTCATGCACTTTTCATCATTGATGGAAATCAGTTGTCTTAGATATATAAGGTTATTTCTAGATTTTCAATTCTGTTCCATTATGTTTTTCCTTATGCTAGTATTATAATTTATTATTATGCAGATTTTTAGTAAGTTCTTACATTTTCATGTGCGATTTTGTCAGCTTTGTTTGTATTTTCAAGTTTCGGGTGCTTAAGACCACTTGTAATTCCATGTAAATTTGAGGATCATCTTTCCATTTCTTCAAATAAAGCTGATAGAACTTTGATATGGAGTATATTTAATATGTAGATTGTTTTTGATAGTGTTGCTAAAAATAAAATGAAGCAAAACCATTTAAATGTAAATTGCACTTGGACACCTCCCCCCCCCCCCCCCCCCCCGAAAACTGTTAGAGCTAATAAAGGAATTAAGTTGTAGGATACAAGGTCAACACACAAAAATCATTTCATTAGGTGTACACGCATGCAAGTTTGTGTGGGGATTGAGAAAATGAAGGAGAGATGGGGAGGAAGAGGGAGATTGATTTTTCCATTTAAGCAATGGGCAATAGGTTGCATCCACTTCTTGGCTATTGTGACTAATGTTATAGAGAACACAGATGTGTAGATATCTCTTTTCCTGTAGTCATTTCTTTTGGATCTATATTAGGATAAGTTGCCACAATAAAATTTCATAGATTGGGTGTCTTAACAGAAATTAAGTTTCTCACAGTTTTGAAGATCAGGGTTCTGTTCAGATAAGTTCCTGGTAAAGGTATTCTTCTTGGTTGCAGATAACCATCTCTGATTATGTCCTCTCACGGCCTTTTCTTTGTGCATGTTGATGGAAAGAAAGAAAAAAAAAGAGAGTGCACATAATCTCTCTGGTGTCTCTTATTTGACACTAGTCCTATTGGATCATGGCCCAATTTTACTCATTTAAGTTTACTATCTTAAAGACACTGTCTCTAAATATATCCTCATCAGGGATTAAGTCTTTCATGTCAATTTTGTGGTAGATACAGACATTGAGACTATAAAGTCTTCAAATATGTCTTTAAAACCCTGATTTCAGGTTTTTCAGCTAAATACCAGAATCAGAATTTCTGGGTCATATGGTAATTCTATTCTTAATTTTTTGAGGAGCCATCATTACTATGTCCATAGCTGCTTAACCATTTTACATTCACATTAAGAAAATACAAGGTTCACAATTTCTTCATTCCTCACCAGCTCTTATTTTCTGTTATTGTGATACTTGCCATCTTTAATGTGTTTGAAATGGTGTCCCATTGTGGTTTAGATTTGTATTTCTAATGTTAAGGGTCTTTTCATGTATTATTGGCATTTTATAATATCTTTTTTTGGAGTTAATATCTATTCAAGACTTCTAACCATTTTTTTTTTTTTTTGGTACTGGGGATTGAACATAGGGACATTTAGCCAGTGAGTTACATCCCAGCCCTTTTATTTTTTATTTAGAGACAGGGTCTCATTAAGTTGCTGAGTTTTGAACTTGTAATCCTCCTGCTTCTGCCTCCCAAATCACTAGGATTTAAGGCACATACCCCACACTTAGCCACATCAATTTTTAACTGGGTTGTTTTTGTGTTATTGTTGAGTTGCAGGAGTTTTAAGTATATTTTGATATTAACTCCTTACTAGATACATCATTTGCACATATTCTTTCCTTTTTGTTATATTCATAAGGTCTTTTGATGAATAAAGATTTTAAATTTTAATGAAGTTCAATGCATTTATTTTCATTCCTTGTGTTTTTTTGTGTCAATGAGAGAAATCATTACAAAATCCAGGGTCATGAAACTTTTCCCCAATATTTTCTTCTAAATATTTTACAGTTTTAGCTCTTAAGTTTATGTCTTGGATCCATTATATGATATAAGTTAAGAGCCCACATTCAGTTTATGTGGATATCTATTTTTCTCAATACCATTTATTGAAAAAACAATTGCCCTCTCATTGAATAATCTTAGTAGTATTATTGAAATCATTTGACCCAATGAGTTTATTACTGGATCTTCAGTTCTGTTTCATTGGTCTATATGGCTTTCTTTTGGTAGCACTACATTGTTTTGATTACTAGTTTTATGTTTTACAATTAGGAAGCATGAGATCCTAACTCTGCTCTTCTTTCTCAAGGTGTTTTAGCTATTTGGTTTATCTTGAGATTCCAAATGAATTTTAGGATACAAATTTCTATACCTGGGGAAAATAAAAGCCATTTAAATTTTGATAGGAATTGCATCAAATCCATAAATAGCTTTGGGTGGAGCTACATTTTAATGGTATTGTCTTCTAACCCATGGTGATGTGGTGTATTCTCTTTTACTTGTGTCTTTTAGTTTATTTCACTGATCTGTGTTAGTATTTTGCCAACTTGGTTAAATTTATCCCAAAATATTATATACTAATACATTGTAAATAAATATTTTTGTAATTGCCGGATAGGATTGTTTTATCATTGGTGTATTTAAACAGAACTTATAACTGAAAATTTTTATCCACTGGACAACAATTTCCCATTACACACCCCTAATCCCTTAGTAGCTACTGTTTTTCTTTCTGTTTCTATAAGTTTGACTACTTCAGATAACATCTTTTAAGGGGACTCATGCAGTGTCTTTTTTTTTGTGATTGATTTATTTTACTTAGCACAGGCTTATTTGTGTTGTAGCACATGACAGGATTTCCTTCTTGTTTGAGAGTGAATTTTATTATGCATTTTCCATTTTATGTATGTTTGTCCTCCTGTCTACCAGCGGACAACTTGGTTGCTTCTCCCTCTTAACTACCAAGAATAATGCTTCATTGAACATGGGTGTGTAAATATCTTTTTCAGATCTTGCTTTTAGTTTTTTTGGATATACATTCAGAGGTGGGTTTGCTGGATCAGATGGCAATTCTATATTTAATTTTTTTGAGGAACCTCCATTATGTTTGTGTTTTTCATAGAAGATTTGTATTCCCACTAACAAGGCAAAAAGTTTCCAAATTTTCCACATCCTCACCAACATTCATTTATTTTTCCTCATACTAATCTATATAAGGTGATACCTCATTATAGATTTTATTTGCCTTTCTCTTACAATTACTGATGTTGAGCATCTTTATATGCTTTGTCCATAGGTGTTTCTTTTTTATGATTCCTCCATATACATGGCTGATATTAAATGTCTTAATTTTTCTGATAATTTCCTTGGTTCTTTTATAGCCTTAGGAATTGTGTTCATGCGTAGTCTCTTGCCCATGCATGTATGGATTTGTAGTTATGGTTTTTAGGAACCATACCTATGGCCTGAGATATGACTTGTGCCATCATCAAATCCAATGGCAGGCATCCCTCATGCATTTAAGAGTGCCAATTCTGTCTGCTCTGTTCTCTCAAGTATGTGGAGTGGAATTTCCCAGAACTGTATTGAGGAGGATGTTGGGCATGAGTGAGTAAAAATGCCATAAAATTTCCCACTATTTTCCCCACTATTTTCTTTTGCAGATATTTTGTTTTGTCTGTGTGTTCACTGGATTGCTATAGATATTTGACTTGTTTTCAGAGCTCTTATGAAGTTACTTTGTCCTGTACCTTGTAGTTTACTTAATATTTTCATGAGAGAACTGGGGTCCAGAGCTTCCTATTTCAGCATCTTGTTGAACCTTCTCTCAGTATATATTTTGATGTTTATTTGCATTGTTTAGATTCTGGTTTATTTTAATACTTTTTTGGTATAGTAAAAAGCTCATAAGTTAACCAATTGTATTTTTCTCTTTTGGTGCCTATTTTTAAAGTAGTTTTCTTTTCTTTCTCATTGATTTATCTGGGTAGTTTATATATTCTGAATCATATTCTTTTGTTGATTACATAGCTGCAATTATTATCCTAATGTGCTCCTTGATTACTACTTTAAAATTTTATTAAGTCCTTAATTCATTATCAAGTAATTTTACTATGTTCATGTATGTATCTTTTAAAGAAATTCCTTACCTAAAATTTGAGAAGGTTTTTTCCAGTACTTTCTTGTCATTTGTTTATAAGTCAATACTAAGTCATCAGTGCATCCTTCTTTCTTTAATAAATGTAGTCCTCTTATCTTGTTCTATATGTTTAAATTCCATTTTAACATTTTCCCTCAAATATGCTTTACAGAGAAAAATATTTTAGTATTACAATACTAGGAAAGAATACTACAGATAAGGATTCTCTAGTATTAGACATATTATATCATGAAAGTTTGTTATTTCTAATAGCTATTGCAAGATCATATATACATAACCATGAACTCAAAATTATGCCAATATTGGTTCTTTTGTGACAATCAGTATAAACTATGTATGTAAAAATAGCATGAAGATTTCTCTTCAGCTTGTGCTGTGATTTAATACTTCCAATAAATTTGCTTAGCATTACCACATTTGTGTTTTCAGGAAATATTAATGTGTGATTTGAGAGAAAAGGCATTATGATCACATATGTTTGAGAAAACATACTGTATTAACATCATTGGGACTTTAGTATGTACATTATCAGTTTAAAGTTTCTTGTTATTTGTAAAGCAAAACACATCTATTTAACATTGGTGAATTCGTATTTTTTTCCATCTGAAACATTACATTCCAAATAAAACATCTACTAATATTTGAAAAAGTCTGTGGAATATAGTATTGAAAATATTTCCTCTGAATAAATAGTTAAAATATTTCCTAATTTTAAAAACTACTTCTTAAAACTTAAAACAATATGAAATTAAATAGTAATAGTATAATAATCCAGACATTAACACATATTATTATAATGCTGGAAGAATTTATTTGATGTCCTATAACATCCATACCTTATATGTATGACTGAGATCCTTGTCCAACTACTCTTTCAATAGGAAAAGGAGAAACAGGTTAGATGCTCAACCTAGTTAGAATTCTGCATGAAAGAATGTGAAATGCATGGCTCTACTTGCAGTGGATGAGATGGTAGTCCCAGAGTGCATTCTGGTTAGGCATTTATTGATTGCATATACACTGAGTGCTTTTTCATAGAAGTCATCTCATTTTAATCCTTATGTTAATATTATGAATTTGGCTATTATTTTACCTGCTTTACAAATGAGGATAGTCAAATTTAGAGACTTGAATGCTTTACCTGGGATTCCAGAGTAAATCTCATTAACAAATGGTATTTGAACTCTGTTTCTTTCTGCACTTCTTTAACTTTCTGTCATGAAGAGATAAGATATGATAATATATTCATGGCATTATCCTTATATTAGGGATTATCAAATTAATTTAAATTAGCATTTTTTCAAATTTTATATTTACTAAGTAGTAAAAATAGGACTTGAAATCACAAGATTATAAAAAATAAGCTGTAGTCACTTTGCAGATTGAAGCTACCTTTACAAATCTAAGGCACAGTTTATGATGGGCCATCTGATAAGCACAATTGGTTGTACCTGTGATGTTGACATCTAGTGGCTTCTGCTATAACTGAAAGAATGATCTATTCAACCTTTGAACTCAACATTGTATTACCAGTAAAAATTATTCTAGATTATAGTCTTTGTCTGAGCCAGGATCAGAGTGAAAAGCTTTTATTATTATCATTTTACCTAAATGAAGAATATAGAGTATTAAGTTTCCAGTGGCAGGAGGGAAGAGAAACAGGAGTTTTTAATAGGCATAGAGTTGCAGTTTTGCAGGATGAAAATATTCTGGAAATTGGTTATACATGTGAGTATACTTAACAATACTGAAGCTACAATTAAAAGGGGTTAAAGACATTAAATTATATTATATGTATTTTACCTCAATTAAAATAACACTTAAGAGAATCTTTGACAATTTATGCTACATACAAAGTTAATTTATGTAACATTTTGGGGACATATTACTTATTAATTTATTGTTTATTCACAGTGATCTGCAGCCCTGGATCTTATAATCCCCATGATGGAATTCACTGCCTTCAGTGCAACAGCAGTCTGGTGTATGGAGCAAAAGCATGTGTATAGGACATTATCTTGAATTATTTGGTGGTTTATTAAACATAAAAGTATATTTTTGAAATATTAATATATAATAAATCACTATTATGCTAAAATTAAATAATCAGATTTTACAACAAAAGGTCTCATTGTTTTAATCATAGTATGTCCACATACTTTTAAGTGTGAACATCCTGTTATCTTTATCCATGAATGCTAAACCTACACATGATTTCAGAATATCTCTTGTATCACTGTTTAAAAAATAGTTTTAAATATACTGTATTAGATTAGCCCAGAAGATTTTGAAGGGTTTTAAAAATATGTATCCCATTTTCTTTACTATATATTCACTGGACTCAGGTCACCACGTTTTTTTTATAACTTTGATTTTAGCATATTTCAATCCTTTGATTTAATTTTATGGAAATTTAACTATTCTAGTTCACCCTTTCACAGTTCAAAGCCAGTTTTAAATCCTACATCTTATTACTGCAGTTGTTAGTCTTTTTAGTGTAAGGCCTAACCCCAACCACATTGTGGGTTTTTAAAACAGTTCAATGTGGCTATCTTTTTTTTTTTAATTTTTATTGTTGGTTGTTCAAAACATTACATAGTTCTTGATATATCATATTTCACACTTTGATTCAAGTGGGTTATGAACTCCCATTTTTACCCCGTATACAGATTGCAGAATCACATCAGTTACACATCCATTGATTTACATATTGCCATACTAGTGTCTGTTGTGTTCTGCTGCCTTTCCTATCCTCTACTATCCCCCCTCCCCTCCCCTCCCCTCCCCTCTTCTCTCTCTACCCCCTCTACTGTCATTCATTTCTCCCCCTTGTATTTTTTCCCTTTCCCCTCACTTCCTCTTGTATGTACTTTTGTATAACCCTGAGGGTCTCCTTCCATTTCCATGCAATTTCCCTTCTCTCTCCCTTTCCCTCCTCAATGTGGCTATCTTAAACTTCCATTTTAAAGTCTCTTTAATTACCCTGACATTTCAGAATGAAATGGAGAAATCATTATATTTCCCTAGATCAACACTTGAACTTTCTCAGTAGGGAGACTAAGATATTTCTTTTTTTTGGATAATACCTCTAGAAAAAGAATCACTCATTAGAAATTTTATTTTATTTACTTCACTATTAAAAATGAGTATTATGTGTTAGTTATTACTGATACTATGACTAATATTTATCTTCTCTCACACAAGGATGTTATATTTGAATTTGAAAACTTATCAAAGGTTTAAGTACCAGGAAAATACATAAATTACTTACAAAATGAACAGTTTCTCAATTTCCTAAATATTGTTTGATTTATTTTTGTATCATCTTTGCTATGGGACATTCCTGTTTTGCTCTTCATATTTCCTTTCTTAAAAGGACACAGATATTTGTACTTACCAAATTACACAAATTGGATGTAGGTACAAGTGGTCAACACATTAACAGAAAAAGTATTAATTATATGCTGGGAACTATTATCCTTGATAAAATAAGTGTATGGTCCAGTAATTAAGTGTATGGCCCAGCCATCCCATGGACAAATATAACCCTGGAATTCTCACACAAATAAAAATGGAAGATAAATTAACTGTGGCTGTATTTTGTTGTTAGCCCTGGTAGTGGTTTTTTTTTTTTTTTTTAAATCTCTTTCATCATTATGATGTGATTGTTTTCATAGAATTTTTTTCAAATGCCTTCTTTCCTCTGGTAAGTAACATATTAAGCATTATTACATTATTACTGGAGTGAGTTATCATAACTAGTACATATTGAATGTATAAAATGATGAATTAGATATAATTCTTTCCTTAATTTTTACTCCTTAACACTGGCTAACTTTATTCTGTTATTTAAAATTTTACTAACATAACTTATGATATGTTTTTCTAACACATGAATAGCATCACATAAATAATAGGTCAGCCTGGTAATGCAGAGATAGAGTTGGGATGGCAGTAGTAAGTCCTAGAGGTCAAAATCTATACTGAAGACATAGGTGATCTGGGTAAGAGTAGACTAAAAAAAAAAGAGGGTGATAGGAGTAAGTTCAGGATTTTTAGCTTAGATAGGCAGACTGGAAATGAACCTTCACAAATACCAAAATTTAGAACAAGATAAGATGAAAGTGTGAGTCCAGGCAAAGAGAACAATTGGCAGAAATTGAAGCAAAGGAAAAACATAGAAGAAAGCGAGACATTAATTATTTCATGTTCCTGTTTCCCATGGTGAAATGTTTATCATTTATTTTAGTTGGTTGTATATTTGTCTTTCACATTCAGTTATAGGATATTCCTGTGTTTTAACCTTCTTCATAGGATATAGTGAAGTGCATAATAATTAAATAATAGACATTTAAAATCATTTTGAGTAAAAATACTTCAATAGCTAAGACAAAAGTACCTTCTGTTATAATGCCAGACAGGCTATTGAAAGGTTGTTTAAATTTATGACAATATGTATGATAAAAATCATAAAATAACCCAAGAGAAATTATCATAAATCAGCTTCTGTTGAATATTTTTGCTTGCATCAAAATATTTTACATTAAAAATAATAATATCTTACATTTATATAATGCCATAATTTTCACAATATTTTTGAAAATTATATGTTCTGATATTTTTACCAACCTCTGAATTTAGAAGGGCACATATTATTCTCATTTTGTATTTATTAGATTTTTTCTCACAATATGTAGTATGTGCTCATGTAGTATGTGCTCATTTGGCAGTATGTAAAAAGATCCTTAAAAAATTAGATCCAATAATCTTACCTTTTGAAAACTATCCTAAGGCAGTGTATCAGAGATCAGGTAAAATATTACATCCAATGATATTAATTGACATATTTTATACACTAATAAAAAGGAAATTAATACAAGTGACCTACAAGAGAGAAATGGTTGAATAAATTATGCTGTTTCCATATGAAAAACTGTTACTGAGCCATTAAAATCATATTTCCAAATTAAAGGAATTAATTAGGATTATATATAATTTATTAGTTTATTTGCACTGTTATTATTTGTTTAGATTTTTTAAATGCACCATAATGTTAACAATGAATGTCTCATTGTAATAGGATCATGTGTGAGTTTTTGACACTTTCTATTCTCCAGATTTTCTTCAATTAAATAAATGACTTTCAAAATCTTGGAAGCAATAAATGTAATTTGAAAAATTAAAGTAGTAGAATTTTAGAGAAACATTACTGCTTATCTCTTTAGTATCAACTCACTCTTTCCCTTTTTCCTAACACAGCACCAGTTTTGCTTACTCTAGGCAGTTTTCTTTTAAGCCAGTCAGCACATGGTTCCCCTGACCATTGTTTTGTTGCAGCCTTGAGGTGAATGCACTTGAGGAGGAAGCCTACACTCAGACTCTTGAGTAGCTGAGGCATTGCCACGGTGCCCAAAGAATTTCCTCCTTTTGTGTGAACTTTTTATTTATCTTATATGTACCATTAGGGAGCCAGAATTTCCTTAATATTATGATATATGTCTTTCCATAGAATTTTATTCATTTCATTTATGTAATTTCAATGAATTTAGAATTTTATTTCTTTAGCAAAATTAGTATAACACGGTTAAGTATTTCTAGATATCAGACAGTTGCTAACATCTAGAATATTATGTTGCTTACAAAGTTTCTCTGTTATATGTAGTATTCTGATTGACATCTTTATGAAAATCCTATGGCATTTTAAAAATCATCTTCATGATGAATACCCAAAAGTAGAATTGCTAGACTTAGATATTTCTAATCCTTTGGATAATTTGAGACATCATTTACTAAATAATTATTCTAATTTATAGTATCACAAGTGATACGTCAGAGCTCATATTTCACTGTTCCCTCTCGGATGTCATTTTAAAGATTGTTATTTGATAGATGGAAAGTTTTCCATATTTTCATATTTTTATTACTAGTGAAGTTCAAAGTTTTCTTATATAATCATTCTGCTGTTGCTAATGATAATATTTATTGAGTACTTATTATTTTGTTGGAAACTCTTCACATAGATTTTCATAGTTTGCCAAACTGTAATGTTCTCATTTCATATATGAAATATGAGTCATAATTATTAAATGATTTTCCCTCATTTACACATCTGCTGAGTTGTGAAGTTGATTTCAGCTTCAATTTGGTTCTGCTGCACATTACCAAGAGCCCTGGCTCCCTGGTCTCTGTTAGCTGGTGCAGAGGCTCTATGGTGTCCTGACCTTTGGCCATTTGGGCTCTTCTCCTTCATTCCTAGCACAACTTCTGTCCTCATGGTTGCAAGTGCTATTAAGTCTCCAGGCACTTCATTTGCCTTCCATTCAGATAAAAAAAAATGAATATACAAACCCATTATAAGACTTACATTATCTCTAACAGAATAGTGTCACAGGCCATTTGACACTATAAAGGAGACTGGAAATAGATTAATTTTGATCTCTTTAATACAGAAAAAGGAGTAAAAAGGGGGCACTCCCTTTAACTAACCTGCATTGATGCATACATTCACATTAATAAATTCTATATGTAGTATGCTCATTCTGTCCCCCATGTAATACAACATCAAACTCTTACTCAGTTACTTCATCCAAGTTGAATGTCAGAATCATAGGTAATGTGTAGAAGTTTCCTCAAGGTTCAGGGTCTCTGTGGTGTAGACAGTTTGCCTCCAACCAACCTAATAGAGAATGGATAAAAAGTAACTAATTGAAAACTCCCATGCAGGAAAAGGAGGGAAAAGAAAGACTTCTTAGTCACCAGCCAAGTAGACAAAAAACGGTGAGATTTTTCTCAAACTGCAACACCTCTTCCACTTCTTTGCTATGAACAAGATTTCTTGGTGTCTTAGGCATAACTACTACTTCTGCAGCAACTGTTCCATCAACATCAGAATCTTTGTTAAAGGCTTTGAATATGTTCACATGTGCCTCCAAAACCTTATTATGAAAGTTGTTCTTGCATTGCTCTATGACTTTTCCCATGCTGCAACAATGTTTCTGATGGCATTTAGAATGTTGAAACCTTTCCAAAACTTTTGAAGCATTTGGTCAGATTCATTCTCTTCAATAGCCTGTGCAAATGTTCAGCATAAATAACATCCTCTGAACACAGCTATTGCATCTTTGTGCACTGTGATTGTGTTATAAATTTTACATTAAGATATGCATCACAGATATGCTATAGATGCCCTGATCAGAAAGAGCATGATTGGGATGTTTTACATACAATATTCTCTTGTTTATGTAATAAAATGGTTCAAAAACCATTCTTCAGACAATATTGATGTCATCCAGGATTTGTTGGCAATTATAAATGGAAGCATATGCTTGCTCACATTCTTGAGTGCTCTAAGGTTCTCTGCTGCAGTATTTCCCTCCCCAAAGCAGTGTAACATCATCTTTGAATGTCTTGAATCCTAGAATTTTCTTGACTCCTAATGAATGCATGTACACTCCAGCATATATTTCCAGAACAACAAGCTACTTCATCAAGATCCAATTATGTATTCTGGTGAATAATTCTCATCTGCAATAATCCCATGCAGCTTTTCCTGAAAAGCTTGATACTTTCAATATTGTTTCTTATGGCCTTACCATTGACTTTCATATTATGAAAATCATGATATCTTTGCAACATGGAACAACCCAGGCCCTGTTATAAGCATGTACACATATGTATCATTTGCCCACTCTTAGAGTATCAAAGACTTCTTGCCTTCGCCTGCTGTTAGGTCATCCTTTTCCTGTTATCTGGCTCCTCTTAGAGCTTTCTTTTATCTGAGCCTGTTGACTAAACTGGGATCTATGAGAAGCAAAAAGAAAACAGGGAACTCTGTAATGTACTTCCTCAAATTCCAGGGTCCTAAGATGATAGTTGCTTTCTTTACAACTCTCAGAATCTTCTTATGCTGCTGCTTATGCTATGTGCATTATTTTAGTAATCAAAGGGAGGACCTGGGAAGAATAGTGCAACTCTATCTTGACAGAACCAGGAGTCTCACATTATATAATTCTAGTATCTCATTAACATCTGTGAAAGTCTCTAGTGATAGCCCCTTTTCTATGCCTGATACTGGCTATTTGTGCCTTCTCTTCCTTTTTGTTCTTGACAGGCAGATCATTTGGAATTGTTTCTTACTTTACAACATAAGGTGACTTTTTGTTTAGTTGGTTTTTTTGTACTGAGTTGTATCAATATAATTGTTATCAGAATCAATAATCCATATGCTTTCAGCTCTTTATAATGAGGCTTTCTTTATGACTCAATGTAAAGTTTTTGTTTATATATTTTTACATATGCTAATGAAGTATATACATTCTGTAATTTTTTCATGAAGAAGTATGTACACATGCATTAAGCCAAATTTGTTAATTATGTTGTTGACTTCTGTATTGTTTTTATGATTTTTTTTCTCCTATACATTCCATCAGTTACATTTTAAAAACTACATAAATTATAGTATGCACACTTGCCTTATCAAGACCCAATATTTATTTATGCTTTTATCTTTTATCCTTATCCTTTAAAAACTGCAGTTGAGATAATGATGTTGAAATAAAATGAAAACTGAAAAAAACCTCACTATCAATAGATAATCCCTAAAAGAAATACAAAGGAGAATTCCTTAGGGGGGGATTCCCAATGAAAAGTAAAAGAAGGACTAAAACCCAACAAAATGGCAAATGTGTGGAATATAATAATAGTAATAATTTTTCAGAATTAGAATGAATGTACATCAAACCAAGACATGTAATTAAGGAAAAGATAAATGGAGATAAACTGTACTATGACTTTTGCATCCTCTGCAAAAAATGAGAAAACACAAAAGTTAACTCAAAATGGATCAAAGACCTATGAATTAGAACAGAAAATTTGCAAGTGGTAGATGAAAACATAGACATACTACAACATATTGGCACAAGCATTTACTTCCTTAAACCCTAAAGCTCAAGAAATAAAACCCAGAATCAATTAAGTGAGAGAGCTTGAAATTAAAAGGTTTGTACAGCACTGGAAATGAGCATAAAGATAGAGCCTACAGAATGGGAGAATATCTTTGTGAGGTACTGCTCAGACAGGATTAATATACAAAATATATAAAGAACTCAGAAAACTTAACACAAACCCCTACCCCCCCCCAAATAAAAAAACCCAATCAATAAATGGGCAAAATACAAAACATTTCTCAGAAGAAAAACAAATGGCCAATTTCACCATATCCTGCTCAAGGAGGAAATAAGTAACCCGTGTGGGCTGGCCGAAAGTAAAAGGCTAAAAAAGTAGTATTAAGAAATAAAAACAGGGCTGGGATTGTGGCTCTGTAGTAGATCACTTACCTAGCATGTGTGAGGCACTGGGTTCAATTCTCAGCACCACATATAAATAAAGGTCCATTAACAACTAAAAAATATATACTTAAAAAAAAGAAATAAAAACAAAGGACACAAGAAATGTAGTAGTGGCTTGATGGGTGGAAAAGACTTGATGGGGCTGATCTTAACAAAGGGAAAAAGCCCTGGAATACTTTATTTATAGTGAAACACATCAAAGGAATTTATTGTAAAGGAAGGGTTTCTCAAGGTAAACAAGAAGGGAGAGGCTATGGGGAACTTGGCTTGATTGGAGACTTATCAATTGTGTAGTAATTCTTCCTCCCCAGGCAGCTGGGTCCTAAAGACTAGTTGGGCACACTGGTATCTCTTTCCATTTCCAGGGAGTTGCATTTGAACCTAGGGCAGTATGAACCAATAAATTCCACAGTATCATAGAATTCTCTTTGAACAGGACAACAGAGCAATCTCAGGTTGGTAAAATAGCACTGAGAGTTCTCAGACAGGCACACCTCCGCTTAGCAAAGTTTCCAGCTCACAATTCTTTTGCGGCTCCCAACAAATACATGAGAAAATGTTCAATATTCGGCGGACCTGCGGCCCACCAGCAGAACAGGCGCAGCGCCCTGTTGAGGGGCAGAGCTGCCCCCTCCCCCCGCGCCTGCAAGGTAGGCGGAACTGTGACCACCGACAGAACAGGCCCAGTGGCCCGCGGAGGGGCACAGCTGCCAACCACGCCTGCAAGGTAGGCGGACTTGCGACCCACCAGCAGAGCAGGCGCAGCGGCCTGCTGAGGCGCAGAGCTGCCCCCTCCCCCCACGCCTGCAAGGTAGGTGGAACTGTGATAACCCACAGAACAGGCCCAGTGGACCACGGAGGGGCAGAGCTGCCAACCACGCATGCAAGGTAGGCGGACCTGCGACCCACCGGCAGAACAGGCGCAGCGGCCTGCTGAGGGGCAGAGCCGCCGCCCGCGCCTGCAAGGTAGGTGGACCTGCTACTGACCGGCAGAACAGGCCCAGTGGCCTGCCGGCGTGGTAGGCACATTGCCCCAATTGGAGGAGGGTCAGAGCCGCCGCCCGCACCTTCGAGGGAGACTTTGCAACTATACAAGAGCAATATAAATATATAGGGGGAAAATTCAATAGCACAACAGTTTCACCAAGCAGAAAGAAACGCAAACAGTATGAAGAGACAAGGAAAGAAAGGACCACAAGCAATGCAGGTCAACTCAACGTTAGAAGAGGTAATAGCTGCAGCAGATGGAATGTCAGATAAAGAATTCAGGATATACATGCTTCAGATGATCTGGAGTCTCAAGGAAGACATCAGACAGCAAAATCAGACAAAGAAAGATCACTTCAACAATGAATTACATAAACAAACCCAAGAAGCAAATGATCAACTATACAGGGAGATAGAGGTTATAAAAAACAAACAAACAGAAATCCTAGAAATGCAGGAAGCAATAAACCAACTTAAAAACTCAATTGAGAATACTACCAGCAGAGTAGAATACTTAGAAGATAGAACATCAGACAATGAAGACAAAGTATTTCAACTTGAAAAGAACATAGACAGCTCAGCAAGACTGTTAAGAAACCATGAGCAGAAGATCCAAGAAATATGGGATAACATAAAGAGACCAAACTTAAGAGTCATTGGGATACAGGAAGGGATAGAGTTTCAAACCAAAGGAATGAGCAATCTATTCAATAAAATAATATGAGAAAAACTTCCCAGACTTGAAGAATGAAACAGAATCCCAAATCCTAGAAGCCTACAGGACGCCAAATGTGCAAAATCATAAGAGATCCACACCTAGACACATTATAATGAAGATGCCCAACATACAGAATAAGGAGAGAATTTTAAAAGCTACAAGATAAAGGAAGCAGATTACATTTAGGGGTAAGCCAATCAGGATAACAGCTGATCTTTCAACACAGACTCTGAAAGCTAGAAGATCCTGGAATAACATATTTCAAACAATGAAAGAAAATGGGTTCCAACCAAGAATTGTGTATCCAGCGAAATTAAGCTTCAGGATGGAAGATGAAATTAAAACCTTCCACGATAAACAAAAGCTAAAAGAATTTGCAGCTAGAAAACCATCTCTTCAAAACATCCTCGGCAAAACATTACAGGAAGAGGAAATGGAAAATAACAATGAAAAACAACAGTGGGAGGTAGGACAGTAAAGGGGGGAAAATAATCAAAGAGGAAAACAAACCATGTTTAGTAACATAAATAAACAAATATGGCTGGAAGAACAACCCATATCTCAATAATAACCCTAAATGTTAATGGCTGAAACTCACCAATTAAGAGACACAGGCTAGTAGAATGGATCACAAAACAAGACCCAACAATATGCTGCCTACAGGAGACACATTTGATAGGAAAAGACATACATAGACTGAAGGTGAAAGGTTGGGAAAAATCATATCACTCATATGGACTTTGGAAACAAGCAGGAGTGTCCATACTTATATCAAATAAAATAGATTTCAAGCCAAAGTTAATCAAAATGGATAAAGAGGGACACTACATACTGCTCAAGGGAACCATACACCAACAAGACCTAACAATGATAAATATATATGCCCCAAACAATGGTGCAGCTATGTTAATCAAACAAAATCTTCTCAAGTTCAAGAGTCTAATAGACCACCATACAATAATCATGGGAGACTTCAACACACCTCTCTCACCACTGGACAGATCTTCCAAACAAAAGTTGAATAAGGAAACTATAGAACTCAATAACACAATTAATAACCTAGACTTAATCGACATATATAGAATATACCACCCAACATCAAGCAGTTACACTTTTTTCTCAGCAGCACATGGATCCTTCTCAAAAATAGATCATATATTATGTCACAGGGCAACTCTTAGACAATATAAAGGAGTAGAGATAATACCATGCATCTTATCTGATCATAATGGAATGAAACTGAAAATCAACGATAAAAGAAGGAAGGAAAAATCATGCATCACTTGGAGAATGATCAATGGGTTATAGAAGACATCAAGGAGGAAATTAAAAAATTCTTAGAGATAAATGAAAACACAGACACAACATATTGGAATCTATGGGACACATTGAAAGCAGTTCTAAGAGGAAAACTCATTGCTTGGAGTTCATTCCTTAAAAAAAGAAAAAACCAACAAATAACTGATCTCATACTTCGTCTCAAATCCTAGAAAAAGAAGAGCAAAACAACAGCAAAAGAAGTAGAAGGCAAGAAATAATTAAAGTCAGAGCTGAAATTAATGAAATCGAAACAAAAGAAACAATTGAAAAAAACTGACAAAACTAAAAGTTGGTTCTTTGAAAAAATAAATAAAATCGACAGACCCTTAGCCATGCTAACGAAGAGAAGAAGAGACAGAACTCAAATTACTAGCATATGGGATGAAAAAGGCAATATCACAACAGACACTTCAGAAATACAGAAGATAATCAGAAATTATTTTGAATCCTTATACTCCAATAAATTAGAAGATAGTGAAGGCATCAATAAATTTCTTAAGTCATATGATCTGCCCAGATTGAGTCAGGAGGATATAGACAACCTAAACAGACCAATATCAGTTGAGGAAATACAACAAACCATCAAAAGACTACCAACTAAGAAAAGCCCAGGACCGGATGGGTATACAGCAGAGTTTTACAAAACCTTTAAAGAGGAACTAATACCAATACTTTTCAAGCTACTTCAGGAAATAGAAAAAGAGGGAGAACTTCCAAATTCATTCTACGAGGCCAACATCACCCTGATTCCTAAACCAGACAAAGACACTTCAAAGAAAGAAAACTACAGACCAATATCTCTAATGAACCTAGATGCAAAAATCCTCAATAAAATTCTGGCGAATCGGATACAAAAACATATCAAAAAATTTGTGCACCATGACCAAGTAGGATTCATCCCTGGGATGCAAGGCTGGTTCAATATATGGAAATCAATAAAAGTTATTCACCACATCAATAGACTTAAAAATAAGAACCAAATGATCATCTCGATAGATGCAGAAAAAGCATTCGACAAAGTACAGCATCCCTTTATGTTCAAAACTCTAGAAAAAATAGGGATAACAGGAACTTACCTCAATATTGTAAAAGCAATCTATGCTAAGCCTCAGGCTAGCATCATTCTGAATGGAGAAAAACTGAAGGCATTCCCTCTAAAATCTGGAACAAGATAGGGATGCCCTCTCTCACCACTTCTGTTCAACATAGTTCTTGAAACACTGGCCAGAGCAATTAGACAGATGAAAGAAATTAAAGGCATCAAAATAGGAAAAGAAGAACTTAAATTATCACTATTTGCAGAAGACATGATTCTATACCTAGCACACCCAAAGGGTCAACAAAAAAACTATTAGAGCTAATAAATGAATTCAGCAAAGTGGCACGATATAAAATCAACACGCATAAATCAAAGGCATTCCTGTATATCAGCGACAGATCCTCTGAAATGGAAATGAGGACAACCACTCCATTCACAATATCCTCAAAAAAAATAAAATACTTGGGAATCAACCTAACAAAAGAGGTGAAAGACTTATACAATGAAAAGTACAGAACCCTAAAGAGAGAACTAGAAGAAGATCTTAGAAGATGAAAAAATATACCCTGTTCATGGATAGGCAGAACTAACATCATCAAAATGGCAATATTATCAAAAGTTCTCTATAGGTTTAATGCAATGCCAATCAAAATCCCAACGGCATTTCTTGTAGAAATAGAGAAAGCAATTATGAAATTCATATGGAAAAATAAAAGAATAGCAAAAATAACTCTAAGCAGGAAGTGTGAATCAGGCGGTATAGCGATACCAGACCTCAAACTATACTACATAGCAATAGTAACAAAAACAGCATGGTACTGGTACCAAAACAGGCGGGTGGACCGATGGTACAGAATAGAGGACACAGAAACCAATCCACAAAACTACAACTATCTTATATTTGATAAAGGGGCTAAAAGCATGCAATGGAGAAAGGATAGCATCTTCAACAACTGGTGCTGGGAAAACTGGAAATCCATATGCAACAAAATGAAACTGAATCCCTTTCTCTCGCCATGCACAAAAGTTAATTCAAAATGGATCAAGGAGCTTGATATCAAATCAGAGACATGGCGTCTGATAGAAGAAAAAGTTGGTTATGATCTACATACTGTTGGGTCGGGCTCCAAATTCCTCAATAGGACACCCATAGCACAAAAGTTAATAACTAGAATCAACAAATGGGACTTACTCAAACTAAAAAGTTTTTTTTTTCTCAGCAAAAGAAACAATAAGAGAGGTAAATAGAGAGCCTACATCCTGGGAACAAATCTTTACTCCTCACACTTCAGATAGAGCCCTAATATCCAGAGTATACAAAGAACTCCAAAAATTAGACAATAAGACAACAAATAACCCAATCAACAAATGGGCCAAGGACCTGAACAGACACTTCTCAGAGGAGGACATACAATCAATCAACAAGTACATGAAAAAATGCTCACAATCTCTAGCAGTCAGAGAAATGCAAATCAAAACCACCCTAAGATACCATCTCACTCCAGTTAGATTGGCAGCCATTATGAAGTCAAACAACAATAAGTGCTGGCAAGGATGTGGGGAAAAGGGTACTCTTGTACATTGCTGGTGGGACTGCAAATTGGTGCAGCCAATTTGGAAAGCAGTATGGAGATTTCTTCGAAAGCTGGGAATGGAACCACCATTTGACCCAGCTATTCCCCTTCTCGGTCTATTCCCTAAAGACCTAAAAAGAGCATGCTACAGGGACACTGCTACATCGATGTTCATAGCAGCACAATTCACAATAGCAAGACTGTGGAAACAACCTAGATGCCCTTCAATAGACGAATGGATAAAAAAAAATGTGGCATTTATACACAATGGAGTATTACTCTGCATTAAAAAATGACAAAATCCCAGAATTTGCAGGGAAATGGATGGCATTAGAGCATATTATGCTAAGTGAAGCTAGCCAATCCCTAAAAAGAAATGCCAAATATCTTCTTTGATATAAGGAGAGTAACTAAGAACAGAGTAGGGACGAAGAGCATGAGAAGAAGATTAACATTAAACTGGGATGAGAGGTGGGAGGGAAAGGGAGAGAGAAGGGAAATTGCATTGAAATGGAAGGAGACCCTCAGGGTTATACAAAATTTCATACAAGAGGAAGTGAGGGGAAAGGGGAAAATAATACAAGGGGGAGAAATGAATTACAGTAGAGGGGGTAGAGAGAGGAGAGGGGAAGGGAGGGGAGGGGAGGGGAGGGGGGATAGTAGAGGATAGGAAAGGCAGCAGAATACAACAGACACTAGTATGGCAATATGTAAATCAATGGATGTGTAACTGATGTGATTCTGCAATCTGTATACGGGGTAAAAATGGGAGTTCATAACCGACTTGAATCAAAGTGTGAAATATGATATATCAAGAACTGTGTAATGTTTTGAACAACCAACAATAAAAAAAAATTTAAAAAAAATGTTCAATATTCCTTATCACACAGGGAAATGCAAATCAAAACTACATTGGGATTTCATCTCATTTCAGTTTAAATGGCAATCATCAAGAATATAAATAATAAATGCTGGCAAGGATGTGGAGGAAAATGTTCACTTTTACATTGTTGGTGGGATTATAGTTAGTACAAACACTTTGGAAAGAAGTATGGAGATTCCTTAAAAAACTAGGAATGGAACACCACATGACCCAGCTATTCCACTCCTCAGTATTTACTGAAAAGAACTCAAATCAGCATACCGTACTGACACAAGCACATCATTTATAGCAGCACAATTCAATACATAACCAAGTAATGGAACCAGCCCAGGTTTCTATTGACAGATGAATGGATAAAGAAAATGTGGTATATATACATGATGGAAGGTTATTCAGCCATAAAGAAGAATGCACTTATGACATTTGTCGATATATGGATGGTGTTTTAACCAGCTTTCCCCCTGCTATGACCAGAAGATCTGACAAAACAAATTAGAAGGAAAAGTTTAGTTTGGCTCACAGTTTCAGAGGTTTATCCCTTGGTTGGCTGACTCCATAGCTCTGGGTCCTAGGAGAGGCAGAACATCATAGCAGAAGGTTGTGGCATAGAAATGCAGCCCAGAACATGATGCAAGGAAACAGAGAGCTCCACTTATCAGGGTCAAAATTTAAACCCCACAGCACACCACCAGTGCAGCCCCACATTACCTGCTTACAGTAGCCACCCAGTTAATCCATATCAGTGGATTAATCCACCAATTATGCTATAACTTTTATAATCTGATCACTTCACACCTGAACCTTCTTGCATTGTCCCACATGTGAGCTTTTAGGGGACACCTTATATCTAAACTGTAACAAATAGAACTGGAGAACATCATGCTAAGTGAAATAAGTCAGACTTAGATAGTCAAGGATCCAGGGTTTTATTTCATATGCAGAAGCTAGACCAAAAAAAAAAAAGTGTGGAGGAATTCCATGACAATAGAAGTGGAGTAGGGGATTGAGGGAGAGGGAGGAGGGATGGGAAAAGAGAGGAGCTACTGACTAAATTATACAATGTACATATGTGAATATACCACAGTGAAATTCACCTTTATGTATATCTATAAAGCACCAATTTTAAAAGCAATTAATAAATAGAAGGTAGACAAGAGTAGTAAAGGAAGAGGACCAGAAGGAAGGAGGAGAGCAGGGAAAAGAAGTATTGAGGACTGAAATGGAGTGAATTTTATCCTATGCATGTATGACTATGTCAAAATGAACACCACATAATAGTTTTATTATGTAAAACTATAATGTGCTAATAACATTTTAAAAAGCATCAGTAAATACTAATCTTGATAAGTCACAAATGTATACTATAACCTTTAGGGTACTTGTCCTGTATATGGAATTCTAGGTTGGTAGTTCTTTTCCTTAGGTATATTGGAAATCTTTAACTGCTTTAGATATCCATGGTTTCCTTTGATATTAGTTAGTATAATTGTTTTGCCTGGAATCTGTGTCCTGCAGCTGCTTTTGGGATTTACATTTTTTGTTAGCTTCACTGTAGTTGGTCACTTAGGAATTCTTCATTGGATTATTATCTTTCATTAACTTAAAGTATTATCGCCATTATCTTTTCAACTATTACTTTTCTGCTCCATCCTGCTCTTTCTTGCCTCTGGAACTTCAACTTTGCACTACATTCTTTACTCTCATCATTTTCTCTCTGTGCTTCTTTTGATTTGTTTTCCAATTCATTATTCTCTCTGAAGCTGTGTCTATTTTTGAGGTTGAACCTATTCAACTGAGTCTTTAATTTCAGATATTTTTATTTATACAATTCTTATTTTGTTCTTCTCAGTTTTGCTATGGCAGTTTAGATTTCTAGTCCTCTGCTGAAATTTCCATTTTTCCCCCTGTAGTCTCATTCATTTATATTCTGGGTATCATTATCCCCTTATTGGGAGATCCTATGTTTCTGTTCATATTGTTCTATTGTCCTTTAATTTTGCTCCTTTATGGCCATGTTGTTTATGCTCTGTGTGCCTCTTTAATTTTGATAGTATGTAAGATATTGTACTTGAAAATGTTTAGAATTAATTTATGACCAAAGACTTTGTTATCTTCTTCCAGAGTGGAGTCTGAAGGCACCCACAAATTGGGGTTATTGTGACCTAGTTTCAGTAGTTGAGATTTTCTGGGGCAATCCACTGATTTAGTTCAGAGGAGCCCTGAGTAACTCTCAGATCACCTGTGTAGCTCATAAATGGCCCATGGGGGCCACAAACTGAAAAATGGGAAGGTTACTCATCCTTGGAGTACCTCAAGTCCAAATTTAGTCACCATTAACTTTTGAAATATCAAAAAAAGTCCACTTCATTTCTTCAGTATCTTATTCCAAGTAAGAGATATATTCCAGGAAAAAATGCTCAGAATGTTAGGCTGAACTTGGATTTGGGATTTTCCAGGTTCTTGGTCTGATAGTTTTTGTTTTCTCCCCTAAGTTTTGAGTCCTCAAGTGGCTTGAAGAAGGAATGTATATTACTTTTCAGTTTTAGCAGTTGCCCTTGTTAGAAGGATTCTTCTAACTTACCTCAAAAGAAATTTTTTTGGTTTTCATATTTTTTTAAGAATTTCTCCAAGCTACAGAGAAATTCCATAAAAACAATCCAAATTTAAGATATTTATTTACCATTAGTCCATATTTCTAGAAATGTAGTTTAATAATCTTTACATTTACTTTTTGAAATGGCATTAAAAATGTATTATCACAGTATCATTATTATATTATAGCTATGACTCCACTGTAAAGCCCTGTCTATCTTTCATTTAAATAACAGAAACAAAAGTTATATATCTGAGTAAGTCTCAAGAATTCTATTTATATATAATATATTCAGATATATTCAAAATATTTGAAGCATTATCAGTATTTTTAAGACATATTTTATTGATCTTCTTTAAAGTACTTAAAAAGGCTAAAATAGATCAAAAACTTCTCTTCAATGTGATTCTACCTGGAAATGCGAAAATTCAATTGAATAAATATTTTATTTTGTAAATTAGTTCAACATACATACCCATTGAACAACACATACAAATTAGGCCTAATTATATAAATTCAGCTCCACATAAAATTAAGGTGTTACAAACACATTTTCTCTGGCATATGTACCATATAAATGGGGTAAAATTAAGATGTTATATAAATCATATATCTTAAATTTAAACATGAGAATAAAGTATAAAAATGAGCTATAATTTGTTTATTTGATTAGAATTTTTAAAATATTTTAATTTCAACCTTCTCATATTTCCAGTAAAAACTTATATAGACCTTGGGCTTTATAAATATTATCTGTCCTAGTCTGTGTTTTCAAATAGTCACTCATTTAATCCTCCTAGGAAGTGGTTGATGCTCCTGTTCCTGTTTTACTAATGAGCAATCTTGAATTACAGAGAGGTAGTAAGGTGTACTAGATAAGCAACCAATAAGTGGCATTCGAACTGGGGGTAGAGCCAGACCACCAAAGGCCAATATCATTACCAATTTATATTAAATCAGAGATTGCAAATAATATTTATGACATAAATGTTAAATGAATACTCCAGCCTTTATTTTTGGAGATTGTGACTTTATAGGTGTGGAATAATGCCAAGGCCAGGAATGGCAATGTCTATCCTTTAAGCTCCTAATATCTCTACTCAGACCCAGACCCATCTATCTAACCAAGAGATCCTACCATTGTTTCCTGAAAGTATTATGAGCATTCACTTTTTATCAACTTCCTCTCCTCTTTTCTCCTAACCTGAATTTCCTTTGCTATCTTGAACATGAGCCCAATATTCTCCATTGAACAGGAAAAATGGTGATTGGCAATTTATTTTTATCCTTGGTAGATAATACTGATGTTATCTGATCAACTTGTATAGAACGTGAATACTTTCACCACTGAACTTATAAAAATATATTTTTTTCAGTTTATGGAAATCTGTAATTCATAAATGCAATAAATGCATTCTTTTAGTAAAGTTTTCCTACAACCTTTAAAAAATAAAAACAGTAAAGTATGATATCTGCTACATGGTACAACATCACACATCTGGTAAATCATGCCATTTAAAATGGCTTATGAATTTTCAAATACTATATCTATGGAATAAGAATCTAAAATGTTTTAATAAGTCATAAATAATACACAAATACGTACACATCTTTATACACATGCTTATGACTATGTGCAAATAGTCATATAGATTTATGTAGCCTTATTTACATAGACAGAATGACAAGGTCCAGAGAGCATGATCTCCCACGCACTTTTCACTGCTTAATGTCCAACTTACTTTAATTTCTGACCTAAAAGGAATTCCTAGCCAGTGATCATCACTTCATTTGTCTTTTGTTTTGATTACATGCCACTGTTTCTATCTACTTTTCAATTTCAGTGAATTCAAAGGATACTTTGTTTAGCCATTTGTATAAATACATGCATGTATAGAAAAAAAAAAAAAAAAACTTCCAGTTGGAAAAATTCGGTAATTCTTTATCACTCAAAAAGCAATTTTCAAAATTATTTTCTTTTTATTTTTAAGAAGGGGATTCATAATGTATTAAATTTGGGGGGTGTTATAAATCATACTTATTATAGTTTAAATGTTTCTATCACACCTCATAATTACCTTCATTACTCTAAGTTTCAATATTTCCATATCCAAAATTAATTATCCCATTAACTTTCTCTGTTGATTACTGTATAACTTTGTTACTCCTTTCAATAATACTTTTGCTTTCTATTGTATGAAATTAGCCCATTATGTATCTTTTTTAATACCTTCATTTTATTTATTTATTTTTATATGGTGCTGAGGATTGAACCCTACCACTGAGCCACAAGCCCAGCCCCGCATTATGTATCTTTTAAAGACAAGGTTCTTGACTTAGAAGACCCATTTTGATTCTCACTTAAAGGCTGTTATTTTTAACACATGTGTATTTATGTATACATTTAAGGTATCAATTGGCCATAATTAATCTATAACCCACAAAAAGATATACAGGGAATAATATTTTTAGTGTCAAGCACCTTACTGCAATGATGCCTTTTTTAAAATAGAAAAGTACTCTTTAAGAGAAAATAGAAAGGACCAAGTGGATGATGCTACACAGGTCTGGCCACTGATCTTGGAGGGAACCTCCCTGTCCTCCAGCCATCTTCACCATCACTGACACCTTTTTGATTGGGGACAGTTTTTGTTTTGAGAAATAACAGATACATTGAAATCACAAACTTATCATTATGTAACATGGCCAGATTGCTTTTATAATTAATTTGTATTAATTAAAATAAAATTTATACATTTTAAATGAAGAAACTCTATATAGGGTCTATAAAGTAGGCACTTAATTTGTTTTGGGGGGGAGGGGAAGGAGTTCAATTCCAGGATTGAACCCAGGGTGCTTAAAACTGAGCCACATACCCAGCCCTGTTTAGTTTGAAACAGAGTCTCCCTAAGTTGCTTAGGGCCTTGCTAAATTGTTGAGCCTGGCTTTAAGCTCGTGATCCTCCTGCCTTAGCCTCCAGTGCTGCTGAGATTACAGGGGTGTGCCACTACACTTAGTTGCACTTAAATTTTTTTTAAGTCACTAATAACATCTAACATTAAATTCATAATTTTTCACTAACTGATGTGTATCAGGAAATAGCAACATTTTGTTTACAATGATAAATGTCAATATTAATATTAACAATTTTAATGCAAAAAGTTCAAAATGACATGCTATAACTTTCTTTTATTGGCTTAAGGACTTCAGTGGGTATGTAGACTAAGAGTTCTAAGGGCTCTATGATAGCACATTACTTAATCACCCAGACCTAAACTATATTGACTGACATACAGAACATACTCAATAAATATTTATAGAATGGAATAAATGATTGGATAAGATTAGCAGCTGCTCACCTAGAAAAACAGTGCTATCCATATGAAACCTGAGTATGCCCCTTGAAGACAGTGGAATTTTCTGGGATTGGAAACCAGTGAAAATTAGCCTTGGCCCATCGATAAGAGAATTTAAAATCATAGTGTCATGATTATTACCTAATAAATGGCAGTTTATTTACTTCAGGAAGCTAATATGATTCATACCATCATATTTTCTGTTTAAATACAAGAAAAATGGCTAAACAATAACATATAAAGCACTACTGATGGTTAAGAATGATTTTAACATGAGATCTAGATAGAGTTTAGTTAGGAATCAAAATTATGACAAACATTTAGAGTAGGGAGGTCCACAGGATTTTTGTGAGAAGCTACATTTTACTAGCAAGTATCAAGAGTGCCATGGTTGAATTAGGAAAATACGTTGCTGTTAACTCTATATATTTCTGGGGAGTTATATGAAAGAGTAGTTTTGAAATTCTGTCTAATTTCTAACATCCCTGATCTGAAAGCAAATGAGCATACTTCAAATCACACCCTGGTGAAAAGCAAAGTCTAGTTGAAAGTCACTAGACTGAATCTTAGGCTGTTTCTGAACTTCCCTGAGCTTGCATTTACCTTGCAACGAGAACAGTGTTACCCAGTATTTATGGAAATCCTGAAGTTAAAAGAGGTATTTCATAGCTATTGGTTCATATGAAGAGATTGCTTACTGGAAATTTTTCACTTTTCTTCCAGTTTAATTATAAGAATTACCTGCTAAGGAAGCAAATAATCCCTGAGAACAAACAGAAATAAAAATATAATTGCATTTGTTTCAAAATGTAAATATAATGAAGAGAATTAGAAAATGAATATTCTCATAAATTTACTTGGAAACAATTCTGCCTAAAATTTAAATTCCAGGAATTGAGAAAATAAGAAAGATTAACCATTAAATATTATGAAAATTTAAATAAAATTGGGAAATATTTCTACTTACTGAAAATTGAATTAGAAATTAAGGTGGCAATATTCCTTTTAGTTATCAGGTTGCATCATAACATACTCAAATGATATCAGGTATTTTCTTTGATTAATCTTGATAACTGTGTACCTATATAATGGCTCAGCCATGGACTTTATGTACTTCTCTGAACATAACAGGTAGGGGTGAAAGGTATATATTTCTTGGATTACAAACAGCCCATGAGTCAAAAATTTGGAATACGTTTTCATTTAATTTTTCATGTTTTTAAAACGTTGGGTGAATACTGTCAGCCAGATTTTCAATGTCACTTACTACTCAATGGGATTTATTCACTTAAAAATTAGGCATTTGGACTTAGTTAATTTCTTCTGTTTTTTTGGTGTGTGTGTGTGTGTGCGTGTATGTGTGTGTGTGTGTGTGTGTGTGTGTGTGTGTGTTTTAAAGCTAAAATAATAGCCAATGCTTGGCAAAATTCATAGTTAAGTTTGACATTGTGGTGACAACCATCACTTTTGAGTACCTTTCCAGCAGGCTAAGGAACCTGCTATATTTCTTCATAGACAGCTCATTTTATTGATTTATTTTATCAGTCCTCTATATACCTAGTGTTTATGTTATATAGAAAATTACAATATGCAGAAATTTTCAAAATCATAAAATTTAAGATAAATCTGCATTTCAGAAACTGAAAATAAGCAAGTAAATTTCAAAACTGCAAACAAGACTTCTTTTATCATTAATATGTATGTCTCTTCAATATAAAAATTTTCTTCAGCACCAGAACTTTTACTCCAAAACCAATAATTTTTTTCCTGACTTCATCAGAAATGGCCAGTGGCTACCAAAGTTCACTCTAAACTATTACAATGCAACATTGGGGAATTTGTTATGTCCTGACTACTTGAGATCTACAAGTTAAGTGAGAAACCAAAAAAAAAAAAAAAAAAAAAAACAGGGAAGAAAAATAATACTGGGAAGTTATATCTGTCTTAAGCAAGTACCTATGTATTAACAGACTGAATTCAATTCACCAGGCCTTCAACATAAAGATACTAGGTAAAATTTAGGCAACTGAATATCTCATAATATAAATTAAATTTACAAATAATGGAGGAAACACATAACTATAATGCAAAGTATATATTATTTTTAAACCATGTACTAAAACAAAATACCAAATTAGTGTTGACAGGAACATACAGTAATAATCCAGTTAAAGACTACAGAAGCTGTATTGTAAACAGTGGTACTATTGTTGTACATTGAAAAAAATGGCTACTATCTTAACTTGTTGAGAAGGATCCATGGAGCAAAATCTGGGAAAGAAATAGACTGTTGTCAGAGGAGGGTCTGGATACTCAGGACCTTCAGCTAGTAGTGCATTGTTTCCTGGTGTAGACTTGAGCCTAATTTTGAAGATATTAGTTGGCCATACTGAGGAGGTTGGCTGTAAACTTCTGTGTGCAATTGGGATCCTCAAAGAATTCAATTAAAAAATGAGATCTTTGCTTAGAATACTAAAATAGTAAAAAAGACGTTGGTTTTGAGTGAGGAATTGGTAGTAAATAGGCTATTTCATTTCCACTGTGGAACGATGAGAACTACAGCTTTGGAAGTGCAACTGGAATGTAAAAAAGTTATGTGCTGTAAAAATGCATTTATACCAGAATAAATGAATTGCGCTCTAAATATAATCATTCAGGATAACTATTTACAACATCAGCCATTGACAGATGCTGCTAGTGAGACAAAAAAATAAGGAGTGAGTAGGTACAGTAAGAAGTTAAGGTTATAAATTATATTGGCCAAAGAAAGCACAAAATATATCACCAATGGTGCTTGTTTGTATTTTTGATTCTTCCCAGTATTCAGATGGAATGATATTGAGATTACTTTTCTTCATTGTGTGTGTTAGAGAAAAGTTTGATTTTAAACAAACCTAAGTAGACTTTATTTCTTGCCTATTGAAGAAAATGTGATAAATTATTAATACTGGTAGCCCATTCTTTATATCTATAATTTTGTTTTCCATATGTTGAAAGAGTGTCCATTTAAATAATAGATTTAATTTTCAACAATGCTTATTTGAAATACTGTATATATGTTTCAAGTGAATGTACATATTAAAGAAACATTTCAATGCTTGAACCCAAAACCAAAAATAGAAAATATGTGCATTTTCTGAAAATTTAAAGACTTCAAAACATTGTGTACATACAACATTATGCTGGGAAAGTCGATAGAAGCACTGCTCAAACATACTGTATTCACGATGCCACAAACTTAAAAATGGATGATAATTCATCCTTAACATGTTTTATTACACAAAAGATATATTATAAATATTAAAAGTATATGAATAAGCATATGAAAATTAGGCTCACAGAATATAAACTACTTGAAGTAAAAAATACTCCGGCCCTCTATCTGTACCAGATGTAACATCACTGGGGCCTCTGTGACTTGGCTCACGATTAATGTTTTTTCACCCAAGAATGACATATATGTTTTTGAAAGTATTTTATCTAAGACTTCTGTGAAATGCAAATGAAAGTATTAAAAAATCTACCCCAAAAGGAAATATGTCCTGTGGCTGAAAGATACTTGAAAACTTCTAAAGTATCAGACAACATCCCAGAACTATTCTATGATTTACATAAGAAGCTTCATATAGGCTTAAAAGTTTAAAATAAATTCATATAATACATTTGTAAGCACAATTTCCTTTTTTATTTGAATAAATAATCTAAGAGTTATTAGATACTTGTTGATCAAAACTATTGGAATTTGGAGAATTATGGCTTTCCAAAAACTTCTGTACTTGAATTGTGAGGCTTTTTTAGTTCTATGTCCAAACAATTATATTTTGGAATCAGGTAACTTGGGGTCATACACTCCTCTTTTTATTATGTAGTTATTGAAGTTATCATGCTTATCGAGTAGAACAATTTAATTGGTGAAAATCTCAGCAAAGAATTCTGTGGGAACAGAGGGGATAAAAAGCAAATGTCTACCTGAGATAGCTATGTAAATGTGACAGCATGAATTATCTGCAAGGAGATGAGTAGCTTTTGTTCAACAACAATGCAGATCATTCCATTATTATTAAGTATGTGCAGTGTCATTCATCCAAATTCTGCCATGTTTGGTGTATGTACTGTTCCTTATGAGGAGAAACAAGTGAGGGGGTTGAAATGGACATAGGAAGAGAGATACTTAGGGCCATAGCAGCCACTGATCTCCAGCCCCCAGGAGTAGTTGAGACAATTGTGTCCCGACCACTTTATACTGAGTGAAAATCAATTTCCCCATATGAAACTCTATTTACTCTCTGTGCAACAAAATTCTTGGTTTCCTGCAATTCTCCCAGCATTTAAGATTCTTACCGCTGTCATTGTTTCAGAGCTCACTGTCCATTCTGAGAGGGATTGTATTCTTAAGGGAAATAGGAAAACTTGGCTTTGTAGACTGAGGCTGTAACCACATTGTGTTTTGTAGGAAGAGAAAATACTATGCGCTTGCTGGGGGACATAGCTCAATAGCCCACCTACCCAACTGGTGTAGGGTCATTTGTTGGCAAAATGGTACCTTTATATAACCTAGTCTCAGAAAAACTACTGTTGAGTAATGGAGGAATAGCTAATATCTAGCAGTCTTTAATACTAAAAGTTAAGTTTTAGAAAGCTGATCATACCTGAGAGTAATTAGCTAATAATTCCCCTGAGTATTTTCATGAAATTTATGTGCATGTTAATACACTTGACTCAAGATGTTCTTTATAAACAATATGAGCCTATGTAAATGTCCTGGTGATTCTGGCTTCAATTTACTAAGGTCTACAATACTTCAACTTTTCACCAATGGCAGATGTACCAATTTTTCCTGAATATTATTTTTAATGAATGAACTTTTATATAATGAGTGCCTCTCCTCTTTTTTTTTTACTCTACCCTCCTTTTAGTAAGCTTTTCTAATCACTATTTTATGGTCTTTAGTTTGACTCCTAATATAATAACACACATTTTTTATTCCAGTTATGCTTGAGACCAAAAGCATGTGAAGGTGAGAAACCACTCCTTATTCCTTTTTTTGTAATTATAATCCTTTGTGCTAAACACTGTGTAATTCAGAATTTTGTAATACATTAATCTATAGAAAAAGCACTTTAAAGGTTTAAAATAGTGATTGCAGTTTTGCTTTCTTCATCCTGCACCTATTAAGACCCTGACTACCTCTTTCATCAAAGAGCCAAGTGTTGATGTGATCCATAATGGTGGAACTATTCTCCAATTACACTGGTCAGATCAGCAACACTGTGCAATGTCATCTTTTATTCTCTGTCCAAATGAAGAGGGGATTACATTTAAACACAGGAAATTTTAGAGTACACTTGACCTTCAGCTTTATATCTTTCAACATAATTGAACAAACAAAATGCTTTCTCACTCTGCTCTTAATGGCAGATGCTCTGTTATGGAGGATGGATGCTTTATTCCCATTAATAATATGACCACACTGAACTGAGTGTGGAGATATCTGTACCATATTTACATTTCAATTTCAAACTTGTACAGGATTTTCCTTCTATTTTCTCCAGGTAATCAGAGGACCCTTCCATTTTGAAGCATGCTTCAGCTTGATGGAACAATCATACAAGTTTTCCAGTCTATCGTATTCCTCATTTTAGGGAATGGAATAGAGTCATGCTTAGAAGAGAAGATAACAAAAATGAAATATATGTATATGTTTATTTATGGTCCACAACATAGGAGAGCTGTAAAAAGTGAAAAAGTGTATTAGTAATCTTTTATACCTGCATTTCCCAAATGAATGAGAATGAACTGATAAAAGCAATATGTTGTTATAAGAAGGTAGCATTATGTTTATGTGAATTTGTCTGTGCCTTCTAGGGATGAACATCAGAGAGATGCCTGTAATTAAATAGAATTTGGACAAGGTTTCAATAGAAACCAGTCCTATTATGATCCATTAATGGATGGATGCACTAGTCTGTGTGAAGCTGTGAAAGGGGACAGGCAACCCTTAGCATCCCCGTGTGATGCAATCAGAACTGACAAACATATGCAGGTACACAGTGAGGACGGTTGACAGCACAGCATTTTTAATCTGTATCTATAGAAAACATTTATATAAGCTCTCTAATAGAGGGATTATAGAAATACATTTATTATATAATAGTGTACTTTAGTGTACTTACTGTGAAAATAGCACATTTATTTAGAGAGGGATTTTATGCCCAAAGTTCTTGTTGATGTTTTGAAATATATCCATCTCTTTCTTTTGCAGTAATTGTTACCAAGAAAAGCAAATGTACCAACTATTTTCCATGATTCCTTATCAAAAGTCTTCTCTTTTTGATTGATATTTCCCAGTCATCTAGAATGTTCACATCAGTAAAAGAGTCTAGAAAAACGTGAGTTTTTATATTGTGAAGTGTCTACATCTGCCTGCATTCGTGTCTCGTGCACATGGCCTGCCGCTCAATTCTCCATGTTCATTCCTCATAAGTACAGTGACATATGGTGCACTTGTCGGTCTTCACTTCTCTGCCAGCTGGAATGACAGCAGTTTCTGCAAAGCAGTTTGGACCTGAAATGCAGAAGAACATTTTATACTAAGTGTGTGCATAAATATATGATCAATATAATTAGGTAATTAGCATTATAATATATATTTTATTCACTCTTTTTTATGAAGGATAGTGGGAAAGTCAGAACTTCAGTAAAATGTAGTACTTACTCTCCATTACTCAAACTAAAAATATTTGTTCCCAGGATGTACGCTCCCTATTTACCTCTCTTATTGTTTCTTTTGCTGAGAAAAAACTTTTTAGTTTGAGTAAGTCCCATTTGTTGATTCTAGTTATTAACTCTTGTGCTATGGGTGTCCTATTGAGGAATTTGGAGCCCGAACCCACAGTATGTAGATCGTAGCCAACCTTTTCTTCTATCAGACGCCATGTCTCTGATTTGATATCAAGCTCCTTGATCCATTTTGAATTAACTTTTGTGCATGGCGAGAGAAAGGGATTCAGTTTCATTTTGTTGCATATGGATTTCCAGTTTTCCCAGCACCAGTTGTTGAAGATGCTATCCTTCCTCCATTGCATGCTTTTAGCCCCTTTATCAAATATAAGATAGTTGTAGTTTTGTGGATTGTTTTTTGTGTCCTCTATTCTGTACCATCGGTCCACCCGCCTGTTTGGGTACCAGTACCATGCTGTTTTTGTTACTATTGCTCTGTAGTATAGTTTGAAGTCTGGTATCGCTATATCGCCTGATTCACACTTCCTGCTTAGAGTTGTTTTTGCTATTCTGGGTCTTTTATTTTTCCATATGAATTTCATGATTGCTTTCTCTATTTCTACAAGAAATGCCGTTGGGAGTTTGATTGGCATTGCATTAAACCTATAGAGAACTTTTGGTAATATCGCCATTTTGATGATGTTAGTTCTGCCTATCCATGAACAGGGTATATTTTTTCATCTTCTAAGATCTTCTTCTATTTCCCTCTTTAGGGTTCTGTAGTTTTCATTGTATAAATCTTTCACCTCTTTTGTTAGGTTGATTCCCAAGTATCTTATTTTCTTTGAGGATATTGTGAATGGAGTGGTTTTCCTCATTTCCATTTCAGAAGTTTTGTTGCTGATATACAGGAATGCCTTTGATTTATGCATGTTGATTTTATATCCTGCCACTTTGCTGAATTCATTTATTAGATCTAATAGTTTCTGTGTCGACCCTTTTGGGTCTGCTAGGTATAGAATTATGTCTTCTGCAAATAGTGATTATTTAAGTTCTTCTTTTCCTATTTTGATGCCTTTAATTTCTTTCATCTGTCTAATTTCTCTGGCCAGTGTTTCAAGAACTATGTTGAACAGAAGTGGTAAGAGAGTGCATCCCTGTCTTGTTCCAGATTTTAAGGGAATGCCTTCAGTTTTTCTCCATTCAGAATGATGCTAGCCTGAGGCTTAGCATAGATTGCTTTTACAATATTGAGGTATGTTCCTGTTATCCCTATTTTTTCTAGAGTTTTGAACATAAAGGGATGCTGTACTTTGTCGAATGCTTTTTCTGCATCTATCGAGATGATCATATGGTTCTTATTTTTAAGTCTATTGATGTGGTGAATAACATTTATTGATTTCCGTATATTGAACCAGCCTTGCATCCCAGGGATGAATCCTACTTGGTCATGGTGCACAATTTTTTTGATATGTTTTTGTATCCGATTCGCCAGAATTTTATTGAGGATTTTTGCATCTAGGTTCATTAGAGATATTGGTCTGTAGTTTTCTTTCTTTGAAGTGTCTTTGTCTGGTTTAGGAATCAGGGTGATGTTGGCCTCGTAGAATGAATTTGGAAGTTCTCCCTCTTTTTCTATTTCCCGAAGTAGCTTGAAAAGTATTGGTATTAGTTCCTCTTTAAAGGTTTTGTAAAACTCTGCTGTATACCCATCCAGTCCTGGGCTTTTCTTAGTTGGTAGTCTTTTGATGGTTTCTTCTATTTCCTCAATTGATATTGGTCTGTTTAGGTTGTCTATATCCTCCTGACTCAATCTGGGCAGATCATATGACTTAAGAAATTTATTGATGCCTTCACTATCTTCTAATTTATTGGAGTATAAGGATTCAAAATAATTTCTGATTATCTTCTGTATTTCTGAAGTGTCTGTTGTGATATTGCCTTTTTCATCCCATATGCTAGTAATTTGAGTTCTGTCTCTTCTTCTCTTCGTTAGCATGGCTAAGGGTCTGTCGATTTTATTTATTTTTTAAAAGAACCAACTTTTAGTTTTGTCAATTTTTTCAATTGTTTCTTTTGTTTCGATTTCATTAATTTCAGCTCTGACTTTAATTATTTCTTGCCTTCTACTTCTTTTGCTGTTGTTTTGCTCTTCTTTTTCTAGGATTTGAGATGAAGTATGAGATCATTTATTTGTTGGTTTTTTCTTTTTTTAAGGAATGAACTCCAAGCAATGAATTTTCCTCTTAGAACTGCTTTCAATGTGTCCCATAGAGTCCGATATGTTGTGTCTGTGTTTTCATTTATCTCTAGAAATTTTTAATTTCCTTCTTGATGTCTTCTATAACCCATTGATCATTCAGTAACCTATTGTTCATTCTCCAAGTGATGCATGATTTTTTCTTCCTTCTTTTATCGTTGATTTTCAGTTTCATTCCATTATGATCAGATAAGATGCATGGTATTATCTCTAATCCTTTATATTGTCTAAGAGTTGCCCTGTGACATAATATATGATCTATTTTTTGTGAAGGATCCATGTGCTGCTGAGAAAAAAGTGTAACTGCTTGATGTTGGGCGGTATATTCTATATATGTCAATTAAGTCTAGGTTGTTAATTGTGTTATTGAGTTCTATAGTTTCCTTATTCAACTTTTGTTTGGAAGATCTGTCCAGTGGTGAGAGAGGTGTGTTGAAGTCTCCCATGATTATTGTATGGTGTTCTATTGGACTCTTGAACTTGAGAAGAGTTTGTTTGATGAACATAGCTGCACCATTGTTTGGGGCATATATATTTATGATTGTTATGTCTTGTTGGTGCATGGTTCCCTTGAGCAGTATGTAGTGTCTCTCTTTATCCCTTTTGATTAACTTTGGCTTGAAATCTATTTTATTTGATATGAGTATGGACACTCCTGCTTGTTTCCGAAGTCCATATGAGTGATATGATTTTTCCCAACCTTTCACCTTCAGCCTATGTATGTCTTTTCCTATCAAATGCATCTCCTGTAGACAGCATATTGTTGGGTCTTGTTTTGTGATCCATTCTACTAGCCTGTGTCTCTTAATTGGTGAGTTTCAGCCATTAACATTTAGGGTTATTATTGAGATATGGGTTGTTCTTCCAGCCATATTTGTTTATTTATGTTACTAAACATGGTTTGTTTTCCTCTTTGATTATTTTTCCCCCCTTTACTGTCCTACCTCCCACTGTTGGTTTTCATTGTTATTTTCCATTTCCTCTTCCTGTAATGTTTTGCCAAGGATGTTTTGAAGAGATAGTTTTCTAGCTGCAAATTCTTTTAGCTTTTGTTTATCGTGGAAGGTTTTAATTTCATCTTCCATCCTGAAGCTTAATTTCGCTGGATACACAATTCTTGGTTGGAACCCATTTTCTTTCATTGTTTGAACTATGTTATTCCAGGATCTTCTAGCTTTCAGAGTCTGTGTTGAAAGATCAGCTGTTATCCTGATTGGCTTACCCCTAAATGTAATCTGCTTCCTTTATCTTGTAGCTTTTAAAATTCTCTCCTTATTCTGTATGTTGGCCATCTTCATTATAATGTGTCTAGGTGTGGATCTCTTATGATTTTGCACATTTGGCGTCCTGTAGGCTTCTAGGATTTGGGATTCTGTCTCATTCTTCAAGTCTGGGAAGTTTTCTCATATTATTTCATTGAATAGATTGCTCATTCCTTTGGTTTGGACCTTTATACCTTTATGTATCCGAATGACTCTTAAGTTTGGGCTCTTTATGTTATCCCATATTTCTTGGATGTTCTGCTCATGGTTTCTTAACAGTCTTGTTGAGCTGTCTATGTTGTTTTCAAGTTAAAATACTTTGTCTTCATTGTCTGATGTTCTATCTTCTAAGTGTTCTACTCTGCTGGTAGTATTCTCAATTGAATTTTTAAGTTGGTTTATTGCTTCCTGCATTTCTAGGATTTCTGTTTGTTTGTTTTTTATAACCTCTATCTCCCTGTATAGTTGATCTTTTGCTTCCTGGATTTGTTTGTGTAATTCATTGTCGAAGTGATCTTTCATTGTCTGATTTTGGTGTCTAATGTCTTCCTTGAGACTCTGGATCATCTGAAGCATGTATATCCTGAATTCTTTATGTGGCATTCCATCTGCTGCAGCTGTTACCTCTTCTAAAGTTGAGTTGACCTGCATTGCTTGTGGTCCTTTCTTTCCTTTTCTTTTCATACTGCTTGCATTTCGTTCTGTTTGGTGAAACTGTTGTGTTTTTGAAAAGTTTTTCCCCCTATATATTTATATTGCTCTTGTATAGTTGAAAAGTCTCTCTTTAGGGTCAGGCGGCGGTCTGCCTACCTTGCAGCTGCGGGCAGCGGCTCTGCTCTGCCCCTCCTCCAATTGGTGTGACGTGTCAACCACGCCCGCGGAACCCTGGGCCTGTTCTGCCGGTCGGTCGCAGGTCTGCCTACCTTGCAGGCGCGGGCGGAGGCTCTGCTCTGCCCCTCCTCCAAATGGTGTGACTTGTCTACCACACCCGCAGTCCGCTGGGCCTGTTCCGGGTGCGGGCGAAGGCTCTGCTCTGCTCCTACTCCGATTGGGGTGATGTGCCTACCACCCCGGCCGGCCACTGGGCCTGTTCCACTGGTTGGTCGCAGGTCTGCCTACCTTGTGGGCACGGGCGGCGGCTCTGCTCTGCCCCTACTCCAAATGTTGTGACGTGTCTGTCGCGCCGGCAGGCCACTGGGCCTGTTCCGCTTTTCGGTCGCAGGTCTGCCTACCTTTCGGGCGCGGGTGGAGGCTCTGCTCTGCCCCTACTCCAATTGGGGTGACGTGTGTACCACGCCGGCAGGCCACTGGGCCTGATCCGCTGGTCGGTCGCAGGTCTGCCTACCTTGCAGGCGCGGGTGGCGGCTCTGCCTTGCCCCTCCTACCACGCCCGTGGACCGCTGGTCCTGTTCTGCCGGTCAGTCGCAGGTCTGCCTACCTTGCAGGCGCGGGTGGTGGCTCTGCTCTACCCCTACTCCAATTGGGGTTACGTGACTACAATGCCGGCGAGCCACTGGGCCTGTTCCGGGTGCAGGCGGTGGCTCTGCTCTGCCCCTCTGGCTTGATGACAAAGTGAGAGAGACTCGGGTGTTTGTGACTCACTTTCTTTACCAGGAGACCAACTGTTTCTGTCGCCGCTGGTGTTGATGCAGTTCTCTCCTCTGCCGCTTTCTGATGAAATCAGATCTGTGCCATGTTGGTATCCCATGCGAATGGCAGCATTTCGTTCCCTCTGCCGGGTGACCAAAGCAACGGGTGAGTCCTGACCGGCCCTCACAAGCCCCGTCTCAGTCCTGTTGCCACTGCCTATGAAGGCTCGGTTGGTATTTACCTCCACAGTATTCAGCAGGACCCGGACCGAGAAGCAGTTTCCGCGGGTTCTTTATCCCTGGGACAGACCAGTTCCGGGAGCCAGAATTTGGCCGCTCCGTGCTCGGTGTATGTTCTGATAAGAGTAGGCTCCAAGAAGCAGTTTCCGCGGGTTATTTAGCACTGAGCCTGAGTAATTTGTCTGCAAGCCGCAGGCGAATGGCAGCCTGAAATTACCTGTTCTATGGCTGAATGAGCTGCGATCATTCGAAAACAGGGATGATGACGTCAGCTCTCCAAGATGGTGGCTGCTGGCTTCCTCTGTAGTCTGACTGGTGTGGAGAACTGAATTGGACCGCTTCCTTCCCCCGCCTCAAACCCAGAATTCAGCACAGAGTACGGTGATTGCACAGCTGGCAGAAGCCCGCAGAAACTGCAGCGCTGTATCTTTGCGTTGCTATCTCCTCGTTTCCCAGCGTGTGCCGCAGACTCTAGCCATGGGGCAATTTGCTGAATAAGCAGCGTGACCCTCCGTGCGGACAAATCTCTTGCATTTGAGCCCCCATAGCTGATCCTCATGTGATGGAAATCCTTCCTCTAGGTTTTGGAGCACCCCAATTTTGCTGGAAATTCCTAACAGGATAGCTTTTAGCCGTTCTAACTCGTCATTCTCCCGCACAGTGACGCGGTACACGGGGGTAATGCTCTCCCTTCACCGCCATCTTCCCTCCCCAATCTGGATTTAATTTAATTTCACCTTCTTTCCCTAGTTTCCTAAAGTAGAAGCTTTGATTATTTATTTTAGTTTTCTTCTTTTCTAATATGTTCATTTAATGCTATTAATTTCCTGAGCACTGCTTTCTCTCATCCCACAAGTTTTGATAAAGTGTTTTCATTTTCATTTAGTTTGTGATATTAAAATTCCCTAAGATTTCTTCTGGATCCATGTGTTATTTATAAATGTGTTGTTAAATCTCCAAGTATTTAGGGATTTCTCTGCTGTCTTTCTGTTTTCAGTCTAATACTATTATAGTCTGAGAGTAGATAGTATATGATTTTCATTCTTTTAAATATGTTGTGGTGTGTTTTGTGGTCCCGAATTTGTTCTTTCTTAGTGAATGTTCCATGCAATCTTGAGAAAAATGTTTATTCTGCTGTTGTTAGATGAAGAACTCAATGGATGTAGTACTATCCAGTAGAATGCTGTTGCTCTTCAAGTCAACTGTGTCCTCCAATTTTCTACCTGCTAGATATGAAAAAGGAGTACTATAGCATCCAAAGTATAATGATGGATTCATTTATTTAGTTTTGTATTTCTGTCATATTTTGCCTCATACAGTTTGATGTTCTAATTGGAGACAAATACATGTTGAAGATTTATTTTTCTTTCTGGAGAGCTGACCCCTTTATCATTATATAACCTCTCTGTTAGCCTGCTATCATATAATATCCCTGATAACCCTGTAAATGTATGTAACAAATTTATGGCAACCACTAAAATCTTTTTAAGAAGGAAGGATAACAGATATGCTAAGGAAAAGGGAAAAAAAGGAACCATTTTTTTATTAAAACAGCAAAAGCAGAAAAAGAATGGAAGACAAAAATAGAAACTAAGAATGAAGGTAATGAATAGAAAATTGTAACAAATATGATTGATACTGACAAAACTACATTTATAATTACTTTGAATGTCAATGATCTAAATACACCAAGTAAAAGAAAAGAGTTTTTCAGAGTGGATCACAAAACAGTGCACAACTATTTGTTGAATATAAAAAACCCACTTTGTGGATTAAACACACACATAAATTTAAAAAAAAGAAATAGAGAAAGTTGTATTATGCTAACACTAATCAAAAAAAAAAAAAAAAGATCCAGTTGTAGTGGCAAATACCTATAATCCTAGCTTCTTGGGCGGCTAAGGCAGGAGGATCACATGTTTGAAGCCTTCCTAGGTAACTCAGTGAGTCCCTGTCTCACAAATAAAATAAAAATGGCTAGGGGTGTGTGGAGAGTGGTGACTGGAACCTGGTCTCTGATTCCCTCATGGTTGTGTTTGTACTGGGAGCTAACTCTGCAAAAGTGCAGGTCAGGAGGCCCTCAGCTGCTACGGTAACACTGGACAGGGGAGGCTGTGTGCCAAGGTGCACAGCTCTGATAATTGGAATCTTGGATTCAGATACCCACTCCCGGGGTAGAGAATTCTGGGTATAACAAGATGACTTCATGTCTCGAAAGTTTCACCTTGTCCTTTAGACTGCCTGCTCTATTAAAACTTTATAACAAATAACCTTTTAATGACAAAACCTATATAATAAACGTGCTGAGCTAGCACTGGTAAGCCTCACGAGGGCTTTGTTGAACCTGGCCCACCTTTTTCTCTATGTGTGTGTCTGTTTGTCTTTTCTTCATCCCTTCATTACCCTTCTGGTTCCTGAATTAACAGCCCAGGCATAAGGTCTTGGCAGGGGTGTATCTCAGTGGTAGAATGCCCCTGGGTTCAATTTCCAGTACTGGGGGGTGGACGTGGGGCAGAAAATAAGAAATTCTATATGCAAGCAGAAGTAGTTGTATTAATTTCAGACAGAGTGGATGACTAAAAGTCTTGGGGAAAATATCACTTCCAATTACTCGGTAAACTACTTAAGAGAATACTGATATATGAAAGTAGATTGTGCTACTATAATCACTCAATGACAAATGAACTTCTATACATTTAACTTCATTAGTAAGTAGGGCAATGGAGAAAAAAAAATAATTTTAACCATAATTATAAAATTTGTTTCATATTTATGCATTTATGTTTTATATTTACATAAGGCAGAACAATTTCAAAGTAAGGAAAATTAGATTTAGAGAAAATAAGCATTTGTCAAGTCACATGGCTAATAATTGCTGATACATTACATTATATTATATTAATTTGGCTTGGCTATAATTAAAGTACCCATTGGGTAAAAAAAATGGCTAATTTCAAAATAATTATAGCATATAATATTTTTTTTCCTCAGGGACACTTGATAAATGTTGCTAAAATGATGTTTTCTGTGCTGATCTGAATTTAGGACAGAGGGTTCACAATTGGGAAGGTTGTTCACTTGGATCACATAAGTATGTGAACCCCACTCACTACAGTGATGATACACAGGAGTTTGGTTTGAATGTTGGTCTCCCCTCAAAATCCCTATGTTGAAACTTAACAATGTGCTAGTATTAAGAGATAAGGTTTTTGGATGTGATTAGATCACAAGGAATTAAATCATGAGAAGTCCTAACAGATGAGAATAGCAATCTTATTAGAGGCTCTGAGGGAGCCATTCATCTTCTTTGCCGCTACCTCTTTCTTAATATGAGGACACAAGCAGAAGATGCCATCATGTAACAGGCCCTTTCCAAATGCAGAAACTGCTAATCCCAGGTCTTGGACTCTACAGCCTCCAAAACTGTGATGTAATAAGTTTCTGATTTTCATAAATCTCCCTTTTTGTCATATTATAGCAGCACAAATGGACAAACACACATGGTATCAGAATGACTTGAAATTCTTCACACAGTTAACACAGGCTTCGTCCTGGATGGACACGGACAAGAAGAAGCTGCTTTTCATCCCTTTAAGACCCTCCACAGTCTGTCCCTGAAATGCAGAGTCTGTCATGCCCCACTGTTGCCATAGATACCAGCACAATCTAGACCAGAATAGGTGTGTTAACTTAAGGTGTGCTGAACTGAAGACAAATCAAGCTGGAACCTCCTGGGGGATTTGGATTTGGACATCCTTCTCAGCTGCTCCTGTATATCCAACAAAACTGCCTTTCACAGTGACAGTCCTTGGAACCCATGCACGTCCTCCATTGATTGGCATCCCCTAGGGGCAGAAGTCACAGTGACATCATGGTTTCACTGCAGGGTCTACCACTGCTTACAGCACAGGGCAAGAGCTCAGTGTATGTAAAACTGAGTTAATATTTTAGAATTAGACAATTAATTGACATACTAAAATAAACTACAATGGATGCATTGATGAGCAAGTTGCCAGTATGTTTTAGACTTGTACCACAAGGAATGGTGCATCACAGAAGACAGAGTGTTAATAAGAAAAGACACAAACACATGCTTGAGGTCATATTGCTTTCACTTCCATCCAGAACTGAACACTGAGAATGTCCCCGCATCCCAGGAGGGCAGAGCTATGGAGCAGAAATCCATCCAGTTCAGGAGCCCAGCAGGGACAGCATTCATTGGTGGCTGCACATTTTATTTTAGGAACTAGATTATTGGTAATCTTTCTTTTGGAGCCATGAAATTAGAATAAAAACAATTATTAAGTATACAGAACTTCCCATACCTGTTGAAGTAGCTATGTTTTCTCTATCTTCCTGTAAATCATGTTGCTCAGCAGAACCCTAACTCCCAAGTATGAAATTCCCCACCTGTTATTTATAGAGAGGAAGTAACAGGTGTTGCATTTCAATTTCCCTTTTGTAAAATTGATTTTATTTTTAAAATAAATGACAGTGGAATGCATTACAATTCTTATTAAACATATACAGCACAATTTTTCATATTTTTGTATATAAAGTATGTTCACACTAATTCATGTATTCATACATGTCCATAACATTCCACCATCATTGCTTACCCCCTGCCCCCTCTGTTCACCTCCCACCCCATACCCCCCTCCCTGCCCCACTATGAATCAGTCACCTTATATCAGAGAAAACATTCAGCATTTGTCTTTTGGGGATTGGCTAACTTCACTTAGCATTATCTTCCACCCATTTACCTGCAAAAGCCATAATTTTATTCTCTTTTGTTGCTGAGTAAAATTCCATTGTGTATATATGCTACATTTTTTTTATCCATTCCTCTACTGAAGGTCATTTAGTAGGTCCCACAGTTTAGCGATTGTGAATAGTGCTGCTATAAACATTGTTGTGGCTGTGTCCCTGTAGTATGCTGTTTTTAAGTCCTTTGGGTATAGACTGAGGAGAGGGATAGCTGGATCAAATAGTGGTTCCATTCCCAGATTTCCAAGGAATCTCCATACTGCTTTCCATTTGGTTGCACCAACTTGCAGTCCCACCAGCAATGTATGAGTATACCTTTTTCTCCACATCCTCGCCAACACTTATTGTTGTTTGTCTTCATAATAGCTGCCATTCTGATTAGAATGAGATGAAATCTTAGAGTAGTTTTGATCTGCATTTCTCTAATTGCTAGAGATAATAAACATTTTTTTTCATATATTTGTTGATTGATTATATATCCTCTTCTGAGAATTGTCTGTTCAGGTCCTTGGCCCATTTATTGATTGGGTTATTTGTTTTTTTGGTGCTTAGCTTTTTGAGTTCTTTATATATCCTACAGATTAGAGCTTTAATTGATGTGTGAGAAGCAAAAATTTTCTCCCAAGATGAAGGCACTCTATTCATCTCAGATTGTTTCTTTTGCTGAGAGGAAATTTTTTAGTTTGAGTCCATCCCATTCATTAATTTCTTGGTTTTAATTCTACGCTAAGCCCCTGGCTAACATAATTATAAATGGAGAAAAAATGAAGGCATTCCCTCTAAAAACTGGAATAAGACAGAGGTACCCTCTTTCACCACTTCTATTTAACATAGTTCTTGAAACACTGGCCACAGCAATTAGATGAAAAAAATTAAAGGGATACATATAGGAAAAGAAGAACTCAAATTGGCACTATTTGCTGCTGATATGATTCTATATCTAGAAAACCCAAAAAGCTCCACCAGAAAACTTCTAGAACTAGTAAATGAATTCAGCAAAGTAGCAGAATATGAAATCAACAGCCATAAATCAAAGGCATTTCTGTATATCAGTGACAAATCTTCTGAGAGGGACATGAGGAAAACTACCCCATTTACAATAGCCTCAAAAAATAAAATAAAATACTTGGGAATCAACTTAATGAAAGAGGTGAAAGATCTATAAAATGAAAACTACAGAACTCTAAAGAAAGAAATCAAAGAAGACCTTAGAAGATGGAAAGATCTACATTACTCTTGGATAGGCAGAATTAATATTGTCAAAATGACCATACTACCAAAAGCACTATACATATTTAATGCAATTCTGATCAAAATCCCAATGACATTCCTCATAGAAACAGAAAAAACAATCATGAAATTCATCTGAAAAAATAAGAGACCCAGAATATCTAAAGAAATCCTTAGAAGGAAGAGTGAAGCAGGTAGCATCACTATACCAGAGCTTAAACTATACTACAGAGCAATAATAACAAAAACAGCATGTTATTGGCACCAAAACAGACTGGTAGATTAGGGCCAACTAATCTAATACTAGACCAATGGTACAGTATAGAGGACACAGAGACTAGCCCACAAAATTACAATTATCTTACATTAGACAAAGGTGTGAAAAACCTGCATTGGAGAAAAGAGAGCCTCTTCAACAAATGGTGCTGAGAAAACTGAAAATCCATATGCAACAAAATGAAATTAAACCCCTATCTCTCACCATGCACAAAACTCAAAGTGGATCAAGGACCTAGGAATTAAACCAGAGACCCTGCATCTAATAGAAGAAAAAGTAGGCCCTAATCTCAATTTCCCTTTTATATACTTGGAGTGTTTTAGATTCACAGGGCATTGGTCTCAAAAGGAGAGGAAACACATTTTCTAATATGCCTTTACATCTTTATTTTAAGGGAAATTAAGAAATTAAAAGTACATGTGTCTGCACACCTGTGTGTTCATGTTTACATATCTGTCTCTCTGGTAAGAATCTAGTACAAAATTACTTTTAAACCAGAAGAGATAAAATGAGAAAAAACAAAACAAAACAAAGGACTCCAAAATAGGCATGAAAATGAAGCAAATTTATATCTGTAGGAGAAATAATCTTCATCAAAAGAAAACATCTGTCAGTTAGAAAACCACCCTGCCAGATCAGCATTCTCTCCTGGTGGTTCCCAGGGAGTATGGTAAAAGGAGCCTGTTTTTCATAGTTCACCTTTCCTTACAGCCTCTGGAACCTACTGCATAGCTCCTTAGTCACTCTACTCCAATCTTGTCAAGTTGCTCTTCAAAGTGACTCGGGTCACTGACCCAGGCAGCTCCATTTTGTCTCTTTCAACTCCATTTGCCTTTTAAATGTCTGTTTCTTTCCCTTCTGAGTAACTTTCTTCTCCAGTTACCTTGTATTCCAATAACTACAGGCTTGGTTAATAAGCATCTTTATGACACGGGACCAAATCTACCTATACGCAACGGAAGGCCTAGCAAAACAAATCACCCATGATGGATGAGATTACTCCCCTATGCAACACAAGTCCTGAGGATGCCTCCCCACTCTTAAGCAGAAGCATTCATCTCATGGGAACCAAATTGCTTCCCTCCACAAGCAATAAGCACCTCTGGAGTCACCTCACAGAACTAGAACTAAGATAATGAAAAAGTCCTGACCAGGATGACCTACTTTGCTAGCTATGCAAACCTCCCACCCACAGAAACAAGTCCCCAATCCTTGCCTTTATTCCCCTCTTCTATAAAACACCAGTTTTTGTCAGTCCTTTGAAGACAGGGCTTTGGTCACTGTAACCCTACATCTGTTCATCCTTGTGTTTTGCCATGCATATTTAAGCTCCTTTCCTGTCTCTCACCACTGCTGGTCTCTTTGATTAGCACTCTGGGATGAGTCAGGTCTGTTGGGACTACAGGAGTTGGGCCTTCGCTCAAGAACTCAGGTAATGATATAATTTATCATATGCCACCCAATCTCTGCCAAAATTCAAGAAATAAAATGCATCTTCATTTTTAGGGGCTAATGCATTCACATGCTCTGAATTCTTATAAAATATAAGTATGTCCCACTCAGGGGAATGGTGAGAAATATTTTCCAAAATTCCTACTTCAATATGGCAGAAGATATCCTGTTTAAAAAAAGAAGTCCCCACTGTAGAGTATATTTGGGACAGGTTTCATTAAACGCCAGAAATTAGGGTTCTTGAGATCTTTTCAGAACTTTAACTATGCTGACATGTACTGGGAACATCAGTAAAAGGGCTGGAGTGGAAATATTTTCTAAATTTATTTGATTATGAAAGCTTTTATTCACAAATAATTGTTAGCATCTGAGGAAAAATTATATTTTATAAAGTGAGTCAATAAATTATGAATGAAGTGTGTGAGTGACCCCTTTGTATGGTCTATACAGAGCTAAGAGGCACACACTGAGGGCATGTACTCACTGGTTCATGAGCAAGTAATGGGTCTGCTCACCCAGCTTACAGTGCTCATGACCAAAGTGCCAACACATGCATGAAACCACTACAAGATCAAGGGACGGAATAATACCAGGACCTAAAAAGCCACTTGTGCCCAGATCCTGGCCTAGCTTCTAAGGCAACAGAATGAGTTTGTCTACTTTTGCTATCCCTGAAAATAAGATTCATAATGTATATACACCTCTTTGAGATGGGCTTCTTGTCCTTAATATCTTGTTTATGAGATTCATTCAGATTGTTGAATCTATTGTTGATCTCATTCTTAGCACTGTATGGCCCTCCATTTTATCAATGTACTACTATTTATTTACTACTTTTTATATATACTTACTTCTAATATTGTTAGATATTTCCTGCCAAATATCTATCAATAATAGAAAGCTGCTGGGCACTGTGGCACACACTTATAATCCCAGCAACTCAGGAGACTGAGACAGGAGGGTTGAAAGTTTGAGGCCAGCCTCAGCAACTTAGCAAGACCTTGTCTCAAAATAAAATCTAAAAAGGGCTGGGGAAGTAGCTCAGTGTTACAGCACACCTGGGTTCAATTTCCAGTACCAAAAGTAAATATATAAATGAATAAATAGTCGAAAACTACAGTAGTTTGGAAGTAACTTTTATAAGGAACTATTTATGAGACAAAAAAGTCTACTAAAAATATACACATCCTTGGTATGAACGAACACCCACATCTCAGGAATGGAATAATTGCTTGATACTATGCTTTTAGCTGTAGTATAAACTGATAAATATTTTCTGGAGGTGCTTGCAACAAATTGATACCCAGAATCAGTGTCTGAGAATTCCAGTTGATTCACATCCTTCATTTGGTATTGTCAGTTTTTAATTGTTATATTTTATGGGTCATGGCAGGTGTGCAACAGTATTGATTGGTGGTTTTAATTGCATTTCCCTGATGACTAATTGTTTGGGTATTCTCATTCAACATGGGTATTTTTACATCTTAAATACTGAAAGGATTTGTATTGATAACACTTAACCCTGAACTGTGAAGACTTTCTTATTCATTTATAAGAATCTCATATACCCTGAATAAGTCCTTTGATGGATGATTGCGAACAAAACTTCCATATATAATCACTGCATTATCATCTCTCCTTTTAGTTCATTCCAATGTTTCCCTACCTATTTTGAAATGGCATTAAAGCTATTAGGTACATATATTTAGTTGAGTCGTGTCTTCTGGTTCAGTGGAGCCTGGTATCTTTTGATTCCTGATGCTTCTTGCCTTCAAATCCACTGTTTCTCCAGCTACCTTCCATTGGTGAGAGTGTGCATGGTCCAACCTTGTCTCTTTAAAAAAAAAAATTAGTTGTAGTTGGACACAATACCTTTATTTTATTTATTTACTTTTATGTGGTGCCAAGGATTGAACCCAGGCCCTTGCACATGTGAGGCGAGCGCTCTACCACTGAGCCACAACTCCATCCTTGTCTCTTTTTTACATTCAACAGTTTTCTACCCTCAAGTTTAAACCTCTCTTGAAAACAGTATGTAGAGTTCCAACAATTGTGTTTGAAAATCTTTTTATTTTAATTTTAATGTAATGAGAAATACATTTGCCTTACATCTACAGCCTTATTACTGATTTTGCATTTGATCCATCTGTGCTTGTTCCTTTTTCCTCCTTTTCTGCCTTCTTATGAACTTTTTATATTCTTTTTCCCCATATTAGTTTGTTCTTTTCTTATTCAGTTTTTTTTTTGTTTTGTTTTGGGAGTGACTGAAAATATTCTTGATTGCCTTCATTGGTGAAATTTAACTTTGATGGTCATAGAGGTCTAGATGGTGTTGACAGGGCCCATTTCAAATTAGAACTCCCCAAATCATTTTTTTCCTCCAGCTGTTTCCTGACAATATGCTGGTTAAGCTGTATTTTCCACCCTAGATTCCCAGTGGCCATAATCTTGTGTTGAGAATGCAAGCCAAAAGGGCCCCAAAGCCCTGGCTTGGGAACAGGAGGACCCAACAAAAGTTGGAGAACCAGAATCTTAACATATCTCTGGGCACAGCCTGGCTGAACCTACATATGTAGATTTCATGGCTTTTGTTCCTGTCAATTGTAATGTTTCTGTATGAGTTGTATGAGTTCTTTTCCCAGTTTTGGCCAAACTGGGATTATATTCTGTTATAATTTCGATGTGAGGTGTCCCCGCAAAACTCACATGTGAGACAATGCAAGAGGGATCAGAGGAGAAGTGATTGGGTTATAGCCTTAGCATAATCAGTTAATTAATTGCTGATGGGATTAACTGAGTGGTAACTGGAGGCGAGTGGGGTGTGGCTGGAGAAAGTGGTTTATTGGAGGTATGGCTATGGGACATATATTTGAATCTGTACAGTGGAGTCTCTCTCTCTCTCTACTTTCTGATCACTATGTGACCTACTTCTCTCTGCCACACTCTTCCACCATGATATCCTGCCTCACCTTGAGCTCCAAGGAATGGAGTCTTCTGTCTGTGAACGGACCTCTGAAACCGTGAGCCCTCTAATAAATTTTTACTCTCCTAAAATTGTTCTGGTCAGATCTTTTAGTTGCAGCAGCAAAATAGCTTACTAAAACACATTCATTTTTTTTTCCTTTTTATAATATTTTCTCTTATTTTTGATGCCCAAGGACCCTGCATAAGAAATAAAATCAAGAATTAATAAATGGGATGGTATCACACTGAAAAGCTTTTTGACAGCAAAGGAAACAATCAAGAACATGAACTGAGATCCTACAGGATGGGAAAAATTATCATACATATCTCAGGTGAGGATTAATTTCCAGGATATACAAAAAACTCAAAAAACTTAACACCAGAAAAACAAATACCCAATTGATAAATGGGTAAAGGAACTGAAAAAAAACAATTCACAGAAGAAGAAATACTAATGGTCAACAAATATATGAAAAAATGTTCAACATCTTTAGCAATTATAGAAATGCATGTTAAAACTACACTGAGATTCCAACTTACTCCATTCAGAATGGCAATTATCAAGAATAAAAGTAGCAGGGCTGGAGCTGTGACTCAGCAGTAGAGCACTTGCCTGCCATGTGTGAGATACTAGGTTCGATTCTCAGCACCACATATAAATAAATAAAGGTCTATCAATAACTAAACTATATATATAAAGTCTGCAATTAAAGTCTAAAGAAAAATAAATTGACCTGGAATTTATACATAAAAAAAGAATAAAAGTAGCAATAAATGTTGGTAAGGATGTGGAAAGAAAGGTACTGTCATACATTGCTAGTGGGACTGGAAAGCAGTATGGAGATTTCTTAGAAAACTTAGAATGGAACCACCATTTGACTCAGTTATCCAACTCCTCAGCATATACCCAAGGGACTTAAAATCATCACACTAAGTGTGATGCTGCCACATCAATGTTTATAGCAGCTCAATTAACAATAGCTATGCTCTGGAACTAACCCAGGTGCCCTTCAACAGATGAATGGATAAAGGAAATGTGGTATATACACATAATGGAATATATATGAAATAAGAATAAAATAATAGCATTTTCTGGTAAATAAATGGAACTGGAGACTATCATGCTAAGTGAAATAAGCCAATCTCAAAAAAAAAAAAAAAAAACCAAAGGCCAAATTGTGTCTCTGATTTATGGATGCTAACCTAAAACAAGGGAGGTTGGGTAGGGGAATAACAGAAATCCATTGGATTAGACAAAGGCAAATGTAGGGAAGAGGGGACAGGAATAGGATACACAGTAGAATTGATCAGACATAACTTTTCTAGCCTTGTATTTGAATACACAACCAGGGTAACTCCACATCATGTACAACCACAAGAGTGGAATCCTAAATAGAATAAGTCATATTCAACTTCTATGTGTGTATAATTTGCCAAAATACATTCTACTATTATATGTAACTAAAAAGAACAAATAAAAAAATAAACAGGCTTTGAGAAAACAGTCCTCAGAAGGGGGAAACCCTGGATTAAGGCTTTTCCAAAGCATCTAGATTGACTATACTGAAATGCCCAAAATAGGACGCCTAAAATATTTGTTCATACTTTTATTTAACTAATTTGGTAGAAGCCTTTCCCCTATCCAGCACCACTGCCAAAAATGTGACCAAGGTCTTATTGGAATCTATAATCCCTTGATTTGGTTTGATTAAAAAATATAGATTCAGATAATGGAAGCCACTATACTGCAACCATTATTAAAGAACTCATGAAAATCTGAATGTCAAATGGGACTCTCCACTCCTTAGCACTCTCCTTCCTCAGGAAAGGTGGAAAGAATGAACTAAACTATAGAAACAAATTGTGAAGCTAATATTGAGAAAAAACACTCCCCTAGACCAAGTGGCCCCCATTGTTCTCCTTTGAATTAGAACAGCTCTCTGCAATCTATAAAAAGAGGAGGATACCCCTACTTCCTCAGGCACCAACTTGCACCCACTTCTGTGTGGAGGAGCCTTTGTCCCTGTATCTCTCTGTTCTGTCCTTTAAATAAAACTCTTTTCTTGGGTGTTCACTCTTCAACACTGGGGGAACAGGAATTGGCCCTGATTCTCAACACTGGTATCATCTCTGGAAGTTCCACTGAGATCATCAACAAGCTAAGCTCCTTCACAAGCATCCCACATCTTTCTGAGGTGTGCCTTTGGGTCTTTATTTCTTTCTGGAGGACAATAATGGGCACCCATCAGCTGCTTCTATGCAGTTAGTGTGATCCACCATTCTTTGAGACTTAGATGACAGAATCCATGGCTTAAAAGGCTCCTAATCACCTGTCCTGAAGGTCATAATGCCAAAGCCATTATTCACTATCCTATGCAGGCTCAGAGCACTTCTGGTGTGAGTACACAGTGTTTCTAATCCCAGTCTGCTTTTGGATGTGTAGAGATGGACAAAGGGTTGAGATAGACAAAGGGCCACTTCTCAATGAATCTCAAAAGTTTCTCCTCTCCTGACTGTCCCTATGGGGTATCCTGTGGTGACTGGTAGATCAAGTGGCACTGAGCTAAAGCCCCAGGTAACACAAGTAGCCTCCAAAAGAGCCATACTGAAATCTTCCATGCTCACTCCTCCCCAACAGCTCCCTCCCCTCACCAATCTCAACTAGCAGTTGAGAAAGGGATGCTTTACATGGAATGGTTCATAAAGAAATGCCTGGTTTCCCTTTGTTCATGTATTAAGCCTTTACTACCCTGTATGGATTCTCCCCATTGTTGCTTCTGTGCTCCACAAGCTTCTTTGGTTCAAAAGGGAGACATTTTCAATTCAACCCTTCCATAAACTCCTCCAGAAAAGGCCTGTTAAGTGTGTAATGACCACTAGATGCCCTCCTTACTCTCCAGAGATTCCTTTAGCCCAGAGCAGGGAAATGTACACCATCAAAGGTTTTTGGTTTTTGTTTTTTTTTTCCCCCAAAGGTTATCACATTTGGAAGTTTATAGTGGCAGGAGAAGGTTAGTCATGCCTCTAAGTCTGAATTCTCCCAGGTCTTTGGCTTGGGGCAAGCAAAGACTCTCACGTTCTGCCATGATGCCAGCAACAGAGCTGACAGAATCATGTGGTGAGAAATGAGTTTGCTGGACCTTTAGAAGCTCATAGGGAGAAGTCCCTAGTGAAATGGACAGTTTTCTCTGGCTCAGGCACCCGAGTTCTGTTTTTTTTCTTACTCAGAGGAAGGTTTGTTCTCAATACTTATGCCAGGTTCACCACTAGCCTGCATACAGAAAAACTGGGATAAGTCTGACCCACGGACACTCAAGAAAAAGCCTCATTTTCTTCTGCTGCCAGGCCTGGGAAATGACCTAATAATCACTGTAGGAAAAAGATGTCTCTTAATTTTCTGCACCCAACCTAGCCTAATTACCAACTGGGGGCAAAAAAAAAAAAAAAAAAAAAAAAAAAACCTGGTCTCTGGAGGAAACATAGATTATAGGACCACACCTTAAGAGACTGATTTTACAAAAGGGGAAAAAAAAATATTAAAATGCCCTATACATGAAGTTTTACATCTCAAGCTCAAAACAGTAGCTTCCCTTATTTAGCTTCTGCTAGATCTCTCTTCAAGGCTTGCATTTAAAATGTAAATGACAGGGGCTGGGGATGTGGCTCAAGCCTGGCATGCATGGGGCCAAGGTTCGATCCTCAGCACCACATACAAACAAAGATGTTGTGTCCATTGAAAACGAAAGAATAAATTAAAAATAAAAAATAATAAAAAATAAAATGTAAATGACAGAGGCTTACAGAGCATACTAGAGTTGAAAGGCTTGCAGAGAACCAGTTGAGACCAAAAGGGATAAAAAGCATCACTTTTAAATTCAAGCTGCTTGTGGGACCTAAATAGCTGACTATCTTATCTTCTCTTGCAGTCTACCATGCATCTTTCTTGTTTAACAAGTTCCTTCCTAAACACTACGGCACAGGGAGGAAAGATGGAATGATCTCCTATATACAAATCTTGTTTTCCTCGAGATTCTTTACCTGAGTCCTTCAGGGCTCTCAACATTCTTTAGATATCTGAACTGACTCTAATCTGAGCTAAAAAGGGAACTTTGATCTGATAAAGACGTTTTGCATGCACTTTTACTATAGTAATTAGTGCCATGCCATGTTTTTAGAATTCTTGTTATTTTAAAATTCTATATCTTTGAGCTCATGATTTTATGGTGAATTCACATTTGATCCTGCATGCCTAAATTAATATATTTTACTGATTAGTCTTATTCTATATAACTATAGAGGCTTTACACTCGTTTTTGTTCAGAGGCCAATTTTCAAGGGTTTTGTTCTCAAACACACTGGAAAAATCTCCTTTTACAGAATCCTGAGGACATAGACATGATGATGTTGGGAATAAATCTGATAGCTATTGAGGACAAGAGGCCACCCGAACCTTTGATTTCAGTGTCCACCATGGCTGTCAGACTTTATATTTAGCATTTCCAACTATACAGGCCCACCCTCTATGTAAGTCATAATGTAAAAGCCTGATAGAATCTATTTAAATTTCTAACAAGTTAAATCTAATGGAGGCTTCAATAAACATCTGTAGCATTGCCTCCTTACTGTGGAGATCTACCTACAAATATATCTACTAAATATCTGCTAAATATAAAATCAGGTACTCTTAACTTATTAAATTCCATAAGGTAATATATTTAAACATGTGCGTTTTCATAAATGGGTAAATGAAAAAAGTTTGAGATTGTTTTGTGTCTGTGTCTTCACTAAAACAAGGTTGCTAAGAGTTAAGATTCTATCAGGTATAATTTAGAAAAAGAGATTTCAATTGAACTTCAATTAAATTACTATAAGAACATAAAAGTATTTCATCTTATTAAGAAATTTTATAAGGGTTGTTTCAGAAAGTGAATTTTAAAAAGAGGTCAACAACTAGAAAAGATATATAAGAAGGTTCTAGGTATGAAAATATATTTTAGTATAGAAAGAAGAAGGATAAAGGAAATGTTTCTGATGAGAAAGTATATGGTAAAGTAAAAAGTTGTAAAATGTCTAGTTTACAGAAGATTTATGAAGGGCAAATTTCAAAAAGTTTGTGTGTAACTAAGTTGGTAGCACAATCAATTAAAGTTATTCAAGGCTTTTTCCTAAGATCAAATATTAATGTACTGATATAAACCAACATTTAATCCTCTATGGGCTGAAGTAATAAATATTTCTTAAAACATTACTCTGCTCTTATCTAGCAAGATAATCTTTTGAGTCTGTTAAGTTTTATTATTTAGAGAAACTAGTCTTAAAGGAATTAGGATTTGTACAACTCTAGTTGAACAACAACTGTTATTTTAGAGTATTATACTACATGACTGATTCTAAATTTTTCTTTAAAAGGTAAACTTGTTAATATAAGAATATCAGCGCAATTATGGTACTGTTACTGTCTTCTTTGTCTTATCTTCCAAGTATATAAATATTTAAAACTATAACATTTAAAAGAACAGTTTGCCAAGGTGGTGTTATTCAAACTAAGGTTTATAGTCAAGATTTGGGATTATTAAAAAAAAGTTTCTTAGTTCATAGCCATTCTACAAAATAAATATGTTTTTGCTCTTGTTAATTTAATTTTATATTCTTCTTGTAAACTGTATAACCATTATCTGTTAGTGCCTTACGGAAGTATAATATCTAATATAACAACCTAAATTAATTTGAGATAATTGGTCATCATCTATAGGACAGACAGGATGTAAGGCTAACTTCTAGTACTAATACAGGCCCCAATTAGATATAAGGGGTAAATAACACTAAAGTTATAGATATTAAAGGTAAAACTTAGTACTTTTACTTTAAGACTGGTGAAACTGGCTTGCTGGATGTTTAAGACCAAAGCTTGGAGACTAAAGTTAAAGAAATAAAGGGCCAAGAAAGAAAATAGCCAATATTTGGCTCTTGCCCTCTGAGTCAGCTGAACTCAGAAAACAAGGGGACTTTCCTAATGGCTTTGCAACACTGGGTCACATGACCTCCTAATCAGGGGAATTTATGAGACCCTAGAAAATAGAAAGCCAGCCAGTGCACATGCTGCAAAGAGGAGGGTCATTGGAGAAGGGAGATATCCCTAATACTTCCAAGGGAAGCCACATTGTCAAGGAGACTCTGACCCATCCTGGCAGACGGCACTAAAAGAGTTAAGAGGCTGCTCTCAAGTTCCCAAGAGTGACCTCCTGAGGGAACTCAGCTGACTTTTAAAAATAGTTAGGAACAAGGTCAAATTTAACCAGCTTGATCTTAAAAACCTAACAAAACAAGTTATAACCAAAGTACAGATATACCTGGGCATTTAAAAGGAAAGACAATAATTCTTTTAATGTAACTTAAGATGTACACTATGTTAGTCCCACCAAAAGTAAGACTTGAGACTATAAAACAGACTATCAAAGTCAATAGTCAATTTAAGGTCTACAAATCTTCCTAACCTCCTTCACAGGTAGGCTTGGTCTGTGTTTGCTAGAATGATTATCTATCCCTAAGTAACAGAAAAATAACGGGATCTCTACTAACCAGAGGTCATACCAATAAAAAATATTTTACAAAAATCAGATGGCATTAGATTTCTTTCAGGGCATCTGTGACATTATAAAAACTAAGTGTTGTGTTTACATTCCTGATAAGTCTGACAATGCAACTAATGTCATTAAAGATTTACATTCCCAAATAGAGGTTAGGTCCTTCCTTATTGGCCTTGTCATGGGAAAAACTTCTTAGCTCTTGCACCTCCTGGTGAAAAATTACTGTTTTCTAACATCATCATGATATTCATTGACATTTTCCAGATTCTACAACATTTATTTTGTATTAATCACATTCTAGTATTCTTATCTTTTTGTTTCTTTCATAGAAGCACCCCGCAAAATGACTTTACAGCAGTCGCTTCTAAGCACCCACCTCCCAGATGACTTTACAATTTCAAACCAGACTTTTGCCACAAACCCATCAACTAACCTGAAACATTCCTAAAAGGGAAACCCAAACTGCTTGCCTCATCTTGCCTTGCCCCCTCTTGGCTCAATGAAGCCAGAGCAATCATCATATCATAGTTTTCCCTACAGCAGTAGGGGTTCCTTTTGGGATGGGGGGGGATTGAGGAGGGTGATGGGAGGACAGTCAGTGTAGGTAATGAATAATCAGGTGGATTAGGAAAGTGGGGGCTGGTTTGAAAGAAAAGGAAATAAAATATTCATACCTTCAGGACACTTCCCCTGGTCCAACATATTGCCAAGGTTATGTGCCTCCAGAGGATTGTTCCTCCCTGCAAGGAGTTATTAGTGAGAAACCCTGGGTCACTCCCTTCCTGCCTGTACCCTTGAGCAGCTTCATTCCTGCCTTGGATCACTCCACCTTTGGGCTTAGGTAGGCAGGATATGAGAAGAAGGCATGAGATCAAAGGAAATCTAAAATCTACAAAAAGGGAAGAATGCCGCTACCTCCTCTGACACCAACATGGACCTTCTCCTCTGTGGAGGAGCCTCTGTCCCTTTCTCTCCTTAAATAACTTTTTGCTCTTTCCTTGGCATTTCAGGGTTGTTCAACCTTCAACACTGTGGGTACGTAAATTGGCCTTGATTCTCAATATAAGTATCACCATTCCGCTTGGCTAGACCTCAGACCTGATGGGCATGAGTTCTATTATATCGCTCTTTCAGGAAAACCCAGCTTGGAGGAAATAACTCTTGCAATCCCCTGTTATTGTTGTTCCCAGAATTAAGGGTCTAAGGTCTTAATTAATTAATTAAGCCCTCAAAGACCATCTGACTTCCTTCTTTTGGAACCAATTATTCTTCATGCCTCTCTAGGTGGGGGGTGGGGTGGATGAGTGGCCTTCTTGGGCAAGATATCTGGATGCAAAGAAAGCCAGTCCTTTGAAGAGATATCTAATCAAACAGCCCTCACTATAGCTGAGCCTGTGACTGGTGGTATTGTGGAGGGCCATTACTTGAGAACTTACCCATCAACTGGAGTGGAACTTGTACTTTGGTTCAATTGGCTATTCCTTTCACCCTGGCACTTCTCAGATCAAATCAATGCCAGTTCCTGAGGAAGGAGAGGGATGTCTCCTCCCCAGGGTCCTTGAACATCATATTTACATGGATTCACCTGGAATTCCTCTAGGGGTTCCTAATGAGTTCAAAGTCAGGAATCAGCGGCAGGTTTTGAATCAATTTTTCCTTGGTGGTCTATGATAAATCAAAATGTACACTGGATTAATTATATTAATTATAATTAACAAAGGATTATTAATTATACCAGAGGCATTCTCAAGGGAATTATAGAAAAAATGTTACTAATATAATGATATAGAAAGAATCAATCGCATCTATTATTATCCCATTAATATTGTATTGGAAGACATGACTACAGTTAGATTTACATAATTCCATGTATGAGAAGTCTTCTTCAATGAATGATGGAGATAGCTCTCCCCATAATCCAATCTCATATCGAAATAATTCTCCTGCATTAGATATAGTCGATCATGAATGTCAAAAGATGCTATCCAAATCTGAAGAAAAACATTTATATGGATCATATAAGAGGGGGATGATTTATGTTTTCCTATCTATCAAAGTTAAACCTGTAATGTAACACAGCCATGTTGACTATAACTTAAATTTTACATACATAATGGAGTCATCTTAAATTAGGAAACCATTTTTAAATTCCCTAACAGGTATCCAGTCTCAGATGTAGCCCTCTTCTGTGCCCTTCCCAATGTTAAATACTCCCACAGGGGAGTACCCCCAAACTCTTCCTATCAAAGTGAGGGGCAGTGCTTTATTAGAAATAAAAACTAGCAGACTGCCCACCCAACTGTATTTGCTCTCCAGGTTCCCTTTTGGGGTGCACCTTTCTTCAGAAGTCCAATTTTGCCTGGGTGACCCACTTCCAAACATGTGTTTGATTTCTTGTGGCATCTCAGTATTTCTAATATGCCCCCTTTTCTCCTTTCATTTGTTTTAGTCAGGTTTTTCACCACTGTGGTCAAAACACCTGACAAGAACAATTTTAGAGGAGGACAAGTTCATTTGGTGCTCATGGTTTCAGAGGTCTAACCCATAGATGGTTGACTCTGCTGCTCTGGGCCTGAGGAGAGGCAGCTCACCATGAGAGAGGGGCATGACTGAGGAAAGTGGCACCAAGAATAGAGAGAGTTCTGTTCACCAGGGACAAAATATTAATCCCATAGGTACACCCTCAGGGACCTACCTCCTCCAGCCATATCCTACTTGCCTAGAGTCATCACCCAGCTAATCCACTTAAGTGGATTAACACGCTGATTATGTGGAACCCAAACATTTCATCTCTAAACTTTCTTGCATTGAGCTTTTGAGGGACACTTTGTATCTAAACCATAACATTATCCCTCCTAATAAACTCATGTCTATTACTCTGAGCAACATGTCTGAAATCTCTCTGTCCTGATTACAATAATAGGGGTGAAGAGGGGCCTTTGTGCTTCCTGTTTCATAGCAGACTCCAGTTCTATTGATACTGCTGGATATTGATGACAAGTCCTGCTTCCCCACATTTTGAAGTTTGAACATTAGAGAAGCATGCCTAGGTAAGCATACAGAGCAGGGTTTATTTAAAAATGGGGTAACACAGAATTCGTCTGGGAGGGAGAAGGGGCCCATAGCTAGTATCCTGGTATCCCAAGAAGTGAGGTATTCTGCCCTTTTTATATGTCCTAGGCTTCCTTTGTTCTCCTGCCTTTTCTCCCTTATCATTCTCCTTCCTGTGTAAGTGACTAAGCCCAGGAATGCTTGGGGGGTTGGCCCATAGGTGGAAAACAGGTGGGCTGAAGGGGGAAGGGCAGGATGGAGTAGCAAGGACACATTAACAACCTTATAGCTTCCTATGGGGGGGGGCAATTCCTGGGACAGGTTACCTTGGCAACAGGTAGGAGCAGGGGGAGGCTCTTGATAAGGGTGGAGGAAGGGCTCAGAAGGAATTCACATTTCAATCTCTCAGGGGACAGTCTCCAACTTCCCAGACTCAGTCAAAATTGACCTCCTTGATCTGACCTGACTCGATTTACCTGTCTATACTGACTGCCTGTCTGATTCTGGCTTCACTATAACATAAGATGTTGTAAGGGCAGTTCCTCTCTCACTGTGGGGAAGCAGCCCCTGCAAAGAGCTGCTTGACAACATCTGGAGTTTTCAGTCTCCAGGGGCTGCTTTTTTTTGTTCCTGTTTGTCTTGCTTTTGCACATATGCAAATTAGGAGTGTGGAATTGATAGGATACAGACAAGAATGGTGGGAACATGAGGCTAAGAGTATGATTCTATAAGTTGACCCCACTGGGCTGACATTCATGTGCTTTCTTTTACAATGTAATTTACCTGAGGGCCTGTTCTGGCTTAAATCAAAAGGATTATGCTATATTCCTTAGCAAACAACCTGTTATCAGCAAAAAAAAAAAAAAAAAAGCAGGCCCAGAGACTCCTTCCCCGCTGATAGAAAGGTCACAAGTTACCCTGAAGAAGGATGTTTATGACCTTTATACCCTTTATACCCACAAATGCTTCTAGGATTCAGGAAGTCAGGATTTCATAGGTTTTGGTTCCTTTTAATGCCTGATGCCTTCCTTATCACATCAGAAGGGAGCTAGATTTCCTGGGGTAACATCTAAATTTCAGAGGGGAAGCCTTCTAAATTCAACTAGTTTCAAACCCCTTAAAAGTTCCTGGGTGTGTGAAAAATACACCATCCTCTCCAGAGGCAGTAGGGAACCACTTAGCAGTCCTTACTGTAGGTTTATCTTTTGTCTCATTTTCCCCAATAAATCCATGTTTGTTGTTCTGGGCGACTCACTGAAAATCCTGCAAGTTCACCAAAAAAATTGTCAATCTTCAGGACCAACTGATACTGGTCTTTGAAATCAGGATGGGGTCCTCATTCCCCCCTGTGTTGAAGATTAAATACCCAAGATACACAGAGGCAACCATAGAAAGCAAGTTTTATTTAAGAAAGAGACAGAACACAGCTAGCAGACTTCTCCAAAAAGAAATGGAGCCCAGAGCTGGGTTTCCTGGGGAGTAGGTGTGTCTTGCTTTTTTTTTAAATATACCCCCACCTTCTGTTTCTTTTCAGCATATGTGCCTAAGGGCAAGAAGTAGCAGCCCCTGGGGTGAGCTCTTGAGTTGGAAAGTGCATCTCAGGAAGTGTTAGCAACCCATTTCCTTTTCTTGATAATCAGTGTTCATCTTTCTTACTGACTGATCATTTACCATCTATGCAGACTACCTGTTCTGTCTCACAACCATCCACCTTATGATCCTGCAACTGCTTTTTGGAGCTGCAGCTCTGCTGGAAGGCAGGTCTTGCACTAGAACAAAACTAAACATTCCCAAAGAAACTACTGCAATAGAATTTCTTCAAGCAAGTGCCTAGATAAAAACACAGGCAGGCTTACTGGAGACCTATGAGATATGACACTGGAGACTTCTTTTACAAAAGCTACTTTATATTAGATATGGAAAATGACAAACCCCAAAATAGTATAGCCTGGGGAGAGGGAATGCAGAGAAAAGCAGCATATTGATGGCATCGATTCTTTCCCAGTGCATTCTGTCCAGGGAACGAACAATCCCTAGAAAGGAAGCCAAAGCATAGATCCTTCCCAAATACATCCTTTCCCAGTGACAGTACAATGGGACCCTGAAGGGAAAGGAGAAAAGCTCTGAACACTGACACCTGACACCAGACCCTCCATTCTGATCCAAGTAAAAATATCACCCAGGAAAAAGAAGTTTTCAAATTCTCACAAACCTGTTTCCTGAGTGTCTAAAACTGACCACTGACCCTAGACCCCTCCTCATCTCACCCAAAGGAATCCCAAATTCCTAAGTCACCTCTCAGTATAACCTATATAAGCACAGTCCCTTTCTTTGTTCAGAGGCTTATTTCCAACCAGGAAAGTGGGTCCCATGGTGCCATTTCATCCCTGCTTCCCCTGCTCCTGTGTGAAACTTCATTCCTGAATAAAGGAGCTGAGCTGAGCTGATTTGTGAAGTTCGTTTTTGACCTGGTCTTTTGGTTCTAACACTTCAGGCTTTAGAAGTCCTTTTCCAGACTTTTGTATCTGATCTATCATTCTCAAAATTATTAGTTAAACTTTCTGGGATGTATTTTTGGACCTGGTTAACCATCCATATATTGAAAAAGCACAGACCCCCGACTTGACCAATCTTCTCACTAAAAATGCAGTAAGACACCAGCTTATTCCAAAAATCAAAAGTTCTCAGCTTTATCTTAACCTGCCTACGTAATGCCCTCACCAAAGAATTCACTGAATAGGGTGATTAACAATACCCTCGTTCTCTATTTATAAAAGTTAATATGACTCTTCTTTGGAACATCCATTCAAAACAATTTGAATCTGTGCTCCTGGGACTGGGTCTCTCATATTTGATTCAGAATAAATTATTTTCTTATTTCTTTTAAAGATGTTATTCCATTATTATTTTGCCTCCAAAAGTCTACAAATGCTTTAAAGGAAATTTCCACTCAGAATTTGACCTCTCTTTGTAACAGAGCAATTTGGAGAGTTTTTTTTTTAATTAAATATTTCCTTGAAAAGATGTTTTCTTAATGCTACTTCCTTCTTCCCCTTCCCAACTATTCTCTCTATCCACCCATCTCTAATATTCTTTCTTTTGATATTGCAAATTCTTTTTTTTCCTTGTTCTTTTTTTTTTTTTTTTTTTTTTTTTGGTATTTGGGATTGAGCCCAGGGGGCTTTACTGAGAGCTACATCCCCAGACCTTTCTATTTTCAATTTTGAGGCAGGGTCTCACCAAGTTGCTTATGACCTTGCTAAATGCTGAGGCTAGCTTCAAACATGCAATCCTCCTGCCTCAGCCTCCTGAGTTGTTAGGTAGCAGTTGGTAATGAGCAGTGAAATTCATGGCAAGGTCATGGGTCTTCTTTAAGTTACTTTTAAAATTTTCTTCAAGTTTCTTTTGAGGCACACGGATAATCAGATAACTTACCGAAAAACACTAAGTGCACAAACTTTGAAAATGAACAGATAGAAACAAAGGGAACCAATTCAAGAAAGACATCAAAAAAAGAAGGATGAAAGGGATTAGCTTTTGACAGGGTATACTGAGGTCATTGTAAAGTTAGAATTCATGGCCACAGGTGTCTCCATATATGTCAGAAGAGAGGTTTCTTCAGAAACCCAGGCAAAATAAGGTAAATTCTGACCAGCCACTGACCTCAATACCCACATTAACATAGGACTGACTTGTAGATGAAGCTCCCCTGAATAAGATGGCCACCATGACAATTATCAAGAGGACCAACTAGGGTCAAAACTCAGCCCCCTCCAACATGAAGGAGGACTTAACACCTGATTGGTGCAGAAGATACACCCCAGTTCTCAAGGCAAACATCAAACAATACATCTGGAAGCAGCACTCTTTCCTTTTTCATTCTTTGTTCTGAGAGGACTCACTCTCCTGAGAGTTCCCTTTGCTTGACCCTCACTTTATTGTCACTATTATAATGCTCTCTTGCATGGTTGTTGGTGTTTGACTTTAAATATTCTTCCATTGGAACACTAGAGGTTTGGTGCTCCAGCTCCCCAGTCTCAGGTCCCTGAGATTATAAGCATCACCATTGGTTATCAGCTAAGGAAAGCCTTTTGTGATGCATCTTTTCTCTGTTCACAAGGTAAAATGTTTATCTAAAGGGAAGATAGAGGGCTAGGGATATATAGCTCAATGGCAGAGTTAGCATGTGTAAAGCCCTTGGTTTAATATCTAGCATCACACATACACATCAGGTGCTGGCCCCAGGAGGCTGGGGTTCCCCTTGGTGTGATAAGGAGGGACCTGTCACAGGTCCTGGAAACCTGTGAAATTCCTGTCTTTTGTCCTAATCCACCCCTTTCCCTGTTCATGGAAGCTTTCAGTGCCCTTGAGCCCCGCAAAGAGATTTGAGACAGAAATGTCTCTACCTTCCTAAATGGTGATTTTGAATGAAACTGTTTTCCTGCCAATCTGACTCCTGAATATTTGTGGAACAACACAGAGTTAATGCCTGTTTTTTTTGGTTACCTGTGTCTAGACTCCAGATGCTCAGATCCCAGCTCCCCTGGCAGTCCTAAATCCCAAGTGTTATCTCCCTAGTTCAGTAAGGTATCACTGTGAAGCCAGAATTAAAGTCAGACAGTCAGTATAGATAGATAATCAGGTCAGAAGGAGAGAACTGAGACCAATTTGGGTCTCAGAAGTTGGAGACAACCCTGAGTTATTGAAATGTCAGTGCCTTCAGAGCCCTTCCTCCACTCTTTTTTTTTATTGGTTGTTCAAAACATTACAAAGCTCTTGACATATCATATTTCAAACATTAGATTCAAGTGAGTTATGAACTCCCATTTTTACTCCACATACAGATTGCAGAATCACATCAGTTACACATCCACATTTTTACATAATGCCTATTAGTAACTGTTGTATTCTGCTACCTTTCCTATCCTCTACTATCCCCCTCCCCTCCCCTCCCATCTTTTCCCTCTACCCCATCTACTGTAATTCATTTCTCTCCTTGTTTATTTTCCCATTCCCCTCACAACCTCTTATATGTAATTTTGTATAACAATGAGGGTCTCCCTCCATTTCCATGCAATTTCCCTTTTCTCTCCCTTTCCCTCCCACCTCATGTCTCTGTTTAATGTTAATCTTTTCTTCCTGCTCTTCCTCCCTGCTCTGTTCTTAGTTGCTCTCATTATATCAAAGAAGACATTTGGTATTTGTTTTTTAGGGATTGGCTAGCTTCACTACGCATAGTCTGCTCTAGTGCCATCCATTTCCCTGCAAATTCCATGATTTTATCACTTTTTAGTGCTGCATAATACTCCATGGTGTATAAATGCCACATTTTTTTTTATCCATTCATCTATTGAAGGGCATCTGGGTTGGTTCCACAGTCTAGCTATTGTGAATTGTGCTGCTATGAACATCGATGTGGCAGTATCCCTATAGTATGCTCTTTTAAGGTCTTTAGGGAATAGTCCGAGAAGGGCAATAGCTGGGTCAAATGGTGGCTCCAAAAAATCAAACAATAATTCTAGAAATGAAGGAAATTATAAACCAAATTAAAAACTCGAGAGTATCACTAACAGAGTGGAGCAAGTAGAAGCCAGAACGTCAGATAATGAAGACAAAATATATCATCTTGAAAAGAGTCTAGCCAACTCAGAAAGGCTGGTAAAAAATCATGAGAAAAACATCCAAGAGATATGGGATAACATAAAAAAACCAAACCTATGAGTCATCGGGATAGAGGAAGGTATAGAGATTCAAACCAAGGGAATGAGTAACCTGCTGAATGAAATAATTACAGAAAATAAAAAAAAGAAATGGATATACAAATCGTAGATGCATACAGGACACCGAGCACACAAAATCACAGTAGACCAACGCCAAGACACATTGTTATGAAGATATCCAATATACAGAACAAAGAGGAAATATTAAAAGCTACAAGAGAAAGGAGGCAGATTACATTCAGGGGTAAACCAATAAGGTTAACAACAGATTTTTCATCACAGACGCTGAAAGCAAGAAGATCCTGGAACAACATATTTCAAACACTGAAAGACAATGGATGCCAACCAAGAATTCTGTATCCTGCAAAATTAAGCTTCAGGTATGACAACAAAATAAAAATCTTTCATGATAAACAAAAGCTAAAAGAATTTGCAGCCAGAAAACCAGCATTGCAAAGCGTCTTGAGCAAAACACTACACGAGGAAGAAATGAAAAACAATAACCAAAACCATCAGTGGGAAGTGCCTCGGTAAAGACAGAGGGTGGGGAGAAAGCTAATCATGGAGAAACAAACTAAATTAATTGAAAAAAAGAAGATAAATAATCAAACATGGCTGGAAGTACAAACCATATATCAATAGTAACTCTAAACGTTAATGGCTTAAATTCTCCAATAAAGCAACATAGGCTGGTAACATGGATTAAAAAAAAACAAATCCAACAATATGCTGCCTCCAGGAGACACATCTGATTGGAAAAGACATACACAGGCTGAAGGTGAAAGGTTGGGAAAAAATATACCACGCACACAGTCCTCGTAAGCAAGCAGGGGTGGCCATCCTCATATTGAATAAAATCGACTTCAAGACTAAGTTAATCAAAAGGGATAAGGAAGGACATTATATACTGTTAAAAGGAACCATTCACCAACAAGACATAACAATTATCAATATTTATGCACCAAATAATGGTGCTGCGACGTTCATAAAACAATTCTCCTCAAGTTCAAGAATCAAATAGACCACAACACAATAATTATGGGTGACTTCAACACACCTCTCTCACCATTGGACAGATCCTCCAAACAAATTTGAATAAAGAAACTATAGAACTCAATATCACAATCAATAACCTAGACTTAACTGACATATATAGAATATATCAACCATCATCAAGTGGCTATACCTTCCTCCACTCTTATCAAGCTCAACTGCCCTGGCTCCAACCTGTTGCTAAGGTAACCTGTCCCAGGAATTGCCCCTTCCCACAGGGAGTTGTAAAAGTTGTTAATTAATGTCTCCTGTGCTGGTTTCTGCCTGGATCACTCCATTTGGCCCTTCCCTCTGCCCATCTACTGAAAAACCAGCCTCTACCTCAGAGCAAAGCCTGTCCAAGGAAGGGACATGATCTTTGTCCTTGGAAAGACTCACAGAGCACTCCTAGGCACATTCCCACCTGTGACCATCCCACCTGGGCTATCTCCTGGGCCTAGTCACACAGCAGGAAGGAGAGAGACAGGAGGAAGAAGGCAGAAGAACAAAGAAAGTCTAGGATGTGTAAAAGAGGCAGAACACCCTCCCTTCTTGAGATACCAGGATATAGCCCCCTTCACCCTCCCAGGAGAAGTCTGTATTATTCCTTTTTAAGTGAACCCTGCTTTATATGCTTGCCTCCACGTGCTTCTCTAATGTTATACTTCAACATATGGTGAAGCAGGACTCATCACCCGTAACTGGTGGTATCAAGTGCTGCCAACTCAGGCTCTTGCTTTGAGCTTAATGCCCATTCCCTACTCCCTGGATTGGCACATATACCCAGGAAGAAAATGGAGAGCTTAATATGTATGGGGCTTATCTCACTGAGTCTCTCATTCTCTAAGAGGTAGATTTTGAAGTTCTTCTAGGGTACCTAGTGAGATTCTGAAATCTATTTCTGGTGTTCATCTCCATTTCCTAGCACACGACTCTGAAAATCCCTACACTCTTCAAAGAAATAGAGTCTTTTTGTATTCTAAAGAATTAAAACATGGCTGGCAACTCCCAGGTAGCTTTAGGATGGGGGCTGGACAGTGGAAAGCCAGAGGCAAGACTAGAGGGCTGGGACTTGATAGGGGCCCACCACCTCCAACATCAAGGGAATGAAGAGGAGCTGAACTTTGATTACTAATGGCCAGTGACTTGATGTAATAACTTATACAACTCATGTAATGAAGGCTTCACCCACACAACCCCCCAAACAAAGCAATAAACACACACACACACACACATAAAAAAAAAAAAAAAAACCTAAAAGAATGCGATTCAAGGAGCCCCAGAGAGGCCACGGAAGCTCTGAGCCCCATCCTACATCTCTTATCCAATTCATCTTTTCATCTGAATCCTTTGTGAGATCTTCTGTATTAAAGCAGTAAACATGTTTCCCCAAGTTCTGAGGGCCACTCCAGCATATTAATCAAGCCTGAAGAGTGGTAGTGAGGAACTGAGTGTATACTTGGTCCGTCAGAAGCACAGGTAAAACCACCAGGGTCTTGCAACTGACATTTTAAGAGTCTTGGGGACTGAGACCTCAACAATAGGATCTGATGTTATTAGGTAGCTAGTCAGCCAGGAATGGTTGGGAAGGAGAAAGGAAAATGAAGGCAACTAAAAACCACAGGGGGCCTTAACTAACAGAAAAGCACCTGAAAAATGGGGGCCTTGTATATCAAAACTTCCCCCAGCCTTAATTAATAAAAGCTAGTTTCCAGACTATGTTGTCATGGTCTCCAGGACACTTCTTTATTATAGAAACTATATCACAACCCCCAATCATCCTGATAACTATAACATCAAGACCCCCCTAGTAATAAACTGAGATAAAAACAGGGGGACTGAATTTCCCCAACAACTCCATCTCTGTGAGTACCAGACCATCCTCTCTTCAACGCGGCCCTTGCAGTTCCCCTACTGTATGTTATCCTCACTGCTCACCCTGTTAAACACTTGCTTACTACTCTGGGTTTCGCTGGAATTCTTTCCAGCAGTCTCACGTACCTGAAGGTAAGTGAGGAGGGCACCAGGCCTGTAACAATGGTATCTCCAGTTTAAGAGGGTCAGAACTGAACTGAATGAAGGGGGACACACAGCTGGTGTTTGGTGCAGAATTAATTGCTTGCTTGTAGGTGGGAAGAAATCTGCACACCTTTTGAAGTCACAGAAATCTTTGTTGATTGCCTTTAGAAGAAGGCTACACAAGAAGTTTTTTTTGTATTGTTTTGGTTTTTCAATGTGTTTGTATTCTATGCATTCTTTAAAATTGTTCTCAATGGGAGAGTTGCTCTCATACACTCTATTCCATCATGGCAAAGAGTAGAATGCAGGAATATAATTTCATTGTTACAGTATATTAGAAGAGTTATGGAAAATAACATTCTCACACATCAGCCCCAAAGAAAAACAGAGAGAGGAGGCAGCTCTGGAGGAGGGAGGGGAAACTAGTCAAGCATTCACCTCCCCATAAATTGTTTCCCAATAACAAAGGGCCCTGACAGCAGGGGGCAGATACTGAATGTTGGACTTTGACCTTCAGCCTTTGCAAATGGGTCCTAAACCAAAAACCCAGTAAATATTGAATCCCACGGAAAGAAAAAACAATGGGCAAATTTTAAGTACTCATCTCTCCAGGTAACAACCTTTTATTTTTATTTTATTTTTTTTTTACAATTGCCCTTGAAAGGATAAAAGAAACTGAAGTTAAAATGTAAAGGACCAGGTATTGTAAAGATTCTAAGCTGCACACAAAGCCTGAAATTCCTGTGGCAGTTAAGATAATTCCCGGAACTGCCCATTAGATGTGTGTCAAAACCCCCTCCCCTGACCACCTAGTTGCTTAATGACCCGGACCGTGCAGCTCAGCACGTATGCACCCCGGGGTCTAAACCAATCAATTTGAATGTATACCCTGCCTTAGGACTAACCTATCACCCCTGCCCAACCTGTTCCCGCCAATGAACGTACTAATCATGTTTGAGAGTTGTTCTTTGATTTTCCCACAGTGTATGATGATTTGTTAAAGGGGACTGCGACGTATGTAAAGCCCCTGCCCTCTCTAAAAAAATGTATATAAACCCTGCATAAGTTGCTCTCAGGGCTCTTGGCCGCTCTCCCTTTTTGAGTGAGCATGGAGCCCCAGTGCGCTGGACCTTCAATAAACCCCCTTTTGCTGTTGCATGAGTCGGTCTATTGGTGGTCTCTTCCTCCGTCGTTCGTTGGTCCCTTACACCCTCCTGAGTTTGAAAAATCAGCCTCTACCTCAGAGCAAAGCCTGTCCAAGGAAGGGGGCATAACCTTTGTCCTTGGAAAGACCCTCAGAGCACTCCTAGGCCCATACCCACCCTGCTGAGTTGTTTATCTACAAATAACAGGAGATATCTGCTGTTCCAGGTGTTCCTGACTTAGTCAGGCTAGGTGGGGATCCATAGCAACCCCCTAGTAGCCACTAATCAGCATGAGACAGGGAAAATACCTGGGATGCCAGATGACCCTCCCAGTAGTTTATGGTGGTTGATAACGTGTTGGGAAACTACTAGTTCAGCATGTACACCCCTCATGGCTTAAACCAATCAGTTCAAATGAATCCCCCTCTTGTACTAACCAATCACCCCTACCCAACTTGTTCCAGCCAGTGAATGTGCTAATTATGTTTTATAATTGTTTTATGATTTTCCCGCGGTGTGTGATAATTTACTAAGAGATGCTATGATGTATGTGAAGTCCCTGCCTTCCCCAAAGAGTGTATAAAACTGCTACAAACCCTGTACTCAGGGCCTCTCAGTGTCACCAGTTGCTGTTGTGCGCGGAGGACCGAGCTAGCTCGCAATAAACACCTCTTTGATGCTTACCTCGATCTTGGTCTCTGGTGGTCTTTTGGGGGTCCCGAATTTGAACATAACAAGTTAAACTTTTAACTTACACAACTAGTCCCTGACTGTCCAAATGGCACGTCCACAATTTCCAATGATCAAACCACCCCAATTGTACCCTAGAAAACTAAGATCCCCTCTGTAACAGACGACCATTTTTTGCATCCAGAAAATGAGTTCCTCTGGTGCCTGAGTCCGAGAATGAATGAACAGTTTCCCCAGCTGCATCTGTCATTTTGTGCTTACATATTTGGCCAAAACCTCCCAAATCAGAAGACACAGACCTAAAGCAGCCCTGGAAAATGAAAAGTTAAACCGCAGAAGCTGGCAAGGTGTCACAGCTACACAGTCCTACCGGGATGTTCACATGTGTCATAACAAAGCATGCAGTCTAATTTAGCATGTTTACATATGTATTCCTTTCTCAACTGACTATATAAATCCCTGCTTCTGAACCAGTTCTTTTGTTTCCTGCCTAGTTGAATCATAAATAAATTAAACATAATTTTGAATATGTTCCCTAATATTACAGCATTTAAGTGAGAAGATAATTTATAAAATAATGGAATTTCAAAGTGTATAGCAAATACCATTGTCCTATTAATTATTAGGATGACATATCACTTTGTATTTGTGCTATTCATATAGTTCTTCCTTGCTATTTGTTCCGCTATTTGTCAGTTCCTAAAAGAGATGCATGAGTGTTAACTGCTAGGTGGAAAATAAGGTTTAGAATACTCAAACCACAAGATATTATGCCCTAAAGATCTTTCCTTCAGATTCCTTCAACATTCAAATGGGAAACTCAAAGCCCTGACGTCCCTGAAACATCACAAGATTGGAATTGGGATTAGATTTTGACTTTCTTTTACAAAACACGTATTTGTCTCTCAAACTTTCTGTATGACCTAACATGCCAGATGGTCTCATTGTTTCAAAATTTCAATTGTGAATGATGATACACAGGAGCATCTATTTGTTATGGCTAAAGACCAATTGAGAGGTTTTGAATTCAAATAGAATATTCAAAAATGTGCTAATCAAGTTTGTTACTTAGTTGGAGTAAGTTGATTTTCAAGTTTTAATGATCACTGCCAAAAGCCAAATGTGGGTGCCTTGAGGACTTTCTGGGGTAAACTGTCTACTCTTGGAAGATCAAAAAGAGCCTGCAGGGATGACAGTTGTGTGCCACTCAAAATTGTGTTGGACTATAATCCTGTTGCTGCTTCTCTTCTTTCCTGTCTTCTACTGGCCTTGGGATCTAGCTCCTGGCACTCCCCTTTCCCTCTGACCCATTTTAACATCATAGCTCCAAGACGTTGCTCTCATCTTCTGCCTTCTCATGCATTCCTTCCTCTGTTCTCCCATAGCCAAAGCACTACAATCTCAAGTACATGGCAATACATCATGTTGTCTTTAAATCAGATCTTCTCATTTTTGTTGATTAGACTCAGCGTTAGTTAGTGATATTATGACCTCATCAAATTTCACCTTTAAGATATAAGCCTAATTAGCTAACTGAAAAACTTCCAGAAAAACAGATTCCAGGAAATGTTCCCTTTTCAAGTTCTATTAATATATTTAATAAGCACAACATCATTATTATGAAATGTTTAGTCAACTATTTTGCCACTGTGACCAAGAACTGCCAAGAACAATTTTAGATGAGGAAAAGTTTATTTGGGGCTCGTGGATTCAGTGGTGTCAGTCCATAGATGGACAGCTCCATTCCTTGGAGCCTGAGGTGAGGGAGAACATCATGGCAGAAGTGTTTGTTGTAGAAAAGCAACTGGGAAAATGGCACCAGGAAAACAGAGAACTCTGCTCACAAAGAACAAAATATATTCCCCAAAGGCACACCCCACCCACCACCACCTCTGCCATGAACATCTCCTCTAGTCAAATACTACCTGCCTGTATTTACCACCCAGTTAATTCCTATCAGAGAATTAATTCACTGATTGGGTTAAGGCTTTCATAACTCGATCATTTCACCTCTAAATTTTCTTGCATCATTTCACACATGACCTTTTCAGGGACACCTCACATCTAAACCATAGCATGAAGTGAATGTGATATGGGTCAAATGAAGGAATAGTCATCTATAATGCACCCACCAGAGATAAAAGACAAACTTCCCTCTGTATCTGATCTCACTTGAACTTTATCCTCATTAATACTCCTCATAAAGCCTGTAGGCATGTTCCCAGCTCTCCATGCCACCCTGACCAGTTCAATTTGTCATCCTAGCTTCATCTACCCATCCACCCGCCCATCCATTCATCCATACATCTGCCCATCCATTCATCCAAGATGAATTTTTGAGCCATTTCCTGGTCAGGGTGTGAGCTCCTCGAATGTCAGGCTACCTGAATCTTCCATAAGCCTGCTACAATCTCAGTCTTTTAATTGTAACCACATTTAAAATTAGTCCCAAAGCTGGGTGCAGTGGCACACAGTTATAATCCTGGCAGCTTGGGAGGCTGAGTCAGGAGGATTTCAAGTGTGAGGCTAGCTTTGTCAGCTTAGCAAGACCTTGTCTTACAATTAAAAATAAAAAAAGAACTGGGTATATAGTTCTATATAGTAGACCACACCTAGGTTCGATCCCTAGTACTGCAATTAGTAAATAAATGTCAATAAATAAATAAGTCCCAAATGATATCAAAATCTTTGTCAGTCATTCTTAATGACTACCAAATGTTGTTTTCATCCACAGAGGTCACATGAAACAAATCAATTTCAAATGTTTCAAATAATGCAGAAGATCCTTTCGTCAAATTGGTGCCGATGGATTTTAAGATCTCACACAAAGCCACTTGACGAATAAGTTTATGTCAGAGCTGGACCTCAATTCTAGCTTCTTTTAAGTAGAACTGAGATTAGGGGGAAAACTCCAAATCCTCAATGTAAGTTTTCTCAATAGCCAGTACAAGTCATTCCTGAATTTAAAATATTCAAGCCCTCATTGATAAAGAATTTTATAATTTTTGTATTGAAAGATAGAGAGGAATTTGGGATGATTAAAAATAACTTTTCTGCAAAAATAATTACTTAAAATTCTCCTAGAAAAAAAGGTAAAGACAAAAAAATAGGCAAAAGCAAATAAGTAAAAAGACACAAACTAACAGAGGATCCATAAAATATAAAGTGGAAGGGAAGTCTTACCAGGTCCAGCAGTTACAGCGCATCTATTCCCCTATTTATTCTAGGCTAAATGTTTTTGTTAAGGCAAAGAAGCACCAAAATGTGGCTCTCAAGGAACATATGTAAAAAATAAAAATTTCAATTCATGCATAATTTCCTTTAGAAAACTATATCATAATGGTGTTTACAACCTTAAAAAAGAAATGAATAGAAACATTAATTTTGTAATAACAAATGAAATCCAAAACATAAGGAGTTAAAAACATTTTAAACCTTAAGATCCCAAAGAGCACACCAATGAAATACTTAAACAAAACTCCATTTGGAATCAAAATTGAAAAGTAGTAATATCTTTTTTAATTACTTAGCAAATGGCACATTAAATGATGGCTTAGAAGCTATAGGAAGCTTAATTAACATTATAGAGGTCAGGGGAACATGGTTGCCTTTGTACACCCAAACGACTAATATTTAAGGGGTTTTTACTAGAAGTAGTTTAAAGGCATACAGAAAATTTCAATAAACAGAATAGAAGAGCAACTTTACAAGGTCCCTTTTTTCCTTCATCCCAGTTCATGGTGCCTTAAATTCAGTGTGGGTATGCTTCTTTATCTGTACTCCCCCCGTTTGAGGCTTCAGATGAGATCAAGTGCCTATAGGCCATGTTCATCAAGGACCTCTTCCCCATCCCCAGACTCCTACACATACTGCTAAACTGACCTCTCTACTCAAATATCTAATGGGCATCTCAAATTTATCAAGTCAGAAATAGGGAAAATCCAGTCTTTTTGAGATCTTCCAGCTATAGAAAAAGATGAAGCCACCCATTACTGTGACAAAATACCTAAAAGTAATAAACTTATAAGGAGAAAAGGGTTATTTTGGCTCATGGTTTTAGGCCATTTGGGCCTGTAGTAAAGCAGCTCATCAAGGCAAGAAGTATGTGGTAGCACAACCTGCTCACTTTATAGAGGCCAGAAAGCAGAGAGTGGAAGGGGATTGATTCTCACCATATCTTTGAGGTCCTGCCTCTGAGACCCAAGACCTCTTAGTAGGTCTTGTAAGTTTCACCATCTCCTACCAGTGCCAATCTGGGGACCAAGCCTTTACACATGGACTTTTGGAAGACAGTTTAGATCCTAACTATACCAGCAGGTACCTCTGCTTCTTCCCTTTCTCATCCAAGGGTGAGCACATCTCACCAGGCTCACCTTTGGAATCACAAGTATCCACCTGCTTCTCAACACCTCCATTGCCACCTTCTGGTCCTGAGGATCTATGCCTCCAAGCACCTTCACTAATGAATCAATGATTTAGCCATGTTTAAAGTTAATCCCAAATGATGACAGACACCCTCTCAAACTCTTGTGAACACTCATGAATACTATGTCAACACCTTTACATAACTGGATTAGGTAGAACTTCCAGAATAAAATGAGAAAATTTATTGTTTTCTTAAAAAACATATGTTGTATTTTGCTCTTAAGGTGAGGTTACGTTGAAACAGATATTCTTTGTAGTTTAAAAAGTTGTTAGGAAAAAAAATACTAAATATTTAGGAAGTATTACTTGTTATGGGCCAGGCTATATGGATGGGAAATGACCAAACAGACCCCATTTTTACCCTGAGACTCCTTATCATGTAAGAAACGCTTCTCCCATGGGAAAGCCCCACCTCTGTACCCATTGATAGTTACCTAGCATAGCATACTTGGCAAAGCAAAATAGCAATTCTTATATAATGTAAAATTGTTCTCTTTAGTTTCCATTTTTCTTGGGCAATATACCTTGTCAGAGATTGATTGTCCAGATGTTAGTAACTTTTGTCTAGCGTGTACTGAAATAGGGTCATTTTGACCCACTTCCCTTCTGCTTGCTTGCTGCTATGCTAACCTGAGAAGTCCCATGAGAAATACCAGTGTACCCACTGCACTGTCTCGCTAACTGCCCAATTCAGCTTCTGTACCCGCTTGCTTGCAGCTATGTCAAACCTGGATGTGGTTTTTGTGATTTTTGACTTTAAATATCCTAAAACATTGAGGCTCCAGGATGTTCCTTGCAGAGACAGGGGTACTGCGGGAGCTGTCACCAGCTACCAGCTAAATACTCTTCAATTTGGACAAAACTGGGACTTGGTTTGTTTTCTGCCCCACAACATTACCTTTTTGAATTTATTTTGATAGTTAATTTGCTCTTATATCAGTAAATAGAATTTACTCTATTTTTCTTTCTAGAGCTATTTTTTTTTTAAAATCATGTTGTGGTTTAGAATGATACTAATAACCTGAAATTTATTGATAAACTTCTACCTTTTGTGTGCTAATTTTCAGTAGGAAATATTATTTACTTCTCAAAAACTTCCAAAAAGTCACCATTAAAACTTTTCTGCAACTGAATTATTTAAAAAGCATTTCAATTTTTTATACATGTTTTAGACCATCCCATTTTTCTATTTCGCCTTTTGAGACACATTTAGTAAACTCCAAAAATAGTCCACTTAATTGAAATTTTAATATTTTATAAATAAAAAAGTTACTATTATATAAAACTTCTCTTACGATTTTAAAGTTAGCTCTACAACTATTGTAGCTTCCTTATTTTCCAAATTGATGCTTTTAGTCTTTTACTTTATTTAGCTTATAAAAGTCCTTATTTATTGGTTTGGTCATTTTTATGTTCATCAAATTTTCTGTGTTTTGTATTTTCTGATCATTTTTCCATTTGTTTACATTAGCTACTAATCTCTAAGTTACTTTTGATTTTTTTCTCCTCTGGAACACTCAGTTGATTTATGTTTGTCCTTATTTACAAGTCAAAATATGTAAGGCAGTGTATTAAAATGAGTGGAATTTCTGCTAGAAATCTCAAGGATGTCCACATGGCTGGGCCCAAAGGTCTGGTTTCCCCGAGTCTCACTGGCTGCCTGACTTTGCCCATTCTTCCTTCCTTCCTGCAATGGTGGACGGCAGCTCCTCATGAAGCAGCTAGGACCCTTCATCCCTCCCAAACCCCGGGGGACAGGCCCTTGCACTGGGCTTCAAAGGACACCCCAAGAGCCCTTTCCTCTACTTACTTACTTACAGTGCTACTGAATCAGGTGCTCAGAGTTCTCAGATGCACCATACTCTCCTTACTTGGGAGCCTGCTCCTAATTTGGTTGTCCCCCCACCTACTGGTGTCCATCTTCCGCAGGATGAAAACGTTTTCCCACCATCATGCTAACAAGGCATTATCCTCTGCTGCCTTCTGTTCTTTTATGTCAGGGGACAAATCCAAGGCCAGCATGACTTTTGCTTCTTCGTTGAATATGTATTTTCTTTTTTTCCAGAAGTTCAAATATTTCCTAATGTACATCTATGAATAATATTGTTTTCTTTGATCTTAACTGACACTTGAGGAGGCACTTAAAGTTTTCAATGAGAACTTTAAAAAGAAATTAATTCAATTTGTGTGACCTGTTCTGATGTTCCCTTTAGGAAGTGCCACTGCAGGACAGTGAGATTTAATGTTCTTTCCTCCTTCTCTGTTCATTTTTCCCTTTTTTGGTTTTTCCATTTTGTGCCCTTCCCACAGCATTGGAAGAACGTGTGTAAGCTACTCTCTCCACCAATCCTATGGTGCAGCTAGTGCTGCCCAGCATACACTTTAAACATTGACAAATGCTATTTTAATTTTGCCTCGGGCTTTCCTAGTCTTCCTGCTATTTTAAGCCTAATTGCACAGATATATAATTCCTTTTAATGTTTATTTTGAGAGTACAATCTTATTTTTATAAGAATTTCTTCTATTTTTTGATAAATGGAAGTTATTTTACTTGGCAGATAATTATGGTTATATATATGATTAAGATTATTATTATCCTTGGGATTGAGCCCACTGGTGCTCTATCACTGAGCTACCTCTCCAGCCCATTTTATTTTTATTTATTTTTATTCTTTTAGCAGTGTTGGGGATCAGCAAGGCCTTGTATGTGCTCTGGAAGTGCTCTAAGTTCCCAGACCCCACCCTCTTTTTTTTTTCTTTTTTGAGATAGAGTCTTACACTAACATGCCCAGGCTGGGCTTGAATTTGTGATTCTCCTACTTTGGGCTCTAAGGTCACTGGGTCACAGGCGTGCACCCCTCCGCCCAGCGCAGTTTATTATGTTCTGAGTCCACAGAGCATCCTGGTAGCTGGTGCCCACTGGCCTGCTCAGCTTTCTTGTGGCTTTGGGTTTTAAATTGATCTTTTCAGTACAAGTCTAGGGATGGGGAAGCGAAAATCCTGCAAGGAATCCAACATAATGTGAGTCTCTCCCTCTTTCTCTTTTCCTTCTGTTGCTCTCTCTCCTTTCTACTTCTTTTTATAAGGACAATCTAAAATTATGGAATGTATGTGGAAAAAGAAGAGACGACCCAATTGAAGACAGTGAATGGTATGTTGATGTGAAACACTGGTATATTTTCCTCCTCTGCTAATCTGCTTTTTGTTGCCTTAATGTATGTGTCAAAGTTACATGGGATGAGAAGAGCAGGCTTAGGAAAAAAAAATATTGAGGAATTGATATTATTCATTGCAAAATCTGGACAACTTCCATGTAAGGGAAGAGGGTTACTTCTATTAGTTTTGTTTTCTGTTAAATTAATTAAAAAAAAAGATTGATTAGTTTGTTCCCAAATTTTATACCACATTTAAATCTATTCTTAAATATTTATATTCAGTGTTTAAAATAATTTCTAAAACAACAACAAAAAAATCTGTGCACAACAAGTAAGTAAGCAGATGGCACCTAGATGCTTATCTAAAAGCTGTTTTCATTTTCTCTCAGGCATATAAAATAAAGTGAAAAACAATTTATTTTCAAGATAAATTTCAACCTAGAAAAGGGAAAACTTAGTCAACCAATTGGATATTGAGTCTACTAAATAATAGAGAATTTTATTTTAGTATTTATTCATTGTTTATATATACATTTGCAAATTCAACTTTGGAAATATATCTGTTTTATAGCACAAGAATAAATGACCAATTATTGAAGTAAACATTTTCACTATGTGAAAAAATGATTTCAATAAATATTTATTGAAGAGAAACTGCCCTTCAAATACCAGTTGTATTTATTCTACTAGGAATCTAGTCTTTTAGGGGGAATTAATATATTCTGAAATAACAACATGGTGGTTTATTTGAGATGAGCAAGGCATGAGAGGTAAGAAAAATAAGAGAATCTCAAAGAAGTTATAGAAATGTTTTGTGGGTCTAAGAACACATAATTATTTCCTAAGAGGACCCAAACCACTAACACCATGAAAGAAGAGGTTAAAGGAAGTTTTCTTGTGCAGGTGAAGGTGGAGTAGGCCCAGGTGACTTTCCACTAAGTCACTCTTTTTTTATTCTTTCCATTTTTTTTGTCTTTATTAGAACATTTGATCCAACATTGTATTCTTAACCCCCATCCTCACTATTTGTGAAAGTTTGAAATACAGTAAGCAAATAGCAATTTGTGTCTTCCCACTTTTAAAGAAAAAAAAAAAACCTTCTTACAAATAAAACACTTGTAGAAGTCACTCAACAATTATGCAATAGTATTTAACTTAGAGATATACACAATCAACCCCTGTTTAGTCTAACATTGACACTTGCCAAACATTACTTTATTGGATAATATCAAATTCTTCTTTTCATATTCAGTATCATTTTCTGAGGTTGAATTGAATAACAACCATTATTCATAAGTCTATTAATTACTTACTTTAACTAAAAAAACCCTCAGTGCAGTTACTAATGGATCTTATTAACACACTACCTTAAATACAACTCTCATGTCTGTTAGCACAATGCACTTTTACCTTCCTAGTACCTGATGTGCCCATCAATAGTACCTTTAGCCTAAGAAAGTAAGAGGTGCTTGAACTGCTGTCTGTTTAATCATCAGTTTCCATAAATCCACTAAGTCACTCTTACTCAAAACTTCCAGTTACCCCTCACATCGTTTCAGACTGTCTTTTTGTGTTTTCAGAATCCCATCAGCTATATTGTCAGATGCGTGGAGTAACTAGGAAGGCAGCTCGCCAAAGCTCTCAACTGGCTGGTTAAGTAAATGGAACAGACAAGTTGGGAATTTGGGGTCAAAGTACCTGAGATGGACTCTCCAGCTCCGAAAAACTCATTTAGCTTTAGCTCCAGCGCACAGAAACTCCCACAGTTTGAGGACAGCTGAATAGAAGTAGAACCAAGACTGGTTTCCTTGGGCCAAATAAACTACAACCAGGAACTGGGTACTTTGAGCAAGATCTTAGACCACAGAGGATGGATAGAGGGATGAAAGAAAGGTCAAACACGGAATAGATCTATTGCCATAAAAAGGATGAGTTAAAAGTCTACTCTTAAAGAAAACTCAAAGTCAGATAAATGGACAATGGGATTTAATACACAGGAGTCACTCCTCATTCACAGGTAACACATTTCAAGACCCCCATTGTATGCCTGAAATCATGATAGTACCAAATTCATATAAAGTAATTTTTTTCCTATACATACACACATATTTTTGAGAAAGTTTGACTTATAAATCAGATAGCAAATATCCAACAAAAATAATTACAGATAAACAATCATAATAATACAATGTAATAAAATTGCCAGTGTTACTGCTTTTGCACTTTGGAACCACTATTAAAGAAAACGAGGATTACTTGAAAGTTTAAAAAAAAAAAAACTTAAAAATTAGAAAGTTTCCAACTTAAAAGTTATTTAAAAAGAAAAAGAAGGAAGAGAGATAGAAAGGGCTAACGCTATGATACCATGATACCAAACTGATAACCAAGACTGTTACTAAGGGACTCACAGGTAGGTAGCATATACAGCATGGATTCACAGGACAGAGAATGATTCACATTGCAAGAGGATGGAGTGGGATGGTAGGAGATTTCACCATGCTACTCAGGATGGCATGGCATTTAAATTTCATTCATTTATTTCAGGAATTGTTCATGTACTATTTTTAAAACTCAGTTGACTGTGGGTAACTAAATCTGTGGTAAGTGAAACTATGGATAAGGAGGGAACTATTGTAACCTTAATCCTAGTATTATTCATTCATTTATTTTGCAATGCCAGAGGTTGAACCCAGTAATAAAATGAAGCCAGATAAACTTTAATACCAAAACCTAAAAGAAATCCAAATTCATCTATAAATACAGACATAAAATTTAAGAGTAAATTATACATATGAAGAATTCAGTATTGTATACAAAATGACATGCTGAGAAATGTAAGTGTGGTTCAGTTTAAGAAATTTGTCAGCATGCTTTGTATCAATACATATAAAAGAAAGACCATTACAACACAAAAAATAAAAAAGGCATTTGATAAATTTTGCCAGACACTGTTAATAAAAACATTACAAAGGCAGAAAAAATGTTTTAATAAAAGAAAAACTGCTTATCAAAATCTAAAGAGTTATGACTCTAAATGATTACACACTAAAACCATTTCTATTAAAATCAAGAAATAGAAAATGATGCCCCCTCTCACCAGTGAGTGCTTTCTTTAAACTTGCAAACTACAGAAATGTAAATGGAAGGATGAAATTGCTTCAATAAACTCTGGGAAGCCATTGATCAGACTGTATTCCCAGAATACCAAACAACTTTCTGAGGTTCAAAACTAGTATATAGAAAAGGAAATGAGAAAACTATCCACAGAAAATAATGATTGCACCTGAAATTCTAAAAATAAAAACTCAGAAAGATAGAAAAAGGCCTATATAAAATAATAACTATTGAAAAAAATACTAGAAAGACATACTGTATACCAGGATGTGATTTTTCACAAAAACTACAGTCCAGTAAAGTTTGGGGCTGGGCAGTGTCCATACCACCACTGGCTTTGGATCAGGACCCTGAATTGCTGCAGTCCTATTTACTTTTCACAGTTCAATACAAGTAAACAGGCTTCCCTGGGACTGAAGCTCAGCTTGACCAGGTGATTCAGCCTGCTGTACATACAGCAGTATATAGTACATACAAATCTGCTCTGCTAAGATGATGTCATCTTTTAGTTTGTTTGTTTTTCAGTACTGAGGATTAAATCTGAAGCTCTCTATGATTAAGCTACTTCCCTCCATTTATTTTGAGATAGGGTCTCACTAAGTTGATCTTGAACTTGCCATCCCCCTGTCTCATTTTCCTGAGTAGTTGACATTACAGGTATCTGCCACCACACCTGGCTTGACTGTATCTTTATTCTCACATTATTCCTAAAAACTTTTGCAAATTAATATCTAGCAAATATTTATTTAAAAATGAGATGAGACAATAAGACATGAGATGAGATATTAAGGAGAGAAGTAAATAATTGCTTCACATTCTGGAATTACCTGACACAGTATTTAAATTCAATTCACTCACTATATTCAAGAAGGTAAAACACAAAATGTTTAGGGAAAGAACTGGAGACTATAAGGAAAGACTTAATAGAAAAAAAAAATCCAGAATAGAGCACAAAATGACAAAAGATTAGAAATTATGAAGAGCATGTAACAGATATAAAGGATATGGCAACAAAATTTAACCTAAGTGCTGGTAAACCTTTCTGTAAAGGGATAAAAGGCAACTATTCCAGGCTTTTGGATTCTGAGGGAAACTCAGTTCTTCCATGGTTGAAAGAAAGAAGTCATGCACAAAACAGAAATGAATAAGGGCAGAGGTGTTCCAATAAAACTTTATTTAAAGGGCTGGGGATGTAGCCCAGTTAGTAAAGCATTCACCTAGTATGCACGACTCTGGTTTTATTCTCAGAATTGCAAAAGAAAAAAAAGAGAATTACAAATATAGCCAGCTGATTTTATTTAGCCAGTGAGACATAGTTGTTGGTTCCTGATCTAACTTTTGAGAAATCAAGTGCAATACCATCAGTAAAAGCAAAAATAGACTATGGACAATTGTTTTTAAGATTCTGGCAAAGAATTTATGAAGACAACAAGCCACAGATAAAACAAGCCTTAGAAAAACCAAAAGGAAAAATTTTTAAATAATAACAATGTGCAGCTAGGAGTAACATTATCAAACTGCTGAAGAAGACGGACAAAGTTATATTATTATTATTATTATTATTATTTTTTTTTTTTTTTTTTTATTTTTGGTACCACAGATTGAACTAAGGGGTACTTGACCACTGAGCTACATCCCCAACCCTATCTTGTATTTTATTTAGAGACAGGGTCTCACTAAGTTGCTTAGTGCCTCGCTTTGGCTGAGGCTGCCTTTGAACTCGTGATCCTACTGCCTCAGCCTCCTTGGCTGCTGGGATTACAGGCGTGTGCCTTTGCTCTGGGCAAGATAAAGTATTAATGTCAGTCAGAGAAAAAAAAAAAAGGTTGAGTTACCTCCAAAGGATCCAAGAGTACACTGAGAACAGAGCTCAACTCTGGAAGTCAGAAGAGAGTAAAGTATTTTCAGATATGTGAAAGAAAATAGTCAAACTAGAGGAACAGATTGAGTAAATATAGTCTTTAAGAAGGAAAGAGAAGTACAGGTTCAGATGAACAAGTGTTGCAAAAATTAATCACCATCAAGACTTTACTAAAAGAGTATAATCTTGAGGCAGGAAGTACCCCAAAACGAGCATAGAGGGGTGCAGCAACAACTTATGAATATGTGAACAGATCTTGGTCACTGATTTTCCGATAATGACATTAATTCAGTGCCATGTACTTGGAGGCAAAGTGAACAGAAGCCCTCCTGTTGTCCAGGCAGTGGGCAGAAGCTTGGGTTGATAGCAACTGTGGGAAGTCGTGCGGAGGACGGGGGGGGGGGACACTGAAACAGTAGGGTCCATCACTAAAAAATGTCATTATCTTCTGAGTCAATGGAAGGAGAAAGCTGAATAAAATATCCTTAATCATCAAAGCATATCAAGAAAAGAGTCGACCACTAACCCTAACTTGAAGGACATAGGATGCTGAACCCAATAATATAACATAATTCTTCAAAGGCTCCTAGGATGTTTAGTCCAAATTCAAGGGCAGAGGAATCAGATGGCCACAGCAGGTGCTCACAGCAGGGTGAGGAAATGAGGACAGAGCTTTGAAGAGCTATCCATTCCAAATAATAATGAAGCCCCCAAAGCAGCTGACACCTAAGAGTGATAATGACTGTCCAGGATATGAAATCAGGACTAGTTGTGAAGGGCTATAATACCCAGATCAGGACTCTCTGCCATCTACCACCCTCCTCAGGTAAATCACAACCATTACACACCACATTTTGTCTATCCATGAGTCTGGGTTTTCGTCATGAAAATGGTCATAAAGAGAGATAGAAGGCAAAAGATGCCTAGGTGAACAGTGACTGACGAGTATTTCTGAGCACTGACTACATGCCAGGGAAGAGGTGTTTTTAACTTGTGATGATGTTTTTTTCTCATTTGACTCTTGCAACACCACAGCGGTGGATGCAGGGGGCGCCATCTTTTCTTCCCATCCCTCTGGGTGTCAGCCCCTAATTCTGGAAGAGGTTGACAATTAAGTAGAAAGCTCTGCACCCCAGACTCTTCTGAGGAATCAGCGTGGCTTAAATGTATTTGAACCCTGAAGACCTGTCAACAGAAATTGGGCAAAGCCACAAGATTGCCAGCACATCCAAAGGATCACACCAATTTGTGTTTTAAGTCATCTTGGCAGGTTGTGTCACATTCTTTAGACATGAAGACTGAGCAAATAAAGCAACTCTACAACTGTAATTACAAGAATCGCTTCCAAGCTAATTATGCCATATTTATTCATACCAAATAAAACTGTGTTGACAGGTAATGATTGAATATGGATACAGGCTGTCAGGAAAAAGGGAGGAGGAAGGAACATCTTAAAATAGGATAAAGTGGCAGGCCACCTGAAAAGCATCAAGGAGCCTCTTTCTTGATCTCTTTCCAGGAGCTGCTCTCAGATAATACTCATGGAGTTGCCCCAACTAGGTATTTAATTGAAGTACTACATTTAAATATGAATTATGTCAAAAGCACTTCCTTGAACACCACTTGGGAATAATATTTATATCTAAGTTTGTAGTCTTCAAACAGCTCTCATATATTGTTAATTATTTTTTGAAATGTGAGACAGATAATGTTTTCTCAACTCTTGATGTGGAAACTGAGGCTCGTAGACATGAGGTGACTTGGCAAAACTCATCAGCCACAGAGTGGCAGGCAGAAAGATCAAAAAGCTCATTTATTTTCCATCGAAGGAACCATAAGTACTCCTCATAAAGGGAAAGTTGCCAATGTTTTCACATCATCTTGGACCATACATTTCAGTATCATATTCTTCATAGGGACATGACTTCCTTATATGACTCAAAGGACAGGTCCTTTGAAGTTCTTATGTAGCCCAGAGAGCCTTCCATATAAATCCTGATTTCTTTTCTTAGGATAAGCATCTAGAAATACAATCCCCAAGCCATAACAAATTCTGAACATTTTAAATACTTGACACACATTGCCAAGTGGTTTTCCAGAAATATTGTAAAGATTCACATTGCCAGTATAGAATAAGTGTCAGCAAAATCCAGTACTGATTTCCTCTATTCATCCTTTCAGAGACTACTCATTGAGCATCCACAATTGGTAAGACACTGTATAGATGCCAAGGACATACTGGAGCATGATTTCACTCCTCATGGAGCTGGGGAGACAGATACTAAGAGGAATAACATTCATACTAACAATAAATAGCTGCTTTTTGCTGTACTTACTATGTTTAGACATGGTTTGAAGGACTAAAAATACATATTCAGCAATGTAATTATTGTCTTATCCTATCAAAGACTATCACATATGAGTATCCTTAATCCAAGGATTGAAATTCAAAATGTTCTAAAATCCAAAACTTTCTGAGCAATGTCATGATATCACAAGTAGAAAATGCCACACCATGAATTTTTGGTTTTATGCATAAAATTATTTAAAATATTATATAAATTACATTCAGATTCTGTGTGTAAGTGCACAAGAAACATAAAAAGCATTTGTGTTAGGCTTAGGTCTCATTCCTAAGAGATCTCATTTTGTATATGCAAATATATCAAACTCTGAAAATACAAAATGTGAAACACTTCTGCTCCCAAGCATTCCAGATAAGGGCTACTCAATCTATAATTGCTCTCATTGTATAAAAGAGGAACTTGAGAGTCAGTAAGGTGAAGTGGTTGCCAGAAGCATCCCCTACCTCTGGTCACTAGTGGAATAATCATGCAAACGAATGTCAAGCCACAGGCCAGGGACAAAGCCTTTCCTTGATATCTCTATCTCAGCACAGGGAACACACCTTGTGAATGGATCCAGATCGAAATGATTTTTACTTCTATCTCATTATTTATGTGGGAAACTCTTCTTTTTTCCCCACAGAAACAATATCATAAACAGCTAACAGTCCAGTTTTGAAAACTTGTTTTTACCTGTTTGAGACCATATTATAATGATAAAACTATTTCAACAACATTTCTGTACAATTTGAAATGCATTTCCTTGGGAAATAGTTAATTTGAGGAATTCAACTCCCTCCCTACAAAGAAGGATAACCCAGGGTGGCTCTGATGTTTTCTGTCCATTCAGAATTCGGAAGAGCTGCAGGAAACTGTGGGGAAGTTGGAAAAGGATGGACCCACGGGACAGGAGACTCACTGTGTCTCATCACTGCTCAGTTGTTATAACTAGTGAGTCCTAACCTGTGGCAGGCCAGTGTCATCTTGGCATTTTTACAGTGAGTTTATAAGTTCCAGAAAAGAAAAAAGACAAAGGGAAATGAAAGGAAGGAAAGAAGGGGGCTAAATCCTATCATTGTATTAGTTTCTAACAGGTGTGTGTGTGTGTGTGTGTGTGTGTGTGATTGGTTTCTAACAAGTGTGTGTGTGTGTGTACATGTTTTTAGTTTTGCTTTTTAAGAATCTTGGCTATAATACACAGAACAAGGATCTCCTCTGCCCATCAACTCTTGCCCCATTCTTTCCTGTTTCCCAGGAAAACATCTATCAAAATATGTTGTGTCCACTATGCCTTCATTAAACACACACACACACTCCAAAAATAAAATGAATTGATTTTGGTTTGATTTTTATATTAAACAAATATAATATGTTAAAATTGTTTGCTAAAATTCTAGTGTTTCTGCCAAAGTACATGTTAAAATTTAATCCCTATCATAGCATTATGTTGTGGGATCATGAAGAGGCAAATGGGTTAATCCACTCATTTTTAAATGGTTTAATGAAGTCATGGATTAATGGGTTATCTTTTGAGTGGCTTTTTTTTAAATAAAATTGAGCTCTCCTTTCCATAGTTGCTCTGACTCATCATATGATGCCCTTTGACATGCCATGACCTGGCAGAAACATCCTCACCTGATGCTAAGCAGATGCTGATGCCATGCTCTTGGAGCTCCAGAACTTTGAGCTAAATATACCTCTTTTCTTTATGAATTACCCACTCTGTGTTATTCAGTAATAGTAATAGAACACTATTGTTTATGTCTTCTGACATTTCTCCATTTGACATAAATAGAATGTTCTATAGTAGAACAGTATATGAATGTATCATACTTAAATTATTCATTCTTTTCTTCATAGCCACTATTTAATCTGTTTCTAACTTTATAAGGTTATTAAAAACAATAATTTAATAAAATACACATTCCAATTTCCTTATACAAAATCCATGAGGGCTATTCCATTCAGAAGCAAAAATTCATAATTACTGCAAATTGTCTGCCTATACCCATTAACAGTCTTTAAATCTATGGTCAAACTTTTTTTCCAAAGTAGTCCTTCCAATTCATGCTCATGCCAGCTGTGTGTAACATGGTTTTCCTCATCTGACCCATGGTCTGAATGTTTGCAGCACCCCACCCTCCGCCCCCTGCCTTGAACAAATTCATGTGGATATACTAATTCCTAGGTGATGGCTTTAGAAGGTAGGGCCTTTTGGAAATGATTAGGTCATGAGGTGGAGCCATCCTTATGGGGTTAGACCCCTCATAATATAGGTATGGGGACCTCATTTCCCCCTACCACAAGGTGAACACAGGAAGAAGAAGAAGAAGAATCAGCGAGTGGGTAGACCCTCACCAGACCTCCTGTGAGCCACAGCCTTGATCTTGGACTTCTAGCCTCCAGAATTCTAAGCAATATTTATTGTTGTTTATAATTCACTCCATTTATGATACCTTGTTGTAGGAACCTAAAGAGACCAAGATAAGTTGTTACCCTCTCAAATTTTTCCTTTTTTCAAAAGAATGGGTCAGAATTATCCATCTTCAGTTTTTTTAATATTTAATTTTTAGTTGTAGTTGGACACAATACCTTTATTTTATTTATTTATGTGTATGTGGTGCTGAGGCTCGAACCCAGGGCCTTACATGTGCTAGGCGAGTACTTTGCTGTTGAGGAACAATCCCAGCCCTTATCTTCAGTAGTTTTAAACAGTGACTAAGGTTGAATACTTTTTCATATAATTCTTTCATCAACATATCTGGTTTAATTCTTGCTTCTCAAATAGTGTTTCTTTATTAATTTACAATTTTACTTATTTGGATTCCAAATTTTATCTTCATGGTTTTTATTGTATCTTACTGTAGATATGTTATATGGTAATTTTTCCTCTATATCTTTTATTTTCTATCTCAAAGAAATTTTCACTCCATAAGCCATAGATTCTTACATATTCAATTACTTATTTTTCACATTTAGAGTTCTAAACCACCTGGGATGTATTTTTGCTTATACTGTGATGCAGAGATCTAATTTAATTTGTTTCCATATGGAAACCCAATTTTCTTGGTATTATTTATTGAATAATACCAGTGAGGATTAGGCTTGTCTACAAAAAACAGGCTTAAACTGAGTTTTCTTTCATGTCACAAAGTCAGCAAGCAGCAGCTCAGGCCTGGTGCAGCACTTATATGCTCATGAGAGGCTCAGTTCCCTCTGAATTTCTGTCCCCCATGCCTGGTGGCTTCTTCCTTGGGTTCACCTCATGTGCCTAGTCAGTTGCTGGAGTGCCATTTAACACAACCCATTTCACCAAGGGAAGAAAATGCTGGGTCTTCCCATTGGAATGTGCATGGATTTAGATTGCCCTTTTTTATTTTTAGCGGAAACAGTGTGGACTTCTTTGATATTTTGACTTATTTTTTATTTGATTTGATATGGTCTTATATTAGTGTGGACATATTTGACAAGGTCTTATTGTTACTATTTGTAATGGTATACATTTTTGAGGAAACAAATGGATTTTGTTGAGGACATTTTAAAGGTATTTTGTTTAGGAGGATTAAACTTTTAGATTCATTGTGACAAATGGTCTCTTTGGATTTACTTTTGTGATCTTTATATTTATTTGGGGAACATATAGCCACAGCTGTTCCTCTTCCCCCACTTTCTTCAATACTTGGTGGTAATTTCTTGTACTCCCTTTACTAGTAGTCATTAAATGATCTGTGTATATTCTGTTGATGGCTGCCCTTAAATTTTCTAATAGTTAGATAGTTAACTAAAGTTAAATAGTATTTCTAGTCTCTTCTCCAGAAGGACAGATAAGTTTTTGTAGCTTAACTTTCCTCTAAACTGTCAAGTAAGTGTTAGCAATTATTTTCGTGATAACATGATTCCAAGCATACACAAAACCTCCTTTCCTTCTATCATTGTTTTTATTTTTATTTATTTATTTTTTAAAGAGAGAGAGAGGAGAGAGAGAGAGAGAGAGAGAGAGAGAGAGAGAGAGAGAGAGAGAGAGAGAGAGAATTTTCTAATATTTATTTTTCAGTTTTTGGTGGACACAACATCTTTATTTTATTTTTATGTGGTGCTGAGGATTGAACCCAGCGCCCTGCTCATGCCACGTGAGTGCATTGCCGCTTGAGCCACATCCCCAGCCCCTATCATTGTTTTTAGATTATTACTTACTAAATTTGCCATTGTGATTTTCTTTTTTTCCTTTCATTGGCTTTTGGTTTAGAGTTCTGTCTCCCTTGGGGCTCCTCTTGTCTCTCAGCCTTGCCTTGCCTGCTCTGTGTTGGAGATAATGGAGATTACAGATCTGTGAAGAGGGGCTTTGGTAGAGTTTGCCCAAGTGATGTCCAGCTTAGACCAGAGGGAGTAAGGACTGAAAGGACAGGGTATTGACGCTTTGTGCTGATTTTTAGTTCTATGGAACACCAAGAACAGCATTTTTTTCCTGTTTCAGAGTTCCCCTCCCACCCCTCCCTTCTACTCCTTTCCCTTTCTTTTCTGAGACAGGATCATGCTGCGTTGCTTAGGCTGGTCTCCAACTTCTAGGCTCAAGTGATCCTGCCACCCCAAAAGGTGGAACCTCAGGGCATATGCCACTATGCCTGGCTGCTACATTCTTTGTTGTGGTTTGTTTTTGTGTTTACTAGGGATTAAGCCCAGGAGCATATAACAATTGAGTTATATACTTAGCCATTTTTATCTTTCATTTTGAGACAGGGTCCCACTAAGTTGCTTAGGGCCTTGCCAAGTTGCTGAGGTTGGTTTTGAACTTGCTAGTCTCCTGCCTCAGCCTCCCAAAATATTGGGATTATTGTGTGCACGACTACATTCATTCTTTAATGACAAATTACTCCTACATTTTTTTAACTTTGTTTAGTTTTATTAATTATTTCCACATACTCTTTTATAATTCTTGCTTGTCACTCCTTATTTCTTTCTCCCTCTCTTTTTTATACACATATACGCTCATACATGTCAGATTGATTGAGTGTATAATTTCCCACAGACCTGATTAAAAAACGCTTGCCACATTCAGAGAACAATGCATTTTTAAGTGTGTGTTTAACATTTTTTCCTTGCTTGACCCAACTCTATCTCACATTTGTATAGACCAACAGAATCACTCCATTATGTTTCCTTCTATATTACATTCTCATATCATGAAACAATAAAATGAATAAATACAGAGGTTTTTAATTTGTTCAATGTTTCTCAGGAAAAAATAGATATTACATCAACTTTTATGCCATTTTTTTTCTCTTGGAAACACATCATGGAAACCCAACCAAGTCAACTCATCTCCAACCAAGTCTTTACTTCTAACCACTATTAGCTCATGCATGTATGCAGCATATTTCATTCAGCCATTCTATCACTGGCAAGTATTCATCATAATTTCTCTTTTTTCTTCTTATAAGCAATGCTCTGGTAAAAAAGAAAACCATAGAATGTAACTTCCAATGCTAAGGTTTAAATTGCCCTGTGGTTTCAGGAATCAGACTGGGGTAGAACGAAACATGAGATTCAGTTTTAGGCAACACTGACCAACTGATTATGCAAAAGACTGCCAGAAGTCTCATTAAAATACCAACAATGGATATTATCACTTCAAATTTGGCTTTAAATTGATATTCCTTTATCACCTTATATATGTATATATATTTTTTCTTTTCTTTTATTGGTTGTTCAAAACATTACAAAGCTCTTGACGTATCATATTTCATACATTAGATTCAAGTGGGTTATGAACTCCCATTTTTACCCCAAATACAGATTGCAGAATCACATCGGTTACACATCCACATTTTTACATAATGCCATATTAGTTACTGTTGTATTCTGCTACCTTTCCTATACTCTACTATCTCCCCTCCCCTCCCCTCCCATCTTCTCTCTCTACCCCACCTACTGTAATTCATTTCTCTCCTTGTTTATTTTCCCATTCCCTTCACAACCTCTTATATGTAATTTTGTATAACAATGAGGGTCTCCCTCCATTACCATGCAATTTACCTTTTCTCTCCCTTTCCCTCCACCTTATATATTTTTAAAATATTATTTTGAAGTCCCCTTTGCAATGCTCCATTATTTCTACATTTTGGGGGTTTGATTCTTCAATTTGTTGCATCTATGGAATATTTTCAGGAGTTTGCCTTCTTCATATGTTTCTTGTTTTAATTATCTTCCTGTTTTGTAGAGGTATTTTTTCTTCTAAGAGAGTCCCAAATCTATCCTGGAGTTGATTCATTGTTGCTTTGCCTGGGATCTAAGGCATTCTGCTGTTATTAAGTAAGTTTTTGAATTGTGGGTAACCCAACAAAGATTAGTGTAAAATGAAGGGCACAGTCTGTTTTCCTCCCTTGTGGGTAACTCTTTTCTAGTCATGGGTAACCATGCACAGTTCCATTTTCAGCAGCACAAAATAGTTGGAAGAAATGTTCTCTGTTATATGCCCATGATAATGTCATGATTTCCCGATTCTTGTTCCAAAAGGGGAAACTATTTGAGTCTTTTTGCTACACCTGGGACCTGCAGCTTCAGCTCACCTCTGCAAGTATGAAAATCCTACCCAAGTAATTGTCATCACTCTTATTTATATGACTTTAAAATCTTTTAGTTTTTATATGCAGTTAAGATAAAATAATCTTTTAGGCTGGTAATATTTACTTAATATTTTCAGTTAAGATATAGAAAGACTTGTCATTCAAGAAAGTTTTCTCATTCCCACTCCCAATAAATACTGCCACTCTGTCTTGTCAGACATTCGTTTTCCTGTTCTTGATCTTCAAATAAATAGAAATCATATGCATTCTTTTGTTTAGAGCTTCTTTTACTTAGCATAATATTATGAAGACTCAACATGTCTTGTGTATAACAAGTAGTTCATTCTTTTTGACATCTGAGTAGTTCTGTGGTGCATGAATATGCCATAATTTGTTAATCCACTCTCCTCTTGATGGGAACTAGGCAGTTTCCAGTTTGGGGCTATTATAAATAAAACATATGTGCACATTTTTATAAATGCCTTTTGGTAGACATGTGCACTCATTTCTCTTGTATGTACATCTAGGCATTGAAATGCTGGGCCAGGCATGGATTTAATTTTGTCATCTCAAGTTATGAGAGCTCCAGTTGTTTCACATCCTTGCTGTTGGGCTTGGTAACTCTAACTATTCTGTGAACAACATATCCTTTCATCGGGCAACTTTTTATTTTAACTCGTTCGACACAAACATGTCAAAATGAGGACTTAAAAATTTGCAAAAGAATCAATCTAAAGATCTAAGATTTTTAAAGTTTGGAACTATCATGACATAGGGACTACCATGCAACTTTTATAGTACACAACATCATTTTTTTTTCAATCTCCAATTTTGTTAGCCTATTATAGATTTTGGTTGTTAAAATCCTTTGTCTGCCTGAAATAGTCCCCCTACCCTTCTCCCCCTGGCCAGATGAACACACCCTGTCAGAGCCTGCTCAATAGTTCTTCCTCTACTGTTCTTCCCTGGATCCCTGAGTGGAATTATTTCCCCCATTCTCTATGAACTTTGCAAATGCTTAATTTATAGCAACTGCCCTCGTGGAATTACTGGCAATGCCAGCCTATTCTCCCAAGCTGTGGGATGCCATGTTTTATTCATATGTATGCCCCTAGCCTTGTTGCAGGGTTTAAGCGAATAGCTAGTGTTCCATGAATATTTAGGGAGAAAAATGAAAGAATGTATAAATGCTTCCTCACTTGTAGGGGTATCAAAAACTCCTTACCATTCAGAAACTGGCATTTTCTTAATTCATGGCTTATCCTTCTGGAAATTATTTTATTAAAAAATTATACATCTATATGAGACAGAAAAACTTCTTCCCATATAACAATCCATTAAGACCTCCCTATGTGAGAACATTTAAATGATGGATATGAATGTTTACAAATCATGAACATAGATGTAGAACCATATGATGGTCTACATATGATTCTATGTCTTTCTACGTAGGACGGAAATAGGCTGAGGCACTTTCTCTACTTCTAAGCGATTCAGATGGTTTTATAAAATATAAACATAGTCCTTAAGTAGACACAGTGGCTCTGAATTATATGTGCTTCACCTCACAAACACTAAATAAGCGTCATCATTTAACTTATTTATTTTTAGGATTTCTCTTTTTCATTGGTTCTTTTTAGTTATGCATGAGCAAATGAACCATCAAATTGGTTCTTTATATATCTGTAAAATTAGCATGGCAAAACAGGACCAAAACAGTTCTAGATCTCTGCCTTAGAAGAAAGAACAAATGCCTATTATCTATAACACCTAATCTGTCTCTAAGCTCTTGGGAAACAGTACTATTAATGTTACCTCCAGAAAACAAGAACACAGTTATTATAGGGAGAATGAATTATTCAATCATATCTTTTTCAACACGATGTCATTTTCCTTCCACTGGGCACACTGAGAACCCTGAAGGTATGTTCTTTCTGCTTCTGTACATGTGTTAGGGAAACATTCCCATGCCTTCAAGTTCATGGCTAAGTAGCACGTGCACCTCTGTATCAAAATCCTCCTGTCTTTCAGGACAGATGCTCACAGATGCCAGATTCCAGTGGCTTGACCCAGGCTTTCCACGTCCTTCCAGCATACTGTAGTGCCTTTTTAATTTATAGAACCTTTAGTTATATGCTTATTATTTTAATGGTGTGAAGAGTTCATGTTAGCACATGGAACATACTTTATTTGGTACAGTGAATCATTTCCTAATATTTTCCCCCTTAAGTTTGGATACACAGCACCACCTCTCCATTGACTTGACATTCCATTACAGATGCTGCTTGACTAAGTCTGGGGTTAGGGCCAAATAAATCCATAGCAAGCTGTGAAGATTATAAATCAAAAAAACACATTGAATACGTCTAATATCCAGAGGATTCCAGCTCAGCCCAGCCTACCTTAAGTGTGACTAGAACACTTACATTAGCCTACAGTTGGGTGAAATCATCTAACACAAAACTTCTTTTATAATAAAGTGCTGAATGCCTCATGTAATGTATCATTCAAAAAATGCTGGCAACACAGTACACTATAGAGTGTTGGTGACTTCCCCACTTAATCACATGACTTGCTGGAAATTGGAGCATGCTGCTGCTGCTCAGCATTGCAAGAGACCTGTGATACAAACTACACATCATATCGCTAGCCCAGAAAACTATCTGGATTCAAATGTGAAGTATGGATTCCACTGAATGTATATTGCTTCTATACTGTTGTAAAATGGAAAAATTAGAAGTCAAACATTTGTGGATCATTGGGACCATCTTTCCTTCCCTCTCTTATTCTGTCTGAATAGCAAATTCTGATAAATAATGAGTAAATGAGAAGACCACATTTCTGTTTTCTCATGATTCCTTTTCTTCCTAACAATCATTCAGGAATGAACCATTTTTTACTTCATTTTCAGAATATTTTGATCAATATTATTTCCTATGGAATTGTTAACAAATAACAAAAGTTTAAATCTCATTACAGGAAGCCAAGTAAAATGGAAAGACATTCCTCACATGCTATTCTATGTTTGTTCCACTCATGAGAGGCAACCCCACATATTCGCAGGAGCTCTTTAGTTTGTTGCTGTTGCTGGCTGAAGCCTCTTTAGGTGAGTTGTTGCTGCCTCAGGCTGTCCAAGTAGAAAGGAAGCAATCATAGATCCAATTCCACAAACATAGGAAACTATATGCCATAGAGGTGCCTTGAACTGTGCACATACTTCCAGCCTGCCAAGGTCATGTGTGATCATCTTAAGAGGTAGCTTCATATGTATTATTACCTTCTTCTAACAAACGAGGACATGATGGCTGACCGCAACCATACAAACTCAAAGCACGGGACTGATGTCAAAATTGATCTCCCCCTTTATGATGTGACTGTGCATCTCTTCCCATCAAGAACTGCAGTCTGATTTTCCTCCTTTTGAGTCAGGGCTTGCTCACTTGCTTGCTTTGACTAATGTGTTATTTGCACTCTGGGCTGCTTGCACATTGGATCTGGTTCTCCGCCTGCACCTGCAATCCTGAGATAACCATGAAAGAGGCCCACCCTGGCCTGTGGCATTCATCTTAGGACTAAGCAAAAGGCAGAGATTGGAAAAATTGTTGGGAAATGGCTACTCAGGGTAGGAAAATGTCTGTGGTGAAACAGATGGCACAACTGAAATTTGCAGGAAGTTCAGAAGATACAGGACTGATGGATTTGGTGAAATACCAGTTGGTTCTCTTAGATGTACCTGGTATGCTACTGGCAAGAAAAGGTAAGCCAAGGAAGAGAATGTTCAGCCAAGAAGTGGAATTTAGAGAAACATGGAGGAGCCAGGACTTGCTAGGTGGAAGAATGAAACAGTTTCACATATCTGAACTGTCCAACTGGAAAACAATTCTCCAAGTAGGAAATATGGTGTCTCTCTTATAAAACTCATATTGAAACTTAGGCCATTTGTGAGAGAGTGAAACCAGGTGGGACTTTCAAGAGGTGATTAGGCTTTGTCCTCATGACTGGATTAATCCATGTGACTAATGGATTAATGGGTAAATGAGTTATCTGGAGAGTGAGTCTGCTTTTAAAAAAGTCAGTTCAACTAGGTTTCCCAGTTACACCCTGTCATTCACACCCTGTGATGTTCTGTGCCACCTGAGGATGCTGCTTGCAAGCAGGCCATCATTAGGCCATCTTGACCTTGGACAAGAACCATGAGTAAATAAAACTCTTTGCAACTTACCCAGTTTGTGGTATTGTGTTATTAGCAATAGAAAGCAGACTAAGATAGATTATAAGAACATATATGAAGGTTTATAAAAGATTTAAGGTAGTACCTAGTTGAGTGTACTCAACTGAACAACAAGGTTTCTAATAGTTTCATGGCCTTGTCCCACTTCACCATGAAATGCTGCCTAAAGTAGAGAGACATCTGGACTGTGAGATTGATATTACATGAGATGAGAATTCTGGGGTGTTAGAAGGGAGTGGATACATCTTGCATTTTGGATGTGGTCAGATGATTGATGCTGGACAGCAAACTAGCTTGGGCTATGGCAGAAAGGAACCCCTTGCTTATATGTGCCTCCCTGAACAACTTCCTTAGGTGGTCTGACTTCCAACTTAAATCATGACCAAATCACACAACGGGTTACTTGAAGCCATACATTTTGTAGTGGTTGGTTATGCAAAGCTACCTGATTCAGTTCTCATGTTATCCCCATTTTTCAGATGAGAAAACTGAGGTTTAAAGGTTTAAATAGCTTATCAAATACTATAAAATGGATCAAATCACAGGTATGAGCCAAGGTAATCTGATTTTAGAGCCTAGCTCACTAATTACCACCCATAGTAAAAATAATTCCCTCTTTCTATAGGTTATATTCTTACAAAATCAATCACATTCCTATATAGCAAATTTTCAGTTCAAAAATATGACATTAAACTATATCATCTATAATTGTTTACCAAAAAATAATAAGTCTTTCAGAATAAATATAGAAAGATATCAGCAAAAGAAGAGTATGTAGTTCCAGAGTTTCATCTGCTCCACAGAAATACTGAAAAGCAAGCAGGACCTGTCAGAACCAACTTTGTTAGAAAGGTGGAAAATAGACAAAGATTTACAACAACCATGCAAACACTAAATCAAGAACAAGGCAATTTAAAAATGGAAGGAAAGCATTGGGGCATTTTATGTGCCCTTGCTTCACCTCTCCTTGGCTTGGCAATCTGGAGGTCTAAAGCCCATGTTTGGACATACAGTGTGGATGCTTGGTACCAGGTTCAGAAAAGCAGACAGCATTAGCAAATCATTGAGCATCTCTGTTTGAATCTGTCTGGGGCTACCGGAAGGAGATGACACAGGAACTCAGATCTGTTTTGCCTAACTCAGAAGCTACTCAAGGTGGATACTGCTCAAAAACATTGCAAGACCGATTAAAAAACAAACAAACAAACCTGCATCCACCTAGGCCAAAGTGGAGATCTGCAACAGTGAGAGAGAAAGAGCCTGAAAAGGGTTTCTTTAGGACATTAGAGCATTCGAAAGAATCCTGGTGTATGGGTTACCTTGAAAGCCATCCAGGTGTCCAAGACAAGAAAAAAACCTGTGTGGACATTACTTTCATCCCAAGCTGAGCCCTAGACTTAGTGGAAGCCTAGGTAGGAGTTGAAAGAGGGTCCTAGCTCAGAGCAATCCGCAGAGAACAGGAGAAGGGGGCCTTTCTCCTCCCTACTCTTTCCCTCCTTCTTCCTCTCTCCTGTTACCCTCACCCCTGCCTCCCAGTTCTCCCTTGAATGAAAGGAAGTCTTTGTCAAACCACTAATTGAATAATAGTTAAGTAATGGACAATTCAGTGACACAGATGAGAAGGAACACAATATGCAAAAATGGTTGATGAAAGTCCAATAAACCAACTATCCCAGCATTCAACAACCCTGAAAACTTCAGCAAACCCACAGAAAATGGAAAATCTGATTTCAAATTTTGCCACATTATAATAATCAGATATCTATTTTTTGAAAAAAGAATTGATGAAAGAAAATACGACCTATCAGGAAACAAACACAACACATCAAAACTTAAGGCAAGGCAGTTCTAGGAAGGTGATCTATGGCTCTAAACTTTTTATTATAAAAGAAAAAAATAATCAATAACCTAACTAAAAGAACTTTTAAAAAGAGAGTACACTAAACCCAAAGGTAGCAGGAGAAAAGAAATAATAAAGATTAAAGCAAAGAAAATGAAAAACAAATATTTCATTTCTATTTCTAGAGAATATAAAAACAAAAGAGAAAATTGACAAAGCCAAAAGTTTGTGTTTGTAACGATCAATAAAATTGACAAGACTTCAGCTAGAATTACAAAGATAAAAAGTAAAGACAGAAATGATTGAAATCAACAATAAAAATAAAAACTGACAGAAATAAAAAGGATTATATGAGATTGTGATAAATAGTATACACCAATAAATTAGATAATCTAGATTAAATGGACAAATTCCTAGAAATGGACAAGTTACCTGAACTGATGGAAAAAGAAATAAATAAATCTAAAACAAAACAAAACAAACAAAAAACCCTATAACAAGTAAAGATAGTGAATCAGCCATCTAAAACCTCCCATTGGGAAAATTTTAGGACCAGAGAGTTTCACTGGTGAATATTATCAAATCGTTATTTTTTTTTTTTTTTGAGAGGCATACTTTATTCTCACTAATTTTGAATATTGTTTTATGTTTAACCTTGATAATCCAAAAATACCAAATACTTCAGAGATATTGTTTCCTTCTTCCTTTCTTCTTTTGTTCCCTCTTTTCTTTTTTTTTCAGATTTCTTTTTTTTTTTAATTTTTTATTGTTGGCTGTTCAAAACATTACATAGTTCTTGATATATCATATTTCACACTTTGATTCAAATGGGTTATGAGCTCCCATTTTTACCCCATATACAGATTGCAGAATTACATCAGTTACACATCCATTGATTTACATATTGCCATACTAGTGTCTGTTGTGTTCTGCTGCCTTTCCTATCCTCTACTATCCCCCCTCCCCTCCCCTCCCCTCCCCTCTTCTCTCTCTGCCCCCTCTACTGACATTCATTGTCCCCCTTGTATTATTTTTCCCTTTCCCCTCACTTCCTCTTGTATGTACTTTTGTATAACTCTGAGGGTCTCCTTCCATTTCCATGCAATTTCCCTTCTCTCTCCCTTTCCCTCCCACCTCTCATCCCTGTTTAATATTAATCTTCTTCTCATGCTCTTCGACCCTACTCTGTTCTTAGTTACTCTCCTTATATCAAAGAAGACATTTGGCATTTGTTTTTTAGGGATTGGCTAGCTTCACTTAGCATAATCTGCTCTAATGCCATCCATTTCCCTGTAAATTCTATGATTTTGTCATTTTTTAATGCAGAGTAATACTCCATTGTGTATAAATGCCACATTTTTTTAATCCATTCATCCATTGAAGGGCATCTAGGTTGGTTCCACAGTCTAGCTATTGTGAATTGTGCTGCTATGAACATCGATGTAGCAGTGTCCCTGTAGCATGCTCTTTTTAGGTCTTTAGGGAATAGACCGAGAAGGGGAATAGCTGGGTCAAATGGTGGCTCCATTCCCAGCTTTCCAAGAAATCTCCATACTGCTTTCCAAATTGGCTGCACCAATTTGCAGTCCCACCAGCAATGTACAAGTGTACCCTTTTCCCCACATCCTCGCCAGCACTTGTTGTTGTTTGACTTCCTAATGGCTGCCAATCTAACTGGAGTGAGATGGTATCTTAGGGTGGTTTTGATTTGCATTTCTCTGACTGCTAGAGATTGTGAGCATTTTTTCATGTACTTGTTGATTGATTGTATGTCCTCCTCTGAGAAGTGTCTGTTCAGGTCCTTGGCCCATTTGTTGATTGGATTGTTTGTTCTCTTATTGTCTAATTTTTGGAGTTCTTTGTATACTCTGGATATTAGGGCTCTATCTGAAGTGTGAGGAGTAAAGATTTGTTCCCAGGATGTAGGCTCTCTATTTACCTCTCTTATTGTTTCTTTTGCTGAGAAAAAAAAAACTTTTTAGTTTGAGTAAGTCCCATTTGTTGATTCTAGTTATTAACTTTTGTGCTATGGGTGTCCTATTGAGGAATTTGGAGCCCGACCCCACCGTATGTAGATCGTAGCCAACTTTTTCTTCTATCAGACGGCGTGTCTCTGATTTGATATCAAGCTCCTTGATCCATTTTGAATTAACTTTTGTGCATGGCGAGAGAAAGGGATTCAGTTTCATTTTGTTGCATATGGATTTCCAGTTTTCCCAGCACCATTTGTTGAAGATGCTATCCTTCCTCCATTGCATGCTTTTAGCCCCTTTATCAAATATAAGATAGTTGTAGTTTTGTGGATTGGTTTCTGTGTCCTCTATTCTGTACCATTGGTCCACCCGCCTGTTTTGGTACCAGTACCATGCTGTTTTTGTTACTATTGCTCTGTAGTATAGTTTGAAGTATGGTATCTCTATACTGCCTGATTCACACTTCCTGCTTAGCATTGTTTTTGCTATTCTGGGTCTTTTATTTTTCCATATGAATTTCATGATTGCTTTCTCTATTTCTACAAGAAATGCCGTTGGGAGTTTGATTGGCATTGCATTAAACCTATAGAGAACTTTTGGTAATATCGCCATTTTGATGATGTTAGTTCTGCCTATCCATGAACGGGGTATATTTTTCCATCTTCTAAGATCTTCTTCTATTACTCTCTTTAGGGTTCTGTAGTTTTCATTGTATAAGTCTTTCACCTCTTTTGTTAGGTTGATTCCCAAGTATTTTATTTTTTTTGAAGATATTGTGAATGGAGTGGTTGTCCTCATTTCCATTTCAGAGGATTTGTCGCTGATATACAGGAATGCCTTTGATTTATGCGTGTTGATTTTATATCCTGCCACTTTGCTGAATTCATTTATTAGCTCTAATAGTTTCTTTGTAGACCCTTTTGGGTCTGCTAGGTATAGAATCATGTCATCTGCAAATAGTGATAATTTAAGTTCTTCTTTTCCTATTTTGATGCCTTTAATTTCTTTCGTCTGTCTAATTGCTCTGGCCAGTGTTTCGAGAACTATGTTGAACAGAAGTGGTGAGAGAGGGCATCCCTGTCTTGTTCCAGATTTTAGAGGGAATGCCTTCAGTTTTTCTCCATTCAGAATGATGCTAGCCTGAGGCTTAACATAGATTGCTTTTACAATATTGAGGTATGTTCCTGTTATCCCTAGTTTTTATAGTGTTTTGAACATAAAGGGATGCTGTACTTTGTCGAATGCTTTTTCCGCATCTATCGAGATGATCATATGGTTCTTATTTTTAAGTCTATTGATGTGGTGAATAACATTTACTGATTTCCGTATATTGAAGCAGCCTTGCATCCCAGGGATGAATCCTACTTGATCATGGTGCACAATTTTTTTGATATGTTTTTGTATCCGATTCGCCAGAATTTTATTGAGGATTTTTGCATCTAGGTTCATTAGAGATATTGGTCTGTAGTTTTCTTTCTTTGAAGTGTCTTTGTCTGGTTTACGTATCAGGGTGATGTTGGCCTCGTAGAATGAATTTGGAAGTTCTCCCTCTTTTTCTATTTCCCGAAGTAGCTTGAAAAGTATTGGTATTAGTTCCTCTTTAAAGGTTTTGTAAAACTCTGCTGTATACCCATCCGGTCCTGGGCTTTTCTTAGTTGGTAGTCTTTTGATGGTTTCTTCTATTTCCTCAATTGATATTGGTCTGTTTAGGTTGTCTATATCCTCCTGACTCAATCTGGGCAGATCATATGACTTGAGAAATTTATCAATGCCTTCACTATCTTCTAATTTATTGGAGTATAAGGATTCAAAATAATTTTTGATTATCTTCTGTATATCTGAAGTGTCTGTTGTGATATTGCCTTTTTCATCCCGTATGCTAGTAATTTGAGTTCTCTCTCTTCTTCTCTTCGCTAGCATCGCTAAGGGTCTGTCGATTTTGTTTATTTTTTCAAAGAACCAACTTTTAGTTTTGTCAATTTTTTCAATTGTTTCTTTTGTTTCGATTTCATTAATTTCAGCTCTGATTTTAATTATTTCTTGCCTTCTACTTCTTTTGCTGTTGTTTTGCTCTTCTTTTTCTAGGATTTTGAGATGAAGTATGAGATCATTTATTTGTTGTTTTTTTCTTTTTTTAAGGAATGAACTCCAAGCAATGAATTTTCCTCTTAGAACTGCTTTCAATGTGTCCCATACATTCCGATATGTTGTGTCAGTGTTTTCATTAATCTCTAAGAATTTTTTAATTTCCTCCTTGATGTCTTCTATAACCCATTGATCATTCAGTAACCTATTGTTCATTCTCCAAGTGATGTATTCTTTTTCCCTCCTTCTTTTATCGTTGATTTTCAGTTCCATTCCATTATGATCAGATAGGATGCATGGTATTATCTCTACTCCTTTGTATTGTCTAAGAGTTTCCCTGTGACATAATATATGATCTATTTTTGAGAAGGATCCATGTGCTGCTGAGAAAAAAGTGTAACTGCTTGATGTTGGGTGGTATATTCTATATATATCAATTAAGTCTAGGTTATTAATTGTGTTATTGAGTTCTATAGTTTCCTTATTCAACTTTTGTTTGGAAGATCTGTCCAGTGGCGAGAGAGGTGTGTTGAAGTCTCCCATGATTATTGTATGGTGGTCTATTAGACTCTTGAACTTGAGAAGAGTTTGTTTGATGAACATAGCTGCACCATTGTTTGGGGCATATATATTTATGATTGTTATGTCTTGTTGGTGTATGGTTCCCTTAAGCAGTATGTAGTGTCCCTCTTTATCCCTTTTGATTAACTTTGGCTTGAAATCTATTTTATTTGATATGAGTATGGACACTCCTGCTTGTTTCCGAAGTCCATATGAGTGATATGATTTTTCCCAACCTTTCACCTTCAGCCTATGTATGTCTTTTCCTATCAAATGCGTCTCCTGTAGGCAGCATATTGTTGGGTCTTGTTTTGTGATCCATTCTACTAGCCTGTGTCTCTTGATTGGTGAGTTTAAGCCATTAACATTTAGGGTTATTATTGAGATATGGGTTGTTCTTCCAGCCATATTTGTTTATTTATGTTACTAAACATGGTTTGTTTTCCTCTTTGATTATTTTCCCCTCCTTTACTGTCCTACCTCCCACTGTTGGTTTTCATTGTTATTTTCCATTTCCTCTTCCTGTAATGTTTTGCCAAGGATGTTTAGAAGAGATGGTTTTCTAGCTGCAAATTCTTTTAACTTTTGTTTATCGTGGAAGGTTTTAATTTCATCTTCCATCTTGAAGCTTAATTTCGCTGGAAACACAATTCTTGGTTGGAACCCATTTTCTTTCAGTGTTTGAAATATGTTATTCCAGGATCTTCTAGCTTTCAGAGTCTGTGTTGAAAGATCAGCTGTTATCCTGATTGGCTTACCCCTAAATGTGATCTGCTTCCTTTCTCTTGTAGCTTTTAAAATTCTCTCCTTATTCTGTATGTTGGGCATCTTCATTATAATGTGTCTAGGTGTGGGTCTCTTATGATTTTGCACATTCGGCGTCCTGTAGGCTTCTAGGATTTGGGATTCTGTCTCATTCTTCAAGTCTGGGAAGTTTTCTTGTATTATTTCATTGAATAGATTGCTCATTCCTTTGGTTTGAAACTCTGTCCCTTCCTGTATCCCAATGACTCTTAAATTTGGTCTCTTGATGTTATCCCATATTTCTTGGATGTTCTGCTCATGGTTTCTTAACAGTCTTGCTGAGCTGTCTATGTTCTTTTCAAGTTGAAATACTTTGTCTTCATTGTCTGATGTTCTATCTTCTAAGTGTTCTACTCTGCTGGTAGTATTCTCAATTGAGTTTTTAAGTTGGTTTATTGCTTCCTGCATTTCTAGGATTTCTGTTTGTTTGTTTTTTATAACCTCTATCTCCCTGTATAGTTGATCTTTTGCTTCTTGGATTTGTTTATGTAATTGTTAAAGTGATCTTTCATTGTTTGATTTTGCTGTCTGATGTCTTCCTTGAGACTCCAGATCATCTGAAGCATGTATATCCTGAATTCTTTATCTGACATTCCATCTGCTGCAGCTATTACCTCTTCTAACGTTGAGTTGACCTGCATTGCTTGTGGTCCTTTCTTTCCTTGTCTCTTCATATTGTTCTCGTTCCTTTCTACTTGGTGAAACTGTTGTGCTATTAAATTTTCCCCCTATATATTTATATTGCTCTTGTATAGTTGCAAAGTCTCCCTCGCAGGCGCGGGTGGCGGCTCTGCCCCTCCTCCAATTTGGGCAATGTGCCTACCACGCCGGCAGGCCACTGGGCCTGCTCTGCTGGTCGGTAGCAGGTCCGTCTACCTTGCAGGCGCCAGCGGTGGCTCTGTCCCTCTGCGGGCCGCTAGGCTTGTTCTGTCGGTGGTCGCAGTTCTGTCTACTTTGCAGGCGCAGGCAGCGGCACTGCCCCTCTGCAGGCCTCTGGGGCTGTTCTGCCAGTGGGTCGCAGGTCCGCCTACCTTGCAGGTGGGGGGGGAGGGGCGGCTCTGCCTCTCAGCAGGCCGCTGCTCCTCTTCTGCCGGTGGGTTGCAGGCCCGCCTACCTTGCAGGAGTGATTGGAAGCTCTGCCGCTCCGCGGGCCACTGGGCCTTTTCTGTCGGTGGTCACAGTTCCGCCTACCTCGCAGGCGCGGGGGGTGGGGGGCGGCTCTGCCCCTCAGCAGGCCGCTGGGCCTGCTCTGTGGGTGGTCACAGTTCCCTCTACCTTGCCGGCGCAGGGGGAGGGGGCGACACTGCCTCTCAGCAGGCCGCTGCTCCTCTTCCGCCAGTGGGTCGCAGGCCCGCCTACCTTGCAGGAGTGATTGGAAGCTCTACCCCTCCGTGGGCCACTGGGCCTTTTCTGTCAGTGGTCACAGTTCCGCCTACCTGGCAGGCGCGGGGGGTGGGGGTCGGCTCTGCCCCTCAGCAGGCCGCTGGGCCTGCTCTGTGGGTGGTCACAGTTCCCTCTACCTTGCTGGCGCAGGGGGAGGGGGTGGCTCTGCCTCTCAGCAGGCTGCTGCTCCTCTTCTGCCGGTGGGTCGCAGGCCCGCCTACCTTGCAGGAGTGATTGGAAGCTCTGTCCCGCCGCGGGCCACTGGGCCTTTTCTGTCAGTGGTCACAGTTCCACCTACCTGGCAGGCGTGGGGGGTGGGGGTCGGCTCTGCCCCTCAGCAGGCCACTGGGCCTGCTCTGTGGGTGGTCACAGTTCCCTCTACCTTGCCGGCGCAGGGGGAGGGGGCGGCTCTGCCCCTCAGCAGGCTGCTGGGCCTGTCTGTGGGTGGTCACAGTTCCCTCTACCTTGCCGGCGCAGGGGGAGGGGGCGGCTCTGCCTCTCAGCAGGCCGCTGCTCCTCTTCTGCCGGTGGGTCGCAGGCCCGCCTACCTTGCAGGAGTGATTGGAAGCTCTCTCAAATCGTTATTTTAAAAACAATGAGCAAAAATCCTTTTTAAGATCTTTTATACGATAGAAGGGAACACTTTTTCTACCTTATTGTAAAAATTCAGCATCACCGTGATACCAAAGCCAGACAGAGACATCAGGAGAAAGCTACCGACAAATAACTCAATGAATATAGATGCAAAAATCCTCAACAACATACTAGCAAATTGAATCCAGCAGCATATTAAAAGGATTATATATCATGTCCAAATGGGAGTTATCCCTGGAATGCAAGAGTGATACAGTGTACAAAAATCAATGAATGTAATACACCATGCTAACAGCATGAAGGGGAAAAAATTATAGTCATCCCAACTGATGCAGTAAAACATTCAACAAAATCCAATACCCTTTCATCATTTAGAAAAACCTTCAGCAAAGTAGAATTAGAAGGAAGAGATGGGAACTTCCTAACACGATGAAAGGCTTTAATGAAAATCCTAGAGCTAACACTCAATGGCGAAAACAGTGAAAGCTTTCCCTCTAAAATAGAAACAACACAAGGAGTGTCACCACTGCTATTCCATGTTGTACTGGAAGTTCTAGCCAGAGTGGATAGGTAAGGAAATGAAATAAAAGACATCCAAGCTGTAAAGAAAGAAGTAAAACTACTTCTATTCACAGATACCATGAGCCCGGGCGTAGAAAACCCTAGAGAGTCCACAAGAATGGTACTGGGGCTGCCAATTGAACCCACAGTGGTTACAAGTGACAAGATCAACACCCAAAAGTCAACTGTGTTTCTGTATATCAGCAATGAATAATCTGAAGAGGAATTTAAGAGCAATTTAGTCCACATTAGAATATGAAAGAATAAATTACCTAGGAATAATTTTTACTATTGACGTAAAGGATCTGTACATTGAAAACTATAAAATGTTGCTTAAAGAAAGTAGAAGGGACACACAAATGAAGGGGAAAAACTTCCCAACCTATGGCTAATACTTGATATTTTTAAAATGGAACAATCAAAGCAATCTGCAGATTCAAGAGGACTCCCATCAAAATTCTGACAACTGCTTTTTAAAGAGATGGGAAAATCTTTCCTTAATTCATATGCAATTACACAGAGATCCAAATAGTCAAACTCATCTCCAAGAAAATATCAGAAGATATAACTTTCCAATTTTGGGACTTAAAAAACTATAATAAAAAAGATATATTTTAAAAAATGAAATAAAATTTAGAGTCCAAATACAAGTCACTACATCTTTGGCCAGTTGGTTGTGGACAACAGCAGCAGGTCTATTCAATGGGTGAAGAATAGTCCCTTCAATAAGTGGTTTATGGACAACTAGAGAGGGGTACAACAGAACAAAGTCCCATCCCTATCTCATACCATATACAAACATTAGTTCCAAGTGGGTGTACAACCATAACATAAGAACTAAAATTGTAAAATTCTTAGATGAAAACAAAGGTATAAATTTTCTGACACAGGACTGGGTAATGGATTCCTAGATGTTACACCTAAAGTTGAGCAACTAAGGAAACAATAAAGTGTCCTTCAAAACAAAACAAACAAACAAACTTATGTGCATCAGAGGGAATTTTATCAAGACAGTGAAAATATAGCCAACAGTTTGGGATAAAATATTTGCAAATCATACATTTGAATATATTCAGAAAATAAACTTTTGTATCTCAACAACAACAAAAACATTCTGATTTTAAAAACCAGGCAAGACCTGGGGTTGTGACTCAGTGGTAAAGCATTTGCCTAGCACAAGTGAGGCACTGGGTTCAATCCTCAGCACCACATAAAAATAAATAAATAAAAGTATTATGTCCATCTGCAACTGAAAAAAAAATATTTAAAAAAACAAAAACAGGCAAAGACCTGAATAGTCATTTCTCCATACAGAAAGGCCAGTAAGCTTATGAAAAAGACTCAATATCATGAGTCATTAGGGAAATGCAAATCAAAAGCACAAGGAGATATCATTTCATATCTACTAATATGGCAATAATAACAACAATGAAAATGAAAATAAGAAGTATAAAAATGTGGAAAAATTGAAACTCCTATAAATTGGAATCCTTTTCCATTTTGCTGAGAAGGTAAAATTGTGTAGGCACCATGGGAAAGTTTGGAGGTTCCTCAAAAAGCTAAAGAGATTATCTTATAAATAAGCTTTCTAAGGCTATCATATAAAAAAAAAACAGAAACTGAGTTGTTTATTCAACAGAAATATGTTTTCTTACAGTTCTGGAGACTGAATATACACAATTAAGGTGTTGGCAAATGTGATTTCTCCTGAGCTGGCCTGTGGACATCTGCTTCCTTGCTGTGTTCACACATGTCTTTTTCTCTGAGCACATGGGTCTATGGTATCTCTTCTTATAAGAAAACTAGTCCTCTTTTATGAAGCTCCACACTTATGACCTCATTTAACCATAATTACTTAAGGGTCTTATTTCCTAATATATTTGCATTGGGAGTTAGGACTTCAACATTATAAATTTGGAAGGAGGATGAAATTCAGTCCATAATACCTACTGTATGTCACAGCTGTTCAACTCCTAGATACCTACCCAAATGAATTAAAAATGGACTTAGATATTTGTCTTTCAACATTCACCTTGAAGCATTATTCACAGCAGCCAAAGAGATGAAAGTAACCCACATGTCTATCACCAGAGATATGGATAAACGAACTTTGGTACATAATATAAGACAATATTATTCAGCCACAAGAAGGGATGAAGTTTTGATATATGCTTCAAAATGGGTGAATCTTGAAAACATTAAATGAAATATACTAGATATAAAAGGACAAATATGATTTCATTCAAATGAAATGACTAGTATAGGTAAATTTATACAGACAGAAACTAGGTTAGAATTTAGCAGGGATTTGGAAGAGAGGAATGGGGAGATATGACTTAATTAAATAACTAAAGTGGCATTAAACTTCTACAGAATCTAATTTTATATATATATATATATATATATATATATATATATATATATATATATATATATATGGGAGGGAGGGAGGGAGGGAGAGAGGGGAGAGAGAGAGAGAGAGAGAGAGAGAGAGAGAGAGAGAGAGAGAGAGAGAGAAATGTAAAGTTCTTTATTTCCCTCAAATTCATTCACACATATAATGTCATTGTGATAAAACCCCCAACAGAGTTTATTTCTGTGTTTGTTGTTAAGACATTTGAAGACATTTTTTAAAAAGAAAAAGGGAGAAAATAGTCAAGGTCATCCTGGGGACTTGCCTTGCCAATTGTCAAACCTTTCTAAATGTCTGTAGCCATTAAGTGATTAGAGTCCTGACAGAGTACTAGACAAATCCACCACAGAACAGAAGCCCAGGCAACCCAGACATGGACTCACACATGTGTAGACAGAGGTGGCACTGAGCATCCTCACTCTTGGTGCTGACAAGTGGTTTTCCACGTGAAGAACAACAAAATCAGATTCCAGTCTCACAACACATAAGTAACAATTTCAAATGGGATAAAAAAAAAATCCTGCTACATAAAGGGACAGAACTTTTGAAGCAAGACTCAAACTACAAAATCATAAAATATAGACTTTGATTTTGTCAAAATATACCATAAATAGAAGTACAAGAAAGAGACTACCCAAAATGGTAACTCAAGATATTTGTAACTTAAGAATCATTAAAGAAGATAGAAGAATTCTTAAAAACAATTTTGGTGTTGAGGAAAATTAAAGGCAGGTGTTCTGTGCACATGTGTGTTTGGAGAATAAGTGTGTGCCCATCTGTGCCACAATGTAGAATCAAGCCAGTATCACCTACATTCACCAAACACTGTCAGAAAACAAATCTGATGTTTAATAAGCACATAGATGGATATACTGTGACATATTCAGAGAACCTCTATACAATGATGAAATGAATAAACACCTTCAGCCCTCATCCATGAGCATGAATCTCAGAAAGATAATACTAAGGAAAAGAGTAAGTTTTAAGACAATTTGTATGACATGAACATTTGAAATTTTTTCTCTTTTAATTTTTTTTATTAGTTGCTCAAAACATTACAATGATCTTGACATATCATACATTTGATTCAAATGGGGTATGAATTCTTATTTTTCCACGTTAAACATTTGAATTTTAAGAGTATAAAGAAATAAGTCATATTTATTTAGCTGTTGAGAATTGAACCCAGGGACTTGCCCTTTGTGTCATTCAGCTTCCTATCACCATTACAAATACTGGAGATAACTGGCTTTCGAAAAGGAAAGATATATTTGGTTCACTGTTTCAGAAACTTCAGTCGATGGTCCCTTGGTCCCATTGCTTTTGGGTCTGTGGCAAGGTACGATATCATGTTGGGGCACTTGCAGCAAAGAAGCTGCTCACTTCTTGGCAACCAGAAAGCAAAGATGCCGGGGATGGGATCCCAAAGTTCCCTTCAAAGGCTCATCCCCAATGACCTAACTTCCTCTCACTAGGCCCCACCTCCTGAGGTCTGCACTACCTTCTCATGGTATCAGAGGATAGTGACCAAGCCCCAACACAAGGGCTTTGAGGGACACTCACCAAAACCACAGCACGTGTGCTAAGCACACACCTTACCGCTGAGCTATACTTCCAACCCTAGGTACTTTAAAGAAAACCTACATAATAAAAAAATATATATTTTTAAATGTGTAATAAATGCAAAATCTAATAGATGTTTCCCCCTGGAGGAGGATACCTGGGGATTTCAGTTAGTTCTTTTTAATGCTCTACTTCATAAGATTCACTGGTTTGTATTTGCCTGCTTTAAAATTTTATCTGTATATGTTATGCATTCTTTCATAGTGATGAAATATTTCATAACAATTTTTAAAGGAAGATCTAGAAAGCAATGCCCTCAGATCTGAATGACTGACATTAATGTGATGATAAACCTTACTTCTCCTTTACTTGGGCATCTCTGAACTAATTTCCAAAACTGTAAAATGGGAATGAATCTGCCTCACAGGATATAATAAAGGCCCAAAACTGCATGGGTAAAAGCATTCTAAAAACTATGAATCATAGTTAGTGCCAGAGTGCACTATTGTTAAGGTAGGTTTCCTGCACATGGTTTGCATTTTTGAATCGAGTGTCCTCACTGACTAGAAAACCACCCAGGACAAATGAGCTACTCTTCCCAGTAACTTGGCCAGCAGTCATTATTATTATTTTCTGTCATGCCCTGAAAGTTAAAATTACCACATGTGCTAATAATTAATTGATGATTAAATAAAGAACATGGCTACTAGTGGTTCCTGCTTTTAATTGATGTGAGATTGCAGCGGAACTCTAGAGGACTAAGGAGAAAGAATTAGAAATTTCTGGGAAGCCTGTATGGTGGATAACCAACAACAAGCCTTTGGAAACACTAGACATAAGTCAGACCACTCACTGCATTTTGCACAAATCCCAAACCAGATTGAGAACCATGCATTATGGTAAAGGTATGGCAACCCTGAATTCACTTTTTAAAAACTTATACCCAGAAGTGAGTTTGGTAATCATATGGTAGGTATATTTTTAACTTTCTGTGGAAATTTCACACCAGAGGCATGATGCTATATTGCCACCGATGAATGGTTTATGAAGTTTCTCTTTTCTTCTCATCTTCACTAGCACTTATTAGTTTTTCATATTTTTATAATATCTACTCTACTCTAGTTGTAATATATCATTGTGACTTTTGATCCATGTTTCCCTGATGATCAGCAATGCTGAGCAGCTGAGCATCTTTTTCTTGTTTCTGTTACCCATTTGCATATCTTCACATAGCCAAGATATGGAAACAACCCAAATGTTGAGAACAGATGAATGGATAAAAAATGCAACATATGGATACAATAGAATGTTATTCAGGCTTTTTTTTTAAAGGAAGTCCTGCCATTTGTAACAACATGGAGGAACCTTGAGGATATAAGTGAAATAAGCCAGTCTTAGAAGGACCATAGTGTATAATTCAATTCCATTCATACTGCATGATTTAAATGAGGTGCCTAAAATAGTCACACTCAGAACTGCTGCGCCCCTCCCCTGACTCAGGCAATGGCAAGGCCCTACTGAGGTGGATGGCGCAAGGCGTCCATCCTCTGGAGGAGCGAAGTATGTTTCTGGGAATGGGCTGATTTGTTTTTGTATTCCTTTAAGAAGTATAGTTGTGACTTCTCATATGACCATTAAGTATGAAAGAAAAAAACATGACTTTCCCAATTAATGCAACTACGTCTAAAGAATAGATCTGTTTGCTCTAAATGCAATGATTCAGCTGTGGAGCATAAATTGTTAATGTCTAATGAAAACCTCCCTGTATTCCTGTCAAGGAAGTTTTTGAGAAATTAAATTAAAATCTAGAGAAGAAAAATTAATGTTAAGAAGACAGATTAGTGCTTAGTACTGGGCAACTTGTTCTTGTTCCTGTGCACAATGGTTTGTGCTTTTACTCTTGTTTGATTAAAATTAATAACAAGTCAACCACTTGCCGTAACCATGGCACCGGTTCCAGTCAGTAAGTCAAGAAAGAATAGTCAAGGTATAGGCCAATATTTTGGGACATTTCCAACTATTATTAAAAGTTAACTAAGCAGAAACAGCTCAAAGCAAAACACGAACTGAAAGTACAAGTGCTTGCTTATGCATAAGCCAAGATACATTTTTCTATTCTAATTGTAGCTACGTGATATTTTGTTTCTTTGAATAATGATTCCTGTTTTGTAACCACAAAGTACTGTGAGCCTGCCAAAATGAAAAGTATATATGATCAACTTCACAAGTAAAGATTGGGATCAACACCTTCACTTTGGTGTCTGTGTTGTTTCTCCACCCCCCTTTCACCGGCTCCTCACCATCCGTTCGTCTCCTGAGACCCCCTGTTGGAGCTGGTCTCCGACACAGAACCAAAGAATAGAATGGGAGTTACCATAATGGGGGAAATGAAGAGTTATTAATTGTATATAAAGTTTCAGTTGTGCAAGATGAGCAAGTACTACAGAGTAAGTGCTACACTTAATAGTAGCACTTAATAGTAGCACTTAATAGTACTCCTAGTACCAGTGTCTGAAGTTAACAATATGGTCTTGGGCACTTAAAAATTTATTATTCAAAGGGTAGATATCATGTTAAATTGTCTTACCAAAACAAAAAAAAAGAGATATAAGGAAACTTTTGGAGGTGATGGATATGTTTATTTCCTGGATCGTCATGGTCAAATGAGTGTACACATATGTCTAAACTCACCAAATAATATGTTAATAATGTATAATTTTGTATATAAATTATATCTCAAAAAAAGGTTGGGAAGAATTCAGAAATGGAAGCCCAACTCTCTTTGAATAGTCTTATGCACTGCTTCTCAATGAATGGCATCTCTGGGAGACATTCAAGGACCCAGTCCTGAAAGGCAACCTTATACACCTGAACAAATCAGAGTTTAGCATTTTTCCATCTGGTCACACAAATAACTGAATGAAGCCATAGCTCGCAGAGGCACACTGTAGGCTTGGTGTCACCTGATTTGAAAGAGCCATCAGTCTTCCTTCTTCCTTTTCTTCCTCACTCTGTTCCGTCCCTCTCACCAAATCCCTAGGGACTATGATGAAGCTAGGTAGACAAGCTTACCCATGTGCTCTGGGAATTAGTTTGCACTACAGGAACCTGGTAGGCAGAGGGCAGCTGGTTGGCCACACAGCTGGGCAGGCTGAGACCCTGGAGACAAGGACCAAGCTGGCTCCTCAGGAGACTAGTGTTGGCTTCATTTACTACTCTCCATCTGCCAATACGAGGCTCCCAGAAATTATTTTGGAAAATTGTCACCTTTCACAGCACCACGCATGAAACCTGTCCTGACACAAAGGAACAAAATCCCTCTGCTGCCCAGCTGGTCTCCTCCTTCTTTCTGTGCCTCGGGCTCATCCTAACTGAACTTGCCTAACTGAACTTGATTCTGGAGGCCTGTCCTCTTTCACTCCAGGACTAGCCAGGCTCACTTATGCCTTCCTGACCTTGTTGAATGTTCCTGAAGCTCATTCTCTGAACATTGAATTGCCACTCAAGAATGCTGACCAGATCGCCATAAAGAATTGCACCTAACAACAAATGGTGTGGTACCAAATTGAATCTAAGCTGTCAGTGATCATAAGAAGCATCATTAAATATCACTAAGAAAGAAAAGATGCTGTCCGTATGGCCCTATGTTTTCCTCAGCTATTGGTTGCAAAACACATTCCAATTTCAGAGATGACACCATGTAAGAAAGAAACACCTTTGAGGGACAAGAGATATGGTATTTGCATAAATAATATTAAGAACCTAATGTGACCAATCTTTTCACATACATGATCTCATTTATTCCTAGATCCATGGCTTTACTGAGGAACATATTCATTTTTCTACTTTAAAATCTAGAAGCTGAGAACTCCTCACCCATCTCAAATAGGTATGATAATACAGTCTCATAAGGTTTTGGTCAGTGAGGATCCATATATGCATCAGCAGTCCCATAAAATTATAAAGGGGATAAAAAATTCCTATCACTACCATCTTTACTATACCTTTTCCATTTTTGGAAATATGTGAATACACATATACTTATCACTGTGTTACAATTATCTATAGTATTCAGTATAGCAACATGCTATACAGGTTTGTAGCCTAGGTGTGGTAGGCTATACCATCTGAGTTTGTGTACACTCTGATGTTCATACCACAACAAAATCATCTAACACTGTATTTCTCATATCATATTCTTGTTAAGCGATACATGAATGTTTTTCCCTTTGCACCTTCATTTTTGGTACTCCTTTTATTAGAATAATTAATATTTATCAACCAATCTGCCTTGGTTCAAGTTGCATGACATTAAACAAAATTTTCAAGTTTTCATATTCTTATCTTTAAAAAAATGTGGATAATAATAGCTATTCATCCAGATGTGACAAATGTGTACCTACAGCAGGAAGCACAATGTGTGGCTCAAACAGAGGGTGCAACATTACATGATAAGTAGAAAAACCTAACATACTTTATATAAGTTCTTTCAGTTAATTTCATCATAGGCTTTATACTTTATCATGATAAAAAATAATTCTAGTATCTGTCTTTCCCCACTCTGTCCCTTGAACTATAAAATGCCTAATGTCAGAGACTGGGTTTTGGCTTAGCAGAGTTCATGGTGAAGAGCAGACAGGTCATCAGCATCTCCTGAGGCTAGAGGCCAGTCTGGGTTCCCATCAGGACTCTCTGGGTCCTGGGGAGGAACAGAATAGAGCCTCCATGGGCAGCAGCTGGCAGTCAACAGACAGATACATGTCCCTGGGGGAAACCTACAGTTCTCAGGGGAGGGCCTGCCTGTAGAATAGCCTATTCCATACCTAGCTTGAACCTGACCATGAGGGGCCTCACCTTCAAACAGTGATCTTAGAGTGAAAAGGAAGCCCTTCCTCATAGCCTTGTCAGGCCAGCTATCAAGCCTGGAATGAGATTTGGGTTGTGTTAGTTCCTGTGACTTTCATTTTTGTCCTTTGTTATTGCTTGTTATCATTTGGATATGAGGTGTCCCCAGAAAGCTCATGTGTGAAAAAACACAGAAATGTTCAAAGCAAACTGATTAGATTATGAGAGCTGTAACCTAATCATTGAATTGAACTATTTGATGGATTAATAATTTGAATGGATTAGTGGGTGGTAACTGTAGGCAGGTAGTGTGTGACTAGAGGAAGTAGGTCTCTGGGGGCATGACGCTGGGGATTATATTAGCCCTGGCTCCTTGCACTCAAACTCTCTCTGCTTCTTGGCTGCCATGTCCTGAGCTATTTTCTCTGCCATGATCTTCCACCATGATGTTCTACCTTACCCTGGGCAAATAGCAATGAAGCAATGAATCATGAACTGAGCCTCTGAAACTCTGAAAAAAAGTAGTTTTCTTCCTCTAAATTGTTCTTGTTAGTTGTGTTGGTCAGAGCAACACGAAGCTAACATTCTGCTGTTGTGTTTTAATATGTGATGTGAGGAAAAAAAGGAAAGGGCACTGGATCAGAGGCTATCTGTGTTAATAAAGGACTTGATTCTTAGGGCAGCCTGGATGCCCTTTGCTCATTCTTGTTACACAGTTCAACAGCCGACTTGATTTAACAGGTGTTGGCTTCCACTGGAATCTGTAGTTCAAGGAAGCAAACACTAGATGGCGCCTTAGTCCAAGTCATGGCCGAATGTTAATCTGGGAGTTTGAGGGAATAGGCATGAGAGAGGTTTTAGAAGTTGAGGTGAAGACCCTTACATCCCCACAGATGTGAGTCTACAGAAGGAGCAGGGCCTGTCCCCAGCCCAATAGGGCTCCACTTAAGAGAGGAGGTGAACCCACCAACCTCAACCCTCCCCAATCATTCCTCACACCATACAATGACCTTTTCTCAAAAAAAATCATAACAATAGGAAAAACCGTTAAATAGTGATCTTCAATCATTCTGCCCCTGAAAATCATAAAAGTTTGGTTTAAAGATGGAATAAAATCATCTCCCTAAAGTTCTGGGTTACACATTAGACTTTCATCAAGTGTCAAACAGCAGGAGCTGCTGTTAAGTCGATGAGCAAACACATCAAGGATAGCTCCTGGCCCAGGCCTGGATGGACTCTTCTTTTAACTGGTACCCTTGAGGTCATCAGTACATGTATCCTTGGTCCTCAGAAAACATAACTCTAGGGCTGAGCTTCTATGACTCCAACCCCCAAATCTAACCCCCTTGGGAAAGGAAGAACTATTGAGCCTGGGCTTTTGATTCTCATGTTGGTGGTAAGGGTCAGAGATAAGGCAGTGGTCATGAAGCAGGAGACCATCCACTGGCCTGATGATCCATTCTCCAGGAAGCAGAACAGGTGGTACCTGTCTGTCTCCCTTCCGGCTTCTGGCCAGCTACCAGTTTCAGGAAAATTTGGGGTTTAATGATAAAATGTTCATCTCTGGATTATAACAATGACTTACAGGTGATAAATGATGTCACATGACCTCATTGCTTAAGAGAACGTAAGAATAAGAGTGGGAAGGAGTCCACTGAGCCATGGAGACCCTGAGTTGTGGCAGTGAAAACTCCATGGGTCTGGTCCGTTTGCAGCAGGGTGTTTGGTTTTAAGCTTTGTTCCTGAGGACCCAAGTTGTCTTCATTTGCATATCACTATGTGACACTCTCAAAGCCATTAGAGCATTTTTGGAATAATGGTGGTACTAAATAAGCATTCCCTTTCCTGAGGGGAGACCTCCCTAAATGCCTGTTAGCTGTGAGAGGGCTTTGCCTTTATCAACTGAAATGAATCCAACGGCCATCTCCAAAGTTTATTTCCACTTAGTCTGTGAATGAGGCCTTCTTTGGAAAAGGTCTTTGCAGATGGAATGAAGTAAAAGATCTTAAGATGAGATCATCCTGGATGGCCCAGGTGGCTCTAAACATAACTACCAGAGGTCTTATGGGAAAAGGAAAAGTCACAGAGAAGGCCACATGAAGATGAAGGGGACTAAAGTCAAAGAAGCCAGGGATTGCCGCCAGCCATGAGAAGCCCATGAAGCAATCTGGAACAGATTCTCCCTAGAATCTATAAGGACTCCACCCTGCTTACTTGTGGCCTCCAGAACTGTGAGAGAATGAATTTAGGCTGTTTTTAGCTACTCAGATTGTGGTAATTTGTTACAGAAGCCCTATGAATCTAACCAGGAACTTAGTTTATCTCCATTTTATCATGCAGCACTGCACAGACAGCCATCCCCAGGTGCATCCCCTGTGGCCAGCTGAGTGCCAATATTTGCTAGATGATACATGAACCCCATTGTGCACTGGATGTAACTGAGAGTAATGTAGAGCATAGTAATTTAGGAAAAGTCTCATAGGTAAGACATTTTGGACACAAGCTGTTTGATGTTTGCATTTTCCCCTAAGACCATACTTCAATTCCTAAGTACAAACAGTTGACTGTCTAAATGATATGAAATTGGTTATGACCGAGTACAGGAAAGACTGTAGAGGCTGGTGTGTGTGTGTGTGTGTGTGTGTGTGTGTGTGCGCGCACACACACACACACACGTGTGTTTCCATAGGCTTGTGCATGCATGAGAGAGCAAGCATATCTTTCGACCTCAGGATCTTCCAGCAAGCTCTCATCCATCCCCTGTGTGGATGCCACCACTGTTCCCATAGGGCCACTTGGCTTATGAAGACTTTGCAGGAAGGGGCCTCCTATAACTATCTGAAACTTCACCACAGCACAGGCCAGTGTTCTTCATCTTGAACTCACCAGTAGAACTTTTCAGATAACAGGAGTTGAACAATACATCTAAAGGACAAATTCCTAGGTGCTGATGTCATTCCATCTCCTTGGTGTGAAGTGAAGGTGTTCAGGTAATGCCACTCCAGAGTATATTACTTTGGTGTGCTCATTCCTTCAAACAGAAGATATCTGTCAAATAGTAAATTCAGGGAGGGTTTGCTCTAAGCTCCACTCAGCTACACAAGTACAGACCCTCCAAAAGGAAGACAATTTTCTTGAATCTGGTCCTGGGAACTTCATCAAACAGGGAAAATTAAACTCATATTATAAGAGGGAAGACTGGAGGTCAAGTTCACATCCAGGCAGACTTCTTCACTGACAATCACTTCTTCTGATGGGGATCCACTCATCTTTCTCCAAAGCCATCCACTTTTCCCTAAATTGATTATATTCACACCTCATCCCCCTCCCCTCAACTCTCTCACAGTTCTGGAGGCCACAAGTAAGCAGGGTGGAGTCCTTATAGATTCTAGGGAGAATCTGTTCCAGATTGCTTCACGGGCTTCTCATGGCTGGTGGCAATCCCTGGCTTCTTTGACTTTAGTCCCCTTTGTCTTCATGTGGCCTTCTCTGTGACTTTTCCTTTTCCCCTTTTCTCCTCAAGGAGAGAGTATATGTGCTTCTAGATCTCACTGGTTTGGGGTACTCATGTTTTTCATGCAATGTTCCCCTGCACATAATAAATTTGTCTTCTTTTCCTCCTGTTTATATGCTTGTGGGAAAGATTTCCCTCCCTTCCAGTGGTTTGAGGAGAATGTTTTTTATTGTTACATCCTCACTGATGAGAGGCCCTTCCTCCACACCATGCTACGGTAATTGGCTCAACCTTCCTTCACCTATGCCATGGTCCTGTGGTTCATTTCCCTGCACACTGTACCAGGTACAGTACCCAGTCCACCTGTGCACTGTGCTACAGTAATATGCTTAGTCTTCCTGCACACCATGCTGCAGTACTGTGCTCAGTTTCCTTGGAATCCTCTCAATCCCATCACATGGGCCTCTAATGCATTTATAGTTTAGAAAATGAGAATTGATCCAGTGTGAGCAGGAGCCACACCTGGTGAGTCAGACTCAGGGAGCAGAACAAACCAACTCTAGCTGGTTGCCCATCCTCCAGGCTTTAGCAAAAATCCACAATCTCCCTGAAATAAACAGGCAGCCACCACATGGTGAAGATAAACAAGCAGCACCAGACCTGATGTTCTCAGATAGAGTCTCAGTTGACTAGAAAGGAACAACAGAAAGCAGCGTGTGTATTTACAAGCTGAAATTACATATAGGAAAAACTCTCCTGCTAGTGATTCACACAAAATGTGAACTTGAAATCTAAGCCCTACTACAGGTCCATGAGAAGGCCTCCCTGTAGCTCTGGTCTCAGTTTTAGCAATCGCTTTTCAAGGGCCTTCAGGAGCAGATTCTGTACATATAGAAAATTAAACTCCCCCCCTTTTTTTTTGGCCATTTGGTTTCTAGGGCTCCTTCTCTAGTCCAGTTTTCCTAAACAGTGAGTTTTGAGCAGATAAATAAATGTAGTTATAATTCAGTCTTCCTCTTCTCTAGTGGAAATTTGTTTATAAAAGATGAGGGTATTGCTGAATCAAGGTTTGGCGATGGTATGTTTTTTTCCCTAGTGAGGTAAATACCTCTGGCTGGCTTTATGGTAACCAGTTTGAAACCTGCCTGAGCCCTGTGGAGTGTGACTTACTAGGATATGAGAGTCAAACTCTGAGAAATTCAAAATATTGGACAGTAGGACAAGAAATCACAAGATTGTAGCTCCACACTATTTGCCATATATAAGCAAGAGGAACCTGAAGAGAAATATAAATAATTGGCTATTTTATGGAGCAGATAAAATCGACATGCATTTTCCAAATTTTAAGCAAATCTATATGGTATTAACATGAACCTTAAGAAATTCTAGAAATAGGGCTGTGAGCATAACTCAGTGATAGAGAACTTGTCTAGCATGCACAAAATCCTGGTTTTGATCCCCAGTATCACCAAATAGATAAATAAATAATCAAACAACAAATTAATTCATTAAAAATGCAGAGAAAGAGAAAGAAATTCTAGAAAAATTCTTAGAGTCTCCCCCCCACCCCAAGATTCCTTTCTGGTCTAGTGATCTAGATAAAACATAATCATTTTGACTATCTTTTAAAAAATGTGTTCAATTTATAGCATGAAAAATAATTCCAGGGCCAGATAAGTGTTACCAAAGTATCAATTTATACCATTAATATATGAAAAACATGAATCACATAAAACATTTAAAAAGTGTTTGATTTTGAACAGATTACGCCTAAGGATATGGGAAATGACAGTCACTGATTCATAGATACTCGGCTTTCACAAGATATGGGTCCCAGAATGTCCCACAAATAATGAACTCATTATGCTCAAATCCCTTACATAAAATGAGGTAGCTGTTATCCTGCATTATTTCTGGAATAAGAGCATGAAAAAAACTGTATATGTTCAGTACAGACATGATTTATTTTTCCAAATATTTCCCATCCATGGTTAGTTAAATCTGCAGATGCAGAACCCACGGATATGGAGGATAGCCTGCCCACATTTTTGGCAAGATTTTACAAGTGGGAGAAAGGGAAAAGATGGCTTCTGAACGCGGGTAATGAGGAAGTGGATGATGAATTGCAAAATGAGAACATATTGCAACTTCTCAGCCTACTGGGGGGACATTTTCCCCTGCCCACATATACCTCTGGACCAGAACTTTTGGAAAGATAGGATACAAATGTATCAGGATGCTTTGTCCAGAGTCAGTGTCCTGGCTCCTAGGGGCCACAGGGCATCTCCTGCTTCTTATTATCTGCGGAGAAAAGGACATTTTGGACTGCCACTGGGGCAGAGAATAGATCTTTGGTAAATCCTGCCATGGGAGGCCATGAGTGGAGATGAGGGCACCACACCACCTTAGCGCTTAGTTCCGTGTCACTAACTGGTCCACAGGTGAAGATTCATGTTCCTCTCAACCCTCAACCCCTGTCTTCCAGCGGGTCAGGCAGGACATCTCACACACAAATGAACACTTGTCAGAGTTCTCCCTGGGAGACGGTATCTAACTAGTGACTGATACTGGAGCAGAGTGACAGGTTGTATTACTGCTCCTACATTCTCTGCATTCTGATGCTGTGACATCTGGAGCATTATTGACCCTGGAGTCCAGCCCTTCCAGGCTTAGCCATTCCTGAAGAATAAAGGATTTTCCTGTGAGCATGATGCTTTTCATAGGTAAACCAGTCCATCTGGAGCCCACACATCCCCACCTCCTCCATGGGCTCTCACACAGGGAGCCATCTCCAGCTGCCTTTCTCACCCCAGGTCTGAGTAAGAGGAAACTAGGGATAGTACTGTGTTCCAGATGCTGCAGAAATTATCCCAACTAGCCAATCCTAAGCCTCACTTTCCTGCCTTGCCTATTTGTTCCTCCTGGAGAAACTAGGATCAAGGCTTTTCTTCCGTGTTCCTTTGGCTTCTTTTGCCATCTGACTAACACATGCTTCCCTGGGTTGTCTGTGATATGTGAGTAGAATGGACAGTCTTTTCAAAGGCAATCATCTCATGATCTGTTGACCTTGCTGTATCCATCAATAATAAAACCCATCTTTCAAGCACATGCCCTCAGTAGGACACAGTGACAGGAGGGAACACCTCCAGGCTCTGTGCTCTGGCAGCACAGCATCAGCTATGTGACCCTCCCTACAACAATTCTGCAACACAGGTAACATACTTATACCAACTTAAATATGAAAAAAAAAACAACTAAGAATTACAGATGACAGGTAACTTGTCAAAGTTCAGAGCTGACACTCATCAGATGTGGAATTCATACCTAATCAGTCATATATTATAAAATGCTCCCATTTTTCATTTCCTAATGTTACAACCCACAGAGGATTCATATACCCTAGCAGTGACCCTTTTAAGATCTATTCTTTTTAAAACAAAGCCGTCTCTGCACTGTTCTTTTAAAAAACTTGGCAAACAACAAGCCAACATTTTCAAAGGCATCCACACTTTCACACAGACCTTCTGTTCACTGCAAGCTAGAGTTAAATTATGCAGGTAGGAAATTTACAGCCTCACACTGAATAATTCACATATGCAAGCTGTCAAACTGCTAATTATTCCTTCAAAGAAAAACAATCAGATATTTGTATCATAATATTTTACCTCATCTACACTAAACTGCCAAGGTGTCAGAGTGATTAGGAAACCTACTTTTCTGACTGTCAAATGATGCTCAGAGAAATTTACATATGTATCAAGAACTGAAAATGTATGCATTCCTATGTCAGAAAATTATGAATTAATTCAACCCATATGTAGTGCAGGGACTTGAGTGTTATCCATTTTTCAGGCACCGTGGATACAAAGATGAAAACGTCTATATGGTACTTAACAGTTTAATGAAGGAAATAAGTAAGGCAATGATAATACCACAGTGTAACAAGGAGATTCGGAGAAAGCCATCTGTCTTGGTCAACAAGGCTTTTTGTTTCCAAGTTTTTTTAGTTATTGATGGACCTTTATTTTTTATTTATTTATATGTGGTGCTGAAGATTGAACCCAGTACCTCACACATGCTAGGCAAGTGCTCTGCCACTGAGCCATAACCCCAGTCCCTCAACAAGGATTTTATAGCACTCAGGCTTGGGCCACAGCTATATGAGGAAGCTGGGGAACTGGCCCAGCATGTGGGTGCAGAAGCAGCAATTACTGAGGTTTGGTAGAGGCCAGATCACAGGAGTGCTGGAATGAGAAACTGAGTATGAATGTTGATTTTTAATTATCAATCTTCTCAGGACATTTTCAAACATCACTATGATATTCTTTCACTGATCCTACATATAAAGTCCTGGACTTTCTGACCTTGGGCATTGTCCAAGGGACTTTTGGCATCAAAGGAAATCTCTGTTTTTGCTAATAATGGTTATCTTCCACCCACATCTTCTCCAGATGGAACCTGGAGGTGTTTCAACAATTATTCTGGTTTCAATATTGTAAGGTTTTTCTAGTCATTACTCTGGTTTCTCTCTGCTTTAATCATGAGGATGTGCAACATCATTTAGTGCAAACCAGAAATTCTGATGTTATTATAGACATTTCTGAGTAAGCAAATCCTTGAATCCCCTCAGTTTTGATGGCATTCGAGCATGTTTGAAAAGACTATGAAAATTAAATAATGTAATACATTGTATGTTAGCATCACTGCCTCAGAGGTAACATGGCATCATTTTGACCTCAGGGGACATCAGGACTGAATTGAAAATCTGCCCTTGTGTTTTTGTATTGGTCTGTTAGGCTGCCAGTACAAAATGTCACAGACTGGCACAAAAGATTTTTTCTGATAGTTCCAGAGATTGGGAAGTCCAAGACCCAGGTACAGCTGTGTTGGTGTATGTTGGGGGTTCTCTTGCAGGCATATAGAGTTACATTCTTTCTATGTGGCTTATTTCACAAAACAGGCCTCCTCTTTTAAGGAATCCAGACTTATCAAACCAGGGTCCCACCTTAATGAACCTCAATCCAATGTTATTGCCCCCTGCTAGGCCTTATTTCAAAATTCTATCACATTGGGGGTTAAGAATTCAACATGCAAGTTTTAGGGGGTATACAAAATTCATTCTATAATAATCTTGAGTAACTTTGGATGACTCCTATATTACTTCTAGGCCTTGTTCTTTTATTTATGAACTGTGTATTACATTTTTTTTACATAGTCATTATGAAGTCTGAATGATAGATTAAAAGCTCCTAGAAAATTGTGGAAACTTAAAAATATATTACAATCTTTACCATGACCATTGCAACTTTATGAAGATGTTGGTTAAGGCTTCCCTCAAAAAACTGCTTATACACTACTGTAGTCTCCTCTAAGGGCAGTAGAATGCCCCACACAATTTGAATCCTGAATCCTGTCCACCAATGTGGGCCCTCCTCTGCTAGCCCCTGGAAGAATCCCTGCTTCAACCCCAGCCCCAGGAGCCCCAGCCCCTGCCTCAGCAGCCCCTGGGACTCAGCTGCCCTCACTGACCAGATCTGCAGACATACCCATCTGCCTGAACCACATCCCCTCACCTGATCCTCCTTGGTCAACCTCCATATACCCCTTAAAAGTTCAACCAGTTATTCCTAATGAAATAAAAAAGAGCACTAATCTGATGAAAAGAAAGAATTAAGCAAGAGATTATAGGTACATTGCTTAATGAGTGTTTCTCAAAACAGTGTTCAGGAATCACAGGTGAGAAATGTCTCACATTCATACAGTGTTTTCACCTTTCATGGTTTTGTACTCCTAGCATGCTCCTACCAGAGATTATGACCCTTAATTATGCCTCTGAAATTTACACAGAGTTGGCATATTTGTGAGAGTCACAAAACAGGGCCTTCAGAATGTTCAGTCCTACACTCCAAAATGGTTGTGAATTAAATACTTAGATTAAGCCAGACTATTTGAGAATGGCTACACTGGATTGAGGGCAGTGACTTCCCTTTGAATTGCTTCCATTGAGCTGTGCTTGGCACCATTCCATAAATGTACATGGAAGATGCTTATAGACAGTGTTTTAACTTTATGTTTGTATTTTCTGTAAGAATTGGAAAGATTTTTTATTATCATTATTATATTACATTTAATGGGGACATGTCTCTTGGGCCTGAAAATGAGAATTAAATATGGTCTTCCTAAGCAAGGCATTTTTAATTTTATTATCAGAACATGAGTCATGCAATGGATTATATTTCTAGCCCCATGTCTATGAGAAAATTCAAAATGAAATTTGTGTCTCATCTCTAATAAGTGTATATGATCTTTGGACAGCATTTGGGATCATAATCTTGCTACTGGATTTATCTTCTTCTACTCCCTCTCAAACTGTATTGCTTTTGCAATTTTTAAAATCTCTTTGTATTCTATATCTTGTATTAGCCTGCCAAGTTCTTTTTGAAAAGAAGTAGAGTGGAATGAATAAAACTGCTCTTCATGTATTATTCCCAATTTTGATCTTTAAAGCATCCCTCCTGATGCAAGGGACTCCCCTCACCACTGTTCCTCCAGCAAGTTCCAGGACCCCTCAGGTGGTACAGTCCAGCACCCTCTCTACCACCTGACCCACCTTCAGAAATTCCAAGGAAAAACCCTAGGTTAAGGCTAATAAGAGGGGACTCAAAGATCCTTAATATATCCTAGGGATATCCATGCTCCATCCTGGCACCATAAGAACATAATTCAGGTCATTTGCTATTTTGGTTTCCTTGAATGTGATATGATTTTTTTTTTTTGCAAAAGATAATACAATCATTAGCAATTACTCTAAGAATGACTACATTTAATTAACTTCAATCACTCAAGTCAGTATGAGAAATGCATGGTCCATTGAGTCTCATAGAGTGGTGTTTAGTTAAATATTCCCTCAGTGTTTATCACAGTTGCAATTCTTAATTTAAATGGTTCTTACCTCTGTGGAATATGTGTAATAAAAATGTTTGAAAAGAACTGGGTCTTTCTGTTAAAGTTTTCAACTCACTTCAATGATTGTCTCATATTATCTTCTGTGAAGCCTATTTGTAATGTCACACAAACCAAATAACTACAATTTGGAGTATTTAGTGACCACGACTTCAGAAAGTAGTTTTGCATATATTGTCATGACTTTTGGCATTTAATTCAAGGGCAGCAGAAGGTGGTGTGGAATCCTGACTTGACTATGACTCATCAAATGAGGATTCCCTTTGTGAAGAATATATGACACAGCTGTATCTATCAACTAAACAGTGGTTTGGTTTCTTTGTCAGTGTGTTTGTATTATTTGTATATAAAATTCAGACTTTGCCAGGCCTCAAGAAAAATTTCTATAACTTCTCTGAACACCTAAGTATATATTTTAAATATGTTTGAATGTAAGTCATAGATAAAAACTTGAATGTAAAATACATTAATGGAAGCCATCAACTTATAAGTTTTTACCTCTTAACATTTTAGTAGGAAAAATCATCACTTTGTTTTTACAAATACACACACACACACACACAATTATTGAATTTATCTGCCTATAACATTCTATCCAAATTAAATTTTTTGGCATAGTGCCATATTGAAACAATCTCAGAATAGCATCCCAGATTTCTGTTTAAGCTCAGAATGAAAAATATTAACTAAGTCCCTTCATCTGGCTTCCTTTCGTTATCATCTACAGAGTATGAGTCAACATCCAGAAAAGGAGAAACAGGAAATGGCTTTTCCTCTAAAGCCATTTAATTTATTTTTGTTTATATGTATAAGGATTTAGTCATGGTAGCATGACTTCAATTTTTTCTTATGATACAAAAAATAATGGCAATCATAGAAAGCTGGGAAAAAACGTATAAAGAAGACACGATGGTTTGGATAAATGTCCCCCAAAGATCCACATGTTAAAGGCCTGGTGCCCAGCCTGTAGTGCTATCAGGAAGTGGTGGAACCTTCTAGAGGTAGGGACTACAGAGAGGAAGTCTGGTTTCTGGGGATGTGTCCTAGCCCCTTCCTGCCACTCTTTTTCTCACTTCCTGTCTACTATGAGATGAGTAGCTTCCTCCACCAAATGCTTCTTTCATGATGAACTGTTTTAACACAGGCCAAAAATTATAGGGCCATGCAATCATGGCCTGAAACCTCTGAAACCATAAGCCAAAAGCAACCTTTTCTCTTTTTAAGTTGATTATATCTTAGATTTTTGTTACAGTAACACAATGATGACTAAAATAGGAAACAAAAGGGAACTAATAACTTTTTTAGAGAGATAATTAATATCAATAGTTATATGTTTTTATCCAGTGATATTCAGTCATCTATTGGATTTTCTAATTAGTTGCTCTTGATATATAGAACGACTACTGAGTTTTCTATCAACAATTTAATGAGCTCTCTTTAGTTCTAATGGCTTATCTACACATTTTTAGGATTTTCTGTATAATCTATCTTCTAAATAAAACCTTATCTTCAAATCCTTATTCTTTTCATGTGTACTAAATCTCATCACGTTAAAATTTCTAATAAAGTATTCAATTAAAAATGGTGAGAATGGCTATTGTTTTCTTCTGTTTCGACAGAATACTTACCATGTTTCACCTAAAATATATTTGCTTTATTGTTTTGTTTGCACAATTAATCAAAAATTTTAGCTTTGCTTTTTATTCCTTATTGGATAAGGCAATATATATATATATATATATATATATATATATATATATATATATATATATATTATCATGGCTGGGGACTGAATTTCATCATGTATTTATTCTGAATTTATTGAAATAATCACACACTTTTCTCATTTAACCTGTTAATATGCTTATTTCAACTGATTTTCTCGTTGTGACTATTTCTGAATTCATGGGTAACCTCTAGTTGATCACAATCCACATTGATGATTTAGTTTAACGATAATTTCTGCTATAATTGTTGTACTTATGTCTGTGAAACTGAGTTACAGATATTGTCCTTAAAGATTTTTGAGTCTCATAAGGAGTTCAGACAGTTTTAAATCCTGTAATCACCAAGTAGTTCTTAAAAATGCAAGGTACAGCTATTTTTTAAAAGTTGATGAAACTTATCCAGGAAACTATCTAGCCTTTTTATATGAGCAGATTTTAAAAATTTAACTGATTGATTCTATTTCTTTAATGTTTGCATGTCTATTTAGATTTTCATGTTTTTCTGAGATCAATTTTAGAAACTTGCATTTCTCAAAGAATTTTTATTTCACTTAAGTTTTCAATATTGTAGTATAATTATTCACTGAATTTTTGAGTTTTCTACCTTCAACTGTAATTGTAGCTGGGTCTCAGATCTTTTCCCCCTTTTCATTATCACTTGCTATGCCTTTTTGCTCCATCTTGTGAGCTTCCTTAATCACGCAGTTTTATTCTTTTTAGAGGAATTCCTTTGTTCTTTACTCGTGAAAATGTCACTACAGAGTGGTTTGAGCATCCTTCTGTCAGAACTCTGTATGTCAAGATGTTGTTTTTCTGTGCTGCAGACTCCAGTGTATCACCTGACCTATGTGCTAAGAGCCCTAAGCAATGCTTAGCCTGGCTCTCCAGGCACCATGCTGTGTCCCTATAGATAGCCCCAGCTCCTGGGATGAGTCTTTGCTCAAGAAAACAATGCTACCAAACTGCAAAATGTGCCCTGACTCAACCCACATTACCCAGTCATTTTCAGTAATGCTCTGCTCACTCCCTGCTAATTTTCCATATTCCCCAAGCCCATTGGCACTTTTTTTTTGCTTACTTTTCCTCAGTCCCCTTTGTTCCCTCTCTGTCTTCCTTTAAAATTTTCAATCACTTTTATCCTAGTTGGAGTTGAGCTCAGTGTATATGGAACTTTCTGTCCTTTGGCAGTTGTCTGAATAAAATCTGTCTTGCTGCTTCTTTCTGACAATGTCTGACTCTGGCCTTTGCCTCCTTCCTAACACATGTGAGAAAACAAGAACTCCAAGCCCATGTAGGGGTTTAAATATCCTTCCTTTCCACTCCTCCCCACACAATCTAGATTAAAAATGGTATGAAAATTTTATGTTCCCACCTGGGATTGCAACTCTGATGCTTGGGGCCTCTGTCCAGCTCCAAAGACCCAGAGTCTATGGAGCTTTGATGGTCTGATATTACTCTGAGTTTTACTTTTCTATTTTTAGCACATGAGGATATTACTTACATTTTTGTTCAAACGTCTTTCTGTGTATCTATCAGTAGACAGAAAAATCGAGATGTACAGATATCCCCAACATTCAGTCTTTTCAGTAGGATGGTTTCATGAATCTCAGCTCCACCAGCCATGTGGTCCTAAACCCTATTTTCCATGTATACTGTAGCATGTAACACAGTCATTGGCACACAGTAGGACTAACAAATCTGTCACATAATCAACTTGCTAATCAACTTCATGCATGAGTATATATTTACATAATTTTAATCTTACACTTAGAGCTTTGCAACTTGTTTATTGCAAGGACCTCTTAACGTATGATTAAAACTCTCTGCTCAGACTCATTCTCCACATAATGAACTATCTGATTCCCACATAGTCCCCTGGGAGTGAATTAGCCACTGGGCATAATGGATAGAGGACAAAGGAACATACCAATGAACTGCATCAAGTCAACATTGAAGTTTGCCTCAAGGCCCACATAACCCACACAATGTTATTCAGCTAATCAGAATATCCCTGCTTATAGATCAGAGGATTGTTTTGGAAAATATCAGGTCTTCTTCACTCCCAAATCCCATTGATCAGCCTAGAACTCAATAGCTTCACTGCTTGTCTCAATCAACCAGTACATGGTCTGTAAGTGCTAGGTCCATTTTATGGCTCCTGAATATGATGATCCAAAAGTCACCTCCACATTCACCTCTCTGGCCCAAATCCCACCTCTGAATTCTATACTGTAAGTCTCTACTCAAAAAAGTGATTTGGGTCTCTAAAATAGGATTATCAAATTTAACACACAGAACACTCCTCCTCTCCTTCTTGCCATGCTGAGATTTCCCTCAGTGACAATAAATATCAATTCTATTCATCTAGTTGTTCAGATTAAACTGTTTGCAATTAAGCTCTATGTGTCTCATGCACAAATGCAAATCATGGCAAACATCAGCCTGTCATCATAACCTTTGATCTGTCTCCTTTCCTTGGGTCGTCCTGACTTCCTGGATTTTTACACAATTCCAACTCAAAACACACATGGTCCATGGCTACAATTCTAGAGGTGTCCTTCACCACAGAGTACTGTGATCTCCTTGGGGGAGGGTCAATTATTCGTTCAGACTTTTAGTCCTGAGGTCTAGCGGAGTGTCCAGTGCTGGGTATATGACCCAGGAACCTAAATAACATGGGCGCACAGTCTTTCTCCAAGAAGCTAATAAAACTTAAGAGAGTCTTGGCAACACTGAATTTTATACCTGAGGGTTGTTATGCAAAGTGTATGGAAGGCAATTGTTTTTGGACTGAGATTCTAAGTCCCAGAAGACCAGACCAAACAAAAATTGAGTCACATGATCTAAGTATCAGGTCATCAGACTGAATGTTGGAATGGGCCAGTTTTCCAGAACTCAGGAGATCTCTGTCAACGGAGTCAGTATAATAAGGAAATCCTCTCTGTTTTAACTATATAAGAAAAATAACTTTGAAACAACCAAGTTACTTATTACTATTTCTACTTTTCTCAGCCCTTTTGAGCCTTTGAAGTCAAACTCCTCTTCTGAGCTCTCCAGAATATTTCTTCTATTTAGTAGAATGAGAAGTTTCCTGATTCTAGAATCATCAACAAAAGCCAATTGGATCTTTAGACAATTTGTTATAATTTTATCTTTTGACAAAATCAAGGAAACTCCCACTCCTTTGCATTCCTGAAATCAGCTAACTGCAAAGAATCACCCTTCTCCATATGACTTAGATAAAACCTCATGATGACTCATAATGCCCTTTGTCTACATATGGCAAGGCTAGGCACAGAACCTACAAATTCCCATTCTTTGCCACATACATGATTAGCTGAAGCATTTTGTCCCCGCTGCTCAAATGTTACAGATCATTTGTTAGCCTGCCTCCAGTCCCCAGAGCTTTGGCCCACTTGAGAACAGGTGGCCTTAAGTAAAATATTCTTAGGTCTAAATCCAATCATGTTGCTCTTTCATCCCACTTTCTCACACCCAGTTCCTTCTAATCTTTTCTACTCCCATCTACTAATGGAAACCACATATTTCCTCTTTGGTTGCTTGAAGATATTTCAGACAAGGTCTTTCCCCTATTGCAACACCCACCTCCTTCTACTGCAATAAACCTCTGTTTCTATTGCAACAAGCCGTCCCCTTGTTACAAAAGCCCATTTCCCCTATTGAAATGGCCCTTTCCTCCCACCATAATAGTCCCTTCCATCGTGCAATAATCTTTTTGAATAAAAGTCTCTCCTTTCTAAATTCAGATTTGTCTTTTTATTTGACAGTTGATCAACTTGTTGATAGAACACTTTTTTTTTCTTTTTTCATTGCTGAAGTAAGTCTCTCTTCTCATGGTAACTGAGCCTTTGTCCATCTGCCTCTAGTAGCTTGACACTCCTCAATACCCACCAATTTCAGTGGAGGTTATTCCTAATTTTTAGGACTTTCTCTTTACATGAAGCCAAAATCAGCCAGTTGTATATTCTACCCATGAGGTCCCCTGAATTTGTGTAGAATAATTCTTTTCCATAAGATAATATCATTCCTTGGCCACTCGTTCCTGGACCTTTGTGTATCAAAACCCATGGATGCTCAAGTTTCTTATATAAAATGATACAGTATTTATACCCTTCCATACACTTTAAATTATCTCTAGATTACTTATAATATCTTATACAATTTAAATGCTATATATGGGGGGGAATTAAGAACAGATGCAAACATCATAGGCCCACATTTTTTATTCATAAATGTAGAATCACATGTATACAAAGAGCCAATTGCTCTCAATTATTATAGCATTTTTTCCCCTGAATCCCTAACATCTTCTCTTCTCTAGGTTAAATAAGTATCTCCTTGTCAAATAATCATGCTAATAAATACAACATTTATCATGAAATTCCTAAATCCTGGACAACACAAAATGGTTCTTTTTATGAATGCTGCTGAAATAATTTTAAATAATAATAATATTCTCAACATTCTCAAGTGCATTTCCAGTAACATTTCAAAAAAAAGGAAGAAAGAAAGAAGGAAAGAAAATTCACATCTAAATTAGTTAGAAAAACTCCAAAATAGCAATGAGGAATTTTGAAAGAAAGGTCACCACCACGCACAGCCTATCTGGTGACACAAAGAAGAGCAGACAGCTGGACACCGGCTGACTCAGCCCAGGAGTCACATGATGTTCTGGAAGAGTTTGCACACTTCTTCAGCTAAATGAAAAAGAGAATGCTCAATGCCTTCAGAGAAGCAGACAAGCACACGCTATGGTGTCCTGCAGCTAAAACAGCCATGTGTCAGGAAGTGGGGATTAACAAACTTTTCAGAATTTAAACTGAACAGAGACAAATAATGGAAGAGTAACGTTACATAAATGCTATCCCAGAAAAAATGACGACTGACAAATATCAAAAAATAATAACAACAACAACAAATGAGATGAACTCACAAATTTTGAAATCACATTTCAGAATTGCAGCATGTGATGCAAGCAACATTCTGGAGAAATCAGGGTGTTCTAACAACCCAGAATACCCACTGATCCATGTAAAGAAATGACCTCTCTTCTGCTTCAGACCTCTACTTATTAAGGAGTTCCTTTTTTCAAGCACTAAAAAGAAGATGCTATGATATGCCAGGGACAAGAAAAAGGAGAATGCCTCAGATTTCTTCCTGGAGATTTTGAAGAAGGAGAGTAGCAAGGAAGAGCCCTGCACAGTCTAAGTGAAGGCTGTTACAGCTGCAATCACTGAATCAATTGGTCTGACTTCTCTTTGTTGTTGTTGTTACTGGTCTTTGAACCCAGAGGTGCTGTTCCATTGAGCTGCATCTCTAGCCATTTTTATTTTTAATTTTAAGAAAGGGGTCTTGCTAAGTTTCTGAGGGTCTCACTAAATTGTTGAGGCTGGCCTTGAAGTTGGGATCCTCTGGACTCAGCCTTCACTTGCTGGGATTACAGGCATGTGCCAATACACCTGTTTACCTGACTTTTGAAAGCAAAAGAAAAAAAATGTTTCAGTAGCTCAAGGACAGGAGAAAATTCTACAAACATAGTTCCATAGCTGTAAAAAGAAAATCTGCAACAGAAATCTGCAGCATATTCTCTAGAGAAGATGACAATAACCTACAGATAGGTAGTAATATCTATAAATCAATATAAAGTCCTGCTGCCACTTAGCATATAAAAGTCTCCAGAGACTGTCACACTCATCCAAACAAGAAGGAACTGTACCAACCATAAAACCATAGGCTTCTGTTGTTATTGTTGTTTGTTATCTATCTGTTCATTAATGAGCTAAGGACACAAAGAGGCTCAAGTGGACCAAACCCAGAAAGGATAAAACTTTCCCTGAAAGCAGAGGCCCACAGCTGCCTCCGACACCACAGAGTAGCAGGAGAGAAAGGAGGCCGTTCGGGCAGGGATAAAGAGATCGCAGATTTCAAAGGAGAGAGTAGACTGGCATGGTGCCTTACCACAAGTGTAGCCCGAGCCAGTTGCAAGTCTGCACACAAACATTGGCCCTTTGCCATAGTTTCCCCAAGTGAACAGGGGACATTTGGGAAAGTGCAGGGGTACTGAGACACCCTCCAAAAAACTGTGAAGTCTGTAACTGAGAATGCTGTGGATATACTTCCAGGGCACCGGGGTGAGATGGTGGACCAGAGGCACCATGAACAGAGCTAGTGAGAACAGTGAATTCCCAGTAGGGTTGGGGAAAGGGTTAAGATAGGTTTAATAAGAGAAGTGTGAGGCAGAGTAAGTTGACAGATAAGGAGGCAAGTGTTACTCATATTTCCCAAGAGGAGGGGTTTTGCCCAAAAGAGGCCACAGAGGGAGGATTTATGGGCAGGAACCATGACTGTGGTTTTAGTGGGAACGAACAAGTGAACCTGTACAAGCTGGCCTAGGACTGGCTGGTTTGAGTCATTTGAGTGGTTCTGGTGTAGGGGCTGTTCCTAGTCATTTGGTACTTGACCTTAATAGGACATGAGGGCAGGTGAGAGCCTACTGCAGAGGTGGATGGAGCAGGGGCTGTTCTCTGGATTGGTTGATTGATATTTGACAACTGTGCTCCTGAGCAAGTTGTTTACTATCTGTAGACACTGGCCACTAGAAATTTGGAGGGTCCATCTCTCCAGGGTCAGCAATGCCCCATATGTCAAAGTATCAGAATACGGGGGTGGGTGGGAGGGAGGACATGGTAAATACAGAACCGAATCCAGCTATGCAGCAAATAAACCCAGACCCAGCTCAACACACATGATACCACCACACACCCATTAGAATCAACAATACCAAGTGTTGGCAAGAATTTTTAGTAATGGGGCCCTCATACATGGCTGTAGGAGCTTAAGATAGTACAAACCCTTTGACAATTGGCAATTTCATATAACTTTATGTAGGCCTAAACCATGACTCACTCCTTAATATTTACTTAAGACAGAGAGCAGACTAGTGTGAAAATTTTCATAGCAATTTATTCATTATTGATCCAAACTGGAAAGAAACAAAATGTCCATCAGCAAGAGAAGAGATTTACAAACTGTAGTTTATTTGTACTATGGACTCATCATTCAGTAAGAAGAAGGAAATAAAATATAAGTAAGCACATCAACATGGATGAATCTCAAAAATATTATGTTGCATGAAAAAATCAGACCCAGAACATCTTCTATAATTTCTCTTACATATTATCTAGGACCCATCAAAGTAATCTACAGAGATAGAAATTGGGTGAATTGGGACCTATGCAGTAACATGCATTTAGAACTTTCTGGGGTGATGGTTTGGTGGATGTATATAACTATCAAAATTTAAATGGATGATTAAAATCTGTGCATTGCATTGTATGTAAGCCATGCCTTAATAAAAGGCTTAATCAGAATATAGAAATGAACAAAATTCATTCTGTATTATGTTTAGTAGTAAAAAACTAAACACCTAAGCAGGAAGTAGCTCAATACATGCATGCAGATTTGGATTCAATTCCTAGCATCACAAAACAAAATGATATAAAGGGATGTTCAGAGGAGGATGCCCCTTGCTCAATTTGGAAAAGTATCCCAGAGGACAGGGGAGCCATGAAGCCATGAAGCATTACATAGAAGGGTTAGAATTGCTCTTTCTACAAAATAGATCTCTTAAATAGTGATTCTATTAATAGGATACAATGGTAAGAATGGCAGAAAATAATGAAAATATATTATTTTGAACATAATTAAATCCTAGAAAATAAATTTAATAACATGTAATTTCCTCCAATCTGACACAAAGAAAAATAAAGAATTATTGTTCCATATAACATAGGAATAAAAAGGATAAGAACAGAAACTCCCCTTACAAATAATGTCTGCCCCTGGAACTCATGCCAATTCCAAAGAGACAGATCCCAGGACCATATAATTTCCTAATAATCATCTGCAAACCCCCAAAGCTATCTCCTCTTCCCCTATAGAAGATGGGGTATATAAGATTATGGATAGTTTAAGTATGTGATGCATTCCTGTGATTTCCCCTGAGCTGTGATTTCCCCCTTTTCCATGTTAATCCATTTGTATGCTTTTCTACTATTTAATCTTTGTCAGTTTTTCTTCCAGTGAATACTGACAGGGAATAGGAGAGATTTTCCTTCACCCCTACAGAGTCTAGTGTTAATAAATACCAAAATGGCTGGACTACTATATATATATATATATATATATATATATATATATATATATATATAGAGAGAGAGAGAGAGAGAGAGAGAGAGAGAGAGAGAGAGAGAGAGAGAGACATGGGATTTAACATGAACAAATCAAAATCAAAACCAAACAACATGTTGACTATAAAATTTAAAATTAAAATACATAAACATGAGCAAAACATCACTCTACTTGTGTGTCAGAATTGATTATAAAACCCAAGAATAGGAAAAACTACATAAAATCTAAACGACACAAGTCCTATTCAAAATCCAACTGCAATCTAAGATATTTGTGTTTATAGAACATGAAAGACCAAGTTAAGCAAAAAATAAACTCAAAAATTTGAAAGTATTATAAGTATTAATACTTATAATACTTGAATACTTATAAAACTTGAAATCTGGGAAGGGATAAAATATGCTTATTTATAACTGTAGATAAGCCCAAGAAAAAAACAATTCTGAATACACTGGTTTTCCTAACTTGGAAAACTGAACATGCTTAGGATGAAAACTTTACTTAATAAAATATACAGAATTCATACAACATTAAATTTATCATAAGGCAAATAATACACAATACTTGCTGAAACAAAGAAACAAAAAAGTATATTTATATAGTACACCTATCCAATGCCAGAGTCAATTAAATGATGTTGTCATCTTGTTTGTAACATATTTCAAACTTTCAAATAGTTGAATCTATACAGATGTATAAGAAATCTATTAAAGTGTTTTAAATGTAACTGTAAAAAATTTCATACGATAGTTGTAGTACATAACAAAACATTAATGTACAGAAATACAACTAGTTTTGTTATGGGATGTTTATTTTCTTAACATCTAAACCCAGTAAAATTTTAATATATTCTCTTCTTTAAGCTAAAAATAATCGAGAACACTTTTTTAAAAATTGGATATTTATAAACAATGCATTTATGTACCATGAGAGACAGACTCTTGCTTGTTATCTCTACATCTTATACTTATAACCACACTAGTATATATAAGAAAACTGATTCTTAATTATTGAATGACTAGGAGAGTTATGTTTTCTGAATCCACTAATATTTTATTTGTGACCTAATACATGATCTTTTCTAAAAAAATTTAAGGTGTTTAGACAAAGAAGTTTATTCTTTTTGAGCTACAAGATTTCATAGATAAGAATACTGAACTGAGCTTATTGAAACCTTCTTGGATCTTCATATTGAAAACTGAAAGTGGAAGACTTCTGACAACAAGAACTTGCTCATTTTAAATGATGAAAACTAGATGAAAGAAATAGTTTAGGGGAGGTATAAGAAAAATCAACCAAAGCAGGAAGAAAGCCTGTGAATTTATTCTGAACAGTCACAGCCATCAAAAGGTAAGAACTGTGAGTTTGTGGCATTTTTGCCCAAGGTTCTCCCAGTACCCTTTTTACTTTAGGCACAGAAAATCAGAGTCTCCCTGTGACAGAGTTAGGGTTGGCAGGACAGCTGGAAATGTGGGGGTGTATGGCATGATAGAACCCAAGAAGGGGTGAGGCCCAAATCTGAGTGCAAATTACCTGTATGCCTGGCATGTAGCGTGGGAAGGACTCTGGGGGAGTTAACCAAAGAGGAGGTGTCAATCTTTGAAAGACAAAGCACACCAAAACACATCTGTGAATTTGCTGCTCTTTTGCCCATGTGAATTTCTCAACATACAAAGATCTCAGGCAAGAGAAAGATGACTTTCTGGCTTGAGCTGTCAAAGAAAACAGGTGGGATCAGGAGATCAGTGGAAAACGAGGAGAAAAACTCAGAAGCAAGAAAACAGAAAAAGGCTGGGTCTAAAACCCAGCAAAAATTGCACAAATTCCCCAGGAATCCAGGCTAAAAAAGACACAGACATTAGCAAAACCAAACACTTTTTCCACCCAATCCCTCCCCCCAAAACTGGGCAAAATTGCATTCTGCAAGGATTTTCTATGCTCACACTATGAGTTCAGGCAAGCCAAATGCCCATAGGAGGAGAAAACCATCAATCCTCAGAGGAAATGACAGAATTCAGAGTTGCTGCAGCATATCTACAATACATACTTTTAAAACAAAAGCTTGTTTCCAAAAAAATAAAGAACAACAACAACAAAAAAGTGTTTTCCCCATACTGGAAAAAAAAAGTTACAAAAACTGTCTTTGAGAAGTTGTAGACATTGGATTCTGCAGACAAGATGTTGAAGCATCTTTTAAATACATTTGAAGATTTAAATAAAAATATGGTCAATGTGGTCTTAATGAGTCCTAGTGGGTGACGATATAGAGAATCAAATAGAGAAATAAAAATTATATAAAGAATTCGGTGAAATTCCAAGAGCTAAAAGTACAATGACTGAAGTGAAAAACTTACTAGTTTAATTCAACAGAAAATTGGAGAGGGCAGTAGAAAGAATCAATGAGCTTCAAGATACAGCAATAGAAAAATTTCCAATTTAAAGAACAGAAAGGAGAATGATATACAAAAAATGATTATATCCTCAAAGATTTGTCAAGCAATAAAATAAATTTTCATATGTGTAACTGGTGTCCATGAAGGATAGGAGAAACAGAGACAGAAAAATTGACTGAGAAGATATTAGGTTAAAAATCTCCTAAATTCAGTGAATTTAGTAAGACGGTAAGGTACAATATTAATAAGCAAAAATCAAATGTATTTCTATACTAATGTTACAAACAGCTGGAAAATAAAATAAAACATTTTTATTTAATATTAGAAAAATAAAATACTAGAAACCAAATTAATAAAATATGTGTAAGACCTGCACAATAAACTATAAAATATCACTGTGAGAAAATAAGCAAGCTATCAATAAATGGAAAGATAGTCCATGTTTATGTATTAGAAAATTCAGTCTATTCCCTCAAAATTAATCTATAAATTCAATGCAATGCCATTCACAATCCAACCACAGATTTTTGACAGGCTGATTTTAAAATTTTAAGACAACGCAAAAGTCAAAACAACTTAAAAAATAATGTTTGCTACTTTCTGATTTTAAGACTTTAAATAATTCTAAAGTAACACAGAGTCTGACATGCAGATCAATGCAACATAACAGATAGTCTGAAAATAGGTCCATCTTTACATGACGATTTCATTTTGACCAAAAATAGTCAAGGAGAAAAGATAATCTTTTCAAAAAATGTTGGTGAAACAATTGATATCAATATGGAAACAAAGGAAACATCAACTCTTGCCTCCCTCCATACCCAGAAATATAGACCAATAAATCTGAGAGCTAAAATTATAAAATTTCTACAAGTCAACAACAAAAACTTCTGTTACCTTGGATCAGCCAAATATTTCATATACAGGGCACAAACAGTATAAACTATGTAAAAAAATTGATAAATGAAATTTCATCAAAATTAAAAACTTATTATTTGAAAAAATATCGTTAAGAAATGAAAAGTTGATCTTAGATTGCATGCACACACATGACAGAGGATTTGTATTAACCTCTTCAAGTTAATAACAAAGATCATAAAACTCAAAAAAAAAGAGCCAAAAATATGAATAGGCACTTCACAAAATGAGCTCAACAAATGGCCATAAACTATAACAATTGATGCTCATCAGCAGTAATAATGGAAATACCATTTAAAGTACAATAAACCATCTAGTATTTCTAAAATTAAACACTGTCAATATCAAGTGTCGGCAATAATAATGGAGTACCTGTGTCATACTTTACAAAGGTTGTTTTTAACCCAGATTTGATGTCATGACTGCAAACTCTCAAACCCTCCACAATTTCCTAAATCCCTTCACTATTTCTTCCCTCATCAGTTTCTCACACTCCTGAATTTAAATAAGACACATACACTCAACCACAGAGACCTCTGGGTACCTAACATCCAGGTATGGCCCCTTCTGAATTGTAGGTTCAAAATGCCCAACTCCAGGAACCCCATCTAGCTCCACCAAGCCCTCCCACCCCACTTGCCATCCATAGGTGCCTCCTATAGTTCCAGTTTGCTGTAACTGTCCCTGCATGCTTTGTATTGTAAGTTTCAAGTGGCAGCCTTTTCTTGTTTGGAGCTATAAGTAGCAAAGGCTTATGCTTTTCATCTGAGTGCCTTTGTCTTGTACTCTGCCATCCGAAAAGCCTGCAATCATACCTAATAGATAATTATGAAACAAAAGAGAGCACTCATGCAGCACTGAAGGGAAGGCAGAGCAGGACAGCATGTCAGGAAGCTGTTGGGCAGTTTCTTACCAAGTAAAACAAGTGCTCTCGCTGCCAGCAGTTCCATTCCAAACAATCTACCCGAAAGATGTAAAAACATATGTCTACACAAAGGCTCGTTGGGGAATGCTCATAGCCGCATATGCACAGTAGTCAGAAACCAAAATAAAAGCAAACTTCCATCAGGTAGGATAAAGTGTGATCCATATAATGAAATGAAGGGACTGATGTAGACAATAACATTGATAAATCTCCACCATCAGGATAAGTCAAATGAGCCAGATGTAAAGATTCTTGGGGCTGGTTGTAGCTCAGTAGAGCTCTTGCCTTGCAAGTTGAGGCCCGGGGTTCAATCCTCAGCACCACATAAAGATAAACAAATAAAAGTAAAGTTCCTGTGTCCAACTACAACTAAAAAAATTTTTTAAAAAAGATTCTTTGTTACTTCATTCCTATGAAACTCTATGAGAAGCAGCTTTAAAAGCATGACAGTGATGATATGCTGATCAGTAGTTGTTTGGGGCCAGAGCAGTAGATGGGGAAGGATGCTGAGAACTGACCAAAGCAGTTCAAAAATTATATATACTAAAGAGCCTCCCTTTTACCTCAATAAATCTGATTTTTAAAATAAGAAATTAAAAACACTACGATTTACATATGATAACATATAATTATTTCAAAAATAGCAACTTTCAGAACCTTCAAAAGCTATTTTTTTCTATTTGCTGAACACTGAGAGTAAACATTTCCAATTGATTTTGAAAAAAATGTGCATCCAAAATATATACAAATCATTTACAATAAAAAAGTCAAAAACTCTTTAGAAATTTAAGTTGATGTCAAAGTAGCAGTTCCAAGATCCAACTATATGAAAAGAAAATAAATATGAAGAGAGGGCATAGTCAAGCTGAAATTGTTTTTAATTCACAAAAAGATTATTTGTTTTTAACCCAGGGCCTCATATATGCTAGGCAAGCACACTACCTCTCAGCTGTGCCCCCAGCCCAGGTTTTTAAATTTTGACAATTATAACTTCTGCATTTATTTCTAGGATATCACAATTTATTTGGATGCAATTATGAATAATATGTGCAATGTAATCAAGTCCAAGTGCATTTCTGCTGTTGGCTTGGTCAGTCAGGGAGATCATGGCTTTTATAATGATACTCTGTTCTACCAAACATTTATTCATAGTAGCAGTCAAAATATTCCTTTCAACATTGAATTTTAAAAATGAACTTAAAATAGAAATAGCAAGCTGGCTGCAGTGGCACATGTCTGTAATTCTAGTGACTTGGGATGCTGAGACAGGAGGAACACACTTTCATGTCCAGTCTTTGCAATTTAGCAAGACCCTGAATCAAAATAAAATATAAAAAGGAATGGGAGCTGGGGATGGTGGTGCACGCCTGTAATCCCAGCAGCTTGGGAGGCTGAGGCATGAGGATTGTGAGTTCAAAACCAGCCTCAGCAAAAGAAGATGCTCAGCCACTCAGTGAGATCCTGGCTCTAAATAAAATACAAAATAGGGCTGGGGATGTGGCTCAGTGGTTGAGTGCCCTCAGTTCAATCCTTGGTCCCCTGACACCACCCCATCACCCTAAAAAGGGATGGGGATGTAGCTCAATAGTAGTGAAGCCCTGGGTTCAATCCCCAGTGCCTAAAAATAAAATAAAGTAAAATAGAAGTAGAAATAGAAATAGAATTATGTTGTTAACCTTTGATTATTAATTATTTTGCTATTTTTTTCTGTTATTGGAGCCAACTGTTAACAGCAGTTGTTTCACTTTTTGTACAACCACAAAATAACTTTCAGCTCAAAATTAGTGGCAGTCCTCTAGAGTATGAATCATTTGCTCTTAAAGAAAATTCACAGTTCATAGAGGGACAAGAGAGAATATCTTCCACTGCTTCATAGGCTGCTCTGTCTATAGACAGTCTTTTTAGAATAACTCTTAATCTTTGAGCCAAATGCTGTTTCTTTGTAAGGAAATGTATGTCAGTTTGTTTGTACCTGGTCAGTGAGTTCACTATGGACCCCATCAATGTTGGTACAAAATTTGTGAAATGAAACATTCATCATCAATAGCACCCAGAAGTTGAAATCAATACTAAATATTTTACATATTGGCAAAATGCTCTTCCTGCTTTTCTTTCTTATTGCTAATAAAAAGGATTAGTAGTAAAAAGGAAAATATTTAGCAAATATTATTACAGTCATCCCTCCATAGTAGCCGTTCTGCACCTGTGGATTGAACTCACTTGGGTATTAGCTTTCGGCTATTGTACAAATACCTGAGATAATCAAAGTACAAAGAGAAAAGGTTGATTTTGGCTCACAGTTCTGGAAGTTTCATTCCATTAGTAGGTAAACCCATTGCTTAGATTGGGGTGCTGGAGAGCAATGGTGGGGAGTAGGTAGGGAAGCAAAACTGCTCACCCCAAGGTCAGGAAGCAAAAAAGAAGCAAGAAGAGGCCTGATCCCACAATCATCTTTAAGTGACACACCTCCAATGACCTAAAGAGCCTCCCACTAGGCTCTACGTCTTAGAGGCCCCACCACCTTCCAGTACTGCCTCCCTGGGGACCCAGTCTCTAATACAGGCCTTATGGTTTGGATGTCAAGTGTCCCTGAACAGGTCAGTCCCCAGGTGATAGCACTATTGGAAAGTGGCAAAAACTTTAGAAGGTGGACCCAACTGGGAAGAAGCAGGTCATTGGGGTTTTGACCTTAAAGGGTATATTGAGAACCCAGCCTCTTCCTCTCTCTTGTTGCTTTCTAGCCGATATGAGGTGAGATACTTCCTCCACTAAGCACTTGCACCATGATGTACTATCTCCTCACAGGCTCAAAAGACCAGACCTCTGAAACCATGAGCCAAAATAAATATTTCTTCCCTTTTAGCTGTTCATCTCTGGTATTTCGGTCATGGTAATGGAATGCTAACTAACACATGGGTCTGTGAGGGACATTTGAAATCCAAACAGTAGCACTAAGGTTGAAAATATTTTAAAAACCTAAACATTTTTTACTGCACATATACAGACTTTTATTCTTGTCAATACTCCCCAAACAATATAGTGAGATATCTACTTATATAGCATTTGTATCATGTTAAATATTATCAGTCAGAGATTATATAAACTATACAGGAGAATTTGTACAGGTGAGATGCAAATGCTACACCATTTTATGTAAGGGACGTGAGCATCTGCAGATTTGGGGATCTGTGGAGATCCTGAAAACCTCCCTTTAGATGCCAAGGGGTAACTGTAGTGACTTTTGTTGTGATAATATTGCCTAATCAGAAAAATCAGCCCATAATTAAGAATCTCAGTCTGGGAGGGTGGCACAGGTCAGCTCCAGGTTGTGGTCCCACTTGGTGTCTGGTGCAGGCTAAAGGACAGCTCCTCTTTCCTGTTATTACCATCACACTGGACTCCTGTCCCTCCAGGTTTTCTTGGCCTGCACTTGTGGAGTATGATTGTCAATTTTTACCAGTTTGGTAGGTTTTGAGTGACAAATTATTGCCATCTTACTTATGGGTCACAAAAGCATTGTGAGTTTAAATGATGGGAAGAGTCAATATAAGTGGGAAGCATTTTACTTTCTGGACTCCCAAGTGTAAGGATAACCACATTTATATTCCTTTAGAAAAATGAAACAAAAAACAAATTCTTCTTAGTCGATTAGAATTTTGGAACAAAATGCTACTAATGAAACATTTCAGGAGTAGTTAAAAGGCTCGTTTGAACATCATTCTAACCACTTTTTAAAAATAAATATACCTTCTCTACAAAGTTCCTTTAAAGCAAGAATAGACTGGACAGAAATGAATTTCTTTAAAACAAATATCCTTTTATTCTCGCTCTGCTTATAAAATCTTAATGAATGAGCCCTTCCTTCAGGCTGTCATTACTCATGGGAACCAGAGGGAAGAGTCTTTAGCATCTTCATTATTCTGATGCTGTATTTTAAATCATGACCGTCAAGTCTCCTTGGGGATCATTGTTCATGGAGCTTGGAGTGCAGCCATGGTTGCCTGCAACTGGCACTCCTGACGGGCTAAGAGCTCCAGAGAAACTGCAGGGTAAAGCATTCCTTGGGTATTTGTAAGAGGTGTTAAAAAAAAAAAAAAAATATATATATATATATATATATATATATATATATATACACACACACACACACATATGTACACATAACACACACACACACACACACACACACACACACACACATATATATATATATATATATATATATACACACACACACACACACACACACACACACACAGATGTATGTGCGTATCATCATCATCATCATCATTTCCTTCAAGGACTTCAGGGAGATTAGTAGAATCATTTCTCCTTAACTAAGGACAGGAAGTTTGACATCTGTAAATTCACTTTATTTAGAAGGGATTAGAAATGCAAGACCAGAATGAGAGGCCAGAATGCACCTTCTCAAAATGTGAAGGACTGTTAAGCTGTAGACCATGAAGAAGCAGATGCAGGAGAGATCTGTGCCCTCCAATTGTCTGGAGTAGTACATAGACAAAATATATCCCATCTCCCCTCTCCACCAGGGAAAACAACATTTAGCCACTTCAGCCCCTTGTGGGTGTAGAGATGAACCAGAGGAATCTACATTAACAAGCTTTATAACTGGCCTTTATCTGTCAGTTTATTTGCCTTCCTCCAAGTTGCCACCCAGAAGGACTAAAAGACTTTTTCCTTTGTCTTGTCACTTCTCTAAAAATTTACTGGTTTTTGTTGAAGATGCTGTATAAGCTGGAATTCAAACCATCTCTTTGAGAACTAATCATTCCTTGGGTGTCTCCCAGTATATATAAAATATGCATGATAATAAACTTCCATTTGTTTTCTCTTGTCAATTTGTCTTTTGTACTAGGGATCCTCTCATACTGTGAACCTATGGGGGTTATTTTTTTTTTCACTATACTCTAAAGAAACATGTGATTTGACATTTTAGGTTTCAGATTATGACTAAGGTCTCCTGGCTCTCACTTCCTCTGTGTTTTTGTGGACACAGTTGTAAAGATTGGGGAATGAGAGAGTTCTGGGTCCTGGACTGGGGCTGTCCACTGCCTCCTGTCAGCAAACATGTCAACATGTCACTACATAGAGAGTGATGAGGGCCACAGCAGGGGCATACACACATTTCCTGTGAATATGAAGATAAGAAGGCCTGTGTCTCAAGGTACTGGAAGACAGGAGACAGACATTTGCTTAGATTCTTTCAAATGAGTAGAGTTGTGATTGTACCAGGAGGGCTTTAAGGAATTCTAGGTAGAGTGAGAGACTGAGGAAAAACAGGTGAACATGAATGAATGGATCAGCAACTCTGTGTGGATTCAAGACAGGAGGAGGGGCTGAATGGCTCAGGCACCTAGGAAAATGCAGACCAGTCAGGAAGTTGTGTGCTAAGAGGCCCACCTTTACAATGCCAGATGAGAGGGCTTCAAATATTCAAGTATTAGTGAATACTTGAAGGAAATTTTGAAGTTTGAAAAGGTATATCCATGACACTTTTCATAAACATTTAACATACCTGATTTGTTAGCTAAGGTATTTGCCCTCTATTATGTAACACTGTTAAAAAATTAAGACAACCTCACATATTGTGGTGGTTTAGATATTAGGTGTTCCCCAAAAGCTCATGTGTGAGACAACGCAAGAAGATTTAGAGGAGAGATGAGTGGGTTATGAAAACTTTAACTCAATCAGTGAATTAATCCCCTGATGGGATTAACAGCCTGGTAACTAAGGTGCATAGGGTTTGCCTGGAGGAGGAGGGTCACTGGGGGCATGCCTTTGGGATACATATTTTGCAGCTGGCAAGTGGAGTCTCTCTCTGCCTATTGATCATCATGTGAGCTGCTTCCCTCAGCCACACTCTTCCACCATGATGTTCTACCTCGCCTTGATCCCTGAGGAATGGAGCCAGCCTCCCATGAACTGAAACCATGAGCCCTAAAGTAAACTTTTTCTCCTTAAAAATTGTTCTTGTCAGGTCTTTTACTCACAGGAGTGAATAAGTTGATTAAGACACATATATTTTATTTTATTTTATTGATCTCACTTGCAGATGTAATAGCAAAGTCCACACATCACAAATGGCTCCGGCAGACTTGGAGCAGATCCAGCAACTCTGCTTCAGGTTCTTAAAACTTAACTCTCTCCAGGGAATATATTAGGTACCCTTCCCTGGAGTTGATGTCTCTTTCTCTTTTACTTTAGAGGGAAGTGATATGGTATAACAAGATAGGGATAAGCAAGAAAGCCTGTGAATTAACCAGAGAAGAGAAAATTGATCCAAACTGGATTACCAAGTAATCATATCTGAGATATTTGTACATCAATATCAAAGAAAAATAGATCTTGAGTGCTGAAGGACTACTGAAGTCATATGAACCAGTCTGGGAATGATAAACTCTGTATTTGGTTTTCCATCTTCTGAACACTTCAGAGGAACAATTCAAATGGTTATAAATTTCTTCTTTGTACTGAATCCCAATCTACCTTCTTTCAGTTTTCACCCATTTTCAGTTCTTGCCTCCTAAGTTAAAATGGATGGAGACATGCCTCACATTTGGTGGTTCTCCATCTGGTGAAGTCTAGCATGTTCCTTTCTACCTACCTTGTTTGGCCCCTTACGTAATCAAAAACTTGTTTAAACTACTGCTATTTTATCCAGAATTATTAAGAATTAAGTTATAGCATAAACTGAAGTATACATGCTCATTCCAGAGGCATAAGATTCTTATTTATCTAAAAAAATTCCGCATTCCTAATTAAAGAATTGGCAATGTTTTTCCCCCCATATGATAATGCTTTACTCAATGATGGTTGATGTGCTTTCAAAAGACATTCAGTGAATGTGTGATTAAAGATAAATTCAGTTCACAGCTGTCGGGATTAGCAAATTGTAAGCGCTCTTAAGTGAAGGCATTTGCTTTCAAAAGATGAGATGCAATTTTCAGAATTGGAGGTTTATGGATACCTCCTGGGGTAATGGACTCTTTTATACCTGAAGTTTATCTTCCTGAAAGACAAATAAGGTTTGGGTTTTGCTATTGGTATAAGAGCAGAATGTGTCTTCTGATCAACAAAGAGAGTATTTTATATTCCCTGGAAGCAACCACTGAAAATCCTTGCTAAGAATATTCATTGGCTCATTCTTCTGGAGACGAAGACTGATTGGGCAAGTCATCCACAGGGTTATTTGTCTTCACACTGTCTATCCCTGACAGATCATTCTACCAGAATGTGTGCCATGTAAGTGTTTTGGATGCAATTCAAGTTACCTCTGGTAATGCTGCCATTGACCATCCTGTGGATGTGGTAAAGTTATCTGTCTTGGGATGAATAGCTTTATTGTGTATTGTGACAATTGATTTCCCTTTTGCTAAGGACACCGGGAGGGAGAGATTTTGGACCACTGTATTAATGACCAAGTGGCTTTTAACAGATGAATAATGGTGAAGAAGCATGAATGGATAATCTCCAAGAGGGCCATGCCTGTAAAATACAGCTGGAAATTTAACCTCTTCTACAGTGTTTGTCTGCCTTCCTCAGGCTGGGCAAACTGCCATGGTGTTTGTGGAACAAATTTTAGAAGTAGATTGAAAGAAAATCTGGCAATGTGTGCTCTATTTTTTTTCTTTTTGAGATGAAGTCTTATCATTATGTTACCCAGGTGCTCTTGAATTGGGTGTTACTGGTAAGTTCAATTTTGTGGGAGAGCTCTTGACTCACAGTAAGCACTTGACTTAATCATCATAGTAAACCTGCAAGGGATATATGAAAGATTATCCCAAAATTGCAGGTGAAGAAACTGAAGAGGATAAGTCAGTTAGACAAGATGGCGGGGATTCAGCTGGACTGTAATATTTGCTTATTTCCAAAACCAGGATTTTTTTTATCCTTCTTCAAGGAATTTAGCCTATAGCATCTATGAGCCTTTTGTCTTCCATCAGGTCCACTCTTCCTCCCATTCTTCCTTTCTCAGGGAACTATACCACCACCTCTGCCACTGTCCAAATCTGAACCAGATCCCCATTCTTATACTCTTGATCGGCACCTACCTTACACAGATGGCCAATGAATGCAGCTGATGACCTCTGAAGTATCTATACATGCATCTGCTTCTCCCCACGGCTACTGCTTAAGTACAAGTTGACGCCCCTATTATCCTTCTCCGATACTGCAATAGCCTCTATTTTGAATCCTACAACCAAATGACTTTGTAGGATTCAAATATATTGTGACCACTCCTATCCTAAAATTGCTTCTTTGGCTCCTCATTGCCTCTGAATTAAATCTCACTTCCTCAACAAAACCTAAAGATCCTCTCTAAGTTAGGCTTTGATCATCATATGCCTCTGCATCACATTTCCTGACTCTGGCTCCATCTCCAGGCCCACAAGATTGTTCTAGTTCACCAAAGTGGTGCAGCTACACCCCTTAACATGTGCTGTGCTCTAGGGTCTGCTCACTCCACCTTTTCTTCTCACCTTCTATAGCCCGACAGGCCGCCTCCTCATGCAGTGAATAAAACTTCTCATACTGTTTCTTTTGCCTAATCTATGTTTCTGGGGGTCTTACTATTATTTTTTTTCATTTTATTGCCTGAGGCATACAGCAAAGGGTGAGTCAGTATCCTCTGGATAAATGAAAGAAGGATTTCAAAATCCATCATGTCATTTGTCACCAAACCTCCACTAATGTAGCTTCATTTCATATCTCCATTTTATAGGTACAAAAAGGACACAGAAAAATGAAGTTACTTAATTAAAATCTTATTCTGAAGTCCTAACTGCATTATAGGGCAGCTCAACAATTGGTTTTCCTATCAATGGCCTTCAGTCATCAAGAACCATTTAAATTATGTTAGAAGTTACTTTGTTAAGAAGGTAGAGAGTATATTACAGAAAAATGTCATCCAGGATATTTTAAAGTTTAGGCTCTCAATATTGAAATAATGAGGCACCGTCTTCTATAGATTACATTTAAGAATACCAAGGTTATAATGAAACTAGAGGCTTTATAAATGTGCACAGTCTTTTGTAAAATGGCATGGCAATAATATAAGAGTCATAAAAATGTTCCAAGCCTTTGACCTAATCATCTCACTCTTGGGAATTTATCCTAATGAAATAGTTCAAAATCAAGGCCACATTCATAGTGATGTTACTGCAATATTACTCACTCCCCCACACCTTTCATCATAATTCAAGTAGAACAGCAAACACGAGTTATTTACACAACAACCTCCCCTCTAGACCACGAGCTCATTAAGGGCAAGCACCAAATCTTGATTCATCTTTATGTTTGCAAAGAATAAACAATAAGCCTTAATGTTTTTTATAAACAATAAAAATCTATAAAGCCATGCACATTCCTCTCCAAAAATCTACAAGGAGAAGCCAATGTTGAATAAATGAGAATGCTTAAACGTGGTGTCTCCACAATGCCCAGACTCAGAATAAATGTGATTAGCGTGGTAGGTTTTGAGAATAGCTAACAGTGGTTAGAAAGTAGGCCATGGAAGCTTTCTTAGGATATTTGAAAACTTGTCTTCAGAGACTGAAAGTGATTTACAAAAGAATGGAGATGGGAAAGGGACTTCAGGGCTGGTTCTCAGCAAGGTCAAAGGCATTGTGTAAAATGGAAATGGCCAGGCAAAGTGCAGACTAGTTTCTGTTCCGTGTCTTCAGAAACATATGTGCAAAACCACCACCATATACCTTCTGATAGGAAGAAGTTTATAGTCAAAGTGCACTTGACTCAGAGTGTCATCTTCATAAACTGGTAGCAACTACTTTGGGGTGATCCCTCTCTACCTTTTGTTTCAAAAATAAAACTCTGCATCAGTGTTTGCAAACAGACCATTCTGGGTTGTTGTCAAATTTACAAAAAAGAGCTAATTCAAGGATCTCAGGTGGGAATGAAAATTTATGAAACCAAACTTTGCTTTTCCTCTTATCTAGTTGTCAGAAATAAGAAGATCCAAGAACTAGCTGAGCTTTCTTCTGACAATACTGAGCATGAAGCCTGGAACAGGTACCAGTAAAACCTGAATTAATACTAGTTAAGGAACTGATAAGGAACAGAATAAAAATATATACCACGGAGGCTAGGACATTCACATGCTTCTCTAAATAAGAATAAATAATTGATGCTCACTGGGCTTTATGAGGATTAATGTGCTGCCATCTGAATCATTATTCTCACCAAAGCAAATCACAAGTAAATTAAGACACATGTAGATAAGTATTTTAGCACTTTGGAGTTGGGTTCTTGACTTATTTTGAAGAATACAAGCAGAAGGAGTTGAATAAAGCTTTTAAATATTTTTGAATTTATGTATGTACTTATTTTTTAGGGAATCTATTCACTAAGAAGTCATTCCTTCCAGCCTCACTACCAAGAAAAAGCTTAATTTTGTGTTTCTCTTTGTAACTAATATTTATTATTATTCATTATGGTTTTCTTTTTTTTTGTTTTGTTTTGGCTGCTAGAAAGTTTATAGTCAAATTTTAAGTCCACCTTTAATAACTCGCTTTACTGGATGAGACAAAGCATCATATTCTGGCCTAATTTGCCATTCAATGCTCATTTTCTCTCTGCCCTGATATTTTCAAATTTTAAAGTACTATTACATGTTTTATATTTCTGTAAAATCTAAAGCTTCTAGAAAAACACCAGACATAATGAAAGCATTTGTAAATGCAGTTAAGTCTCAGAATGATCTCACTCCGTGTTTAAAGCCTTGCAGCTCTACTGTATTCTCTCACTAAATCTGACCGTGAGGAAATGAACAAAGAAGAGTGTGGGAAAACATGAGTGCCAGAAAGCAGTGGTCTTCACAGGGTGGTCTCCAGACCAGCAGCATCAGGAGCACCTAGGAGCTTCATAAAAGTGCTGATTTTCAGACCCAAACCCAGACCTTATGGATCAGGAATGTCAGGGCTGCGGCTGGTAGTTTTTGTCTGAACCTATCCTCAAGACAATTCTGATGCTCAGCTGTCTTTGTGAATCACTGGAGTGAAGGAGCAGGTGGATGGTGTATCTTACTGTCAGACACCCAGAGAACTATAGTGCCTGCCATGGACCAGGAGGCACTTCCTGATTTTCATTCTTCTTGCATTTTCAATCCCATCCCACATTCTGGGAAGCTGAATCATAAAAAGGAAGATCCTACAATGACATGAGGAAATGCAGGACTTGAAGGAAAAGAAGTAGTTCATCTGCCCTGTAGAGAAGAGTGACCAAAGAAGGAGTTTGTGTGGGGAACTGGACATCCATATTATGCATGGGGGATCTAGAATATAGAAATCCACAAAAAGCCATTGACTTCTATTTGGTTTCTATGCTGTGTTATTCTTCACAATTTCCTATCTTTTAAAGGTGTGAAAATAAACATGTAGGAGGCGATTAACCTGAGGCTATCTCCTTACTCAAAGTTCCTACCGAACAAACTAAAACATAACTTAGAAGTTGATTTTTGTAACAAATAGGCAGACTTCAGTCAATCACAAACATCTCTACACCTCAGCCAGTCACAGGCAATTGACTGATCAGACCACAGCCAAATAAGGCAAATATCTCATCACACTATGCCCAAATAAGGCAGATGTCCAGATGTTAGCCAATCAGAGGATTTTTTCTACTTTAGTCTCATATTCTCTCTATAAAATCTTGTTGATTGAACTACTGTGTGGGGCTGGGGCTGTAGTTCAGTGGTAGAGCGCTTGCCTCCCATGTGTGAGGCACTGGGTTCAATCCTCAGCACCATATAAAAATAAATAAAAAATACAGATATTGTATCCATTTATAATTTTAAAAAAATTAAAAAATATTCAACTACTGGGTAGACCTCTAAGACCACTTCTAGTTTTGAGTGTTGTTTGGCTCATCAAGCTTTCTTTGCTCAAATACACTCTCTTTAATTTATCTGAAGTTTTTATTTTAATATGAGTAATAAGAATATATTCTTAGAGGGTTTTGGCTTTGGCAGGCTTGAGAAGGAAGATTTAACAAAAATATCAAAGACATCAGAACTGGGATAGAAAAGTTAGTCTGAGGAAAGATGGAAGAATATGTAGTCAAGATTAGTCTTGACAAGTCAAAGGAAATTAGAAAAATTTTACTTTTCTTTTAAAGACCTTGTCAAGTTTTTAGCAACTTTATTCAGCTATACCTTACATACTATAAAACTTACCAATTGTAAGTCTACAGCTTAATTTTTAGTAAATTATTCAACTGTGCAGTCATCATAGCAACCCAATCAATAAATATCACCTCAATAAATTCTCTCATGCCTATTTGCAGTTAATTCTGTCAGTTAACTCTGCTCTCAGTGCTCTTTTGCAAATGAACTACTTTCATTTAGAATACTGATTTTCAGGTTCATTCATATTGTAGCATGTACCGTTAGTTCATTTTCTTTTATTCCCAAATAGTATTCCATGATATGAATTCACCACATTTTGTTTATCTATTCAACAGTTGGTGGACATTCAGATCTTTATTCTTTGTCCATTAAGAATAATCCTGCTCTGAACATTTGCATACACATCTTTGTTGGACATATACTTTCAATTTTCCTGGGATGGAATCCTAGAATGGAATTGTGGGGATGTATGGAAGTTTTTGTTTAATATCTCAGTGAATGTTAAATTATTTTCCAAAGTGGATGTACCATTTGACAATTCCACTCTCAATGTTTGTGGGTTCTAGTTTTTTTTTTTTTTTTTTTGCTGTTGTTTTATGTTCCTGGGGATCCAATGCAGAGCTTCACTGTCCAGGCTGGCCTCAAATTTGTAATCCTCCTGCCTCAGATTACTGAAGAGATGGAAATACAGACAAGCACTACCTGGCCTGGCTTTGAGGCTTCTAGTTTCTCCACATCTTTTTCCAACATTGGTTTTCTCTGTCTTTGGTACTGTAACTAATTTGGGGGAATATGGTAGTCTCTCAATGTGCCTTTAATTTTTATTTCTCTAAAGATTACTATGGCGAATATTTTCTTCTGTGATTATTTGCCATTTGTTCATTTTCTTGGATAAAATGTGTGCTTAAGTCCTGTGCCCATTTTTTTGTTACGGTTTTTGTTCTTTTCAGGTCATACAATTTCTATGTACATTCTTGATAAAAGTCTTTCTTCAGATATATGATTTGAAAATATTTTCCCACACTCTGTAACTTTTATTTTCATTTTCTTCATAGTGTATTTTTAAATGCAAGAGATTATACTTTTCATGCATTCAAGTTTTGTTTTCTCCTTTATAGACTGTGATTTTAACGTTAAATCTAAGAACTCTGCCCAACCTGGTCAAGAGAATGTTCTTTATTTTAGGCCTATGGGTCACCTACAAGTAACATTTGTAGACGGTATGAATTTAGCCTCTGTGATTATCTAGTTGTCCCAAAACCATTTGTTGAAAAAAACTATTTTTTTTCCATTGAAGTGCCTTTTTACCCTAGTTGAAAATAAATATGTAAAGATGCATATCCTACACTTTTTTTCCTGGATTCCCAACTGAGGAATATTCAAGAAAATATACATCAAAGATTATATAAATATAACATATATAAAATAGTATGTGTATATGTGTGTGTATATGTATATATATATATATATATATATATATATATATATATATATATATATATATATATATATATCTTTTCAACAATACCATAGACTGATAATTTACAAATGTTATGAAATGAGATATTAAAAAAAATTTAACTGTACTTTTCCAAATTTGTTTAATCTATACTTTATGATTCATTTGAACTTTAGAGTCATCTTGTTCATTTCTGAGAAATATAAAGTGTGCTCAGATTTGCATAAGAATGCATTGAATTTACTGCTCAATTTTGGAAGTACTGCCATCTTGACAATATATATATTTTTTAATCAGGGATAAACTTAACCACTGAGCCATATTCTCAGCCCTTTTTTGTATTTTATTTAGAGACAGGGTCTTGCTGAGTTGCTTAAAACCTTGTTAAATTGCTGGGGATGACTTTGAACTCACAATCCTCCTGTCTCAGCCTCCCAAGCTGCTAGGATTACAGGTGTTTGCCTCAGTGACTGGAAAAGATATTCATTCTTATACATATGAGATATCTATTAATTTATATCTCCTTTAATTTATTTCAGCAATATTTTTTAGTTTTGGTTTCCAAATCTTGCACTCCCATTGTTACATTTATTCTTAATTATTCTATTCTTTTGGATGCTATTCCAAATGGAATTATTTTTATTCAATTTTTGTGATCTATTATAGGCTACAGGATTTTTTTTTGTATATTCATCTGGTATCAATCTTTATTAATTCTAATAAGTGTGAGTGTTGTGAGGGGAGATGATTGGAACTTCCTGTGTATAGTTTTCTAATAAATACAGTTTTTCTTTCTAATTTTTCCTCTCTTCCTTCCTCTCTTTTTCTCCTTCACTTCATTAGTGGATAGAAGATGTGAAAATGGATATCCTTGCCTTCCTCCTGATCTTTGGAGGCAGGAGCACTGTGGGAATATTCACACTAGCGGTTGGCTGTGACTCAGTTGCCTTTAACAAACTGAGAAAGTTCCATTTTATGTCTAGTTTATCAAGAGTTCGAATGACAAATGAATGCTGGATTTTGTCAAATACCTTCTCTACCTCTCTTGAGATCATGTGTAGTTTTGTTATCTTTATCTTATTACTATAGCATGTTTCATTAGTTTTTTTTTTTCAGTTATTAAGACACATTTAAATTCCTGGAAAAGATTCTCACTTGTTATACTGTTTAATTATTTTGAGGGTGTTGGATTCAGATTGCTAATATTTTGTTAAAAGTTTTCCATCTATGTTCAAAAAGAAAAAAAAAAGTATGTAGTTTCCCTTTGTGCATGTGAGATGCCTTCATGTAGCTTTAATATCAAGTTCATAATTAATGCAGAAACTAAATTGAAATATGTGCTGTGCCTCTATTTCCTGAATTAGTTTGTGAAGAGCTTGTGACATTTCTTTTTAAAATATCTGGTAGAATTCTCTGGGGAAGGCAGATAGGCTTTTCATTTGGGGAAAGATTTTGGGTATCAGTTTGAATTTTTATTTTTGCTTTCCTAAGAAGTTTTCCTTTTCTTCACATTTTTATAATTTGTTGGCATATAGCTGACCATAACATTGCCTCATAATAATTTTCATTTTTGAAGGATCATTGATGATGCCCTCTTTCATTCCTCACTTGTGTATCCTCTCTGATTTCTTCTTGGTCAGTTTTGTGAAGGTTTTGTCAATTTTATTGCTTCCAAAGAACTTGCTTAAGTTAGTTATAATGAATATTCTCCTAAGCTTTCTAAATTTATACTCTATTGATTTCTGCCTGCATCTTATTATGTTATTTCTTCTGCATTCTTTTGGTAGAATCTGCTCTTCTTCTCTAGTTCCTTAGGAGAGAAGCTTAAATTGTTGATTTGAGAGATAAATTTCCTTCTAAGCACTATTTAGCATCATCCCATCAAGTATGATATGTTCTGTTTTCATTTTATTAAAGATTCAAGATGTTTTCTAAAAACTCTGTGATTTCTACGATGACCCCTGGGTTATTTATGGTATGATATTTAATTTCCAGATATTTTCAGATTTCCCACATTTTATTCTACTATTAATTCTGATTAAAATCTGTTCTCTTCAAAGAACATACTTTCTATGACTAAGCACTTTAAGTTTACTGAGAATGTTTTTATAGCTTAACACTTGATTTCCCCTAAAGAATATCTATCTGCCCTTGGCAAAAATAAGAATTGTACAGGGTAGTGTATTCTTCATCCATATCCTTTAGGTCAAGTTTGTTGACAGTGTCATTCAAGTCTTCTATAACCCTTGCTAACTTGCAAGATTTCTTTAGATCTTCAATGAATGAACAGTTTGACATTTCCAACTCTAATTATTTAAGTTTCCATTTGTCCTTCAATTATATAGATTTTTAATTCATGTATTTTGGGGCTTTGTTTTGAGACCATGCACATTTTTTTATTTTGTTTTCTATCTGTTTCCTGGGGTTTTGTTTGTTTCTGTTTTACCTTGAATGCCTTTTTAAAATTTATACATTTTTAGTGCATTGTGCATAATTCCTTTATTGATTATCTTAGTGATTGCTCTAGGAATTACAAGATGCACCTTAATCTATAATAGCCTACTCCAGGTTAACACTAATTTGTTTGCCCTGAAATTGCATTTTTTTTCTATTTTTTTCCATCATATCTGCAACAATGACTGGCCGTATCATGGGAATGGAATGGGATGGAAATAGTGGTAGACTAAGTACCTAAAACTCAGTGAGAAAATGCATCCCTCTGATGAGAAGAATGGGAAAGGGGTACCAATGTACAGAGCTGGGAATTTACTCTGTATTTTTCTCTCTTTTATATCTTTTTGCTTTATTTTGATGTGTTGGAATTGTTAAATAGATACCTTTCTGATATATCCATGACATATTTTCTCCAAATATGTAGGCTACCTTGCATTTGTTTAATAGTATTATTTGATGAACGAAGCTTCTTAATTTTAATAAAAGTCCAATTTATTAATTCTTTCTTTATGGTTAATAATTTTAGGTTTTTGTTTTTGTTGTTTTTAGCCAGAGATTGAACTCAGAGGCGCTTAACCACTTAGCTACATCCCCAGTGCCTTTTATTTTTTTTTTAATTTTGAGATGGGGTATTGCTAAGTTGCTTAGGCCCTTGCTAAGTTGAGACTGTCTTTGAACTTGCCATCCTCCTGCCTCAGCCTCTGGAGCCACTGGGATTACAGGTATGTAGCATCACACCCATCCTTTTAGTGTTCTTTTAAAATTAATCATCATCTAGGCAAAATCATGAAGATGTTCTCCTGTGTTTTCCTCTAAAAGCATTATTGTATTAGCCTTAATATCTAAATCTGTAATCTGTAGGGAATTTATTTACCTATTGGTTGAACACCAATCATTGGAATGACTACTCTTTTGCCTACTATCCTGCAGTATCAGCTTAGACATAAAGCTGCTGATCTTACATACACAGGTCTTTTCAACTCAATTCTGCTCCATTTGTCAGTCATTTAGAACATATTGCAGTATGTTATTTATTGTGACTTTGAGTCTTAATCTCTCTCTCGTCATATACACTTTCCAGGCTTACTGTTTTTCAATATTTCACTGGGCTACTTTTAACTCTTATATTCCAATTTGGAGTTTAGAACCAATCTGGTATTTTCCATGCACAAAAATGTAATAATAATCATTAAAATTTTTTACTGGACTTGCGCTCAATCAATAGGCAAATTTGCATCAGCTTGACTTCTTTACATTATTGAGTCTGTTGTGAATATGTTGTATGCCACCTTTTCCTCAGGGCTTCTTGAATTTCTCAACAAAACTTTTATGATTTTTAACTGTAGTGATCTTACAAAATTTAGTTGGATTTATTTAATCTAATATGCATAATGTTATTTGAAACTGTAGTTTTTAATGCATTTTTTGTACTCATATAGAAATACAGCTTTTTATTAAACATTGCTAAACAACCTTACTACAATTAACTATTTATTTTGATATTTGGGAATTCCTTTATTTCTTATGGGCACAATCATATCATCTATAAATAATGATGAGTGTCCCTTTATGATCGATATTATTTCCTTGGTGAAAATTTTGGAAGTATTCCATGGTAAGACCAAATACGAGGAGGCTTTTATGAGAGAATCTTGATCTGAAACACACCCACACCCACCCATAAGCATCCCATTTGGTTTTGTTGAACTCACTCCATAAATTTTAACTATGAACTTATCCTTCTCTGAGATACACAAGAAAACAAACAACCAAAAGAAAATTCTTGCTTAATTCTCAGTCAGTGCTTATCACATAATTTCCATAGCAGTACATCTACTCATTTGAAAGCTCATTGTTCACCTTATCAATTTTATAAATGTTTTTTATTTTCCTCCCCAAACAGCTATATTTATTTTCCTATGAAAATAAAGATTCAAATAACTATCATCAAGTAGCAGTGAGACCTTTGGGAGAGATGTAATCTTTGTATCCAGTGCCTTTGTGCTGCTGGTATACATCACACGCCCCTTAGGTACCATCTTCTACCTTTGAGACGCATAGCTAAAATTGCGTTCATATTACACCACCGATTCCTGCTTTTTATCGGTTCTCTTCCTTGGTATCCATAAAGTAAGGTGGCTGTATACATGCCAAACGGAGGCCTACTGATCACTAATGGGAACCTCAGGCTTACTTAGTGCTGACAAGCACATCTGAGATCCAGGGGCTTAAATGGAAAGGGTGCTGTGAACTTCTGAAGTACATCAATCTCCAGAGAAAACCTGAATCCTTGAAAGTCAATATAATACTCGCTGTTTACATCATTGTGGAGGAAGAAAAAGAGAATAAAACAAAACAAATAACAACAACAAAAAACAAGCTCAACCACGGAACATCCATTTTATCAAAAGAAAAACCTTGGGAGACTGATCTACACAAGTCAGCAAAGTGAATATATTAAACTGTATTTGATTTGTGATCATTTATTTATATTCAAGACATTCTTCATTTCAAACTTTTGCTCCTTTGATGCAAGGGACTTTGGCAGCTCACAGTGAACTGTAATTTTCCTTCGATTGGGAGAAAAAGCTATTTAATGTCATAGGTCAAGACATGAGGAGGAGAGCTGGTCTGCAGAGATCAAGAGTTAGAACCTTGGTACTTCATCCAAGCTAAGTCTATCCTCGAACTTAGTTTCATATAAAGCATCTCTTTTTTTGATGTATCCTAATTTTCAATATTCAGATAGAATTTTTTATATAAAAACATTATTTGTGTGTGTGTGTGTGTGTGTGTGTGTGTGGTGGCAAGGTTGGACTACTGTAAATTATTCATTAACCTCAGTCCATTACTACAGAGCATTCACTTCTGACAGAATCAGCTTTCATTTTTGAGCAAATCACTTGTACTCAAAATTCTACACTTGATCTGTCCCATCAAAGTCAGAGTACCCGACAACTGGATACAGCTTAAAGCCAAGTTCTCTCTGGTAAACAGAAAAAAATTTCAAAATATGTACATAATTAAATACATTCCAACTTATTTTTAGTTATAGTCTTGAAAATAAAAACTGGTGGATGTTTTGATAAAATGGGCTCAAGTCTCTTAATACAAAGCCTTATGTAATACAAATCTAGTTTAAAAATATTCATCCTTCTAAGAAATCTCTCAACTTTCGCCATAAAAACCACGTCTAATTTTGACCTGCGCTGTTTCTCAAACTATAAAGGTGAAGGGTGAACACTTGGAAGTTTATCATCAGGGTGGATTGCCTTCTACTCTCTTCCTAAACCATCAATCCAATAATAAAACACACTTTCAAACACATTTTGCCTACACAAAAAATAAAACTTGCCAGGCATGGTAGTGTATACCTATAATCCTAGTGACTTGAGAAGCTGAGGAAGTATGATTCCAAGGTCAAGGCCAGTCTGGTCAACTTAGCAAGACCCTGTCTCAAAATAAAATAAAATAAAATAAAAAAAAGACTGAAGATATGGCTCAGAGATTGACTGTCCCTGGGTTCAATCCCCAGTACCTATAAATAAATAAGTAAAATGATACCTTAAATGATGCAAAAGTTGAATGCAAACAGAAATAAATTATATCTTCATAAATTTTAACATGACAAAGAATTAATTCAAATATTTTCTGATCCTGTACCTTAACTAGGATAAAAGAACTGCAAAGAACTCTTGATCTCTACTGGTTAGGATTCATGTTGTGGTAGGGTAAATAGAAGTTACTCTGCATATTATGGGACAGAACAAATGAGTAAATACACTGATGGTACTGGTTTTCAGAGCTGGGTTGTGAGGTGAAAAGACAAAGGAAGCAAATATGGCTAAACATCAACAAGAGGCAAATATAGAGAAGGGTATATAATTACTCATTGTATAATTATTTCAGCTTTTCTATTGGTCTGAAATTTTTCTACTGGGAAAGGCAGATAAAACAGACCCAAGGACTGAAATTCTGGTTTACTACCTATTGTTCCAAATTAGGATTCCATCCATGACTCTCTAACGCCAAAACTGGTTTCTAACCATAACTAACCAAGAAAAGTATGAAATATTTTGGGCACTTAAAATGCCAAGTATTTCAGCCACCAGTGTTTAAATCATTAGCTAAATCTCATCTGACTCAGTGAGGAGTTATTCTCTGGTCCCAGTTCTCCACACAGGGAACTATATGAGAATCCTATCTTCACTGTCTCCCAACAGTCCTGAGGTGTAGGCCAAAACTCTTCACAGTGTTACTGTATTGTCACGTCCCAACCCCAAGGAGACTCCCCTGGCCTCTACCTGCTTCTCCTTCCCCAACTCCACCCCATCCCATTATTCCCAATTTATGCTAGTAATATAAACTATAATTGATGTCCCCTCTACCTTACTGTAACTTTTCAACATCATTTTTTAAAAGAACATACTCTATGTCCAAAGTTTCACATTCTCATTTTATGGAATTATCCTCATGGTTTCTTCATAATAAACATGCACTAAAGAACAGCCAACCCCTCATGAACTACACTTTGTGCCTTTTTTCTTAGTCACTGTCCACTTGTATTTAGAGGACTATACACATAGTAACCTGGTAATTATTGCATTCCTACTACAACAGTTGTGCTTTGTCAAGCCTGTTCTCAAAAGATACTTCATTTCCTGATTTGATTACATATTTGAAGTGTGTTATAATGCTTTGTGGTGCAATTTGGGTGTATGTACCCAGTCAAAGACTTCCACGGTACTTCCCGATCCATGTATGATTGGCATGACTGCAGATTCACAGAGTTGCCAAGGACAGCATTAACACCTGGGTAAACCATGCTCCCAGAGCTTGCCTGCAACTTACAAAGCCCATTATCACATGGTCATCAGGCCTTGGTCCAGCAGGCAGAGGACACAAGTTAGCCCAAAATGCTCCCACACAGAGTACCAGAAGCATACACCATGTGTTGACATCTAGAAAACCCAGTCCCTCTTGTCACACACAACAATCAGATTCCGAAGATGGCAGCTGTGATTCCTGATTCTGCTCTCTTCCAAGGTACTCTCTTCTCCTTGCCAAATCTCCCTCTTGAGCCATACTTCTCACCCATTCTGGCTCTCATTATATTCCCTCGTGGAGAATGATGCCCAGTGACTCAGGTACAGAGTCCTAGTTATTCAGAAAAAGAAATACCTGTCCATGGTAATTCAGCACTAAGGGCATCTTGCCATTTCTTTTCATGAAGCAGGCATGGCTTCTGATCAACCACTGGCTCTTCCTGAGAACCGGAGTCTCTCTCCCTGCCTAATTTGCTTATGAAAAATATTCAATTATGTTCCAAGTTTAATTCACTTAGTAATGAAAAGTAAATGAGCTCAACCAGCATGTTTGATTTGTCTTGGAAAGAAAGAAACAGCTTTGCAAGAACAAACAATGCTAAATTAAAATAAGTGACTCTCGTTGATAGTGGAAATTTAATTTCTTCCCCAAGAATTTCTTAACATCCATAAAAATGGGGCTGTCACCAATAAGACAGGGAATGCCTTGATACACAGCAAGTCCCAACCATACCCTGTGACCTGAAGGTCACATACACATGCTTGTGCATGTGTGGACACTTCTATTTAAGCTCAGATATCCATACACGTTCCTTCTACCATGAAGTAGAGAGTAGAATGCATGGTGGACTCGGAGGTGCACCCTGTCACTGACGGGCATTCCACATACCATTTTTGCAGATGGGACAGCACTGGTCAGGCTCATACACGGGGTCCACACACTCTGTCTGGGGACAAGCCGACACTGTGCAGAGCACTTCACCATTGGCTTCACAGAGGCACCACTCACATGGAGACACCTGAAACACAAGTCCACCGGTCAGATCATATCTCCCTCAAGCTGTGCTTTACGAGGTCATTTTTTATTCTCCTAAACTTTCTGTAAAGACATCAGACATCAAATGTTTTGGGGAATATATATATATATATATATATATATATATATATATATATATATATATATTTTTTTTTTTTAAATATATATTTAATACCAGGTATTGAACCCAGGGGGACTTACCCACTGAGCCACATCCCCAGCCCTTTTTATGTTTTATTTTGAGACAGGGTTTCACTAAGTTGCTGAGGCTGGCTTTGAACTCATGATCCCCCTGCCTCAGTCTCCCAAATCACTATGATCACAGGCCTGTGCCACTGTGCCTGGCTGTTTTAGGAATGTTAAAAAAAAATCGACATGTCCAGCAGTTTTCCAAGTGTGGACATAGACACCTTGGGTGTTTAGCAGGTCACTGTATGTACACATCCATTCACTGGGGACACATGGCTCTCACATCCAACGAGAGAGAGCATCTAAAGTGCTTAGTCATCTAATGACTGGGCTTCTTTATTAGCCGCCTTTTGAAAAAATGCTTTTGCTTTTTTGAAAGATTGATCAAATAATAAATTGCTACTGATTTCTGGCCCAGCCATTCATCATGAATGATCCCTCTTCTGTAGACCTGGCAAGTCACCGCCCAACCTAGCATGGAGCATTTCCAAGGTTTCTGGTTATGAACACACTAGAACAGGGAAGGCAGGAAAGAGGTGAAAGGAGGAGAAAATGGGCCAAGCCTCTTGTGAGGGGCTGTATGAATGTTATGTCTGAATTCTTTAATGCTAACACAACTCTACTACAATTACTGGCCCTATTTTTGATGAGGAAACTGAGACTCAGAGATATTAGGCAAGTTGTCTGCAGCAGAAATTTCCTAAGGGGTTGAGCTTTGATTCCACCTGGGGCTCCTGACTGCAATCCCACTGTAATCACTTTCCTCCAAGGCCCTGGGTGATATTTCCTTCCAGCATCCAGTGTTATGCTGTTCTAGATATTAGGCTGCCATCTGCCTCTGGACTCTCTAGGTATTGGCCTAAACTCTACCTTTTGACACCAGACAAGTCAAGCACAACGGCCATTCCTGAAGAGATCGCACAGGAACTGCAGTAACTGCCAACTGAGTCCTCCTGTAGCAGTGCAGGATACAGTGTGCATAATTTATTTCCTGGAAACATTGGGTAATTTCTGATCTGGATTGACCCAGAACAGCACATAGAGTCCTGGCCATCAGAAGCAGACACCATAGATTGAAAGCTGCACTTTGAAATACAATGATCATGTGAAACAGGTTTGTGAAGCCATGTTTCCTGTCTTCTCAGGAGCAGGGAGACAACATTTGATTTGTGTGTACCACAACATGATACAAATATCACTTGTGGGGCAAAGAATACAAGTAACATTTACAGATGTGACAGATGCTTCTTCTATGCAATGCAATCAGGAACAAACAAACAAACAAACAGGGGGACTTACCAACTGAGCCACATCCCAGCCCTTTTTATGTTTTATTTTGAGACAGATTAGTGATCTGTGATCAACAGACTAGTTATTGCATAAAGTAGAAGCTCAAACAGGTACAGTTAAATGCTGGCAGATACATTCAAGCTTTGGGTTTAAATGTATGTTTGCCCTAGGCCAGAGTCAACCTGCCCGGGAGCCAGGAGAAATATATGTGTACTTGTGTGTATGTTTGTGTGTGTGTGTTTTTGTGTGTGTGCATGTGTGTGCATGTGTGTGCATGCATGCTTGGAAAAAAAAAGAAAAGAAAGGAAACTTTGGAAAACTTCAATCCAGGACAAAATATTGACCTGGTTTACAAAACAGTCTTAGAAGTTAAAATCAAACTTACAACAGTATAACAAAAAAGGTATGTTTTAGGAAAATATTTTGACACAACAAAGTTTTTTTGGGTTTTGCTACCATAACTAGTGTTTCTCTTGGTTGCTGTTGCCACGTGGTCTTATTTACCTTCACCTCCTACCATTTCCCTCATTCAGATTGTAGCACCTCTGTCTCAAGGGCAGACATACACAGCAAGCAGGAGGAAGAAAAGATTCTGAGTATTAAAAGCAGAGACCTTGAGTTGTCAGAGGTACGGGTTATCGCATGTTGGAGCCTTCAACTAAATGGATTTCGGCACAAGTCAGATATCCAAGATGGTATGGATTAGAGATGGAGAGCCAGACCCCACAGAGAGCAGTAGAGGTGGCTGGGGTTAGGGGTAAAAGAGGGTCAAATATCTGAATCTGTTCTCAGAAAGCTGCACAACCTAGCTCCTACCCCTCACCTTGGTGGTACTCCAGGGAGAGAATAAAAAGCATTGTATCTAGCTGTGAATTTGAAAGGAGGGGGAATGGACCCTATGTCATGTTCATAAGTATAGCTCCAGGAAAAGAGCAGGACCATAGAGTAAAGTGTGCAACTACAAATCAAATGACCCCAGATAGCTGGGCAGGAGGCCCTGAACCAGCAGCAGTTTCCCATGAGGGACATGCCCTCATGAAGAGGGCAAGGAACCTGGCCTGAGAAGGAAACTCTTAGGGTTACCACCTCAGAGCTGCAATTTCACCACACCATGTTGTGGAACCCACTCAAACACAGCCAAACACAATGGGGTACTATTTTCTTAAAGGTTCTGCAATTTTATCAAAAAGCTGATTATGAGTTTTACGGTCTTAAATATTTAGAAATCCTAATTTGATTATTTAGAATGTTGTTCACTTCTCAAAAATCAGAGTCAATGCTTAGAATTAGGGTTACCATGAGTGTGTCTCCTGGTCCCAGTCTGCTTCACCGGCTCCCCTACTGGGCTCCTATTTACTCTCACCCCAGGTTCAGCTGCCTAGTTCTGGTGAAGGAAGGCTGCTGAGAACAAGTTCCAAACTCTGTGGTTCCATCAGATGCCAGCCACATGCCTTCTAGTCCTACTCTCATCTGGGCTAAAGCCTTCCTGTTAACCACACGCACCTGGATCATAGAAACCAGAGCTTCTCGTTTGATGACAGGCTCTCACAGCCCTTGCCCCAGGACTCAAGTCACAAAACAGAAGCCTGCCTTCACTATGCAGAAGCCCCCACCTCTTGTGAGACAGTGCAATCCTAGGGCCTGGCCAGCCCCAAACCCAACACACAACCCACTTTTTAGTGAGACCTGCCTCATGGGCTCAGAGACTATGTTCGGACTGTCTTGTAAGCCTCACCACCCCTGTGTGTGGCAGGATCAGGTCACTGATTGGACTCTACTCAAGTAACCAGCCCTGCATTGACCTAACAGACAAAAATAATGTTGGGTCCTTGTCTTCAGAGATCAGTAATACTACTGAGCACAACTGACCCAGTCTTTGCTTTACCTGGGCTGTGCTATCCATGTTGTAGTCACAGTTGTTTCATTGAAAAAAAATATTCTCATACATGTCTATTCCCCATGCTGATCTGTTCCTGGTAAAGCTCACATCTGATAAACTCCTGTTCACCACCGATAACATTAAAAGGAGTCCTCCTCGGGGAAGCCATCTTTGACCCTAACATGGACGAGCTGGGGCCTGGCCCTCCATGAAGGCTTCACCTGGGCTTGTATCTATGTCTCCCATGACCCTCAGACAGTGTAGGGAATGTTGCTAAGTTAAGAAACAAGACAAAATCAACACTCAAGCCTGCGCTTATGTGAACTGAGCAGCCAGCAGAGGAAGATGCAGCCACTCTTGGACTTAACATGTGGCACATGAAGATTTCCCACTGAAATCCAAGCCTTGAGTCCTCTAGTGTGGCCCACAAAGACTCAGCGTGACTCTGGCCTGCCCTCCTTACAGCACAGGTACCCACCAATCCAACAAAGAGTCTGCTCAGCACCTCAGGGCACCTACTGTGTTGCACGCAAAGGATACTGTTCTTCCCAACTCGCAGTGAAAATAAAGACATTTCATTCATTTATTCTACTCCTGAGGCCAGTCCTTTGCCATTGCAGGGGGAAAGGTGAGAAAGGGATGATATCTGGGGTTTAAGGGAGAATAACGAAGGTGAGCATGCTGGACCTGGCCTCCACATGCAGTCTCTCAGCTGATGGTGAAGTTCCTTCTCATTTATTCATTCATGCAACTTTCATAGCTGCTACACTGACTCTGCTTACAAAAAAACTATACTTTAAAATATATCTAAGAAATACATCCTCAAACCTGAAGCACAACAATCAAGAACAGATAAGATTGGGAATACTTTTTTCAATGAAACAACCACGTCCACAACATGAATAGTACAGCCTTGGTCAAGATATGAACTCAGTGGTAATTAAAACAGAATGGCTCCTAATTAGTTAGACCCTTATTGTCCTTAGTAATCATTTATGTCTACATCATATTCCATAAGCAGCAGGGACTGTACAATAAATATTGACTCTATTTCTGAACAATGAAGTAGATGTGGGTAATGTAGGATGAAATGATTCTTAAATATAAAATGAGACTTATAAAGTGAATACCATTTAACTGAAGTACTTTAAACATAAATTAAGTACCTGTATATGACCTAACCACTTCCCAGAGAAATGAACCCCCCCATCTTAAATGCACCTCAACTTTGCCAGAGTAGGGACCATGCCTCCATCACCCTGCAACACATGAATCCCCATAGGATGGTAAGTGGTTGAGATTTGGGGACTAATAATTTTATGTAAGTAATATAAAATAATTTTTATATTTTGTCACATATAGGTAACATTAAGGAACTCAGGTGCAAATAAGCAGCCATGAGTAGGAAATGTTTCCTTGGTTAATAACTGTGATTATAATAATTTTAACCATGAGAGCCAGGTTCTGAAATATTGCAGAGAGCTGGGTAAATTTTTATCTATTCTTATCTATGTCTCAAATCTCTTCGCATTGTGGGAAGTAGGAAGTCTTTTCCAGGACTTCTTTCTGCTCTTTTCTGTCTGTTCAGCAGCATTCCCTAATTACCCATCAGAATACCCACCCACTTTGGAATGCAACATACTTTTTAAAAATCCAGTTTAACACATCTTCCTGTTCTAAATGACCACAAAAGGTCATTTCATGGGAAAGAAGGAAGAGATGAGATGCCCAGGTCAACAATCCTGTCACCCATGTGGTGACCACCATTGCACTTCCTTCCAAACTGGAGATGTTTACTGTGAACTGTTGGAGTAGGTGCCATGAAATCCCACTGCTGCAAAATGCATTCGTTCTTGTAGCCAGGGAACAATTCCAGGCTGAAAACTCAAGAGCCGACAAATGGGAGGCATGAAAATCCCAGAATAAATTCCTAAATAATTGTAATGATTTCATAAATGGGATTAATTTAAACACAGAGAAGAAAGAGAAGTATGAGGCAACAGGCTCCAGTATAGATCTTTCTCAACCAAAATTATTCAGCATGAAATGAACTCTTCTCTCCATTTTTATCAGTAGAGAAGTGGCGTTTATTTTTCTAACCTCCAAATTCTTTGATTCTGCAATGACCACAAAATAGAATTATCATAATGACAAGAAAAAAAACACTGGAATCTGCCCTGCCTATTTCCTTCCTATTATTCTCTTCCAATCACTTCCTCCTTGAAACGACTTTGGTCCCTGAACCTCCTGAAGTTGGCCAGGCACACAGTACAAAGCCTCCATCTATTAGTTCCCTAAACCTAGTCTGTGCAGCATGGTGGCCAGCTGGACTCTGTAACTCCAGATCCAAAGCTAAATCTCAGTCATTTACTTGCTTGCTACATTTGCATGTGGTTTACTCCCCAGTGGTTCCTGTGAAAGGTGGTGAAACCTTTAAGTGGTGGGGCCTCTTATGAAGTGGTTAGGTCAATTGCAGTGCTACCTGTGAAATGGTTAAGGCAGTTCTTGTGGTAACACTGCTATTCTGTCATGTGTAACTAATTAAAACAAATTTAAAAAATGGAAAAAAAAGAGCAAGGGTGGCCCATGAATTTCTGTCTCTGGCTTTCTGTGTCACCATGTGATCTCTTCCTCTCAAATATGCTACAGCCACTGTGACGATATCTCCTATGGGGCCCTCACACAAAGTCAGACAAATGAAGTCACCCAAGCTTAAATTTTCAGCCTGAAAAACCATATGCTAAATAACCCTCTTTTCTTTACACTTTACTCAGCCTTAGGTATTTTATTACAGGAGTGGAAACAGACTGATACAGTCAATAAGCTTGCACAGTACATGATGAAAAACAAAACAACAACAACAACAAACCTACAGCTTTGCTTCAAGAAGGGTTGCCCAGAACTTCACAAAGTACTTAAGGATTAGATGCCCACACCTAAAGATAGGGTGAGATGCAGATAAAAACAAATCTGTCCATTGAAAGGCATCAAGATCTATATATTTAACCCCTAGATGGAATAGAATATGCAGACACTACTATAAAAACATTAAAGCAATGACTTAAAAGAAGAGGTCTGATTTTGTATGTAAGGCATATGTAGAAATCAAGTAGGTTAATTCGAAGCCTTAGAGCACGCAGTAGAACTTCAAGACTGTTTCTAATTCAGAACCTTCTACAGCAACCACAACACAGTCTACCTAATTCCTGTATTTTAACCCTCTATTCTCTTTCAAGTTTTCTTTAAACAACTAAAAAATTTCTGCGGAATAAATGGAGGCTCAAAATTTCTTACTTACAAAATTGACAAACTATTTTTCAGTTCCAAAGATGAAAGAAATGTATTTCATCTTGCAGAATGGAAACTCTACATGTGGGACCTGCAGCATCAACAAAGGTGGGGCCTCCTCCAATGGCATCATGCACCCTCCATCACTCCATCCACAAATTGTATAAGACTGCAACAAACCTTGCTACAAGCTCTCTTGAGAATCTGTTGGTCAGAGAAAGATACAAAGTGATACGTAAATCACTCACCTCAAATACCCTGTAGTCAATATCTGGAGGAGAAACTAATAAGATGGCAGAATATGTCAGATGCTATGTGCTTTTTGAGAGTTCCTAAGGCAAATTTTCACTTCTGATGGAATGACTGGTCAGAGAACAAGCTAGAATATGGTTAAGATGGGTGAGGAGGACGGGGCAGGTAGAGCAGAAAAAAAAGACAGCTAAGTAGACAAGAGGCTGAAGAATGGAGATGAATATTCAGAGTATGCTGCCTATTCGAAACTGACTGAATATAATCATGATGAAGAGGTACAGCAGCACAGCAGACATAGCAGGGAGAGAGGGAAGAGACTGGGAACACATCCTGTACATGCTGGGGGTGGGGACTGTGGTGCTCATGGTCCTTGCATGATAAAACAAGATCAACCTGGATCTTTGCTAACCAACAATTTCTTGTTCAATCATAAGCAACATTTATTTCACTTCCTTCTAGTTCCAACATCTGTAGTTACCTGCCTGCTCAGCTCACGTACTGTATCACAAAGGCCAAAGACAGTACAGCTAACCAGCATGGGTTTAAATCCAGCATACTTATTGGTGTAATTATTGGAAAGTAACTGAACATTGCTGTAGTTTAATGTCCACACCTGTGAGTTGGAAATAACTCTTATAGTTTGGATCTTAAACATCCTTTAAAAATCCATGTTTACAAGCTTAGACCCCAGGGAGGCACTATTGTTAGGGATGGATTCTTTAAAAGATGGAGCCCAGCAGGAGGTCTTTAGGTCACTGGGGGCCTATCCCTGAAGAGGAGTGTGGGGCCTCAGTTTCTTCCATTCTTTCTTTTGTTTCTTGACCATGAAGTAAATGGTTTTGCTCCATCCATCACGATGTGCTACTTCCCCACAGACCCAAAAGCAATGGGTCAAATCATTCATGAACTAGAGCCTCCCAAATTGTAAGCCCAAGTAAACCTTATCTATTTATAAGATGATTATTTGAGATATTTTGTTATCATGATATAAAGATGGGGGCAGGGGATCAGCTAGGATGATGGAATATGATAGACACCATCATCCAAGGTACATGTATGAAGACATGAATTGGTGTCAACATACTTTATATACAACCAGAGATATGAAAAATTGTGCTGTATACATGTAACAAGAATTGTAATGCATTTCACTGTCATTTATTTAAAAAAAATCAATAAAAAGATGGCTAATATAATAACAGTGTTGAGCTCAAAGGGTTATTGTGGGGAATGAAATGAATTAAAACATACAACACTTAACAAATACCAGTTGTCACTGCTGGAGTTATCATGATGGAACTGCCAAGTATGAATATCCATTTTTGTGCAAAAGAAACATCCTGTAAACCAATTGTGAATTATTTTTTAAAACTGAAAAGAAAAATAAGCAAAGTCATTCCAAGGCAACTTACAAAAGAGACAATCTGGATAGTCAATTAATATATGAAAGCATGTTCCTGCACATTCAAAATCAGGAAAACTCAAATCAAATGAGAATGTATAATAGGCACTACAGTTAAAGGAGAAGAATGTGTGATGACATCAAGCTTTGGCAAATAGGAGCTCCTGAATTCTTATGTATTCATACGCAAATAGACACAATGACTTTGGATCATGATACACAGGAAGTCATGATGGAAGGGTCAGGAGTGCAAAAATCCCTCCATTTCTTGTTTCCGGTCATGTCTCTCTAGGAGTGGGTATTCAAAGAAACTCTGCAGCCAGCTCTGCTTGGCCCCTCTGATCTTGAAAACTTTGGATGTCAGCTTGTCAATGGAAGATGGCATCTGTACCCCACTTTCAGTAAACTTGCAGGTGCTGTGCTATATGTGGGCTCTGCAGTTGCTCTGACTATGGAGGTATAGATATGCTCCTGATCTGCTGGTGACATGCCATCCATCTAGCTGCACATCAAGCCTAGGACACTAATGCCTGACTTTGTGTCATTTCTCAGTTGGTTAAAAACTTGGAAGTAAAATAATAGGGTCCTGTTTATATGGACAATCTAAAATTGTAACAGCTTGGAATAAAGAAAAAACTTAGTAACAAGTGGCATTCATTAGTAAGAGCTGGAATATAAGAAAGTGGCAAAAATTAATGCATTATTATGCATGCAAAAAAGCTATGAATCTCAAAAAAATGTTATTGGTGTTGGGCATGGAACCCAGAGCCTCATGTGTGCCAGGCAAGATCTGTACCACTGAGCCACATCCCCAGCCCATTTTTGTTTTATTTCTTTGAGCTAGGGTCTTACTAAGTTGCTTAGGGCCTTGCTGAGGTTGGTCTCAAACTTGTGTTCTCCTGCCTCAGCCTCCCATGTTGCTGGAATGACAGGCATGCACCACTGCACCTGGTGAGATTTAGTTTTATCTGTACCTTTTTATTTCATTAAAATAGAAACAAATGGGATAAAATGACAGCATCTGGAGTAACATGTGGTACCTGAACATCTGCATATTATTTAAGCACACTTGATATTTTATACAAAAAATGTTTAAATATTCATTCTCTATCCAAATATATTTGGTAAATACCTAATTTATGCCAGGAAATACCATAAATCCCACTTATTACCCCCATCTGGTAGCCACCTGATAGAGGGGTGTGATGAAGCTCCTCTGGGCTGAATCCCTTCCTTGGGGATTCAAAGAGAGTGCAGAAAATGTCATCACCATTTAACACCCCATTAGGACCCCTCAGAAGGTGTCCATGGTATTAACTGCTGAGGGCTAGACTCCAGGATGCACTGAGATCTACAGGTCCAGGCAGGTGGTGGCAGGCAAGATCTGTTCCCTAACCTGCATGTGGCTTCAGGCCAATTCCTGTAGGCCTGGCATTGCAGTCCCAGGATGTTATGGTTTGAATGTGAGATATCCCCCAAAAGCTCACAAGTGAGACAATGCAAGAAGGTTCAGAGGAGAAATGATTGGATTGTGAGAGTCTTGACCCAATCAGTGGATTAATCCCTGATGGGATTAACTGAGTGGTAACTAGAGGCAGGTGGGGTGTGGCTGGAGGAAGTGGTTAATTGCTAGTGTGGCTATGGGGTTTATATTTTGTATCTGAAGCTAGAGTATCTCTGCTTCCTGGTCACCATGATGTAACCTGCTTCCCTCTGCCACACTCTTCATTATGATGTTCTGCCTTACCTCAAGCTCTGAGAAATGGAGCCAGCCTTCTATGGACTAAGACCTCTGAAAATGTGAGCCCTTGAATAAATTTTTCCTTCTCTATAGTTTTTCTGGTCATATCCTTAAGTCACAGTGAAAAAGCTGACTAAAACACAGGATAAGTTACATAGGCAGAATTCCATGTGCCCTTCTATCCCAGCAACTTCCTGATGGGCTCCAAAAGGGAAGACGCTGTAAGGAACCCCAGCATTGGCCTCCTCCCATTAAGCCCACTGGAAATGCAAAGCCAGACACATCACTGGTGAGGAAGCCTCTGACCATCAAGATGGGAGGTTTCTAGTTTTCTCCCAGAAGAGCAAGCATCAGGATACACTACCAAAAAGACAGGTGGAATTGTATCCTCACATTGCAACAGTACAGAGATTTGAGGAGTAAGGCAACTCTGTAGCTAAAAGGCACCATCTCAGGCCAGTCCCTTCACCTTGCTGAGCCTCAGTGTTCTCATACAAAAAAGGGGAAAGAGGAAGATATCTGAGAAACAAAGCAGGGTACAATCCCAATGGTCACACTACTTAATATACATGGGTGCAAATTAAAGTGTCTAATGCAGTGTAAAAGTGTGTGGCAGGAGTGGACAACCAGACTCTGGGTCCAACCTCCTTCTGCCATTGATTGACTGTGTGACCTTGAACAAGATACCTTGAACTTGTTCCTCAGTCTCCTTATCTGGAAAAGGGGGATGATAAAATAATGCTCACAATATGCTTAGGCACTCAACTCCCTCAGTATCTGAGGGAGTTGATTCCAGGATCCTTGTACAGATCCTTGTAGATCCCCAAATCCACAGATGCTCAAGTTCCTTATACAAAATTACTAAGCATTTGCATATAGCCTATGTATGCCCTCCCCAATATTTAACCATCTCTATATGATTTATAATACCTAATACAATGCAAAAGCTATGTTAATGTTGCTTTATTGTATCTCTAGGAAATAATGAACAAGTCTGTACATATTCCGTACACACTTTTAAGTTTTTCTCCAGTACTTTCAAGCCATAGTAAGTTGAATCCATAGACAAAGAACCCACAGATAGAGAGGGCTGGCTGTATTCCAAAATAATATCCAACACATGCTTCCCCTTCAGCCATGCTACCTCCCTATGTATACAAAGAAGCCATGCCTTAGTTTTCTTGAGAGCAGACACAAGCTGGAACAAGTAACTCATTGCTTACATTTGAGTTTTTAAGTATTACAATAGTGAAGCTTTCCAGAGTGAAAGTGGTCATTTTTCAGTACTTGTTAAGCTGGTTTTTCTTACCAAGAATAAGAAAGGAGGTTCAACCATGGAGCAGAAATAAGGAAGATGTGTTCAAAGCATGCACTGCAGGGAAGGCAGGCTATCTTTGGTATTGAAAAGGAAGACTTGAGCCAGGAAGGAAGAAGGGCAAATGGCAAAGGCAAGAGTTCAAATGCCTTAACCCAGGCTTGAGTCAACCTGAGGTTGGAGAACATCCCCCAATCTTAGTGAAGTCTGAGAAGTCCAAGCTGGTCCTCCAGTCCCCTGGACACATTCTGGAGACCTTGTAGACCTCTGAGAAAGTTGGCTTTCGATAGGTTCTGGGACCCCTGAGACATGGAGGAATCAGTGTTCTTAATGCCAGACACTGAGAAATTTTGTCCCAATGGTGATGGAGTGAAATCAAGTCAAATGAGCAAAAGGCTTTTATTTGGGCTCTCGTTTAGGATGGGTGACCCAGCACCAACAAGAAGATGCCAGGCTGGCTCCCTGATTGAAAGAAGGGAGCTCATTTTATTGGTTACTTGCAGAGGTGGGAATGTTAATTGGCTTTAGGTGTACCCAACACAAACATTTTGAAGTGTACCAAAGAAAAGTTACTGTAGCTTGTTGAAAGCCATCTGAGGCTGTATATGGACTATATCAAGCCTCACAGCCTAATTAATAAGATAATCTCATGTCTGGGAGCTTCCAGTGGACATTTCTTCTGTATAAGATTGCCTAGACACATTGTGAGTCCTATTCAGCTCTGCTAGGTCCCACATAGCACCAGAGATGGGGTGACTTGCTGTAGCCACACAGCCTCTCGAGATGGGTGTGACTTGCCAAGATGCCAATCAACCTGCTGACTGTAAGACATCACGAAGCAAGAACCCACCCTGAAAACTTATCCTTGCCTTTGATGGATCCCCTTAAATAAACCTCAGGAGCCATTTTCTAATTGTCTAGCTCCAGCTCCTGTGTGGACTGGACTTATCAGGGGGTCCAATTTTTGAAAATATCTTTCTGACTTTGTCTTTTGTTCTTCATTAATTATTAATTTATTAGGTGACTTTCCCCCTCCTTGGCAGGAAGAACCACCTAGTGAGGCACTGGCCACCTCCCCATAGTAACTGTTCAAGAGAGTGCCTACAGGGAAGCTCCACCTCAGGATGCAAAGTTGACCCTGGTTGAGGGTGGCACACACCAAGCCTCCAGGGGTCTACCATCAGGCCATGAGTCAAGCTCCAGAGTGCATTTGCCATTTGTCCCTTTGGTGGTCTCTGTGCAATTTTATCATGGGACACACACTAATAAGAAGACCTAACAGGCACTGTCCATCCTCTTCTGGGGTGCAGAGTATAGCAGAGATCCCTGGGGACCAGTACTACAGAGGGACTTGACACAAGTCAGCTGCAGGGGGTAAAGACCCCAGTCCCAGGGGCTCTAAAAAAGCCCGCCCGTGACCATAGCCAAGGGAGCTAGAAAAAATGTCCCCATGAAAGTGCAGGACCAGCAGCACGCTGGCATTGTGGGCTGAATTCTACCAGGGGCAAGAAGCAGGAGATAGCACAGAATAAGATTTCCTTCCTAACACCGTAATAGTACAAGAGTTCTTCCCACTTTGAATCAATAAAAGAAGGTAAAGATGTGTTCAGAGGGGATAATTCCTGAAATACTTAGTAATTACCAAAAGTAATGAGATTCCTGATACCCCAAAAGACTGGGATATCCCGGAAGAGACTTAGCTAAAATTGCCAAGCATAAATGTTTTCAGCCATCTGCAGATGTGGGGAGTCACAAAACTAAAAGAAGTGTTCTAAAACTAAAGAAAATTATCTCCACATTCACACATCTGAATTTTGTTGGGTTCCTTCTGACTCTGCTGTGGATTATTCTGATGAGCTCAGACTAAGAAACAAGTTTCCAGAGGCAGGAACCTAAAAGCAGTCTCTCCACCTGGCCCAGGGCACGCAGCCTCCCAAAGCCATTGTCACAGTTTTGTCACCAGGTGGCGAAAGTGTCCTTTCTAGATTCTCAATCCATCAAACCTGTGTCCAGCTCACACTCTTAGCAAGATGCACACAGAAGACAAGTCACCAAGTCCCCTTCTATGCAAAAAACGACATCTTATTAGCTTCTGAGAATCTGGAATAATTGTATTAATTCAGAGATGGAGGAAAGGGCAGAAGTGATGCCTTTTGACTCCACTTTGATAGAGTGAAAATACCCACAGGATGGACACCTGAACACTGGTCTGGCCACAGAACCCAGCCACCAGTATAAACATCTTCATTACCGAGTGCTCAGAATCCACATGCATCCTGGGCCATGAGGGGCCCTGATCTCTCTACTACCTGCAAGATTCCCAGAAGTGACACATATGCGACTACCTTCTTCTCCACAATCACCTGGAATCGAATCTCTTCCCAGTTCCACTTCAGTTTTCCTTCCCTGAAATTGACTTATCAAATCATTCCAAGGCATTATCACATGCTTCCTTCAAACTTGACCAGAAGCAGGACACAGCTGATCCATGTACTCTCCTGCCCCACAATCTCAAAGGCTGGCCAGTGCCCCTGCTGTCTCATGTCCCTTTGCTCACCAGGGCCAGCACAAAAAAAGGCTCCACATTCCCTGACATGCCCACTGCTCCCACAGGAAGGGAGTGAGTCTAAAATTGAATGAGGCTGATCCACAGGCCACCTTTAACATCCAACATAAGTAGCAAGAGAAAACCAGTGACAGAGAGCCTTCTCTGCCCTTCAGAGAAGATTTTTGTCGCTGTTGTTGCTGCTGCTGCTATTCTCTTTGCCTTTCCACGCTCTGTCAGAGAATGGATTGCACACAAAGGGACTTAATTCAGAACTGTCTCAGAAGCTGTCAGCTTCTGAGCATCAGGAAAAAAAAAAAAAAAAAAAACAACTCCACGGACCGCATGGTAGAGTCACAGCACACCAGCCTGCCAAAGAGAGGTGACACAGCTTTCTTCTCACGCACCAACCAACAGCGTGGCCTTCTTTATGCTTTAGCTTGAGGCAAGACCCTTGTCTACTAACATCTTCCAATTCCTCTTCTAAATAATTCTCTCAGATTAACAGGAATTGTGCAGGAACTTGCTAGGTCAATCGTGAGAGGGGATATGTTGGCAGTATTTACACAGAATTTGTATTTGCTGGCAAAGAGCTGAGAAGCTTAGAGAATCAGGAGGAAGAACCCTTCTTCTCTGCTAGTGGTGCAGACCTGAGGAACATCCTGGAATCTGTAGGCATGACTGACATATAGTTACATGGATGCACCAATAAACATCCTGCTGCAGTGGAGGCAGGTGAATGTGCCTTGTTGGGTGTATGGCCTCCTGCTCTAAGTCCTGCAAACCAGTGCAGAGAATGGAGGGACCAAGGACCACAGGGCAGTGGGCTACCAGATTCAGTGCATCCATCTGGTACTGTACCTAGGGTAGGGAGGGGTCTTGCCTCCCGTCTGGGGGCCTAGGTGATGCCAAGACACTTGTGGAATTCCTTTAGTGTATAATTTGCTCATTCTCATTCCTAAATCAAGCCCTTAAGAGAAGGGAGGTGATGTCACCTGGATATGACAAACTACTTTGGACTACTGGAATAAATGAAGTTCTTCTGCTAACTTTTGCTGAAAGGTGAACCACTTTTTTCTTTTTTAAAAAAAGGAAGATCCAAACACTTTTGTTTGAGAATGAGAATAAAGTATTAAAGCTAAGTAACCCTTGGGAGAATGAATCAGGGGATACTTTTCACTTACCACACAAATGCCTAAAATCAAATATCTTCAGAAGAGTAGGCTTTTAAAAGACAACTGTGGCATGGGGACTGGTTCTCTCTTGAAGACTGCAAATCCATTTTTTTTCAGGGATCAGTCAAGTAAGTAAATGAAGTACAAACTGCATGCAGTAATAAGGAGTGGTGAGGACTGTGGCAAATGAGGAAAAAGTAATGCATTGAAACTAGTATGTGTTTATCAACACACACACACACACACACACACACATGCATCAGAAGGAAAGAGCTATGTTGCCCCTTTTAGCATTCCTCACTCTAGATGGCAGCAACAACAGACACCTTAAGCAGGGAGCAATGACAATGATCAAAGGGGTATGACATTCTACTCACAGCTGGCATGGCCCCAGCAACAGGGATCAGACTCCCAGCCATAAAGTGGCCTGTGTGGGCATGGCCTGATGTCAGAGTCTGGCTGCCTTGTTAAAGCTCATTCAGGGTACATCAGCTGCCAGTCACTCAGGAAGAGCTGGAGCTCAGCCCAGCCAGCAGCAGACACACCGCTGGCTCACACCCCTGGCCCTATCCCTCTGCCTGGACTAAGTGCTCTCAAATTAGAGCAGGGCACCACAGCAGTTTTTCTAGGTAATCAAGTCCTTTTTCTGTGGGGTTTTAAGCTCTGGTAAAGAGGAGCCTGGAGGGCTCATTCAACCAGAAAGGAATCCATCTTTGCACTCAGACACACTGGTGTGATGGTCCCTGAGACCTGACCATTAAATTGTATCCTTCATCCCTCGCTGTTACCCAGAAGCAAGATGAGCTTATTTTCTTGGCTTCCTGGAGGGTACTGAGAGCCCAGAAATGAACTCTGCCAACAGCAGGAGGTTACCCAGAACTGAGAGGCAGACTCCAGAGCACAGTTTATCCCTCAGGCCACCTCTCCTGCTCCTCATACCCAGGGGAAGGAGCAGCCTTGTCAGAATCCTTTTTCTTATCCTTTTTCTGACACTTCTGCATGTGTAACAAAGTTGCACCACCAGCAAGTGGCTGCATTGGGTCTCAGGGCAGGCTTGCCCCAAATGAGAAGGGGATGTGAGCTTCCTTCTGGCCACTTGCTGACCAAAGCCAACAGGACAAAATGCCACAGTCACAGTGGATTCCCTGACTGGGTTACTGTGCCCCTAGACATTACCAAGAGGAGAGGTCAGATCGTAATACTCCAAAAATAGTTAACAAATAAGAGTGGTAACTTGCTTCAAACATTTTTTATCATATTTATTCATTTCAAGTCTCCTAAAAAATACTGAGATATCTTTGTAAAAGGCAAACAATTCCAAAACAAAATAAAAAATAAACTGCTTTAAAGGTGGATGTAAGCAAGACAAAGATACAATACAGAAGGACCAGTCTGTTTTAGATGGTTGAAAGGACTATTTCTTAGCAGCCCTGTGCCCCAAACGTACAGAGAGACAACTAGAAAGGAAGATCATTTTGAAGTATTCTGACATTTAGGACAGAAAGGGCAGGAAAATTTGCTCATGGTTCAATGGAGCTTGGTGGTTGTCTGGAGTAGGCATCCCTGGGAAGCAGGAGGGGTCCTTGAAAGTGTCCACTTCTATCTTGATTTGCCCTAAAGCTGAGCTAGCCCCTAGTACCTTTTTTTCATTGGTTGTTCATTTCAAAGCTCATGATATATCATCTTTCATACATTTGACTCAAGTGGGTTATGAACTCCCATTTTTACCCCAAATACAAATTGCAGAATCACATCGGTTACACACTCACATTTTTACATAATGGCATATTAGTGACTTTTGTATTCTGCTACCTTTCCTATCCCCTACTATCCCCCCTCCCCTCCCCTCCCCTCCCATCTTCCCTCTCTACCTCATCTGCTGTTGTTCAATTCTCTCCCTTGTTTCCCCCTCTTTCCCCTCACAACCTCTTATGTGTAATTTTTTGTAACATTGAGGATCTCCTACCATTTCCATATGATTTCCCTTCTCTCTCCCTTTCTCTCCCCCCACTCAACTCTGTATAATGTTAATCTTTTCCTCATGCTCTTCCTCCCTGTTCTGTTCTTAGTTGCTCTCTTTATATCAAAGAAGACATTTGGCATTTGTTTTTTAGGGATTGGCTAGCTTCGCTTAGCATAATCTGCTCTAATGCCATCCATTTCCCTGCAAATTCCATGATTTTGTCATTTTTTAGTGCTGTGTAATACTCCATTGTGTATAAATGCCACATTTTTTTTATCCATTCATCTATTGAAGGGCATCTAGGTTGGTTCCACAGTCTAGCTATTGTGAATTGTGCCGCTATGATCATTGATGTAGCAGTATCCCTATACGGGCTCCAAATTCCTTAATAGGACGCCCATAGCCCAAGGGTTAATAACAAGAATAAACAAATGGGACCTACTTAAACTAAAAAGTTTTTTCTCTGCAAGAGAAACAATAAGAGAGGTAAATAGAGAGCCTACATCCCGGGAACAAATTTTTACCCCTCACACTTCTGATAGAGCCCTAATATCCAGAATATACAAAGAACTCAAAAAATTAAACAATAAGATAACAAATAACCCAATCAACAAATGGGCCAAGGACCTGAACAGACACTTCTCAGAGTAGGACATACAATCAATCAGCAAGTACATGAAAAAATGCTCACCATCTCTAGCAGTCAGAGAAATGCAAATCAAAACCACCCTAAGATACCATCTCACTCCAGTAAGATTGGCAGCCATTATGAAGTCAAACAACAATAAGTGCTGTCGAGGATGTGGGGAAAAGGGTACACTTGTACATTGCTGGTGGGACTGCAAATTGGTGCAGCCAATTTGAAAAGCAGTATGGAGATTCCTGGGAAAGCTGGGAATGGATCCAGCATTTGACCCAGCTATCGCCCTTCTCGGACTATGCCCCTAGTACCTTTTATTTTCCAAGAGCATTTGAAAGCTTTATCTACTGGCCTGTGCTATTTAAAGTTCCCAAGTCAAACTAAAGTTTAAGACAAACCGACCCCTCCCAGGTAAAGACAGACCCTGGAGACTTACATCACTCAGTCTGTACTGGGGTTCTTCACCCCATACCCAGGTGTGGGTTGTCCAGGACTCTTTGGTATACTGTGGAACTCCAACAGCACATCTGGCCACTACCCAGGAGATGTCAGTAGCATCCTCCATCCTCACGTCCATATGATAATCAAAATAACTCCAGGAAGTGTTAAAGTCCCCTGGGAGAAGGCAGGCATCCTTATTCTCGGGTAAGAGCCACTAGTCTATGGTTTAGTAAACAAAAGGTTTTATTCTCTCCTTAACTGTGACTTTGCTTCTTCTGTGATCATTTTCCTTCCTCCTGATTTTTTTTTTTTTTTTTTGAGATAAAGTGTCTCACTATGTTGCCCAGGCATTGGTCTCAAACTCCTGGGCTCCAGCGATTCTCCTGCCTCAGCTTCCTGAGTAACTAGAACTACAGGTATGTATCACGGTGGCTTATTATTTCTTAAAATTACTTTTGTTTGGATTCCTTGGTGCATATATAAATCAGATTAACATTTGCTTCTCTTTAGTCTTCAAAGATGTTATCTTAGTGTGTTGTGACTGTAGCCCTTAACCAGATAAAAGAATTCTAGCGTAATGTCTTTTCTCTGATAGCTTTGAGCATCTTTTTTCATCTTTGGTGTTCTGCAGTATCACTACAACATGGTTAGGTATGATACATTTTTTTTTAAATGTCTTTAGATTCATTGTTTTTTCTGAATCAGACAATTGGTCTTTCAACTAGAAAGTCTTGGACACTTACTTCTTGATTTCTCCCATGCACTCTGCTATCTCCATTAGAATTCTAATCAGGTGTATGCTAGATTTCTCATTCTCTCCTCCATGTATGGAAACATGTCACTATTATGTTCCACCATATGCCTGCCTTTCATATTGGCTACTTTCCTTGGAGCTATCTGCTGGTTCACTAAATTATCTCTTCATCAGTATCTAACAGACTACTGTTAAGTACTCCTCTCACTAATTCCCATTAATTGATTCCCATGCTTTTATTACCCATTTATTCAAGTTGTATTTGATTTTTCTTCAAAGCTGACTAGTATTCCATATGCATTTCCATTCTTTATCGATGAATTTTATTCCAACATATATTTCTTTATTTATATTAAATATACTTATTTTATATTCCAATATCTGAGTCTGATATGACATATTTTATCTTGGCTGACTCTTACTTTTTGAGGCCCTTTCTTTTTGAGTATAATTTTAGTTTTGAGGTCACATTCCCTGGAATGCAATTTGTAAGAATGTTTTTGCAGCCTGGTTGGAGGGTGTGTTCCACCTCTAAATGTTTGCTTAGGTCAGATACCTGTAGACTCCTCCCCCACCCCTCAAAAAAAATTCCACATGGATTTTGTAGGTCATACAGAGAAGCATGATTTGGCTTCCATGCCCATAACAGATTTGTATGCTTGAGACTAAAACTACCCAAAGAAAACATTTTCTTCCCCTTTGCACAATGATGAGGCCTATTGAGAGGTGTTTGCCTACACTTTTCTTTTGCAGAACAGGCTCTTCAAGAGAAACTGGATATATTAGATAGATATTTATCTGAATCTTTCATCATAGGGCCCTGGACTCATCATATGCCTCAGTCTTGCCCCATGAGCACAGACCTCAGGGACCAACAGACGCCTCCAGACAACCACCACAGCAAGGACTCCTTTGTTCTGTGGATTACAATATCCCCTTCTAGGAATTAATTTATTTAACTTCCTTCCTATTTCAGCTGTGCTTTTCAAAACACACTGCTGTAGTTGGGATTGCAAATGTCTTTCAAAGGCCCATGTGGTCAGGGTTTGGTTCCCAGTGTGGTGATACTGGGAAGTGATATAACTTTGAAGAGGTGGGGCCTAGTGAGAAGTCCTTAGGTCATGGGGGTGCTCCTATAAGGGGGATTGTGGGACCCAGGCTCCTTCCTTTCTTTTTTTTTCTATGGCTCATGACATGAGTGGTTTTACCCAGCCATGTGCTCCCATCATGATGTACTACCCCATAGTAGACCCAAAACAGTGGGGCCAATATATCACGGGCTAGAGCTTTTAAAACTGTGAGCCAAAACAACTCTTTTTCTTTAGTAAGTTGATTATCTCAGATATTTTGTTATAGTATGGAAGGATGATGAATGTAGATATTCAGGAGTTCACGGATTTGTCAAAGGTAGGATTTTCAGGCCATCTTCCATATTCCCAGGAAAGGAATGCTCTCTATGTGTTTAAAGCAATATCATTTCTGCCACAAGTGGAAATGCACAGAGCCACAGGACATTTTAATTTTCAATTCTTATGCTTTCCCAGTGGCTAGTGCTTCTGAGAAAACCCACAGGGCCATCGGCAAATGACTGACATCATCCTTTTCCACAGATTCGAAATGCAGTCTATGTCCTGGCCGCACCCCAGTGCCTGACAGAAATAGAATGAGAAGTGAGATCCAGCTGGCAGGATCTCAGCCTTGGAGCAGATGAGCAGCAAGGAGGATTTCCAGCTACGTGGTCAGAAAAGTGCCATGAAGATGGTTACAGGGCATGCAGGCCTGGGCGAAAAGCCACATCCTTTATTCAAACTCACAATTGTTATATTTGAGAAAAACTCTTTTCTTTTCCCTAGAACATCTGCTCCAGGACTCCTCTGTCATTCAAAACTGAGCCATCAACCAGAAGAGTCTATTATTAATAATAACAATAATAACAGTAATAAACAAGGCAGTGGCTCCCAGCTGCATACCCACTCACAGCCTCCCCACGAGGCCCTCAGAACACGTCACACACCAGTGTTCCTGACTGTCTCCTGGAGACACCCATTTGTGTCTCCTGAATCTAGCCCAGTGCCTGGCTCATGGTTCAAATTATTATGAATAAATAAGTGCAAGAATGTTTATTCTGTTGGAATTTACCAGATTTGGAGAGGAAATGCTCTGTGGGGGAAACCTAGCTCCAAATGTCAGCACTGAGCTGGGCATGATGATGCATGCCTCTAATCCCAGTGACTTGGAAGACTGAGGCAGGAGAATCACAAATTCTAAGCCAGCTTCAGCAACTTAGAGAGGCCCTAAGCAACTTAGTGAGACCCTGTCTCAAAATAAAAAAAATATTATAAAGGGCTGTGGATGTGTCTCAGTGGTTAAGTGCCCCTAGGTTCAACCCTTAGTACCAAAAAAAATAATAAAAAAAATAAGCCAGTGCTGAAGAAGAAGGTATCTATAGATATTTCTCCTAGAGCCCCAGACTGCTAGGGTACAGTCATCACTTCTCACAGATACACATTCTCCTAAATGTTCACATCAGATCTCGGAGTGGGCTGCTCTTAAGTATATCTCATTTGCTTCTTATGATGTAAGAGACATGCAGGTTTTACCTATGTTATATCACCAGAAAACAATGAGAACAGTGAAGCTCTAAAATTTTTCCCAGAGGCACAGAATGATGGAGAGTGATGTTTTATACTGATGTCTCTAGACTCTAAATGCCCTGTGCTTGAAGTCCCCAAAGCTCACTCTCTGAAATCTGTGAAGGGGACAGGACTTGATAACACTGAACCTGGAGATCCCAAACCTCCTTTGCCTACCAGCTAGCTGTCTGATTTGAATAAGACATTATTTCCTATTTTCTAGGGTGAAACTTCAAAGAAACAGATTCAAGGGGGAGTCACATGACCACTAAGTGGAGAGCTCCATAGCAAATGCCCTCTCCAGTGCTCAGCTCTGGTACACGGCTGCCATCAGGGAGTAATACCATTTTCACAAGAAATAGACAATCTGCATATTTATACGAACCTCTCATCTGGTAAATAATGGGCACTTGGAATACCTTCTCAGGCCAGATGTGACTCTTGGGTCACAGGTTGGCCCGAGATAGGTCTGGTCACCTCTGAGGTCCTATTCACCTCTTCAGATCTCACTGAGGTCCTATCTACCTCTTCATATCTCACATTCTTGTACACTGCTCACTGTAATCCTTCCTCATTGTCCTTGAGGAACACCTAAGACCAAATTTGTTTGTTATCATTACAACTCAATATTTCATACTTTGAAGTAGATAGACATTTATTTTATTCTAGATAGCCTGAGTCAGATATGATATAAATCCACATAAATAAAGCTTATCCAAGATCCACTGAATATCTCTTGGATAGAAACATGGGCTGGATGTTCCAAGTCTGTGGAAGTATTCTTTTTTCCAGGTACCTGATACTAAATACTATTCTTTTTGCCACACACAAACTGCTGCTTCATCAGCATATGATCATGAAGACACTGTGGAACAGCTGGAAGAGTAGGATTGTCAGAGTTCAACAGAGTAGGACTCAAATCTTGGCTCTACCATTTATTAGCTGTGCGACCAGGATCAAGTTACTCGACTCTTTTTAACCTTAGTTTTCTTTCCTTCAAAATAAAGAAAATACCACCAGCTCATCAATCTGTCCTACAAATTGACAAAGGAAAATAAGCTAATGCATAATAAATTTTAGATACATACTGGCTTCCTCTGACCATTAGAAAAGGCTAGACTGTATTTATACACCAAACATTGCATAGGGCATGTAAGTAAGAGTTTTTAAGATTATGTTGCCCCCACCTGAGTTAGAAACACATTGAAAAGTCCAAAGAAGCCAAGCCAAATGGATTCCTTCTTTTTAAAAAATTGTGATTGTTTAAATGGCTTTAGGTAGAAAGTCAGCATTTGCAAAATCTTAACCAGAACAAAATCAGAGGTGGCAACAGCACATATATTAGACTGTCTCACAGAAAAGGGCACAAACTAAATACAAACTGAGTCATTTTACTTTGTAAAGGTAGATAATAATAACATTATTTTTGGTTCAGCAATATCAGCCACAAGAATATAAAGACTGAAAAGTATGATTAATCATGTCTTTCTCTTTACTGGCACAATCTCAAAGTTTTAATAGAGATCTATTTAGATGAAGGGTTTGGTTCCAAATTTCATGTGAGAATAATTTTTTCATTGATAAAAGTCCAGAAATGAGATTTTGCAATGGGATTAATGGCAAGTCAGACACTGAAGCCATGGGAGAGCAGTTGGCTCTCTATGGTCCCAGATCAATTTGTCCACCAGAACCCCTTTCAACATTTCTCAAGCTTTGAAAGGTAGTCTAGCAAGCCGCACTTATTAATAATTCATTCTCTCTTTTTTTTTTTTCAAAGTCTTATACAATTCTCAATCAAGAGCTTCTGATCAGCTCTGATGACCATTGCTGACACCCTGAACTGATACCACCCCAACTAAACACAAAGGAACATAATGATTTAGTTATCCTGTAAGGCCTTATTTCAGAAAGCACAAATTTCATTAGATTCTATAAAACACTGAAACAAGGCTGTAGACTCCTGTTCAAACTTCACAATCCAACAGGAGACCATAATTCTCATAACGGGAACAACTTATTCTCTTGATCACAATAGAAGTACTTTTATTAATGAATTTCAAATTTGATTTGCTTGTGGAATGAATAGTGATCATTAAGGGCAGATGTAAAACTGCTCAATAACCCCCTCCCTCCTTCACCTTTTAGTTATCTATGATAAAAGGATCTATTCACATAAGTAATATAAGAATTCCAAAAGGAGCACTAAGAATAGAATAGACACAGAAACTGAATATGCATCGGAGGCCATTCAGGTATTTATATTCATCAGTGAGTTCATTACCACTCACTCTCTGCATTCTTTGTAAATACTTTCTTCCTTTTATTCATATTTACTAGTGCATCCTTCTCCAATCAATGCTCCTTGGGTCTGTTTCTACAAGGTCAACTCTGGTCATAGACACCCTACGTTATGGGCAGAATTGTGTCCCCCTCAAATTCATATTTTGCAATTCTATCCCCTAAATACCCCAGAATCTGAATGCACTTGGGGATATGACAAGTTATTTAAAGAGGTGATTAAGAGATCATTAGAGTTGGCTTCAATCCATTAGTTTTGGTGACTTTAAAAGAAGAAGAAGAAGCTTGGGTTTGGGCCACAGCTCAATGGTAGAGTACTTCCTGCCTAGCATGCACAAGAACCTGAGTCCCAGTGCTAGCCAAAAAATAAAAAATAAAAAAAAAAAAATAAAAAAAAATTGGACACAGACATATCTCCAGGGGGAAAAACAGATAGAGACACTGAAACCACCTGGAAACCAAGGAAATAGGACTCAGGAAGAATCAAACCTGTACACACCTTGATCCTAGACGTCTAGCCCTCAGGACTATGAGGCAATAAGTTTCTGTTGCTTAAGGCACCCAGATTTTAGTACTTTGTTATTTAAGCCCTAGAAAGTCAATATATCCTAGGAAGCACAGATATGAATTATTTATAAAACATATATAAACCAATGAACAGGCTTCCTCAAAGTTGGATGTCTGGTGGCACAGGTTGAAGAATAAGATATTCGGTACCACTTAAGAATTAGTAGAGAAAAAAACTCTGCTACTATCTATATTTTTCTTTGGACTCACAAATTAAGTTACAACCATTCCCTAATGAATGGGGATGCTACACTCATTATTACTAGCAACTTAATGGCATTTTGTTGTATCAGTGATGTTTTCTACCCACGTGGCTGAGATTAAACAGACTGTAAAGGAAGAGGAGTTTTGATGAGTAAAAGAATCCAGAAAGAAGAGGGAAGACAGGTTTGGAATCTGTACAATACTTGGCACAGAAAGTGGCAAGAAAGCTTATGTGCCCAAAGACTCAGAAATCCAGGAAGCTACGGAGAAGCCACTTTTGTTGGGGCCAAATGCCCTGCACATCATAGGCAACAGCAGCTCAGGAGTTTTATCTGCTCCTCACTTCAGTCACAGTCAAGGTGGGTCCAGACTCCATCAGCAGTGATTTCCTCTCAGGAAGTAGAGAATAGACTATTGCAGGGCTGTTCATCTCTCAGAGAAAGAGAGCCAGGTGCCATCTCTCTCTCACTTCCTTCTGTGCCAAGGTAAACACTGTTCCAAGTATGACCTTATTGTGCCACAATCTCCATTTGAATTACATTTTCTTCAGAGTAGCTCAAAGCACTTCTGATAGAAAATGCTTCCTTTTTCATTTTCCATATACTTTGTGCTGTGCAAACTGCAGACCTACAATTTATCTCTCTCTAAAGCCCACAATACGCAGAGCAGGCATGTTACCAATTGCTTTGGTCTGGCCTCAGCATCACAACAAATCTCCTTTACTGCACCCCATGAACCCCATGGACTTACAGCTGGCCCTACCTCCTTCTGCGTTCGTCTTTTCCACACCTGTCATCAAAATGCTGGGTTTTCCTTTCAACATTGTAGGAAACAAAAACAGAGACACTACGTGGTATGTGCAAAGCCACACTACGTAAGAGAAATACCTAGAAATTTACCTGATACTAACAGAAATGAGAAAACATGACACCATACAAAAATATCTTTCTGTAGTGTACGTAAGAGAAAGCAGAAAGCATATAATTAAAAATTCATAATAACTTTTCAACATTCAAGCATGTGTGGATCCTAGGATGAAAGTTAAGAATAAAATGTCATTTGAAGATGAAAGATGCACTTAATACTCTAAAAACAGCATTATTGGTTTTATAAGATTGTAATCTTTCCAGTCCCTCTTTGGTCAATATCATCTTCCATCCCCAGAGTTTGAAAAACACATTCTATGTATTGACTACCAGTTTTTGCAAACAGAAATCAAAGAAGAGATTCTTTTCCCCCAGAGGCAAAGACAGCTTTAGGGCTGTTCTTGGCCATGAGTTTAAAAAAAAACAACAAAAAACAAGTTTCAATTTTTCCTTCTACCCGGGATGAATGGCCACTCTGAGAAGTATTTGGGCTCTTTAGATGAAAGTGGTAGTAATTCTTCAGCTTATTTTATGGAAACTTTATAAGAAAAAACTGTGGAACACTAAATATTGCAAACAACAAATGTTATTAATTTAAGAACAGTTGCCTATCTTTGACCTTATAAAAGTTTGATTATCTTAATGAAAGTCAACTACTTATAAGAGAACTGTTTTATTGAGCCAGTACCTATGATACTTTCCCACAGCAAAATTGAAGGTGCCTCTTTAGGCTCCTTAGCACCCATGGATGCTTTTGCCTGTATATTTTGTGTAGTGACCAAAACATCTGAAGAAGTATACACCAGACTTCCCAACCAACAGGAGGGATTTGGAGAGAAGAGTTCCTGACTCAGAAATGTATCACTTAGGGATGGTTCATAGGAAATTCTCACCAGAGTTGTCTTTCTCTAAAGAGCTGAAGCCAAAGACTGTAAGTAATTAAATATTTTATGTCTGAAACTATACTCATGAGCCTTACTGATAGCTTGACCCTCACACTACAGAGGTGAGAAAAGAAATCCAGAGGGGACATGTGCTCTGTTTTAGTAATATAGTTGCCTAGTGTTCAAGCCAGAATGAAACCCATGTTTCCTGACTCTAAATCCCAGGACTCATTCCATATTTGTACATTATCTATGGTGTTGTCATTTCTGCCTTTACATGTCTATACAACTCGATAGCACATTGCTACAACTCAGTAATGTGCCCTGGAATCAGCAGCTCTCACAGATTCCTCAAGAGTTCCTCCCTACCTGCCTTCCAAACTCCTCTTTAGGGGCTGTAGGTTCCAGTATGCCCTCTGCAGGCGAGAAAAAAAAAATCTGTTGCTTGTTAAGTCAAGGGGCCCAGACCAGGGCCAGTCATGGGTTGAATCTACCTTGAGGAGTTTGGAAATGCTGAACATCTGCTGAGTTCTCTCAGAGTCCCCTAGCGGAGGAGGGTTTACCCAGGGCCAGCACATGCATGCTGGGCAGCACCTCCAAGCAAATCCACACCTCAATAGGGCTGGGCTTTTGGTTCAAGGTGGTGAGTAAGGGTTAAAAGCGTGAGCTATGGAGTAGCATTGCAGAGTTCTAACTGATGGATCTGCTTTCTAATAGTTTCATTGCCTTCAAGTTATTTAAATATTCTGTGTCTCAGTTTCCTCTTTATAAAATGGAGATAACAGGCAATAATCTACCTTCTAGCATGGTATATGAAATTTAAATAAACTAATGAATATGAAAAACATAGCCTGGGGCCCAATACAGAAACATTGGGGCCATGACTAGTACTGTGAATATTACTGCTACTCTTCTGAAATGAAACCATTTTTAACTATAAACTGGACTTTGTGATTTTGCCATCCAGTATGATTTGGAGCCTAATTAGCCAATGTTTTCTTTTTCTTTTAATTTTTAGAACATTTGCATGATACCGTAAACAAATAATTTAGGGAAATGGCGTGTGTGTGTATGTGTGTGTGTGTGTGTTAATCAGCTGTTAGTTTAAGAATATATCCCAAGTGTCATAGTAAATTACCCTGTTTGAAAACAGGTTGAGCATTTCACCTATAGTACTTCTTAGAAGCCATACATTCACGTTGAAAGTACAGTTGGTACTTTGGAGCTGTTCCCTTCATTACCTTGGGCTTCGTTCTAATGAAACCCTTTTATAGTGAATATCTAGGCACTCAATATGGATTGGCCAAATATCCTCTTGGAAGTGTTACCTCTACACTGTAAAAGAGAGGTCTTGTTAAAGGGTCATGAGAACCAAAAACTGCCTCTTAATAGTAGGGAACCATAGAACAAAAACTGCTTCACCCCTTCCAGGAAAGTGCAAAGTCGCCTGTCCTCTTACCACGAACTCTTCCAAAGTCTGATAGGTCTTGCCCCGGAACTGGCAGTAGTTCTTCCTCTCCTTGCACTGCGGGCAGCACTGGCTCCTGTGGAGGTGGATGCAGCGCGGGTGCAGCCTTGGGCACTTGGGCTGTGCGCACAGCGGCCCCTCCTCAGTGCACAGGCACGGGCAGGCAGAGGGACCCGGCGCGAACTTCTCCCCAATAGCGTACACGAAGCCACTCTCGTCCACGCAGCCCTTCCCTCGGTAGTCTGGGTACGCGTACTCCTCAAGCAGCTCTGGTGTAGGCGCGAGTTCCTGGCTGATCGCGTCCTGGGCGGCTGCGGCCGGGATCTCCTCTTGGGGGGTGTCCCCGCGAGGTCGGACCTGCAAGTCCCCGGCCTTGGCGCCCCCGCCTTGGACACCCCAGGCCTGCTTCTGCTTGCTCCACGCTTCGCGGCTGGAGAACCCACAGTTGCTCTTGCTCTTCCAGTCCCGGGCACTGCTGCCCTCGTCTCTCGCTGCGCGCCGGAGCTCGCTCACTCGCCCCGGTCCCTCCTGAGACGCGTACTCGCGCTTCTCCTGGCCCGGCTGCTCTGGTGCCTGGGCCAGCTTCTCCAGAGGGATGCTCGGACTGCAAAGAGCCACCATCAGGCAGCAGGTGACCAGAAGGGAACTGGAGAGCGCGCCAACTGCCATCGCAGTGGAGCTGGGCATCCTCTACCACGTCCCGGCGGGCGGGCGGGGAGTGCGGACACAGGGAGAGTCGCATTCACAGCCCGGGAGCGCGCCGCCGCCAGCCGGGAGCCGCCGTCCCTGCGGAGAGAACAGCAGCACAACTGAGCCCCACGGCCCGCGCGTGCCCCGGCCGCCGCGGCCCCCACCCGGCCCGGTGCTGCCCGGGCTCCAGCATAGCTCTAGATTAAAGAGCTGGACGCCGGAGACAGAGGCAGCATGCTTAGAGTCAGTGCAGAGCTGGGATTCTTAGACATCGCAAATTGTGGAGGAATACACTGGAAGCGAAGTCCAAGAAATACACCTGCCGGCAGGGTCTTCTGTAGTGGTGAAGAGTGTTGGAGATTGTCACCGGCGGCTTGAGGAGCTAGGGAATGCAGCGAGCCGGCCCGTGCCCGCCTTGCAAAGCTCATACAGAAACCATATAATTCAGGCACACTGGTTGTTCCTCCCTAGGTCCTGGCCGTATTTCTTCAAGGTTATTAAATGGAAAATTCTGCAGTGGAGCTGGACACTGAATGGGCAGGAAGATTAAAGGCAAACCTTTTCTTACTTGCCCTAAGGGCTTCTACTGGGGAAAGGGGGGAGGAGCAGATTAACAAGGCTTCTCCTTAGACCCCGTGACTCATTCGTAACTTCTTAAATGCCTCCCGTCTGGGGAGCACAGGCTTTCTATCTTTTCTAACCCCTGCTGCCCCGAAGGATACCCCTCACCCTTCCGGGATAGCGGAATCGGGGATTCCCAAGGCATCTGTTCCTTTGCCAGCCCCCGGTGCCCAACCCGTCACCGGCGATTAGAGCGGTGATGCGAGGTTGGGTAGCCAGCCATAGCGCTCAGTCTTGGAAGTGCTTTTATCCGGGAGGGGTCCTGGTGATAGACTGCCCAGAAACACCGAGGTGGACGGTGGGGGAGGCATGGGCTCCAGCACGCAAAGTGAGGGTAAGAGTATATCACTTGGAGGGATGCCAACCAACTTTTCTGGGTCTCAAAGTTTCTACCACCCAAAGGAGCATAGAAAACCCCTATCACTGCTATGCAATTGCAACCCAACCTGGCTTCCCTAAACGCCCACCCACTCTAAATGCTCCAGTGCGCTTGTCCTCCTCCCCCTCAACCCTCTCCATTAGGGTTGTCATACCCGCTCTCTGCTCATTCCTAGTCCGGGTCCAGCCGACCTTAACCCGGGTCGAACCTCCCATATTTACAAACTTGGGCTGCGGGGAAGTGAGGGTTCACCCCAGCAGCAGGGCGTAGTCCCAGCGCGTGGGGCGGACACCCAACATACACCCTCATCCCTGAAGACCAGCGCCCAGTCTACATACATGAGCATGGGACGCCAGCCTGACGCCGGGCTCGCGGTGGGGGCAGCAGCGGCAGGCGCAGCCCTGGGGCACCAGTGCCCATCCTCCGGCCAGCAGGGGACCCGCGCGGGGCGGACCACGGAGAGCGCAGTCCCACCTGCGCGCTCCGCCTGGCGCGTGCACCCGGTTAGGTTGTCTGCTGGGGCTGGCGCATCCCCCTGCCAGCGGCGGGTTGTCCTGGTCCCAACTCGCGTCAGTGCCCGCGCCGCCCTCCTCCGCTCATCCCAGGCTCTAGTCCCCGCGTCTCCACGACAAAGAGCGTCTTGGGGACCGCCAGACTCCCGGCCTCGCTCTACTCCGCGGGCGGGTTCGGGAGTTCTCCAGACCTAGAGGCGGGGATGTCTGGGCAGCCGCCCCGCGTCGGAGAAAGAGGAGAAGCCCAGAGCGCATCCGGCGGGCGAGTGGTATGCAGGCTGGCGTGTAGCCTGCGCACCCGCCTCCAGCCTCCCGCCTCCTGTCGCAGCCATCTTCCGCCCAACTCGCGCCCAGCTCCTCTGCTGCCCCCGCTAGGCAGGCGTAGCCGCGACGGTCTGCGAGAGGACCTTCTTCCGCACGCTTTCTCCTTTTGCGCCGCTCCATTCACCTGTCAGGCTAGCGCCAGGCGGTCTGCTCACCTCCCTGGTGGGCAGCCAGCGCTGCGCAGGCTGCCTTTCTCCAGGCTTGTCACTCACTCTCCGATGGACCTTTCATCTTTCTTTTTCCTTTATTCTTTAATTTCTTCCTCTCTAACTGGCCCCCTTTGGCTTTCCACTTTGTGGACAGCTGGTTCTGCCACTGTTGAAAAACACAACCAAATTGTTCAGTTTGGGATGCGAAGACGGTATTGACTTAGATTGTTGGGAAGTTTTTATCCCTCTTTACATTCAGAAACCCAGAGGTATAGACGCATGAAAGTACGAAACTTCACAAAATCCAAACAATGTGCTTTCTGAATCTCTGCTTTGCTCTCTCTTCTACCACAAACAAACATTTTTGATTAATTTGTTAGAATGCTAAACTGTTAAATGGAGGACTGTGTGGACTAGGCTTGTGTTTACTCTTTGCTCTTGATCACAGAGTGTGCTTGGATTACGGAGAAAAGGTCAATGGTCCTGTTCAAATTAACCTATGAAATGGAATTTTTATAGACATGTTCATTTTCAGGGCTGTGGTTACTACGCACGGTATTTTGGAATCCTTGAAAATGCTCTGATGATAAACACTATCTTTCCTAAAAGCTCAGGCAGGACTTTTGCTGGGGGGTGGAATGTGATTTGGGGTTACTCTCACCCTTTATCATGATCAAATCAGGCTTAAATGAGGTGCTAGAAAGAACAGGAAGACTTGGAAATCCTGGGAGAGAAGTTGCAGGGGAAAAAACAACAATAACAACAACAACAACAAAAAAAAAAGTAAAGAAGACAAAACTAACTGTGGTCAAGTGGAAGGTTTACATGTCCAGGATGATTTGAGTGCTTCTACCTTTGCTTTTTCACTCTCTTTTCTTCTGCTCATCCCAGGATAAGAGATGGGCCAATTTTGCCTGTGGACTGTAATAGTGGGGCCACCACCTGTCCAATGCTTTTCAGTTCTTTCCAGTACTCTTCCACATGTGCTCTGATCCATCAGTTAGGCTTCTGTGTCTTTATGATATCTTTAATACGAATTCCACAGATTTCACAGTGCCTCCAATATGCAAATGGGGCTAAGAGGTGTGATTATATACATTGTGGGAAACAGGTCCAGAGGGGAGGATCTTGTGACACCATCAAACAATTTTATAGAATGCAGGAAGTTTTTCTTGTTTGACTTATTTATTAACTAATTCTGTTTCTGTCATTAAATATCCTCTTTGTTTTGTTTAACAAAAAGTCTATGTCTACAGTGGGGTGACCACAAATGGATGCAGCTAATAAGAACCTATGATAGTATGTATAAAGCATTCTAACTGAAAATTTGTTTGGGGTCTGAAAAAGGGAATAATGTCTCTTCGTTGGTTTTGCCTCAATCACATGTCTCTTTGAATGAGAAATTGTTCCTTCCAGTCACATTGGAGAGCCACAATATGAGCTATTCATAAACCTGATTTTTCTAACAGATATTCTCAGAGATGGTATGACAAGGCAGATGAGATTAGGGAGGAAGGCAATTACAGAAAGATTTTGTCCTTAGTGAATGAGAACAACGAACAACACCCATACAGCTTGATTAGCTGTGTAACTCAAACTATGGAGTTTGCTAGCATTGAAAGAATTTAAAATTTGTTTATTGACAAAACAATAAATTGTTGCAATCACTCTCCATCCCTTTCTCCATTACATTTTTCTTCCTTTCTTCCTTTCTCCCCTCTCTTCCATCCTCTTACTCTCTTTCTTCCTTCCTATTTGTTTCTCAGGCTACAGAAGTGAAAGGCAGAAGCAGAACGATCTGTGGTCAGGGAATATGATGATGTGAGTCTCATCCAAGTTCCACCAGGTTTTGGTTTTGCAACATTGGATATGCCACCCAGTGTTATAGGGTCTTTATTTTTTTAAAAGGAAAAAGAGAGAATCTCTGAATGGAGAGGAAACCTTACATGCCCTGGTAACATGGCACATTTCTGCCATAATGCCATTTTAAATCCAGTTTATTACTCCCATTTTTCTTTCTTTGTGCAAGAGTTAAATCAGTCAGCTGAAACACAACCATATTCCAAAGATAGTGTGAGTGTGTGCTGGGTCTCAGGTCCAGTCCTCAGCAAAGCAGAGCAGGTAGGTTTCAGGCAGGATTAGACTTCCACTTCAAAGATTGGTCACCTTTTCCATGCCCTTAGGCAGAATTGATCTTACCTTCCTCTTCTCTGATCTGTTACAACCTTTTTAATAGTCGACTTCTTCATTGCTCTGAGGTATCTGCACTCACTCTGAAATAGCATCTTACTAAAGAGCTGGGGCTATGCTTCATTTATTTCTCTATGCTTTGCACCTAGGATCTTCAGAGGACTAAATAAGAAAGGAATGAATAAAGAAGGAAGAAGGGAATGGAAGGAAGAAAGGGAGGAGGGGAAGGGGAGAGGAAGCTGTGGTTTGAACTCACGCAGGAGTTTAATCTCCAAAATCAGATGTTTAATTTATGAAGAGGGTAGAAACTTAACCTGATTCTGGTTGGCACTGTGGTGGTAATGGGGGCATGATTTGGATTAAAAAATGTCATTAGAATAGGATTGCATCCTGTGGCTTTATCAAAAGGGAAAGAGACCAGATAGATGTACATACATTCCTTGTCTCTCAACAAGTGACTCTCTGTGCTACCTTGGGACCCTGCCAGCAAGAACCCATTGCCATTGCCTAGACTGCACCTCCAGAACCATGAGCCAAAATAAATTTATTTTCTTTGTGAAGTAGCCAGCCTTAATAATTTTCATACAATAACTGGAAATGGACTAATACAGAGGGAGGAGGGTGGGAGGAAGAAAAAAGGTAAAAACTGGCAAAATTTGCTTATCATCTACACATTGTTGGGTATATTCATAACCATCTCATTCAGCACCTTGAATTTTGAGGGTCTTTCAAGACCTCTATTATTGTTTCCTTTTTTTTCAGTGAAGAACTATATCTCAAAGAGATTTGACTTAGATTATACAGCTCAAAGCCAGGTTGACCCTGAAGCATGATATTAGAGTTCCATAGTCATGTTCCAGCCCAGCCCAACTGCTATCTTGGAGAAAGTGCTCTTTGAATTGTTCATTGTGTTAATTAATATGCCCCCCGCTTTGTTTCCCTATTCTGCCCACACTATACAAGTTAACCTACCAGGCCTTTTACTCATCAGGCTGCAGAGAAGCAATACACAGGCTGTTGTCACCCTTGAGGTTGGTTGCTGAGATTTTCCCAGCTGCACATCCTCAGGCTAGTGGCCATCTCTTAACAGTTTCAGTGGATGAGAGGATGCCAATGAATTGGGGAACAAATTAAGAGATGCCTGGCAGAGAGAAGGTACTTTAATGGAAAATGAGACACTAAAGGAAAAGGAACCAAGTAGCAGGTTCACCTTGGAGGAAGATGCAAAACAAGGTGCTTTAGGATAGGATTCACATCAGAGCCTCTATGGACAATGAAATAGACAAGATACCAGAAAGCTTGGATCTGCTCAAAGGAGGTTGTGACAAAATCATCTGGCATTAAAAGTAGATAAGAGATGGTGTGAAATAAAATATGGCATGAAGTTAGGATTATTGGAAAATGGCCCCCACAAGTAGAAAAGGGCTCACGGGGATTGGAAAGCAGATACAGGGAAAGAGCAAGTACCTTCTGCATATTCTCAACAATGAAGATTTGCTTGGGGATACAGAGGTGAAATATCTTTAGGAGTGGCAGTGGACAGACATGGCACCCTGCCAGTGGGCCTGGATGTTGTGGATGGGGAAGCACCTTGTAGCTTCCAAGGGATAGGAAGCCCTCTGGGAACTCATGCTCCAAGTACAGTGACTGCAGCAAGGCCAGCACAAATGAAGAGGGTTCCTCACCTTATCCTTCGGACTGCCTAAGGTCCTGCTCAAAATAATAACAGGTGCTTACACCTGTTTGCACCTTTGACAAAGCCACAATCAATTTGAATTCTGGACTTGAGCCAGTGAAGGAAATGCTGTAAAACCTTCCTCTTTCCAGGTTACAGGGAATAAAAACCACTTCCACCTGAAATCAGGTCAGCGGGACTTCTGTGGTTCAGGCAAGAAGGTTGACCATTCCCTCCATTTAATGAGTAGAAGAAGCCACTGTTAGTGCTCAGATGGCTTTTTATGGATGTACACAGAGCCTGCTTGGCTGTTAAGGGAGCCACTAATTAAAGTTCTGCTCTGGAGCAAACTACCAGTTGACAAAGCAACAGCTCCATTACTGCTTACACTTTTGATACATGCCTGGGTTTGAGAGTTACTGTTCCCTGCGCCGACCCACCTCACACGCTGCCTGATTACAACGCACCTTGGGGACTCATCCCTTCTGCTATGATACCAAAAGTCAGCAGCATCTGTTCAAATAATCAAATGGATGACTCAGAGATATTCTTCTAAAATCAGTCGCAAAAGCTTGCTCCTTGGAAGAAGTTTCTAGGGATCCATTTTTAATATACCACGGAATCATTCACTGTATGTGCATCACAGACCACATCAATACTTATGGGTAAGAAAGTTTTGAAACAATTATTATGAAACAAGGGCTGATTGGAGTTTATTGGTCTAAGAATTGCAATGAGCAGATTGCTTAGAATTGTTGGGACTGCTGATGGCATGTCATGGTGATGTTTTTGAAAAGGATCCAGGTGGGTCAAGCAGAGTAAGGACCTTTAATTGAATCACTCAATATTTTGCTCTTTCCTTTGGATGGTTCCAAAGTTCCAAAGGTGGCAGTCTATTCAAAGTGCTGCGTGTCATGTAGATATGGAAGGACAGGATTTTCCTTGAGGTTGCTCAAGAACTTCTGTAATAAAATCTGGAGCACTTCTGACATGGGATATTCCTTCTCCTTCTCCTAGCTGATTCTCTGGCTTAAGGTCTTCCCAGGAGCCAGGCACAGACCTGGCTTGATACCACAAGATGTAGTGGTATGCAAGGGATGTCTTGCTGGGGATAAGAATGGAGGGTCTTTCAAGTGGACTGATAATGAATAGGTAACACATAGATGGTAGAGTTAGGCACATGTCTTCCAGGGATGACTTCTCTCTCTGTCCCAAGCTTATTGCTTTCCAGAACAATCTACAATATTCCAAGAAACTTTGAAATCGTTTGAAGCATATCAACACTTTCCCAGATGTTGCCAGTTACTGACTTGAGCAATGTTGGAACCAGAGGATGTATCGTATAACAGCCAAGGACTTTCCCTCACTGTGACAAAATATTTGGAATAATCAACTTAAAGGAGGAAAAAGTTATTTTGGCTGAAGTTTTGAAGGTTTCAGTCAATGATTTGTTTGCTCCATTGCTTTTGGGCCAATGGCAAGGCATTATGTCATGGTGGGTAGCAAGTGGTAAAGCAAAGCTGCTTACCTTCTTACCTTGTGGTTTTGGGGAGAAAGAGACAGAGAGAGAGAGAGAGAGAGAGAGAGAGAGAGAGAGAGAGAGAGAGAGAGAGAAATGTTCAGAGTCTCAATATCCTTTTTAAGGCATGACCCAATCATTTGACTTCCTTCCACCAGGCCCCACCTCCTAAAGGTTTTAACACCTCCCAATAGTGCCACAGATTGGTGACCAAGACTTTAACACATGGGCCTTCAAGGAACATTTCCAAACTATAGCCAGGACCTACTCTTCTGGAACTTTAGGAAATAAGGACAATGACAGGGTCATATCTGAGGTAAAAGCAGAAGATATGAGGTACTGAGGAAATGATCATTTGTTGGTGATTAAGCCAGGGAAACTGAAGACCAAGGGAGAGGGTGGGAAGTATCTAATGAGTTCAAGAACATTGCAATGATACACTTCTAGGCATCATGAAAAAGCTGTTTCTGCATAGGTTGCCTTTCATGCTATCCACTTCTGTTGGTTCTTCTCAGTTGGGGGTGATTTGGGCTGCCTGAAATAGAACAGGGTTGTACCATCAAATCACCCATGCATGCTTCAAAAGCCATTATTTTCAAATACAAACTCCTTTGTTCTTGTAAGCTAGTGCCATATATACAGTCATCCCTCAGTAACTGCAGAGAATTGGTTCCAAGAACCCCTGCAGACACTAAAATCCATGGATGCTTAAGTCCTTTATATAAAATGGAATACTGTCTGCATATAACCTATACACATCCTCCTGTGTACTTTAAATCATCTCTAGATTACTTATAATAAGTAGCACAATGTAAATGCCATGTAAATAATTGTTACACTGTTTTGTTTAGGGAATAACAAAAAGAAAAAAAGTGACAGCAGGATCATTATAGTTGCAAATGTTTTCTGAATATTTTTGATCCACAGTTGGTTGAATTTGAGGATGTGGAATCTGTCAATATAGAGGGCCCATTGTATTTGTTTAATTTATTTCACCTTCCATGCCCCAACCACCCTTTAAGTCATTGCTGCATTTTTAGCATCTAACACATGCCACATCTGTTAGCACATATAAGGGGCATGATAAATGTTTATCAGATGATTTAACAAAGAAACACAAAATAACTAACATAAGGTGATTTTTCATAGGTCTTCCCCATCACTTTCTCCCCTCCAGACTATGCTTAATCATACATAACTGTCCTGCAAATAAGTTGAGCTCTCACACATGGAGGCCCCCTGAACCAATTTAGTTGTTTGTTGGACAGTCCCAGGCACTTCTTATTTAATACATGACTTTAAAATATTCAACATCTCTAGCAATTAGGCAAATGCAAGACAAAACTACTCTTAAGATTTCATCTCACTCCAGTCAAAATGGCAGTTATCAAGAATACAAACAACAATTGTTGGTGAGGATGTGGGGCAAAAGGCACACTCATACATTGCTGGTGGGACTGCAAATTGGTGCAGCCAATCTGGAAACAGTTGGAGATTCCTTGGAAAACACCATCTGACCCAGCAATCCCACTCCTCAGTTTATACCCAAAGGACTTAAAAACAGCATACTACAGGGACACAGCCATATCAATGTTTATAGCAACACAATTCACAATAGCTAAATTATGGATCTACATGCCCTTCAGTATATGAATGGTTAAGGAAACTTTGGTATGTATACACAATGGAACATTACTCAGCATTAAAAGAGAATAAAATCATGGCATTTGCAGGTAAATGGATAAAGTTGGAAAAGATAATGCTAAGTGAAGCAAGCCAAACCCCCCAAACCAAAGGCGGAATATTTTCTTTGATATGAAGATGCTAACTCATAATGGCAATGGTGGGTGAGCTTGGGAGGAATGGAGGAACTTGAGATAGGGCAAAGGGGAGGGAGGGAAACGGAGGGGGCAAGGGAATAGGAATGATGGTGGAATGAGTTAGACATCATTACCCTAAGTACATGTATGAAGACACGAATGGTGTAAAAATACTTTGTGTACAATCAGTGACTGGAAAATTTATGCTCTAGCGCTGGGGCTGTGGCTCAGAGGTAAAGTGCTTGACTAGCGTGTGTGAGGCCCTGGGTTTGATCCTCAGCACTACATAAAAATAAAATAAAGGTTGTGTCCACCTATAGCTAAAAAAATTTAAAAATTTAAAAAAGAAAAATTATGCTCTATATGTGTAATATGAAATGAATTGCATTCTGCAATTATGTATAACAAAATCAAATAAATAAATAATTTAATTAAGAAAGCCATACTAATTAGTCCAGTTATCAAGAGAAACTCCTTCCTTTTAGCACCAGGCAGTAGGAAACCTGGAATTTCTCTGTGGTCCTGGATTAAAAATCCCTGTTCTATAGCTCAGTGTATACCTCTTTTGTCCTCATTATTTCCTATTCCTTTGTGATGTTCAAGAAGAAAATCCTTAGTGGGACTAGTGAGGCATTCAACACCTGATCTCTACCACTGCTCAGTGAGGAGGTGGCTCTGGGGCCCACCATTTTTGGAGCATGGGTAAGCATTTCCTATCTTACTATTGTTGGAACTGGATTATACACTAGTAATTGGCCTTTCACTTTATTATTTATACCAAGTTATTTTATTTGGTTCATATTCTGGTAATCAATGCTCTGTCTTGCAGCAAATTAAGCAACCTCTACCTTGTTTATCTAGATGTTTGATGAACTGAACTTCAAGTTTCTATCACCAAGCACAGGATTTCTTACCATTCAACTGTTAGTTTGCTTCTGGACTGGTACCAACTCATGATTTCATTTTGTTCTTTCATACCTTGGTCTTAACTGATCAAGAGAAATAAAAGGTTTGATTGTACCATCATTTATTCCTTCTCTGATATTCTTTCTTTCTTTATATAGACCCAACTTTTTGAACTATATCATTTTCCTCCTCTCTAATGAATTTCTTATAACATTTCTTGCAAGGCAGTTTTGCTGGTTACACATCCCCTCAATTTTTACTTGAGAAAAATCTTCATTTATTCTTCATTTTTAAAAGATAATTTTTGAGAATATATCTAGGTTGATATTCAGGCCTAGGTTATCACTGTTGACTTTATAAACTCTGTACACTTGGGTTATACTAAATTTATTAAAAAATATTTTGACTTCTTTAATAATAAATTAACCTTAGCTTCCTGTAACTGTAACTGTTTAATTTCTTTAAACCTTTTAACACTTTTGTTAAAAAGTGAAACTCATTGTATAGCTGTACAAAATCTTTCTTTATGTCCTGATTTTGTAGAAAAAGATTTTACTTATTTACTTACTTTAACTTTCTAAGCATTTTTGTTTAAAACAAACAAACAGACAAACAAAAAATCAAAAAGCACAGCCCATTAGCCTGGGCCTGCCCAGGGTCAGGATCATCATTATCACTGTCTTCCATCTCCACACCTTGTCCCACTGGAAGGTCTTCAGAGGTGCTAACATGCATGGAGCTGGCATCTCCTATGGCAGCTTCTGGACTTCTTCCTAAAGGACCTTCCTGAGGCTCTTATTGAGGAGGTGGTACTATTTTCAGAGATCTAACCAATGATTGTTTCTCTATATCATCGTGTAAGCAGATGATGTGCCGCAAATTTTCATTTCAGTTGATCATGTTGGGGCCCACATTTTCACTTCATTTATTTATTTTTGGTGGTGCTGGTGATGAAAATGTATGGCATGTATGACAGGCAAGCCCTCTGCCACCAGCCACATCCTCAACCCTATTTTCACACTTTTTAAGGCGCTTGTTAAGGTCTGCAAATATTTCTGCTAAACCTTTCACTGTCAGTTCTCTCGGGGATTCTTCTTTTCCTTCTCCTGAGGTTTCTTTTCCTCCTGACTCTTTTTTAGCTAAAACTTCCTGTTCCAGTTTGAATGATTCCTCATTAGCCAATTCATCAGGAACCATCTCCAGGAGCTCCTCAATGGGATCCTCACCCACACACATGGCAAAGGTGTTGCCATCTTAACCTCCTTCTTGTTGATTTTTGCAACCTCTTGTTTTTTGGAAAATCTTTCATAGTCTTGAAAGAACCTATGGAGTATCTTGTTCCAGATGTCATTTATTCACTCCCTGTTGACATCATCCCAAGCCAAGAAAGCAGCAGAAGTAAATGCTGGAATCCTTTCAGCATTGCTTCAGTGTCTTCTCAGGGTCTTCCTCAGTTGCAGTAATAGCCTGGGTAGAGGTTCTCTCCAGTTATGCATTAAATAGACAAAGAAATTTTCAGCTCCATTATAGTTTTATGGAACCAACATCAAAAAGGAGTCTGTCATGGACAAAAATGTTATGTGGTGCATAATTGTATTTTAATTTTCACTTTCTTTTTCTTGCATGATTTCTGAGAAGTCAAATGTATTCCTTTTTTTCCCTTTTATAGTTAAGGTATTTTCCCCCTCTGGCATCATTCAGGAGTTTGTCTTTGGATATTGGTAGTTTGAAAATGACATGTCTAGGCATAGTTATTCTGGCAATTATCCTACTGGAGGTTCTCTGAAGTTCCTGGAACTGTAGTTTGGTGCCTGATGTTAATTTGGGGAAATTTTCAATCACTATTGTTTCAAACACTCTTTCCATCCCCGTTTTCTCTGTTTTTCCTTTCTTGCAATCCCATGGCATATATAATGCAACTTTTATAATTGTCCCAAACAATCCTCTCAATTCTGTTCTATTGTTTTCAGTCTTTCTTCTTCTTGCTTTTAAATTTTAGAGGTTTCTATTAAAATATCTTCAAACTCATTCTTTTTTATCCTCCTGTATGGTTTATTAATAAGTCCATGAAAGGCATCCTTCATTTCTGCCGCAGTGTTTTTGATCTTGAGCATATCCTTTTGGTTCTTTCTTAGGATTTCCATCTCTTTGTTTAGATAGCCCATCTGTTCTAGCATCTTGTTTACTTTGTCCGTTATTGATCTTTGTATATTAACTGTAGTTGTTAATATTCCAGTTCAATTCCTGGTCTGATAATTCCAAATTTCCTGCCATGTCTGGTTCTGATACTTGTTCTATTTTTTTTTTCAAATTGTGTGTGTGTGTGTGTGTGTGTTTGTTTGTTTGCTTTTTAGTATGCCTTGTAATTTTTTTCTTGATGTCTGGGCATATGTATTGCAAAAAAAAAAAAAGGTAAAAGTAGGCCTTTAGTAATGTTAAGAAGTGGGGAAAAGGGAAGCGTTCTTCAGTTTCATCAGGTTTTAGTTTTTGTTGGGCCTGTACCCAAATGTCACCAGTACTTTTAGATTAGCTTTATCCTCAGGTGGTATAGGATGGCTGCAGTGGGTTGAAGTTGAGTTTTCTCTTCCCCAAAGACATTAGAGTCTAATGATACCACAGCAGGTTAAGCGCTATTAACTAGTCTCTCCTGAGGACGAACCTTTGTAAGAAGAACAGAATGCTTTGGAATATTTCAAAATAGCTCCTTTTTCCATACCCTTGATGGAAGCAAGACCATGATGAAGCTACAGCAGATTAGACTCACAAAAGTGTGATGGCCACTATGTCTGGGTTCAGCTGGAGTTTTTAATGTGAGACTTGTTTACACTGACCTCAAACAATTAGTTAATTACAGTTCAGGTTTTCCTATCCCATCTCTATTTCTCATGGAGGTTGCTACTCTGAATTTATGCTTCAATAAGTTTTAATTCTCTGCATTCACTTATCTAATTTTGGGAATAGAGGTTTGCTTGGGTGTTCATTTCTCTGAAAAACTGAAGGGGTGTTTGTTGATTTTTCAGTAGGTTTAACTTTTTTTTTGTAAGAACAGAAGGAAGACTTCTAAGCTTTTCCTATGTATTGGAACAGAAGCCAGAAGTTCACTAGTATTCTTTGGGTACAAATTTTTCAAATAGTTTCAAAGCAGCCATCTATACTTGCATTCAACTATTTCTTCTTTGTGCCTCAAAGAGACTATTACCATTCACTTATTAGAAATTTATTTGTTGATGCTTATACTAATTTTGTTGGAGGTTGTGTATAGAGAGATAGACATTCATATCTATATAGTACTAGGTTTTTAAATGTTTGCCACCCAGCATCCATTATCCTTCTTCTGATAATAAATACCAACTTGATTTTCTTCTAGAAGATCAAAGTCAACCCATTCTCAGCCCAACTGTTTCTCAGATAGAGAAACATCTGGAACAAGGGAAACAGGTATGACTAGGATCTTTGTCTTTGTGTCATGATGATTGATGCAGGGATGCTCATATGATCCCTTTGGGATGATGAGAGTCAGGACTGGGACTTCTGCTTGAATCATCTGAAGATGAAAACTTTTTTCTTTTTTCCATTAGTCCTGAATTTTGTATACATAAGTCTTGATCAGCTAGAGGCACCACAAAGGATAAGTCTAACTGAAATGTAGACAGTATAGAAGAAAACTAAAACACGAAAAAAAAGACAAATCAACTCCTGTTAATATCATGTAATGTCCTCTTAGAATTGAAAAAGTCTCCGACTGGTGTTCTTTTCAATTGACAAGTCCCACGTATATCTTTTTAATTTTTTTTCTTTCCAAAGCCATTTTGAATTAGAATTTTCTGTTACTTGCAAATTCAAAAGTCCTGACAAATCAAATGGTTCAGTGTGTTTATTAATTGGATTCATTGATATTGATATTGAAATCCCACCATAACCATTAGACTGAGTTTTAGGACTATCTCCACTGCTCTCAAAAGTGGTTTCTCACTTGGAGATTAAGCCACTGCTTTTTCTGCACAAGAATTCCTTTCATGACATCCCAGAAAATCTGCCTCTGTGCTCTCAGAGGCAGAACTGGTCCTGAATTGTGCAAAGAGTCACCATTGCCAACTCGGCTACATTTTTCTGGCAGTCCCAGCATTCAATCAAGATTTCTGGGTCTTTTCCAATTAAAACACCATTTGGAAATACTCAGCATTTTCCAGCCTTGAATAATGTACTGGTCTCTTTTAAAGGAGGAAATATTCACACAGATCCCTCAATGTTGACTTAAATTCTTTTTATTATAATTTTACTTAAATATATGCAAACATAAGACACTACAAATCCTTAGGCTTATAGCTTTTAGACAATTATAAAAATGAATTTACAGACCAGATATAAAATAAACTATAAAACCAGAGAAATTGAAGCCAGACCCACCAGTTTAATGAGACAGGAAGGGAATCTTCCTGAAACCCCATGACAGCTCTCAGTATGAGAGGCCCATGTTTCTAATAACTGGTTCCTCTGTGCTCAGCATCGCCAGAGTTTCATGCCTGGTGGGCCCTGGATTCTTCAGCATTTTTCTCTATTTAAACTACTTCAGAGCTTCATTAGCAGGACTTCCCATAAAGTAGCTATCCTTTACTTAACATAACTACAATTGTTATTTATGAAGATTCACTGCCATTTCTTATTGAGTCTGTAACTATTAAAATTGTACCAAATGCCATATCAGCATAAAAATAAACATATTTTAACTGTTAGAAATAAACTCACATGATGGTCTTCATAGCGTGGTCATCTAAGGACCTGTGCTTACATCATTTTAAACCAATTTTATTGAGAAATATTTTACATACTTTGTGGCCTTTGCCAAGTTTACACAAATGTTTAGGTAACCCCAAAATAAAAATATACATTGTTACCATTTCAGAAATTATCCTATTATCCATTTCAGTCAATCCTTTATCTGACTGCCTACCACCCCACCTTTCCCAAATAATCACTACCATTTTGCTTAAGGATGTCCATACAGGGAATCATGTAGTGCCACATAGTCTCTTACGTCAAACTTCTTTTATTAGGTAGTTAGTATAAACATGATCAAGGCCACAGGAAAGAAGAGGGCATTTAGAGGCAGACCAAAAGGAGAGACCAAGTGACAAAGAAAGCTATGCCCAGTTGCAGATAGAACCCCATGTTCTATCTGGAAACAGTGCATCTGCTCAGTCAAACCAGTCCCCTGGGCTCATGCACTAAGTTTCCCTATGTTTGAAGGTAACCTGTGGCAAATTACCAAGCCATTACAAAATCATCAGTATTGCAGTTTTAACCTCACACCCACTTTGTGGGCTTTTATAGATAATGATGTGATAGGATATAATTATTGATATTAACTGTCAATCATGTTTGACAATCATGTGAGGTAGGGGAAATGGAGAAAAAAACTCAGACAAGGTTGGATATAAAAAAGATAGACAGAACCTAAATGGGGTGTCAGGACATTGTTTCTGTGCAGGATGACCTGCTCCCTCTTCTTGGGAGTGTACTTTCACTTCTTGCTTAATAAATCTCATTGCTCACACAATGGACTGCTTGTAAGTCTCATCTGAAATCTTTCCTTTAGGAACACAAGAGTCAAGGAAATCTCCACCTGGTAATACTTACCATTAACTGATGGTTTTAAGATTCACCAGTGAGATTATGTATCTCAGAAAATTGTTTTTAACTGCTGAGTGTTCCATTGTATGGCTCCAACCCTGTTTCTCTATTCACCTACTAAAGAACATTTGAGTGGTTTTCACACTTTGACTATCATGATTAAAGCTAACTGAGCATTTTTACACAAGTAATTTTGTGGATATACGCTCTTGGAGAAGTGCAACTGCTATATCTATAATATATAAATAACTTTATAAAAAATTTCCAAACTACTTTCCAAAATGACTGTATGCATTTTATATATCTACCAGCAATATCTGAGAGTTCCTATTATATCACATCCTTTTCAACATTGAAATTACTGACCTTTTAATACTTTAACCACCTAGTGAGTGTGAAAATATATCTCAGTGTGCTTTTAACTTGCATTTGACTCCCCTATGTTGAACATTTTCTCATGAGCTTGTGACTATTCATGTATCTTATGTTGTAAAGAGTCTATTCTCATCACCCTTTAAAAAAATTGGTTGTTAACCTTTTTGTGGAGTTTCTATGTTTTTGATAGGATTCCTTAGATGAAAGTATTATCAGTATTTTCTGAGTTTTTGTTGTTCAAAAAAATTTTTTGAATGGTTACACCTTCAGGTTTAAAGAGTCTCTTACAAAGCAGTAATATTAAATTTTCATAAATTCCAATTTACCAAACTTGTGTTTTCTTCAGATCTACTTTTTCTCCCCCTTTCAAAATATCTTTGACTTCTCTGAGACGAGAACAGTTATTTTCATGTTTTCTTCTGGAAGCATAGTAGGTTGAGCTTTTATGTTTTGGTCTATGATCTTGTTCAAGGAAAGTTTGTGGTATGTCCAGAAAGAGAGGTCAAGGTTTATTTCTTTCCAAATAGATACCTCCATTATTTTGAATATCATGTGCTAAGTTGACTTTCCTTTCAGAATATGTCAAATTAGTCAATTCTATTAATTTTATTCACCATATTTCTATTCTGTTCCATGGATTTATATATCCTTATGTTAACACAGTGCCTGATTAAGTAGCTTAATAATAAGACTTGAAATAAGTACTGTTTATCCTTCCAAAATTTTGAAAATTATATGAGCTTCAATAACTCTTTTGGATTTACATAACAGAAGTTGAATCTATATGTCTGTTTTTACAGAAATGCTTACTGGGATTGTACTATTCTACAGATCCATTTGGGAAGGATTAACATTTTAATAATATTGAGTCTAATCTATGAACATAATATATATATATATATATATATATATATATATATATATATATATATATATATATATATATATATATATATTTTTTTTTTTTTTTTCTTTGTGATATTTTATGACACTTTAAAAAATTTAATACAAGCATTTGCTGCTTTTAGATGCTATTACAAATGACAATTAACTCAGGAGGCTGAGGTAGGAGAATCAAAAGTTCAAGGCCAGCCTCAGCAAATTATCAAGGCCCTAAGCAACTTAGCAAAACCCTTCTTAATATAAAAAAAAGGGATGAGAATATGGTTCAGTGGTTAAGTGCCCCTGGGTTCTAAAAAATAAGGAATTAGATTTTGCATATTGATCTTATATCCTATCACCTGGTAAATTCACTTACTAATTGTAATTATTGCTTTCTATATTTCTCAAAAATTTTTAAAGAAAAAAATTTTCTGGGCTTCAATAATGAGAGTATAACTGCTTTTGAAAATTCTTAGTTTGTCTTTTTTAATGTTTGATTGTGTTCTTTAGGAACCTCCAATACAGTCTGAAATAAAAAGACTGAGAGTCTTGCTCCCAGTCATACAAGGAAATCATTCATAATTAATAATTCAAATTAATGTTGGGTACAGATTTGATTTGTGCATATCTTTTATTAGATTCAAGAAATTCATTTTTATTTTTATTTATTTATTTGTCAATTGTATTGTACTCCCTCCTCCTCCTCCTCCTCCTCCTCCTCCTCCTCCTCCTCCTCCTCCTCCTCCTCCTCCTTTAATGAATGAGTGTTGATTTTTCTCCAGTGCATGTATTTTGACAACAGTTAATGTGTGAATTGATTAAATTTTAAACATCAAACAAATGTTGTGTTTCTTGAATAAACCACTAGATCTTGATGCTGGGTTCAGTTTGCTATTATTTAATGAGGATTTCTATATTTATTTTTATGAGAAATATTGGTCTGTAATTTTTTTCTTTTGAAATCTTTCAGGTTTGCTTTTAATAAAAGAAACAATAAAAGAAACTTCAGAAATATTTTTTCATCTTATTTGAAAGAGCCTTCTGGAAAGTTGGTATTATTTCTTCTTTAAATATCTGATAGAATTCACCAATAAAGCATCTGGCCCGGAGATTTCTCTGTGAGTAGAAGATTACTTAGAAATTCAAATTTTAAAATAAACAATTTTTAAAAATTCAACTTTTTTCTTTGTATTGGCACATTATAATGATACATAATAGTAGGATTTGTTATTACATATTCTTTCTCTATTTGCTTGAAATTTCATTACTACTTTTAAAAAACCTAACTTGTGCCTTATAAATATGTTTTATAGTTTGTTTCTGTTTCATTTATCTCATTAGGTAAATTTTCCTCTCTCTCTTTTTCTTTCTCTTTGTATATTTCATATTGAATGTTTGAATAATTAATTTCCTATTAAGCCATTTAACATCAGTTTTTCTTTAAGAACCACTATATCTTTATCTCATACAGGTTGTTGATATTTTTGAGGTTTTTTTTATCATTGCTGAAACATTTCTAATTTTTCTTGGGCTTTGTTTGATCACTTTCTTATTTAATATCTGCTACAAATCTATAAATATTTGGAAATTTTCTAGATATTTTATAATTAAATGCTATTTATTTTTAATTTAATTTAACTGAGATTAGAAGACACATATTTATTATTTTAAGTTTTCAAAATACAACAAGACTGGCTACACAGACCATGGTGTGTTTTACTTGTTCACTGCCCCATGAGCTCTAGAAAAGATGTTAACCATAGTGTTCCACAAATACCAACTACAGCAAGTTGGTCCCATATATTCTTCCTGATTTTTGTTTATATTTTCTCTCATGCATTGAGAGCTAGACATTGAAATTATGATTATAATTATAATTATGACTGTGGATTTGTTTTTAAAACCTTTAGTGCTGTCAATTTTCTTCTCCAAGTATTTTGACACTATTTATACACATTTAGGATTATTGGGATGTGATTATTTGACCTTTTTTCATTATGAAATGGTTCTTTTCATATCTAGTACACTCATAGTCTGAAATCTATTGTATCTAATATTAGTATTTTCACATCAATTATCTTGAGCTTACTCTTCGAGTAGTGTAGCTTTTCCATTCTGCCAATCTTTTTACATAATTTTATATTTAAAAATAATTTCTTGAGAGCAGTATAACATAGAAAAGTCAACCTGATCTGTGTTATTTTAATGTGCCCATTCTTTGATGTGTTTTAAAGAAAAATTTCTATCTTTTATTTAAAGTGGTTAATATACCATAATTATCAATGGAATTAGGGCTTATATTTACCATCTTGTGATTTGTTTTCTATTTGTCCTTGTGTTGGTGTTGCTTTTTCGTTTTTTCTTACTTTGTTTTTACTTATTTTGTTGTTGCTGTTGGTATTTCTGTGGTTTCAATGGGTGTCTTTTATTATTTTATTGTGTCTGTTGGATTTTATCTGTATGTGCTGGTATTACTTTTGTCACGGTTGCTGTAGGGGTTACAATAGGTATCCTTAATTTATCACATCTACCTTGATTAATTTACTGCCCTCCATGGCTAATGTAAGAAACTTTAGAACAATGTAACTCCATGAATGCGTGATCTTGTTCTTTATGTTATCATTGTTATATATTTTACTTCTACATAAGCTATAAACCCCATAGTCATTAATATTTTGCTTTTAACAGTCAACTGAATTTTTCTTAAATGAAAAAAATAAGAAAAAAGTAAAATAATTTCCCATTTACTCTTTCAAGGTTTCTTCATTTCTTTCTTTACATACAAGTTTCCATCTGGAATCCTTATTTGTTTTCTACCTGAAAATTTGCTCTAGCATGTCTTATGATACAGGTCTGATGGCAACAAAATCTCTCAACTTTCATTTCTCTGAAAATTTCACCTTCATTATTGAAAAATGGTCCTTACTGAATATTAGATTCTAGATTGTCAGGTTTTTATTTTCCTAATTAAAAGTTGTTTTTTAAATGATGATTTTTGTCTTCCATTGTTTTTAATGAGAAGTCTTGAATTTTCTCAAACATTTTTTTGTATATCTAATGTGTCTTTTTCTTTGACATCTTTTAAGATTTTCTTCATATTGTTGTTTTTTTGCCAGTTAACTATGCTGTTCCTATGTTCTCATTTCATTGTATTTATTCTGTTTAATGTCTGTTGAACTTGCAGTGTGTCTGGATTGTTATTTGTGAATAAGTTTAAAATGTGGTCAACGTTTAAAAAATACTTTTTCTTTTCTTGTCTTCCTCTCCTACTAGAGGTTCAACTATACATAATTCAGAATGTTTGAAATTGGTGAAAGGCCATCAAAGCTCTGTTCATTTAAACAGTCTTTTTTTTTCAGCCAATACTTCAATTTCAGTGATACCTATTGACTTGTCTTCAAATTCACAAATCCTAATTATTCTGTGTCCAATTTCCTGTTAAACCTATACAACAAATTTTTATTTCAGATGTTGAGTTTCTTGGATGCTAACATGTTATTTTAAAGTTCCCATATCTCTCCTAACCTTCTTAACCTATATCTTTCTCTATAAACTTAAAAAAATTCAACTCATAGTTATGTTAGAGTACATCTGCTGATACTAAAATATGAGCCATCATATTTTATTTTATTTCAGCTTATTTCTGATTGACAAATATCTGTGTGTGTGTGTGTGTGTGTGTGTGTACATGTGTATTTATAGGTAGATACATGGAAATAGATATATTCTTATTTTATGGAATATCCTTGCCTCTGTTAAGTATATTAAACAACTAGAGCTTAGGGCCATGCTCTAGTTTGAATCTGGAAGTAAATGTCTCTGTGTTAAAGGCTTAGTCTCCAGGGTGATGTTATTGAGAGGTGGTGGAAAACATTAAGAGGTGGGACCAAGTAGGTGGCCTTTTGTAGGGACTGGCTACTTGCATCTGAGGTTTTATGACTGGGCCATGCCTTTGAGAGGAGAGAGAGATCCAGCCCCTCCCTCCTCTTTTTCTATCTGATGTCTTTCTCTCTTTCATTCATTCCTGGCCATGAAGTGAATGGCAGTGCTCTGCTACATGCTTCCTGCCATGATACGCTGTCTCACCATTTGTCCAAAAGAAACAGGGCTAACTAACCAGCCATAGACTGTTGGAATATATGAAACTGAATAAACATGAACTTTTTATAAGTAGATCTCAAGTATTTGTGATAGTCATGAACAGCTAAGGCTATCTCTTTGAGCTGATCAATCATTGAGATGCTTTCTGTATTTACAATTTTAACAATTTAATTTGACTTGGGTTTGACTTAATCTTTAAACTTGGCTCACCTATCACTTCACATGCTTTGAAAGTGAGCTCAAGCTGTATTGGTCCCTAAGATTCTAGAATCAAGACCCAGGAAGACCCCTACCCCTTGAGACTGTGAGGCTACTGTGTAATAAATCTAAAAGATGTACAGACATCCAGGTCTGGAAACCCGGAAGTTTGGAGGCTGAGATCTGGATACTGCAGGGTTGTGAGACTTAGGTAACTTAGATAAGGAGAGCTCATGCTCTCCTTCTGCTCACCAGCCTTCCTGAACCCTTCCTACCACCAAAATTTTACAGGTCACATAATTACTGGGACAAGAGAAATTCTTTGCCTTTGCATTCTCTTCAGACCCCAAGTTGACCTGCTTGCCCACAGTTTATCAGTAATTTGCATGTTTCCTTATTATCCCAGCCATAGTTTGTCTCTGTACGACACAAGTTTCTCCACCATGCCTCTGGCCACTTCAGAATGATGAGAGGGTGAGCTTCAGTCTTGGCTCACCTAGGATGTGTTTTGCCTTCTGGAGTTTTAGTTCCTTTCAATTTCTTCGCATCCACAGCTCTTCAAAAAATTTTTAAATAAAACATTCTGAACATTTTCTTCCTTTTTTTTGTTGACAAAAATGGAAGTAGTCCCCCTCTCCCATATCCTTCCAAATACCAACTGGAAAGAAATTTTGCTTATATAATTTTTTTAATTTTTTTCTTTTTAATTTTTATTGTTGGTTGTTATAATTTTAAAAATTGTTAGAAAAAGTAAAACAAAATTGGAAAAAATCAATGAAAAAAAAAACAAAACTTAAAGACCTCAAAACCTATGCTCCTGAATCCTCATGGTTCTAAGGTCTGAGTTTGGGAAAAACAAATTTTGGTTTATCACAAGTCTCTAGGAATGAAGTTCATCAGGAACATTTCCTTGCACTTCAACCAGGAGCCAGCCTCCTATTTAACTCAGGAAATTGAGGGCCCGGTCATTAGGAACAGGGCTAGAATCTGAATTTCAAATTAAGTTCCCAGGTTTCTTACCTTAGATTCTTTCCATTTGGGGTTCCCAGGTGAAGTACAGAAAATACTACATGAGCTATATCTATATTCAAATATTTTTTGTTGTTTTTCAATAATTCAAATTTAATAGAGTATCCTGCACTTTTACTTGTCAAACTTATGATCTGATTCCATTACATCATGTTGACTATTTCAGTGCTAGAACTAGACACTACCTTATTATTACCATTCTCCTTTTTCGTCCAAATCGAAGGGTTAAAAAATGAGTACTATGTTTCTACTTCTACATGTGATCAGAGTTATGTGGATAGAGGTTTTTGTTATGGTGAAATTACTGGAATTATTTCATGATCCTGGATTCTCAGGATCCATAAAACAAACGCAATACCTTATGGAATCAAACTTTATTTTATTATGCTATAATCTTGAGGAAAGGCATGTATTCTTCTTGCTGATGTTCAAACTTACAAGACAGGCATTTAACAAAACATAATATATGCTTATTTAAGATGATTTGAAAATTATACAATGTAGAAGAAAATAAACAATAATACTGTGATCACCTAAGAGAGACCCTTTCTCATGCATTCCTTTCTGTCAATATAGTAGTGAGGAAGGTGTGTGAGTGTGTTTGTGTGTGTGTGAGTGTGTGTGTGTGTGTGTGTAAAGTCATAATACCTCAGACGCAAGTAGCCAGTCCCTGATCATAGCTGCATTTTTACAGAAAGAGCTTTGTGTAATAGCCTGCAAATAACTTCATACTTAAGATATCACTCTTTGTCCTACTAATCGCTTCACTAGACTCCTTGCTTTTGGATTAATACATACAATCTCAGCCTTCCAATTAAATCTCTCTAGTATCCCCCTGCAGGATGCCCATCTGTTACAGTAAGGGAAGTTAATTGCTTGCTTGTTTGCAGTTTTGAGCCCAGCCAATAGTGGGCTATATCATCCTGCTGTCATTTGCTGTCATTTGGAAGAGACATTTTCATCACCTCATGCCAAAGTGGGTAACGGCCATCTTGAGTGGTGGCCATCTATCACTGAAAAACTATAAACCTGACCCAAGCAAGGAAGACATTGGAAATAGGGCTGGACCATTTTAGTACTCTAGAAATGGGTTTTAATTTCCTTTTCTTGGGAGATGAATTCTTATCAACAAGTTTACTATCATGATAAATATAACTTCTACAGACAACTTGGGGGTCTGTACAGTGGGATGTGTGGCCTCGTGGCTGCTGATGCATGGAAGATTTCTCTTATAATATGTTGCTTATAGTTAATCAATATCTTTATGTGACAGGTCGCTAGGGATTTTTCTTTGCTTTGAATAAATCCCACCAAGGGGAAACAAGCCATTGATTATGGAGGTTAGAGAACCACCTGACAGAAATTAAAGACCTGCTTTTAAAGAGACATCTTTCTGTGGGCCAGAAATAGATTTTTTTAAAACTCTATTATTGCATTTTATTTATTTATAGGATTTAAAAACAGCATACTACAGTGACACAGCCATGTCAATGTTTAGAGTAGTACAATTTATAGTAGCTAAATTGTGGAACCAACCTAGATGCCCTTTAATAGATGAATGGATAAAGAAACTGGTATATATACATGATGGAATATTACTCAGTATTAAAAGAGAATAAAATCATGGCATTTGTAGGCAAATGAGTTTAATTTTTGAAAGCATTAATTAGTAGGGAATTAATAGGATATTTATTAGTATCCTAATTAGTAGGATATTTCCCAAATATCCTATCAAAACAACCTCGACATTTCCAGTGATAGTTACATATCTCACAGATTTACCTGCTTTGGGAAACTGGGAAAAGTCATTTCTACAGTTAGTCCCAAGTTCACTGTTTAAATATCTATTCACCTGCCATGCATCTGGAACTGAGTCTTTCACTGCCCTCTCTCCTGCTGCAAATCTCTTATGGCCTTTAGCAATGGCTCTTTCCTTGGTACATGCAGCTCTTTAAAGGAAGGGAATTGCAAGGAGAGCTCTTTGGGCTATAGGTAATTCAGCAATTGCAGCTGTACCCTACCTACTCTTCCCTATGGAGCTTCAAGGGGAAGTAAGACTAAGATAGTCAACAGCCACACAGGGATTTCCCTGCTGAAACACTTGGGGTTCTGCTGCAGACTCAGACTCCCCTTCCTCATCCATTTGCTGTCTTATGAAGGTCATAATTTTCCCTAAGACTGGCTTCCCTTATGAACTGTGAAATAGGCAGTGTTCTTACTTCTGGAGATACTAGGTCTCACATCATCAGGGCTGAATTTCTAGACTGGCAGAAGGGTGAAAAACTTACTAAAGAAAGGTGTTCTACTAATATCCTGTGTTCGTGAAGGGCTTCTTTCCTAGACAGTGTAGTTAAGAAGCAGCATCATTTAACATTCCATCGCATTCAGTCATACTCTATTCTCCATCCTCCTTCTTTATTTTCTTCCTTCAATTCTCCATTTATTATTCTCCACAAACTCAGAGCCATCCTTTCATTTATAAGTTTGTTTCAGGTTTATACCTCCATTTATTTAATCACTTCCAGTGTGACAGTGAGATGACTGAAAGGGATTGTCCTTGAAAGCAAATTTCCCTAAATTTACACTGGATTCCATTATTTATGACCTGCATTATTGGGACACATTTGATGCTCTTTGAATTTCATTTTTTTTAACATTTAAGAAATAGAGTTAATAATGTACATTTCAAATGGGATTGTGAGGATGATATGATCTAAGGCATATATTTTCTAATGCAAGATTAATTCCTTTCTATTTTCTCCAATAAATTTCCCTTAAGTAGTTGGGACTTGCATGTATGGAATCTTGGATTAATTTAACCACAAGTTCTGATTGGATTTCAGTGTTATCCTCTACCTTATTGAGTTTTGAGGCAATGAGATCCAGTCCTTTGACTTGGAGTCAAACATTGGGCTCCTCCTCTACTTCAGACTCCACTGTGATGCACACTGCGTGGGTTGTTTTCCTTGTCCTGGGATTTTCTTGTCAATTCTGACTTCAGACTCATGAATTTAATTCAATTAAATGCCATCTTTCCCACAAATCTTCTATCAGTTGCTTAGTTGAATACTATGCTATGTTGGTGTAATCATGACACTTAAGTACCTTATGTCATTCCTAAAGTTCTTTCTAGTATTTTATGTAGCTTGTTGAATAAACGTTTGTTTGAGGAATTTGGCTCCTTTCCCCATTACATAGTAAACCATGTGAGACCAGAATCCTCATGCAATTCATCATTATTTCTGTGTAGCTTAGAAGATATTCAAATATACAGAAGATCTGGTATAAATGGTTTTTAGTAAATTGATTTATTAAAATTTAAAGTACTTGACCACACAATTTTCTCACATCTCTTGTAATTTTATGTCCCTTGGTCTATCTTTTATTGATAAAGTTCCTTCTATAGCCTCCAGCTAAAACTTCTTGTTACTTTTAAATTCAAAGCAGTAGTTTTTGAAAATGATAAGGTTATTATATTTATTACATCAAAAGCCTTGCATTCTGAGAGAAAAGGAGATTATTAAAGGTATAGGATTATTATATAAGTGTATGCATATAAGCTGGGAAAGATATAAACCAATATATTAATGCTGTTTTTCATATATATACATATATAATTCATATGTTTATATATATATATATATATATATATATATATATATATATATATAAACAATATTAATATATTGTTTTCTTACCTCTGTTGCCTATTTTTCCACAATGACTGTATATTACTGGTGTTAAAAAAAGAAAAAAAAAATAGAAGAAATGGAGTGCCATAGCTAAGATGAAACAGAAAATAGAAATATCGTCGCGGCCAACATCATTATATTTTCAGTGTGTAAAGAGCTGCTGTCACATATTGCTGTTTGAGCCCTGGTTGCTACCGTAGCTGGAGCTCCTTCACAGAGATGTGGGCATGAATTTTCAAACTTGTACCTTCTCAATGACAGTCTCAACCCTGTAAGCCTTTTCTAAGTTGGAGTGAAACTCTATAAAAGGTTGAAATTTCATTAATGTTGAACCAATATATAAAGAAAAATCACCAATATGTATCCATAACATATTTAATATGATAAGCGAGGAAAACTCTGATCTTTGAAAATTTATAGATGTCTACAATTTATGAGTTAGACATGTTTTCAATACAGGAAAAAGTTGACAAGAGACGTAATGTAGAGTTACATTTTCAGAAAACATCCAGTTAACTACTAAAATGTCACTTACCCGAATGGCATTTTTGAGACTTCTCTACCATTTTATTGCCGCCTCTTATTGTTCCCTATAGTGTTTCTTTCTGTGAGGGCTTAGTGCCCCTTTGCTGTTGAGGTCAGAAATCAGAGGAATTTTTGTATTATTTTTATCCTCTACAATTTATGTTACCATGGGAAATAGCGCCAGATTTAAATACCTGGTTTTAATTAAAATATGTATTCTGGGCTATTTTAGTTTTTACTTACCAAAATATGAGTAGATACTTTGGAACCCTCCCTCACAGGATCATCTAGAAAGGCCTGTGCCCCTGCTCATTGATTTTCTTGGAACGTAAGATGTGCCTGCAGAAACATCTTAGTGTCTTCAAAAATGTAAAATGTCATGCTATTTACAATGCCCTTTTAGAAATTAGAAGATAAACACCTTTTTTTTTCCTCTCATCTTTTAAAATTCTTACAGTGATTCTCATTCAGCCTATTGATGTGGCATATTAAAGCAGCAGTGCCACTCTTGGTTTAAATACCTATTCCACAGGTAAGGAAACTAGCACAGGGGACAGAAGTGACTTATCCCCAATCCCACAGGCAGAATCCTTCTACAGCTTTATATCCTGGAGATGCCAGTGAAGTATATTATCAACTCTTACCAATTACAGTGATACCCACCCCAGGTGATGGGATCAAAACCACCACTCAGTCTACAAAATTGCAGCTTGATGGGTGACATTCCTGCCTCGTCCTTTGTCCCTGTCATCTTCCTGTACACTCCTGCTTGTTTGGATCTAATTTGTTCTTCTGTTTCTAACTTCTCCAAGTGAAAAGTTAGATATTGATGAGAGGCTCTCATTCTTTTGTAACTTAAATATTCCATGTTGCCAGTTGTTCTTTGAATGTGGTTTAGTTGAAATCAATGTGCTGTGACCTTATTTTCACTAAATTCAAAATTCCCATCAAAATTCCCATTATCTGTTTAACTTCTTTCATATGCCATAAATGTCTTGTGTTTTAATTTCCAAATATTGAATGATTTCTTCATATATATTTCTCTGTTCATTTATACTTTATTCCCACTATGATCCAAGAATAATTTTAGTAAAATTTCAATATTTTTTATTTATTAAGGTTTATGTTTTTGATCAAGAATAAATCGTATCCTGATGATTGCTCCAATTACACTTTTATATATCTGCTCTTGTTGGAAGTGTCTGTAAATGTAAGTGAGGTCAAATTGGTTGATAGTGTCCTTCAGGTCATCTAGGTCTGTATATATTTTCTCTTTGTCCCATTGATTACTAGCAAAGAACTACTAAAGGTTCCAATTATAATTGTGAATCTTACTACTTATCCTTTTATTTCACATGGATTGAAGTACGATTTTTAGGAAGAAAATTATTCAGTGACTACTTATCTCTGGCAATACTACTTGTTTTACAGTCCATTTGGTCTGCCATTCACATATGCACTCAAGTTTTCTTTTGTTTTACATCATTTAACTTTTAAGTCATTTGTTTCTTTGCATTTAAAGATGTCTTTGTATGGATGTCTTTTAAGTACCATATATTTGGATGTTAATTATTTTATATACTCTTATGAATGGTTCTTTTAAATGGAATTCTTAGACCATATTTAATATAGCTTTCAATATGATTGAAATGTCTATTATTTTGTTAACCATTTTTTTAATTTTTGTCTTTTTTCTCTTTCGCATTAATTCAGTATTTTAAACAATGATTGTCTTTTGTCTCTTATTTTGTATTACTCTTTAGTCCCCTTTAAAAATTTTTTTTCTTAATGATATCTCCAGGATTTAGGATATATATATATATATATATATATATATACACACACACACACACACACACACACATATATGTGTGTACATATATGTATATATTATAATGTATATAATCATATATATGTAAGTATGTATGCATACGTATGTTTTATATATTCTTTCTATATATGTATGTGTGTGTATGTATATTATTCAAAGGCATAGACAGAGGTTTATTTAGGAAATTAGATATATATTCAAGAGAGAATGGGGGAAATCTTTTATTTCACATGGAATAGGCATTTCAAGCAAGGAATAGTCATTCAAGGGATAATGCAGGCTATCTTCAGGGGGAGAGAAAGCCAACATTTTGATTAATAATATTCAATATTCAAATATCATGACACTTCTCCTGTAGTGTAAAGATTTCTCAACTGGATTCTTTTTTTCTCCATTTATTTCTGATGTAGTGTCATACATTTTACTTTTACATAGCCTATAAACATGGTGCATTCTTATTACAGTAGTTTAATACAGGTAATAGTATTTTAGAGCAAAGAAGAAATTATTTGATATTTCCCTTCAATTATGTTACTACTAACAGTCTATTTCTTTGTGTAGATGCAAGTTTCTGTCAGACATCTTATTTCTTTTTTCTGAAGAACTTATTTTCCCATTTCTTGTAATGCAATTCAGCAGTTAATATATTTTCTAAGTTTTTGCTTAGGTCAAAGAGTTTTCATATTGTTATCAACTAGAAAGATAGTTTCAGTAGGTATAGAATTCTGAGTTAATTGTTTTTGTAATCATAAAATTAGGCGCATCATTCTATTGTCCTCTTAAACAGTTTCTGATGATAATTATGCCTTCAAGATTTTCTCTTTACTTTTAGTTTACATATTTATCTTATTTAGCATAATTTGAGCTTCTCATGTGATTTTGTGTCCTTTATACTTTTGGTCAGTTCTCAACTATGATATCTTCAATTACGTTTTTGCCTCATTCTCTCTTTTTTCCTTTGGTTCGAATCATAAACATACGAAGTAATTTTGTATCATTCCTTAGCTCTTGAATACTTTAGTCTTTTAAATTTTTTTCTATGTTTTTTTTCCCTCTCCCATGCTTCAGTTTGGGTAATTTCTATTGATGTAACTTCAATTTTACTGAGTCTTTCCTTGACACTATAAGTCTACATAAGCACTTGTTGAAGGAGGTTTTTTTTTTTTTTTTTTTTTTGTCTTTGGTGCAATGCTTTCATTTCCAGCACTTACATTTAATTCTTTTATGCAATGTTTTAAAATTCCTCTAGGTCCATGCATGCTTCTCCTTTCCCCACTAAATCTTTGACATTTATTATTTTAATTCTCTAATATTTTCTATTTCCAACTCAGTTATAGTTTGAATTTACCCTCCAAGAGTTTATGCATTGGAAGCTCAATTATCAGTATGTGGTGCTGGGAGGTGGTGTGGCATTTTTAAGATTCGGTCTAGTGGGAGATCCTTAGGTCAATCTGGAATATCCCTTATGAAGCGATTGCAATACCCCTAAATTATGTCTCATGAGAGGGTTGTTATAAAGGAGACAAGTTTGTTGCCCATCCCCACTTCTCTGGCCATGCTGTCTGGCCGTGTGATCTCTCCATACATGCACATCCACCATGGTGAGACACAGCCAAGGAGGCCCTTGCTAGAACTGGATATGCTATTTGGACTTACATCATCTGTAACTGTGAGCCATATAAACCCATTTTCTTTATAAAGTTGCCCAGCCTCACATATTTCATTCGTATAATAAAAAATGGACCAATATAAGGTCTTAAAAGCGTATCTCTCTGCTGACTTTCTTGTCTCTCTTCAGGATGTTATCGTTTCTTGTTTCTTTCTGTGTCTTCTAAATTTTGACTGAAAGTTGGACATCTTATGAAGGACAGGAGAGGCTAAAGTAAATAGAATTTATAGCTGGAAGTGAGTATGCCTTCTTCTCTTTTGTTGGGTTTAATTGTGAGACTCTGAGTCAATCTAGTCAGAAATTAAGCCGGATTTGGTTTTATTGTGCTTTAGTTACCTTCAATTCCATACAGGTTTCTTAATTTTTCTAGCTTACTTTTTATTTAAATGGGGATCAGGTTGCAAGAGGATTTTTCTCAATGATCCTGAAATACCACCAGCTTGTATCCTTCCATGTGTGTTTGCACCTTGGACAATGTCTCCTTTCTGTGCTTTTCTCCACACCATCCTTGAAATTAGGTTATTTGTGACTGGGTGTTTGCTAGCCGTGTGGGAAGCAGGCAGTACTCCTTTCCTCACTTAGCCTTCATATTAGGCATTGATTTGTCTATGGTTTCTCTGTGATTCTCCTCTTTCCCAAGTCTTAGGAGAGCTTTACTATTTGGGTTCAAGATTTTTTTTTTCAGCACCTACTCCAGATATGGCGGGTTTATTTGTTTGTTTGTTTCCTTTCTATAGTTGCAATGGATATTTAAGTCCTGAGGATGACAGGGTTTACTGGCCTCCCCAAAGCAGTTTAATGCTTTGCTCTGCTGAACAGTGGGGACCAAGTATCTAGGTAGTGCTATATCCTTGCAGCAGCTTTTGTTCTCTCCCCTAGGTATGCAACATGAGAAGGGCTTTCTCCCTGTCTTGTCCTTTCCCAGCTTTCCTGTAAGCTGCCATTGAAGTCCTAGAGACCAGCCTGTGAGGTGGTGAAAATTTTCCTTTTGCCTGTAGGTTCCAAGGTTCTACACTCTTGTCCAAACCTACACTAGGTCATGTACCATTTTTCTTTACAGGTACTTTCCTAAAGTTTCAGCTAAGGTTGCCTGGCAATCATAGGATCTCTGGAGGAATGAAGAAAAAGTTTGATTTTGTATATTTTCCATTTGTTTTCTCGTTTTAAGGAATGGGTAACACTTTTCATCTTAATTAAAAGCTAGGGGGAAAGAAGTCTTTCAGGTATTCCTTCAAGTTCTTCAGTTTCAGAGGAAGGATTTTTAAAATTATTTCTGTAACAGTTGTCTTGATTTTGTCTTTGTTATGTCTTTTTTGGAACCCCTATCATTTTGTTGATGGATCTTTTGAACAGAAACTCTTAAGTTTTGTATCTTTTGTATTTTCCACATTTTTTAGTATTTGAAATAAATGTCTATAGATTTTCTTGACTTACTTTAGTTTTATGTTTATACTATCATGTCATCAGTTCTTAAAAACTCTTTGCTCTTTATTGAGTATTACATATGACCTAAATATGTCATATACTATGACAAATAAATAATATATGTATGAAGAGGTATAGAATTCTTACTTATTAAGAATAATATTGAATATATAACTTTTGGGTTGCTCAGTGAGTTACTGTGAGGAAATACTCTCACCCTCCTAAACCCAAAGAATTGACTAAGCAAAAAGCAAGGCTTCACTGACAGTCTTAGAAGATCAGGACTCTGTGGGAGCAGGCACACCCAGAGTGGTTACAATCCGCATTTTACCCCCTAGAAGCACAAGGTTCCTCTCTAGGTCTCTCATTGGCTGAGTACTATGGGGTGTACAATCTTCCCAAAGGTTGCCTAGGTTTTACTGTCTCCTATTGGGTTATTTAAAGAAATAAACCTTTAGGAGGTTGTTCCCACATCCCTTTGTTCTTTTGTGGCAGGAAGGCATTTCTGGGATTGAGTGAATTTTGGAATGTATAAAGTTTATTTTTTTGGTGAGGCCAGCCCTTTTCCCCTCTCTTCCTGTTTGTCAAAGGACTATGAATCTGTCACACTCAGGTGTTAGTTAACCCATAACCGTCTGCTTTATCTCTTCTTCAGCTGATTTTCTTACATCCTCAGTCATTTTACATTTAAGACTAAATATTATGTTGTTAACAGGGACCACTAGACTTTCTCAGTTACTACCTCATTTATCTGCTTTCTTAGCTTTTGATATTTTCTCCTTTTCATTCACATCTTGGATTCACTAGTTGTTATGGGTTTATACATTTTCAAACTAACCTTAATTTTTAATTTTTTTTTTAAATTTAAAAATATTTTTGGTGTATTTTAGTTACACATAATTGTGAGGTCAATTTTGGCATTTTCATAAATGCATATCATTTGTTCCATTTCAGTCACCAGTACTATACCCTTCCTCCTTCCCCCTCCTGTTCTAATGGTCTTCCTTCTATTCATTTACTTTTTAAGTTGGTGCATGATAGTCACACATAGAAGTAGAATTCATAGTGGTATATATTCATATATGTACTTCACTTGATCAATTTTATTACACTTTTAATTCTAGAAGGAACAAATTTGGCTGCCCATGTTTGATCTTTGATTAAAATACAGAAGACAAATACAGAATGCTAGAATTTCTCTGTTTCCACTATTTGCAAAATAAATTTTGAAAATGATGATATTGAGGAATAGCCTATCTTCTTTATTAGGACATAAAAATTTATAGCAATTGAGAAATTTCCAATAATCAATAAAATAGAAGTTCAGTATGCACATGAACTTAATATACTAACAAGGAATGATTTTAAATCAACAGCAGAAGAGAGTAAAGATTTGGAAATAAAATATTAATAAATTAGTTATGTTTTTAAGGTCAAACAATTGTGAGTTAGAAAAGTAAAGAACTAGCTTACATGATGAAAATATAATTTTTCAAAATAAAAGTAATGTATGTTAAGTGGTATTTGTCTTTGTATGAATTATTTCACTCAATATAATATCCCCCGTTAACAAGATAGATTTTTAATTGTCTAAATAAAAAAGAATCATTAAAGAAAAAAAGTGTCCTGAATGTGTTCTAGGGCAAAACCAGCTTGCTTGTTATAATTGATAATAACCATTTAGTAGTACTTTAGTTTCTTAATAAAAATGCTTAAATTTTTCTTTGATATACTTTAATAAGATTGTAATTTGTCCTAAGAAGTCATTCACTTTATCAAGTAACTGTAAGTTGAATCTATTTAATTTTAGCTGAATGTATATTTACGTTTTTAAATCCATTGTTCCCTGGAATGGCTGAGAATAGAGGAAAGTTGATATCCACTGAATGCATTCTGTATGTCTGGCTGAGGTGGAGGCTCGCAGTGGGTAACTTCTGTGAAATGCAAAGGTCTATCCACTTTGCATCCACTCCTGTAGGTCCATTCATATATTAACACTGTTCTCACTTAGCACATAGAAGCTAAAACATTGATCTCATAGAAATAGAAAGCAAAATAATGGTTACTGGAAGATAAAAAGTGTGTGCATGAGAGTGGAGAGGAAAAGGATAGCTGCAGTGGAAGGAGGAAAAGCTTCTAAAGTTCTAAAGCAGAGCTGCATAACCACTATGATTGACAACTAAAAGCATATTTCAAAATACCCAGAAGAGAGGAACTTAGGTGTTCTTAACACAAAGAAAGGATAAATGTTTGAAGAGATGGAGATGCCAATTGTCCTGATCTAATCATGACATACTATATACATGTACTGAAATGTCACACTTCATTCTAGAAATATGCATGATTTTGTGTACTAATCAAACATAAAAGAATATATTTAAAAATCAAAAAAAGAATAAAAGTAATGTATGAAATTATGAAAAAAGTTAACTGTGTTCATACAAATTTTATATCTTCTCTATTTTCTGATATTATACAGGAGTTATTTTTAATTTTAAATTTTTTGTGATTCTGAAATATTCTGTATGATCATGAATTATTTAATAAATGTAGATAACTTGCAGATTTCAAATGTGTGAACTTTAAAGACAATGTGAATGTCAACCAGGAGTCGTTAGTTTAAAATCTTAAGTTTCTTATTAGGTAATCTATACCATGTTTTTTTCCTTCTATATTTGTATCTGATTTCCATAAAAGTTATCTGACAAATATTATTTTTTTAGATGGACTAACATGAACTATAAATGTTTTTTCTTCCACAGCTAAGATGAGAAATGTATACACAATTGCCACTTTAGCAGCACTATAAGATGTCCTTTCTCTCTTAATTGTTTCCCTGTCAAGGAAAATGTAAAATAAAGACATCAAACACAGATCATCCTTAAACACCTTAAGTGCTTGTGGAGACTAAAAGCTTATTCTAATTTTTAACAGTGTGATTCTAAAATTTTTAGTACTTCACATTTATTCTAGGCAGTGTGATGGGTACTAGGAATAAGGAGAATAAAATACAGTCCCTTCCCTGAGATTTACATGCTGTGGTACAGGGGGAGCTATAAAAAGAAACAGGTAATTGTGTTACTATGATGGTGACTGATATGGTTTCCTGTGGTGTCAACTCTGTAGTCTCACAGTGATGGAGGGGAGGTGTTGGGGGGATGGAAGGATGGAGTGTATTTAGGACATGATTTGGGCATAATCAGATTTGCAAATTTATTACAGCATATAATTTATGCCTTAACAATACTGTGCAGCAATAATTGGAGTTAATATCTAGTAAATCTGGTTGAAGACTGAACTCTTGTGGTGCCTAAGTGATTTGCTTTTTCCTAGTCTGAATTGAGCAAATCATTCATTGTGGCTGGGACAAAGCACAAATGTTAATATGATATACACTTTTGGTGACATCCCAAAGAGTATGTTTGGATATAAGCCCATTACCATGTCAGTATTCTACCTTTCTGAACAGAACTGCTTTGCACTAGGATCAGGATGCAGCTGGGCCTGTCTGGAACAGCTGTAACAATTGTGTACATAAAATGTCCTTTCTAATTGGTCAGTGTCTATTCATAGCAAGGGTTAAATGTTTTGAATGTAGCTAGTGTTCAAACCCATGTATTTGAATATCTAAAGGTGATCTTTGAAATAACTTCGCTTGTTGAATTTCAATTGAGGAAAGTTATTAAATACTTTGCATAATAAAGTAAAAGGAATGCACTCTAAATATAAATAGTAAGAGGCTAAGAGTGTCCCTGAACATCTTTCTATATCTTTATTGGATACGTTTGTATCTCCTTTGAAGAAATATCTATTCGATTCCTTTGTTAATGTTATAATTGGGATGTTTGTCTTTTTGTTGTTGAAATAATTCTTTATGCATTATGGATACCAAACCCTTATCAGATATATACTTGTTTGTATCTCATCTTTCACTTTCTTAATAATGCCTTTTTAAAAATATTTTTTAGTTGTAGACAGACACAATGCCTTTATTTTATTTATTTATTTTTATGTGATGCTGAGAATTGAACCAAGTGCCTCACCCATGCTAGGAAAATGCTCTACCAATGAGCCACAACCTCAGCCCTTAATAATGTCTTTTGATGCATAAATATTTTATTTTGATAAAGTCAAGTTTATTTTCTTCTTTGTTGTTTGTGCTATTAGTACAATATCTTAGAATCCTAGATCTTATCTGAATATAAGTTCATTAGCATTTAGCCCTATCTTGTCTTCTAAGGGTTTTATAATTTTAACTCTTATATTTAGATCACTGATCCATTTTAAATTAAATTTTGGAAATAATATGAAGTAAGGGCTGAACTTTACTCCTTTTTTTAATGGATGTTTAATTTCCCATCTCCATTTGTTGAAGAGACTGTTCTGCCTGCTATTAAATGGACCAAGTACCTTAGTTCAACATCACATTACCATAGATGTATAGATTTACTTCTGGACTTTCACTTCTATTCCTTTGGTCTTTTTAATTTTTTTTTAAATTTTTAATTGTAAATGAACACAATAACTTTAGTTTACTTATTTATTTTTATGTGGTGCTGAGGATTGAACCCAGTGCCTCACACATGCCAGGCAAGTGCTTTAGCACTAAGTCACAATCCCAGCCCTTCCTTTGGTCATTATGTCAGTCTTTATACTAACCCTACTCTGTTTGGTATAATGAAACCTTGTGAACTGCGAGTTCTCTAACTTGTGTCAAGATTGTTTTGCCTATTCAAGTTCTCTTGGAATTCCATATGAATTTATGAGTCTTTCATTTATGCAGGAAAAAAAGCCTTATGGGTATGTGTTGTTGACAACCAAACCCAGACCTTGTACATGCTAGTCAAGTACTTTACCACCAAGCAACCATGCTGTGTTTCCATCAGCAAAAAATGAGAATTCTTAGAATTATGTATATTTCAATCTTTTAAATTTTTATAATTTGGGTTGGTATGTAGTGATGAATAATTTTAGTTTTAATTATTATTTCTTCTATGAATAATGATGGTGAGCAAAGTTTTATGTGCTTGTAGGTTATTCATATGTCTGTCCTTGTGGAATGTATGCTTAAAACTTTTGTCCATGTTGGATTTTTGTCCTTTATTGGATTTCTTCTTTTTATTATTGTGTTGTAAGATTTATTTATATGGAAAGTTTACCAGGTCTTTGAAGATATGTTTCACTAATATTTTTTCCCAATTAATATTTTCTGCCTATTCTTTTTCTTAATTATATCTTTTGATTAAATATCAAAAATCAAAAAAAATTTTCTTTGCTATTGATTTGTTAGGCCTATTTGACTTGTATAATTTGAACCTACAATATACAGTGAATTAACAATTGAACATTTTATTACTGTGGGTGGGTTGTACTTTTTAATTATTATGAGAATTCATCATCTCTAGAAATGTTCTTTGTGAGAAAAGTCTATTTTTCCATATACTGCTATATCAACACCAGATTTCTTTTGGTTAATATATCTAACAATTGTTTTCTAGCAAAATTTAAATCTTGAATGAAAAGTTTTGTCATTTCCTAAGCATTTCTAATTCTTTCACATTTATTTTAATTTTGATGTATTTGAATTTGTTTTTCTAATTTTATTTTATGCTTTAGATTGGATCTTTGTCTTTTGTTCTTTCTTTTTGTTTTGGATTTCTTAATTTTACCAGTAATTTTATGATCTTCACAAAACAAAACAAAACAAACAAACAAACAAACAAACAAAAAACCCAAAAAAAACCAGGATGAGCAAATGCTTTAAGTTGGGTCCTTTAATTTCCAATTTTTATGCAATTTTTCTTTTGCTGGACATTTTATCTTGTTTAGTGTCACAAATTGTAAAATAATATCATTGTTTTATATAGTAAATTATATTACTAGTTAGTTAATAAATTAGTTTATTATATTTTCTTGCTTCTCTGACTTTTCAGTTTGGATCCTTAATCCTTATTGGAAATTTGATTTTTAGAAGTTACTTAAGTATGAATCTCTAATTTCAATATTTTTTTTTCCTCTAAATTTTGAGAAGTTGCATTACTTATTTGCTTTTTCCAAGTGTGTTTGGTCCCTTGTTCCTTGCTTTATATTCAGAGTGTCACTTCCATCTTGGGACACATTTTAAATATACTTAGTGTCTCTCTTCATTCCCATAACTGCATTGTGACTCTATCTTGGTTTGTTTTTTCTTATGCATCATGATTTGTTTTCTTGCATGTTTTGTGACTTTTTTTTTCTCGGAATAACTGGATTCTGTACAGATTCTTTGAAAACTTACCTGTTGGTTGAAATATATAGTCCTACATTATCTGCGAGTTTTAGGAAATACAAGTACTATAATTTTTTCTTAAATTCTGGTTAAGTTTGTTCAGGGAGATTTAAAAAAAAATGTTCACCTAACCTTCAACTAAAAGCTAAAGTCAAGTGCATTTCCTTGTTGTCTCTTTCTGTTTTTCCAGAATTATCGATCTCTCTCTCTCTCTCTCTCTCTCTCTCTCTCTCTCTCTCCCTCTACACACACACACACACACACACGTAGATATACATATCTAAAGATATATATATATATATATATATATATATATATATATATATATAGATATAGATATATAGATATATAGATATATAGATATAGATAGATAGATAGATAGATAGATAGATAGATAGATAGATATCTTATGGAGATATGTATAGCTCTATCTTTATCTCCATATTTCTATGTATCTATCTATGTGTCTGTCTGTCATTTATCTTCAACATTTAATCTGAAAGCATGCTCTAAGTGTCTCAGCTCTTAACATAGCTCTCCTTTTAAACTCCCATCCTGGAGCCTTCCTCTGGTTTTCAACATCTGTACTTTGCAGAACTCTTTCAACAGGATTATTTAAGTTGAAAATTTTCACTGTGAAAATTTGGTTTCTTTGCTTGTCTTGGTTATAGGTATAAACTGAGATTCTATCAATATAAAATAGAGGGGACATTTGTAGGATTTCCAGATATTGATTCATTAAATTTCAGTGGAAACAGGAGTTCAGAGTGAGAGATGACCTTTGAGAAATTCTTTTAAACATTGTGGAAAGGTTTGATTGTTATGGGTTTCAGATTGTGTAGTATAAAACTTTTTAGTTTTTATTCTTCCATTTTTCAAGATATATCAACATTATTTAAAGTTGACAAAAACAAAATAATTTTTCAATGTAGATTTTGACTTTTTATCTTTTTTTGGCTTTGTGTCTCAATCTAATAAACTAACATTAATATTTTTATTCTTTTCCAGATTACTTCTCTATTAAAATGAATTGCAATTCATTGGAAACATCATTTGTGTGTGTGTGTCTGTGTGTATGTGTGTGTCTGTGTGTATGTGTGTGTGTGTGCGTGTGTGTGTGTGTGTGTGTGGATGGTGGAATATATTGAGTGGATCTGGTTTGATGCTTTCATACATAGTCCTAGAGCAGATAAGATCATGTACTTGCTGTTCTAAAAAAAAGTTATCTTGAAAAAGTACTGGTTCTAGGGTTAAAGAATGTATATGAAAGAGGGTTTTAAAACCTTTAAGAATTTATACAAATATAAATTATTATTAACATTATTACCTTCAATTTTTTTTTACTTATTGAATTCTACTTGGATGCTCTTTTTTTAATTTTCAAATTTAGAAGTGAGATATTAGAATCAAATGATTTACCTCATTATATCATCCAATCAATGTTTACATCTCAATTTTATGATTGAAATTTTTATGGCAAGGTAAGTATCAAATATGGTAATAATAAACTGAGCAAAAATTATTTAATTATTCTTTGATGTATTCCTGAGAAAGACTAGTTTGTAGCTCAGTGTTAAAAAGCAGTCATTCTAGTTTCTCACCCAGTGACTTGGAAGAATAAGAGCAGCATGATCACTCTGGGTTGTGCACCCAAATTCAATTCAGGTAATCAATTGACAAAGAAAAGATCAGGTGCATGGGTAAAGATGTCTTAGTGTATGCTTACATCCAATCCACTTATAATAGCAAAGCATTGGAAACCATGTCTTTATTAGTTAATATGGATTAAATGGTAAAGTATTTTATAGTGATCCAAATATTTATGAGGAATTTTTATGAGATTATATAAATGATAATTAAAATTTTCACTAAAAAGCAGTAAACAGGTTTATCCATACATAGAATTTCACTTTTGTATAAAAAGTTGGCAAAAATATTGAATTCATATCAAAATATTTTTGTGGTTCTTTGGTAATAAATAGGTAATTTAAAACATTTTTACATTTTTCTACTCTATAAATTTTGAACAGTGATCACCTGTTTTTTAATGTCAGAGCAAAAAAATAATTAGTTTTTTTAATTATACATACATTAAGATTCATTTTGACATAATTATAAAAGTGTGAAATATAATTTGCCCTAAATCAGTCCCAGTGTTTCCCTTATCCCTCCTCTTGCCCCTCCCCCTGTTCTCTTTTCTCTATTCTACTTATATTTCTGCTATTCATTTATAGTTTTTATTTTTTAATGGTGCCTGTGTATATACATAAATGGAAGAGTAACTGTGGTATATTCATATACATACATAGAAAAATTGGATCAGATACTGCGTCTATTAGAAGAAAAAGTAGGCCCAAATCTACATTATGTGGGATTAGGCCCCAACTTCCTCAATAAGACTCCTATAGCATAAGAATTATTATCAAGAATCAATAGGATGAATTCAAACTAAAAAGCTTCTTCTCAGCAAAAGAAACAATCAGTGAGGTGAAAAGAGAGCCTACTAATTGGGAACAAATTCTTACCACATGCATGTCAGAGCATTAATCTCTAGAATATATAAAGAACTCAAAAATCTTAACACCAAAAAAAACCAAAACAAAACAAAACAAAACAAAAAACCCTCAAATAACCCAGTCAATAAATGGGCTACGGAACTGAACAGACACTTCACAGAAGAAGAAATACAATCAATCAACAAATATATGAAAAATGTTTAACATCTCTTTCAATGCAAATCAAAACTACTCTTAAGAATTCATCTCACTCCAGTTAGAATGGCAGCTATGAAGAACACAAACAACAAGTGTTGGTGAGGATGTGGGGAAAAAGCACACTCATACATTGCTGGTGGGACTGCAAATTAGTGCAGTCATTATGGAAAGCAGAATGGAGATTTCTTGGAAAACTGGGAATGGAACCACCATTTTACCCAGCTATTCCTCTCCTCAGTCTATACTCAAAGAACTTTAAAAAAAGCGTACTATAGGGACATAGCCACATCAATATTTATAGCAGCACAATTCACAATAGCTAACCTGTGGAATGAACATAGATGCCTTTCAGTAGATGAATGGATAAAGAAAATGTGGTATATATACACAATGGAATATTATTCAGCATTACAAGAGAAAAAAATCATGGAATTTGCAGGTAAATGGATGAAGCTGGAGAATATAATGCTAAGTGAAATTAGCCAATCCCAAAAAACCAAATGCCGAAAGATTTTCTGGCTTAAGGAACCATAATATGCTGTGGGGGGTTGTGGGGCAAGGATTAAATGAACTCTAGATAGGGCAAAGGGGAAAAGGGGAGGGAGGAGAAAGGAGGGGGTATAGGGGTAGGAAAGATGGTGGAATGTGATGGTCATCATTACCCTAAGTACATGTAAGAAGACACAAAGAATATGACTCTACTTAGTGTACAACCAGAGATATGAAAAATTGTGCTCTATATGTGTAATATGAATTGTAATGCATTCTATTGTCATATATAACAAATCAAAATTAAAAAACAATATTCAGAAAAAAGTATACATTTTTTTATACCTGCAAAGTTTCTCCTCTAAGAAAGCTACCAACAAATTGCAGCTAAATCTGGTTGATATTTGGATTTGTAAATGGAATTTGATTGGGATGTAGCTGCTTGTGTTCATTTGCTTTGGCTCTGGCTGCTTTTAGTACTCAATGCAATCACAGAACTGAGTAGCTGCAGGGGAGACAGTATTGTTCACAAAACATATAATATTTAGTAGCTAGATCTTTCCAAGAAAATTCATGATTCCTGTCCCAATTCTATGATCTTGCTTTGCTAGCAATTGATCTCATCCTAGCAATTCCCACTGCCATAGTTTAGAAATTCCCAACCAATACTGCTCCTCCCGGAACCCAGACAGACACTGTTTTCCATGTGTCTTCTCATTCAACTTTGGGGAGCTTCGGTCTCTTGATTGCTCAGTCAGGTCCCTCTGAGAAGTTTTTGAAAGCTTGAACCTCAATTATGCACTGCTTGCTGACATTATTATCCCTGGAAAACTCACAATTAGACACTCCCTGGTTGACTTTGTGCTTGGAATTGCTGTCATGCTTCTGCTCTAAGGAAGTGGGTACTAACACCTTTCCTGAGATACCACTTCTGCATGGGAGCCACCACATGGAATGTTCTATGTCCTATGTACGTATGTTATATGTCCTATGGTACCAGCCTGTGTGCTTTTCTTGAAACTTTTATTAGCTCTTTTTGGAGCACAATCTATCTTGGGACAGTCCCACTTGTCTGTCCTTGGCTGCTCATTGCTGGCTCTACTGTCTTCCATGTGGTCTCTGCAGTAGGCTAAACTTTGTGCAGGCACAAGGCCAACACAAGACAAGCCTGGTAGTGGATTCCTACTCGTTGTCAGTGGAAAAGAAAATTTCTAAGGAAAGCACATAGGCATTAAGTATTTTGGGATGAAAAACAAAATAGCTGGGCACAGTGGAGCATGACTATAAACCCAGTAACTGGGAAGAATGAGAGCAGCAGGATCACAAGTTGGAGTTCACTCTCGGCAACTCAGTGAGGTCCTAAGAATTACCAGAAAGACCCTGTCTTAAAATAAAACAATAAAAAGGTCGGGGATGTGGCTCAGTGGTTAAGTGCCCCTGGGTACAAAATAAAAACAAACAAGCAACAAACAAACAAACAAACCAAAACGTAAATGTTGTGTCATGGTTTCCTGTACATAATTCAAATATATTCCAGGCACTTTCCATGTATTTTCCCTTCTATTTCCCCTAACAGCTTTTAGAATTATGATCAAATTATGGTTTTTCAGGTACTGAGTTAAATACTGGAATTTTAATGTCATGAATTTAAGAAGTTAACCATGTCACTTCATATGTTACATGAATTGGCTGTTTTTGTAGCCTCCTTTTAAAGTCTTTTTGTACTTTCCTACAGAACAGCCCCTTACGTCCAGTTCTCTTGAACTTAGAAAGCAAAGTTTTCTTAGTGACTGTAGCTCAGTCTTTATCAATCAAGACTATTGTCCTTTCTTATCTCATTTATGTGAATTTGATTTTGTCTCTAGCAATAGGTCTTTAATCTTCTACAACTTTTTAAGGTATAATTGATATTCAAAAAACTGCACTTATTTAACATACTAAAGTTGATGAGGTTGAAAATGAGCGTCTACCTGTGATACCATCGTGGCAGCCAAGGGGATACCATATGTATACATCCATAACCTCCAAAAGATTCCTTATGTCCCTTTCCTTCATTATTTTTGGTGACAAAAATTTTAATGACATCTACTATCTGAACAAATATCTGAACAAATGTGTAAGTGTACAACACTGTGCTGTTAAATAGAGGCACTGTGTTGTGTTCTTCTTGGGTAACTGTATACCCGTAGAACAACTCCCTCTTTCCTGGTTACTATCTCCTGGCAATCACTGTTCTATTTTTTTCTCAAAGTGTGATCTATACATCCCTTTTCATTGTAGCATTATTTACAATAACCAAGCTATGGAAATAATTTAAATGGTCATTGACAGATGATCATGTGGTATATATGTGCAAAGGAATATTATTCAGCCTTGAAAAGAGGAAATCCTACCATTTATGATGAAATAGATGCACCTGGATGACGTTATGCTAAATGAAATAAGTCTGTCTCAAAAACTACGTGATTCCATCCTTGTGAGGTATCCAAAGTAGTCAAAGGTATATAAACTCTCATCTCATTCTGCACAGATGCTTGGTCTATTATGGCCATGAATTCCTAGCCTTCACTTGTCTTTACATCATATGTTAGTCACCTTCCCATTGAATTTTTTGGATATTGACCCATTTTTTAGTACCTGATGAGATTGTCACTCTGCTTCAGATTAAATTTTGAAATATTTTGCCCTCTCCTCTCTATATACCATGGGAAGAAAGGTTATTGCTATGGCCTTAGCCCTCCCTTGTGTTAATCAGTTCTCAGGCTTTTCTTCTCTTATAATGAGCTCTTCTCACCAGCATACCATCCCATTAGAATTTTGCTTATGTACTCAAAATCATTCAACAAATTGAATTATCGTTATTTTGAGTTTTGTCAATACTATCCGAAGAAAATTCATGGGAAACTGTAGAATATTTAGAAACTCCCAATGTGATTTCAACAGGCAGCCCCCTAGAGCCCAGGAACAAGGAAGGTCTGTGCTGAGTTAACCACTGGACCTTTGGACCCCATCACTGTGACTCTTCCTTCACACAATCCTTATATGTCAGGAAAGCTTCATTTTTCAAGAACAGTATACTTTTTAAGTGCCCAAAGCACACTTCCTGAGAAGGAGAAAAGACCAAGCATCTGCTGAGTATGTATTTTATTTTCTAACTTTCCATATTTTTCCCCTGACTGACTGTGGTCTGCTTACCTATGCTCTTTTGCCATTAATCACTTGTATGCATTTTTTTGCAAGAAATGATGTCATGGATGAATTCATCATTTAAAGTTACCCCGCATGAACCTGAATGTGGGCATCACATTCTGAGACAAACACCTTGACTGACATTTGGAAGGAAGGTACCATCTAGCCATAGTCAGGGGAATATCAGTTGCCTTGTGTTTGCTGCTCCAGCCATGTGCTATGAATTATAATATACTTCTTTCTGTCATGTTGTCATGTCAATCCTTTACTCTTAGGCTGTTTTCAAGCAGAAACTCAAGTACTTCTTTTGAGAGAACAATCCAAGTGTGTACTTAACACTTATTTTATTTAAGTGTGTAGCTTAACATGAGCCGCTCTCCAAGTTTCAGGCCAGAAGATAGTTGAGTCCTACTCAGCCTCAGATATAAAATATGAAGAAGGGTGGGTGGTACCTGGACAACCTGGTAATGCCTTCAAGGGCTCTATCATTCTCCAGGGAGAATTGGTCTAAGGTGAATGTTTTAAATTCTTATTTATCATTTCATACTTTTTGGAATAGAAATATTGTCAGTGGGATTGTTGATATTTTAAGGAGTGTGATGTGGTTGGCCTTCAACAGGGAGGCTGGCTGGAGTTGGGCGTGTTGTATATAGACTATGATAAATGACTGGGAGAGCTTACTGACACCAGAGCTTGACCACTTGGTCAGAATACTAAATTGGTGAAGTTTAAGAGCTGATGATTAGTGTTAACCAAACTCCTGACAAAGTATAATTTTATACAAAAGATACTAGCTTGTTCATTTGTAATGAGGAACAGAATGCTCAAGAGGCTTCATTTCCCTGTAGAATACATTGTTGGTGCCTTTACCCTCATGGGTAGCATGGGAATACCTGTACCATCAGAGGTTGCTTCTTGAGTTCAGAACTGAGCTGATTTTATTGGTGAGACTAATTAGGGACTTCTATATTCTCAATAAAGATAACATCTTTTTCTATTTCCAATTCGACTAAACTCTGGGGGCAACCACCTTTTGGAGAGGGATATAGAAATTCTACAAAATCTATATTTCTGAACCTTCATTTCTAATACTTGCATTGCGGACCAACATTTCTTTTTATGGATACTTTTCCCCTCTAAATTCAGTAACAGCTCATTCAACTTTTTTTAAACTTTGGTTTCAACTTTGTTATATTAGTATATGTATTGCTATCCCAATCTCCTATATTTTCACTTATGTTAATTCTCAAAAGGTAATTTTAGTGTTTGTTCAAATCACAGAGTGGAAATATTATCTGGGGGAGAATTTATTGCTGCCTTAGGATACATTCTTTCATAGGAGGCAAAGAGAAGAGTAAACCCGGGTTCCTCAACTATCCAATCCAAATAAAATATTTTAGGTATATAGATTTTGTTTTTACTATTATTTCATTTTTCCTCCAAAGTCTTTTTCACTTCTTAATTTCCAAGTTCATTATATTCAAATCACCTCTTTTTTATCCTAAGCATTGTGGCTATCCCTAATATGCCCGGTATCCAAAATTGTTTTCTCCATCTTTCTTGCTATCAGTTGCCACCAGTGAATCTTTTAATCTCTTAAATTGAGTGTTAGATAACAAAGTCAATTTGATCATGATGATGTGAGATGATTTAGGGCTGAAAAACATCATCCATATTCAATCCAAGATTTCAAAGGAAGGAATCAAAAACAAAATCAATGAAGGGACTATAGAATTATAAATGTGAGCTAATGTGTGTAATTAGGTGAATTAAAAATGTGGGCCACAGATTACCTTGTGAACTGTTATATTTTACTCCTGTGTGTTGTAGGATGAGGGTGGTGTTAAAGAGTAAGAGAAAACTAAAAGAGCATCATCAGTTATTTCAAGATCATGTTGTAAGTATACCTTGTACAATAAGACACAAATAAGAAATAAAAGATATATGCATTGGAAAGCAAGAAAAAAAGGTGTTATTCTTAGATTCATGATTGCCTATGTAAAATCAACAAGAATTCCCCAAACTACAGGGATTTTGGCAAGAAGGTAGAAGAGTAACATTTATAAGCCAATTATTTTTTTATATAGCACCAATGAAAAATTAGACCTTAAAATTAAATAAATGTAATAGCTCAAAAAATGAAATATTTAGGCCTAGATATAACAAAATGTGTATAGGACCCTTATTCAGAACACTACAAAACTCTGGTAAAAGAAATCAAACAAGATCTAAATTAGTGGAGAGAGATTCTATGTTTATGAATTAGAAAATTCAAGGTTAATATGATGGCTATTATGAACTTTATAGATTCAATATAATCCCTATCAAAATTTCAGTATGTAGTTTTGTAGACATTGACAACTAATTTTAAAGTTTATAGGAACATAAAAAATACTTATAAAAGCTATCACAACCAATATTAAATATCATATTCAAAGGACTGACATTATCTGACTTAGAGACTTATTGTAAGGCTACAATAATAATGAGGATTTAGTAGTTGGTAAAAGAATAGATAAAAAGATCAATGGAACAAAATAGAGAACCCATAAATAGACCCAAATAAATATAGTCAATCCACCATTGCCAAAGGATCAAAGGCTACACAGTAAAGCAAAGAAAGTGTTTTTCACAAATTCATGCAAAAGCCTGAATCTAGGCGTAGCCTCACACCTTTGGCAAAAATTAACTCAACAGGGACCATACACTTATATGAAAAATGAAAAATCATGAAATACCTTGAAGAAAATATAAAAGAAAAAATCTGAGAGTCCTTAGGTTTAATGATAAATGTTTTGATATAATCATAGATTTTAAAGACAATATTGTCTAGTTGGGTGTTATTGAAATTAAAAACTTTGGTTCTATAAAAGACTTTGCTAACAGAATGAAAATTCTAGTGACATTTTAGGGGAAAATATGTGCAAATTCATGTCTGATAATATGTACAAATTATTAAAAAATTCTTAAAACTCAATTGTAAAAAATCAAATAATAGAAGATCGGAACAGACATTTCACCAAAGGAATTATACATTGGCACATAAATATAAGAGTAGATGTCCCATATAATTTGACACTAGAGAATTATGAATATAAACAAACAAAACGTTGCCAGCCTGACTATACAGTCCAGCAATGATTCCATGGGTATTTACCTGATGTGTCCAACTTATCCAACTAGTTTGATCACATGTTCTTGCAAACACTAGCATGAGAATGCTTATAACAGGTTTATTTATAATCATCTCTATTTGGTGACAAGATGCTCTTCAATTGGTGAATGGACAAAATGGAATATTATTTGGCAAAAGAAGAGATAAATGAGCATTTAAGTAACAAAAAAATACATGGGTGAACCCTAAATAAAAAGAAAAGTAAAAGAAAAGCTTCATACTATGTGATTCCAATTGTATGGGATTATGGAATGTAAACTTATTGAGGAAGTAAACAGATTAGTGGTTTACAAAATTTGGGAAAAGAGGTGGAGTATGGAGGTATTGAAGAGGTGAGGCACAGGGCACTATTTTCAGTGATGAAATTATTCTGTATAATTTTGTAATGATGGATACTTGATAGCATGCATTTAAGATAACCTGTAGAAATTCATAGCAAAAAATTAAACTAAATATATGAAATTTGTAAAAATAACATCATTTAGGAGTTTAAGCCATTTTAGGATGGAATGGAGAAAGTGATGAAATTATCTACCTGTATTGCAAATGCATAAGATACCTCAGAGAAATGGGTAGGGGAATAAGGTGGGGACTTAAATAATTTTGGAACTGAGTGGAGTCTGTAAGACTAAAGGCAAAGTAAGAGTACATAAGTATTGTATTCTAGTTCATATAGTTGCTTCCCAATGGGGTATGGGTTGTAACAGTCCTTACACTGTCATACATGTATTTTGAAATTGAATAGCAAAGTAAATAGATGATAGATGGCTAATGGTAGGTTTCTCACTGTTGGAGGAGGCTAGAATGATCCATATAATAAAGGATCAGAGCTGGAGACAATAGTAGGACTCACTTTTAGAATATATATATAGTTGTTTACACAGAAATTTTTATAGATAGAGCTATATACATGGGTTAGTACATGGGTTAGTAGAGACCCAGACATTCCCTAGAGGTCTTTGTTTCTAGTATCATCTAGAATAAAATGAATCAATAAGAGTAATTTAGGAGAAATGGATAATTCTACGGCTCAAGGAATAAATACACAAGATGAGCTGAAAGAATTTTGTTAATCCAGAAGGTTAGTAGTGTTCAAAAAACAATATCCCTCTCCACTCCCACCCTCACTCCCCCCCCACAAAAAAAAAAAAAAAAAAAAAACAGACAGATAAAACCCCCAGCAATAAACTACTAATGATGAAGATATATTGAAGGGATACAGGAGACAACTGAAAATTCATAATGGCTAAAGCTGAAATATTTGAGCAAATAAATAGGTAAACTCTGATTGGATTATAATACAGGCATAAAATAAAATAAATGTTTATGACAAAAAGTATTCAATCAGTAAATGGAGTTGAATAGTGCTATCTCCTGTAACTGAAGTACCCCTATTAAATTATGTAGATAGTATTCTCTCAGGTAGAACCTACCTCCTCACTCCTTAAGTTCAGGTGGTTTATAGTGAAATCATAAGGCAGACCCTGAAGGGTTTTTAGCGATGTCAGGCCTCTCATGTTGATATCTGTTCCAATTTTAACAATCAGCTCCTTATTTGTAATTGGGTCTTTGTAGAGACTGCTATTTGCTATGATTATCAATAGACTATGGGATTGAATTTCTTATTATAATCTGGATAATATCTAATTACCAAACCATAAGACTAAAATATACAGCAGAAATCCATTTAAAAAAGCAAATAATGTGTACATATAATCAGCAGATACACAAGACGTTGCCTAAGACTCCTTGTTCATTTTCAATGCTCTCAACCCAAATCTATCATCTTAAGGGGGATTTCCTTTGGCCAGTTGCCAAATTAAAAATTTGAAATAAAAGATTTAATCTCAGCCTTAGTTTTCAGAAGGTTCTGCATAATGTACTGGCACCAGCCAAGACCAAAGTGCTGTCTCAATAAATTCTGACTGAAGAGTGGCCCTGAAAGTAAGTGGTCATGACAATCTTTTCAGAATGCCAGACTGTTCATTTTTAATAGAAGGGTACATGACCTTGGGATCTGGAAAATGACTTATATCTTGGCCAGTTATCCAGGGATTTGTTTTTGATTGTTGAGAAAGAATTTTAGGGAAAGATAGGATGTTGGACTCATTAGATGGTCAGAGAATGTGAAGATACTTGTGTCCCATACAGGTGTTAAAGAAAGGCATGGACGGCAGAAAGAGCTCTTGGAGATGAATTGGCCATGAAAATCCACCCTGTGATGTCAGTCAGCCTCTCTCCCAGCTACCTAGCACTCCCTCTTTGGCTTACTATTACTCAACAAGGGTTGGGCCCTCCCTCCAAATTCCTTTGCTGAAAACCCAATACTTAATTTGATGACTTTCATAGGTTGGGGACTTGGGATGTAATTAAATTTAAATGAAGTATAGAAGACCTTTTTCTCGTCCAGGTATGATGGCTTACACCAGTAATACCAATGATTCAGGAGGCTGAGGCCAGAAGATAACAGGTTTGAGGCCAGCCTCAACAACCTAGCAAGACCCTGTCTAAAAATAAAAAATATATATATATATATATATATATATATATATATATATATATATATATATATAAACTGGGTGTGTTGGCACTTGCGTGTCTTCCCACTGGCTTGGGAGGCTGAGGCAGGAGGATCACAAATTTAAGGAAAACCTCAACAACTTAGTGAGACCATGTCTCAAATTGAAAAATAAATTTTAAAAAATGGCTGGGGCTGAAGCTCAGTGGTTAAGCAACCCTGGGTTCAACCCTTAGTACTAAAATAATAATAATTAATAATAATAATAATAAATTAAAAAATATATAAAAGGATTGGGAATGTAGCTTGTCCCTTGGTTCAATCCACAATGCCAGAAGAAAAGAAAAAAAAATATCTGCAATTGAGTGCCATCTGGGCATATAATCTGAAAGTGAGCCCTCAGAGAGAAACTTACCATATAGACAGCCTGATCTGGGACTTTTAGCCTTCAAAACTGTGAGCAGTGTTTGTTTTCCAAGATAGCTTGTATATGATATTCTGGTCTAGCAGCCCAGACTCATTGTGGAATCCATGTAAATAGATCATGGTGGCAGGAGTCAAGGTTTTCCAGGGGCTCAACATAAGGACTTCACAACACTGAGGCTGGGTTAGACTCATGACCCTGATGGGTAGTCACTGGACATCTGTTATAATACTGTTTCCTAGGGTAGATCAGCCAGTTCCCAAGTAACAAGTTGATTACATTTTCCCATTAAAATGTTTTCATCATGGATTGTGAGACAACAGAGATTTCATCTTCATAAGTATAGTATAGATTTGTTTTGTATAACTAGATTGCTCCTGTCAGCTGCAATATTCATGACATGTCCCATTGCCTTGAGCAGCCAGCCTGATAGCTGGTTTATGTCCATGGACAGCTTAGGACTGAAAGAGAACCCTTTTTAGGACGGGATTGCTGTGCTATCACATGGGGCACATGATGAGCCAAGACCAAGTGCTGCTGTCATCTCCAAAAACAGTACGTCAGAGGGAACATCTATTTCATGTCTAGAGCCCTGGCCAGACAATCCTGGGAAGAATAATACCTCTTCTGAACTTGCTCTATCATAGCAAGCAATTTTGAAAGTTTTCATGTGTGTTGCTTGGCAGGGTTAGCTGATTTACCTGTGGGTCCCTGAGAAAAATGAAATTTTAGGGAGTTTCTTGAACATGATAATAGCTGAGCACTAGACCAAGCACAAACCCTTTCAAAAAAAAAAAAAAAACAGATCTCTGTGCCACTGTGGAGGGAAGAACACTCATGAAACCAACTCTGCTAGTCAAGGTCTAACCAGGAAAGCAGAAGCCACTTGAGTGTTTGAAACAGAGAGAGTGGAGTTCAGGAGGTTGGTGTTCAGGTTATGAAGGAGCTGAGAAGACTAAAGAAGACAGTGAAGGAGGCAGAAATGAGCAACATCAGAAAGCCATTATCCCTTGCCTTTAGACCTAAGGGGCAGTAGGAGGAGGCTTTCTTGATGCCCAGTATCCAGGGCCATTCCACAAAATCTGGAATTCAAAGGGTCTGTCTGCCAGAGCTATAACCATAGACAAGTTGTTGCTTCTGACTATAGGAGCATCCTCCTCCTTCCTTTCATCTCTGTCTGTGCCCCCCCCCCCAACCCCAGTGCTCCTTTACTGACTGAACATGGTCAAAACTGTCACAGAATCCTGAACACCTAGTCAGTGGGAATCAGCTCTTCAAGACGGTGTAGAAGGTGGAGAGTGATATGAAGGAAGCCAGTTCAGAACATGTAGACAGAAGGACAGCCTGCAGTACCAGCAAAGAGAGAAGCCACAGTGCTGACCAGCAAAGTGTCAGAAAGCACAATGGCTGAGGTGGGGCAGTAAGATGATCATCAAGATTGTGAATGACAGCTGGGAGAATTAGCCGTTCCTTGCTGATGCTCCAGGGGTTTGGCCTAGACCATGAACAATGTGAGGATGCTGCATTTTCAGGGTTGGCAGTGACCGACAGGCTTAAATTTCACATATTATGTGCTCAACCTGATTTCTCTTCCAAGAATCACCATCGCATGAAAGACCCAGTTTCCTTTTATAAATACTAATGCTGTTATTTGCTCATCTAATAAAATTGGACAATTTTTTGCTTTTTTTAGTCATAGTCTAAGATGTTCTGGAAGAATATTTGTACCTACACTAGGAATATTTTATTTTAAAAAATTCAGTACTTCCGTGTTGGGCCTGAAGCAGTGCAGACTTTTTGTCTACAAAAATGACACATTCTGAACCTGGTGCTTCCCTCTCCTTCATCTTGAAAGAGGTTTCTTATAAGAGGAGACTTATAAGTCCTCAATGGAGGCAACAAACCCAAGTCTTTGTGTCTTATTTATGATGATAATGATTGTCAACATTTCCATAAGGCAAAACATTTCAGGTATTCAACTAACTGCATGTAAGTCTTGTTATCTTCATAACATACATATGCCCATTTTACTGTTGAGAAATATAGGGCTCAAGTATTTAAATCATGTGCTCACAGTTACATAGATAGTGAGTGTTGGGACTGGATTCATGCATAGGCATTCTGCACACACAGTTCATTCCCTTAACTTGCTTACCCAATGTGAAACATGACTCTGGCTCCATCACCATAATTATTTGTATTGAATATTGCTATGAAGGTCAAAATTGTGTCATTAATTGCTTGGTCAATACAATATTCATTTTATCCTGTGACCCACCACAGGAGGAACTCAGATTTTTCTCCTCTGTACTTCTCACATTACCCTAAGAAATACCCCTACTATTGGAGTGCTGAGAATCTGCGGTTTGAGCATTAATTGGCCCTCTCCACCAATCTCTGGTCTCTTGAAAACAACAATGCCATAAATCTGATATCAGCATTTAGAATAGTATTTAACACACTGTTAGAGTCTGTAAACAAGTCAAGATGGCGCCTGGCATCTAAAGCCTGTTGTACTGCAGCTGCCAAGACTTGCCCTTGCTCATTAATGTCTCTACATAATTTAATATATGTGTTTAAATCTCCATGTTTCCATGGTCTAATGACCTCTCTGCACCAACGATTTGCTTGGTCATAAGCCAGTTGTTTAATTAATGACATTGCTTGTTCTGTATCCCCAAAAACTCTGGTAGCTGTTTGAATAAGCCTATCTACAAATTCAGCATAAGTTTCATTAGCTCCCTGTATTACCTTAGATAATTGACCTTGTAAATCTCCATGTCCTTGTAAAGTCTTCCATGCCCTAACTCCATCTGCAGCAATTTGTGCCTATATAGCAGGATCATATTCAATTTGTTGCCATTGACCCTCATAAGGTCCTTTTCCTAACAACATATCTAGATTTCTTTGAGGGTAACTGGCTGCTGCATTTCGCCTAGCCGTCTCCATGCAAAATTCCTCATTGGCAACCTTCCATAACAAATATTGTCCTCCATTTAGCACAGATTTACACATGCTAGCCCAGTTGGCTGGTGTCATGTCCAAGTTGGTAATGGATTCGACCATGCTTACAGTGAAGGGTGCTTGAGGGCCATAGGTTGTTACAGCCTCCTTTAACTGCTTCACTGTTTTGAAATCTAGAGCATGGTGAATTTGCTGCCCTCCTGCTTGCTCAAGTACAGGGCATGCTAATCTTTGAGGTCCTGTCTCAGGATCCCATCTATCAACTACGGGGGTTGAGGGCCACTCGGCTGTCTCTATAGGTGGAGCTGTTGGTTGAATTATGCCCTCTGGTGATAGAACGGTGTTAGTAGCAGCCTCCTGTTGTAGCTTTTTCCCTAATAGCTGTTTCTCCTCTAAGCTTTCTTCCTTTAAATTTTCTTCCTCTGTCTGACTATCTCAAGAGACCTTCTATTTTACTTGATCTAAAATGTCTTTCTCCATGGTCTGAACCTCTAACAATTTACTTGACACTCTTTTGGTTTGTTTTTTACTAATTTCTAATCTACTATAAAGATAACACAACTCAATAAGATAACACAAAACAAAACCGAAACAGAATGAAACAAAAACGGAACAAAAAATCGTTGTATCAATTTTCCTATTTTCTTGACATGTGCATTTGTGGTCTATTTCTATCTCTTCCTCAGGGGCGAACAACTTCAAACCTTGAGCCAACCATTTTTCCCAGTTTGCCTGAGAAAGTTCTAGGGATAGGCAGCTTGAAACAAAAACAAAACAAATCAAAACAAAAACACATTGTTTTTTGCAGTGGTCACCCATTCTCTCACCTTCCCTTAGGGGCGAGCAATTTCACTTACCCCCTAGCTTCAGGCATTCCCCGCACTGGCCGCCAAATGCCACAGTCTGGCTGGGCACAAATCATGAGCCACTGAAGCAGGAACAAACTTTATTTCTGAACTCCACCAGCACACTCCACACACGCTCCCTGGGAACTCTCCCTACCAATGGGAACTCTCCGGGAATCCCCACGAGAACTCCAAAGTAGTGTGAGAACTCCAAAGTAGTGTGAGAACTCCAAAGTAGCAGCCTAGGCAGATAGTAATGCCTCGCCTGTCAACCAATACTATTGGCAAAATGCCAGGGGCCATTCAGACTCAGCTGTGGCCTCAGCAACACACAATCACCAAACACATCTCCTGAAAAGGTGGCTGAAGGACAGAAATTCTAGACTGGTATTTGGAGATCTGAGATGAAATGCAAACTCTGCTGCTTTTCCATGAGGCTCTTCGGAAGCTTGACTTCTTCCCATTTTCACCTTCAGTCCCTCTCTGTTCAGTTCCTCTCTGCTAGACACCCCTTGAAAAACTCCATGTTTCCTAATGGCTGTTTGTTTGTTTTTGAAGATGGCAAGCAAAGAGAGATTATTGTTTAGCTTATACTTTAAGGAAAGTAAAAGGCCTTTCCAACCAATGTAAGAATGCTATGCTTCTCAAGGAATTTTAATTTTTCTCTTCAGGAAAATCTTGAGGAATTTAGGAGAGATTCTTTGATGATTCTGAGGGAACTTAAATTTTGCGTGATCTTCTGTAATCCCCAAACTTGCTGCAAGTAAGCTTTTGTTTTCCATTTTTTTCTCTCAAACCCTATGATGTCATCATTTTCTTGACTTAAGAAGAGTTGGAAAAGGTTCCAGTAATATTTAGGTAGTGTGTATGTGTGTGTGTGTGTGTGTGTGTGTATGCATATATGTGTCTATACATATATATGTATTATAGCTATCTATTCTTTAATAGATATTATATACATATATGCTGGGGGTTGAACCCAGGGTACTCAACCACTGAGGCACTTCCCAGCACTTTTAATTTTTTTTTTTTTTTATCTAGAGACAGGGTCGCACCAAATTGCTTAGGGCCTTACTAACTTGCTGAGTCTGGCTTTGAACTCACAATCCTCCTGCCTCAGCCCACAGAGCTGCTGGGATTATAAGCATGCACCACTCTTCTAATAAAATGCTTCTAAAATGAAAATACTAAATGGGGAAGCCAATAAAGTAATAGCCTTGCCTCATAATTTATTAGGTGTAAGACTTTGTGTATATTTTAGTATTTTTTAGGTTTAAAAACATAGCTAGATTTTTGTTTAACCTAATGTTAGGTTTTCTCACTTAGTAACTTTATAAACTACGATATTTCACTTAAACTCTGGGAATCTCATCAATTTGATCATCTAAAAATCATTAATAATTGCTCTCAGATTTTCTGGAAAACTTGAACATGCCCAATATTATTTTCCTAAATTATATGTTATGAAAGAATTATTCAGAGTTTCCTAAAGTAAAGTATCCCTTAAAAAGAGCAAGTGCTCTATACAATGTAGACATGTAGTGGTCATAACTATTGAGATCAGAACTACATGAAGCTTGGTTTGTGTACTCCCTCAATTCAAGTTTTATTAACAAGGAATAAGACAAAATTTTTATACCATGAAGAAGATCTCATAGCAGGACAGGTAGAAATTGCAGTCACTTATCTCCATGAAGTCCCAATATTACATCCACTTATCACATCCACTGCATTTGTAAAATGGCATCTCATTATATCAAAACTGGTATATGAGATGTAACCTCACTAAGAGTCTCACGAAGCACAAAAAAATTTGAACACCATACATGTTAGGGAGGAAGCCAGGACCAGATCAAAGAGAAACTGCTTGCATTAAGACCTGTAACCACCCTGGTGATGTAAGTGAACCCAAAGAAAGATCAAAGCATGAGTATTGTGGTTTAGAGATAAGCCTTCAAAAGGCTTAATTGTTTTAAGACAAGGAAGCAATGTAAAGCATAATTGTAACTATGCAGTTATAAATCACAATTTTGAACAGAAGGACAGAGAAACAGGCAGAAGAACAGAATTAAAGAATAGGATAGAGTGGCTGGGGATGTGGCTCAAGTGGTAGCGCACTCGCCTGGCATGTGTGTGGCCCGGGTTTGATCCTCAACACCACATACAAAGAGTTGTGTCCACCGAAAACTAAAAAAAATAAATAAATATAAAAAGAACAGAATAGAGTTTTTAAACTCATAATAGAAGGCTTGACAATCCTTATCAAAGCGGTGCAGATGTTCCAGAAATTGTCCTTTATGAAGATAATTTGTGGAAGGAGTGAGTTTTTTGTTTCTGGAGAAAATTTGTACAGAAAGTATAGAAAAAGAGAAGGACTAGCAAAAGCACAAAAGTCACAGAAGGAAGCTAGAGTCTATAAGATGGTCAGTTATAGGGCTGGAGATATAGCTCAGTTGGTAGAGTGCTGGCCTTACATGCACAAGGTCCTGGGTTCAATCTCCAGTAACACCAGAAAAAAAAGGAAAAAAGATATTCAATTACAAATTTTTATTGTGTTTATCATGATGTCATTTAAAATTATGATTAGTATTATTATTTAAAATCAGGAATTGAACCCACAGGTGCTTAACTACTGAGCAAAACACCACCTCTTCCCATTTTTTTTTTTTTGAGACTTAATATTGCAGAATTTCTGAGACTGGCTTTGAGCTTGCAATTCTCATGCCTTAGCCCATAGATCCAACCAATATTATAGGTGTTTGCCACCATATCCAGGTTAAATTTTTTTAACTGATTTTATTTTTATATATCAGGACTTCTTCTGACAATGATTGTATTTTCTTTTGCTAATGTTTGAATAGAATCTGTACCATATACCACAAATAACCTAAAAACTCACTCTATGTAAATATGATATCATCTTGGCATGAGTGGGAAAATGACTCTACAGTTCTTGAAGTGACTCTCTAAGTATGGTCAAGCATAATGACAAATCTTTGATATTGTTCCTTAAGAAATTTGGAAAAGAATGTGGCACATTAAGTGAATTTTTAATAAAATTAAAAAGCCTTGAAAAATATGTCCCAGAGACTTGTGCTTCAATCCATTAGGAGTAATGTTTTAGACTGTATAGTTGAGAAAATAAATGTTGTTTAGAACCCACATCTCAGTGATTTATTTAATCAATGTTTATTTCCCACTCTGAAAAGTCTAAAATAAACAAAATCTAATGGTTAGGCAGGTCTCCTTGGTGGCTTACATCTGAGGTAGTTCTCAGAACTCTGGGGTTCCTGCATTTCATGGGTTTTATGGATCATTTTCCCTCTATAATTTGTTAGTATCACAAGAGTACATATCCCCATTAAAAATACTCACGTTAGTCTCTTAGGCCTTAGAAGCCTTCACTTCATGATGGTGTGCTGTGGGAGGGACATGCACCTTAAGGGTCAGTTTCAGCCTACAGCAAACTTGTTTGTGCGACTTGCCATCTTGAAGGTTTTTTTTTTTTTCATCATAAATTATATTCCGAAAGTTATTTTGTGTATGGAGAAAAACTTGAATTTTTATTTAACTTGGCTTTGGCTGACTAATGTCTCTTAACCAGTGATGAATTTCTATTAATAATTTTATATGAATAATAAATGACAAAGCATATTTCACAAGATAAAATTATAAGAAGAATAGAATGAGTCATTATGCCTTCATTAAGACTGCCAAATGAGAAAGAAAATTAATGTGTTTTAAATATTTGTCATTTAAAATTATTGTACTTAAAATATTATAGCAAATTGGGTAATTTTAAAACTAATTTTCTTTATCTTAATACATATGATTGAAACTTTATTAACTTAAAGATTATCTTTTTTCAAACCTGAGCTCAATGAATCACAACTCACCAGGTGCAAAACTCAAAAATTAGGCAGAAAATTTGTATATTAAAAAAGAAGATTAGGGCTGGGGATGTGGCTCAAGCAGTAGTGCATTTGCCTGGCATGTGCGCAGCACTGGGTTTGATCCTCAGAACCACATACAAAATAAAAGATGTTGTGTCCTCTGAAAATTAAAAAAAAAAATAAATATTTAAATTTTCTCTCTCTCTCTCTCAACAAAAAAAATCTTAAAAAAGAAAAAATAATAGATGGCTATTATAAAACCATGAAGATTAGATAATTTTGAAATGATTCTTCAGCGAGAAAACAGAAGATCAGTCCAGAAGAATAAATTTCCCTAACATATTCTAAAATGAGAGAAATGAGAATATCGAAGAGGGGAAATAAAACATGAAAAAAGAAAATTTCCTACTGCTGAGTGGATATGTGAATCTTCAAAGAGTTTAGACTTCCAGAAAGGAAAAAGTGGTCATGAGTAGTGGTGCCAAACCCACAGGTGTCCCTAAGTTACCACCAGTTTCTCAGTCTAAAGACACGGGAGAAGTTTTTTCAAGTTTTTTGAGATAAGGTTTCAAACTAAACTTCCAAGGCACTCAACCTTTCTTTAAACTAGGAGCTAAACATAAAGAGCATGGTGTCTACACAGAGTTCATATCTTGTGATATTACTGTGTATGTGTTTTGAACAATTTCATCTGTTGCTCTAACAATTTTATAAAAATTACTATATTCTGTAATGGAGTCCTTTGTAAATTACCTGATAAATAGTGAATAAGAAAAAGTTATCCACCATAGCTAGAATATCAATTAGGACATGGTGAAAGGCATTAAAATTAGCTAATCTAGTGAACTAGAAGTAAAAGTGTCCCAGAAATGAATGTAAATGTGCTAGTTTATATTTAACTTCTAGATTCTTACCATGTATCCAGTAAAATATAAGATTTGAAGAAAAATATTTTCCTAGACAGTGTGTACTAGTCTGCCCTTTGTCTTGGCTAAGGGAGGTCAGACCTCATAGACCACCTCCATTCCTCCTTGAGATAGCCCTGCATGCTGTGTGGTCCTGCACTGGCTTCAGCCTTTTCTTTAGTTCCTACAGTTCTGTAGCACTTTTTCTTCTGACATTATTCTAACAGTGCTCTTCAGAACCTCATTCTATATTATGAGCAACAAGCACAGGGTGATCATTAATTATTGAAGAAATACTAAGGCAAATTACTACTAAAAATAGACAAAGAGAGCTAATCATTTTCTTTAACTGTTTTAAAACATAAATATAATTACTGAAAAACTTGTTCTTCATTATTTTTGTTTTTGGTGTCAGTGGAAAGACGTGAGAGAGACACAGGAACAGACACAGGGGATATATAAAATTTTCTGAGGTTAAACCTTGCTGTGCACACCCATTTCTCAAGTCTTTGCTTGGAATTCTGATTTCTTTTCTCTAATATATTAAATCATTAAGATTTGGTAAATTAGAATGATTATTATTTTTGAATTTACATCAAAATTAATTCTACATATTTTCTTGCCAAGAATTTATTTATTTCATGATCCTCAGATTTTTGAGGCTTACTTAATATTCTTATCATCTTTCTCTTATTCTTGCATTACTCAGAGACAAAATTGCTGTAGTCTTTCATATGTATTTCTTAAGGGTAAAAACTTCAGAGTATTTGTTGGGTATCAAAAGTATTTTAACTTAATCTCATGGTAAAGCAACTCTAAATACTCCTTTCTATGTTTTCACATTTTCAAATTGAGGTTTTCTTTAGAGCATATTTTACTGAGTGTTTGTGTTTCACAATTACAGACGCAGAAATTTCAGTCACTAAGAGCCATTTATTTACTGAGATATGTAATATTTGGATTTTTAATTTTTGTGCAGCTACAATAATATTTGAAATAATATTTATGATACTTTCATGAACAAACGTATATTACAAAAATAGATGTATTTCACTATTCCTTAATAAAAATGGACATTGTATCATTATTTACATGTTTATTTTCAACTCTGAGTATATTTTACCAATGTTATTCTAAAATAAATCATATAAGGTTTATTAGTTTATATTTATTTGTTTGTACCATATTTTGTTATTATGTTATTTTTATATACATATTGCTGGTTAATACATTCTTAAAAGGAAAATGCTATGTAATAACTGTAACAATCATACTTTAATTTTAAAGAGATTTTTAACTACTCTTTTAATACATATTTCCTTTTATCTTCCTAAAACCTTCTACAATGTGTAAATTTATAAATATTTACATTGAAGAACAAGATTACTATGGCAATAAGTAATATATCAAAGTGACAAAACCTGGTAAACTCAGTGCTAGAATTAACAGTGTTTACCTGAATTGCAGGTCATTGATGTCTCTAATGCAGATAGTAAGCAACACATTAAAATAACTAAATAACTATAATTGAAATGGTTCTTTTTGGCATGCTCATATATGTCCTCTATTTTAATCAAATATATATTAGAATTATTTCATAATATCTAGGTTATTTTTTTTTCCTTTGTGATCATTTTCTCTTCTTTGAGAAATGACCTCTAATAAAGATCCTCATTTGGCCTCAGGATGTGTGTACAGTAAGAAAAAAAAAAACTCAAGAGTTCTCCCTATTATATTCATATTTTTCACATATCCATAAAGAGCACCTGTTTCTTCCAATCTGTCTCTTCCATGTTGTCCCTAAGTATATGTTTATCTACACATTAGTCTCTGTGCTTTGATATTGTGTAAGATGGACAAAGGTTTTTCAGAAATTAAAAAAAAAAATCCAAAGTTTTTTTTTTTTTTTTTTTTTTTTTTTTTTAATGCTTGTTATCTTGAATGTGATCTTGAACTTGATTTAAACTGTAGATGCTTAATGTTTTCAATGGCTTAATGCAATGAAACCCACCTGTTATTTTTGGCTGTTTTATTTAGATCATCTGCTCCACAAAGAATGAAAACCTCAATAGCAGATGAAGAATTGTCTACTCTTCATGTGTCAATAATTTATTTATTCTCTCTATTCAAGCCACCTGGTCATTGCAAAACTGTGTATCTATTCATTTTCCAACACAAGGGAAATCCAATATTTGGTGTTTGGTTTTATGAAAAACCATCACAGAGAACTGTGTTTTTTGTTAATTCATAGTTTCCTGTTTTCCCCTATGTTGAAATAGATTGCTAGTTGGCAATCCATGGCAGGTTGAGTATCTCCTAAGGGGAATTTTTGGCAACAGCGTACAAGTCATACATTTTTCACAATTCAGGTAGTTAAATAAGCATTACCTAGTGTTGCTCCTAAATTAACAGGAAGTACTGATCAGAAATGAGAATTACAAAATCCAGCCACTTTGGTTACTAACTGCATCTATTTTTGGAATGATTCTGCACTTCTTATCTTAATTTTTTGCACCAGGGATAACCTTGTACTTTAACTTTTGTTGTTAATTTCATGACCATGACTTTGTTCTCTCCAGCATTTATTCTACCAATATTTTTCATGATCTCTAACAGTAACAACAACAACAGTAATAACAACTAGTATTTATCAATTACTTAATATGGTTCAACTTACCACCATTTGTGGAACATACCTAATTGAACTTCTAGACACTGAGATTGAAGTTGATTTCCATTTTGTTTTTTCAAGCTCCCTATTATAGGATGTTTTAGTTTTAACTTAGTGGGATAGGAGATAATTTTTTTTTTTGGAGTGCCTATTAAGTACCAGGCATTTGCTGAGAATTTTATGTGTTAACTTGTTCAGTCCTCATATAAAAAATTATTTTCATTATAGGTTTGGGAAAATATAGGTACAAATAATGTAATAATTTTCCTGATATTATTGTTGGCAAGCAGAAAGGGAATTCTCAAACTCTAAATTCTAAAACCCATAACTATTGCAACATTATACATAAATTTGCAACATTTCCCTCATTGATTAATTACCATATTAATTGAGAAAATCTTCCATGTATTGCCTTTCTTCATTTTAATATTTCTGTGATCATCTCTTCTTCACCACTTTTGTGACACTTGGTCTTCAGTAACCACCTTAGATCATCCAAGTTACCACCTGTTATGTCCTTCAATTCTAACCCATCCTGAATAAAATGACTAGATTTATTTTCCTGGGGATCTATTTTCCCACTGCCACTTCCTAGCTAAATAATCTATGTTACAACCATGAAGGTTGAATTAGAGATTCAGACTTTTGTCTTCCACTTGCTCCGATCTGCTTGTCTAAAATGATTATTTAATTAATTCACTTCACTCATAACAATCATTTTACAGGTTATTCACTCACTCTACTCTTTGCCATTCCTTTCATACTTCCATAAATTCCTTTCCTCATTTCCTGGCCAATCCTACCCTATTCGAATTTCCTTACTGAAGTTCTTTTTTTTTTTTTTTTCCAAAAAAGCCATCTTACCTGTCCACAACTCACTAACTTCTCTCCTTCTCTGAGCTCCTGTAGCATTGGCAGTGTACACTATGATTTATCTATTGCCATAAATTTTGTCTTTCATCATTTGCACCTCCAAGTAATAGACAGCACACTTTTGAGGATGGAGGTCCTCTGTGTTCTTTTTGGAGCTTGGCACATAGTGTACACTCATTGCACTGTGATTGACATAAGCAGAGTACTTAAAAGTGATAATCATTATTTTATATCCCTATACCTTCCCTGAAATCTTTGACAATAGCTTGTTTATCCCACAGGGAGAAGGGGCCACACAGCTTTGAAATCATAAGAAACTAAAAGAAAATGACAAATACTCACATGATTGCAACAAATTTTATCAATAAAGATTTTTAAGTCAGTGTACACGCTTTTGTAAGATATAATGTCATTGCAAAATTAATGCCCTACAATGTTTTGTAAATTTATTTCTTTAAATCTGCTTCATATGTGTGAGGCAAGGGCACTGAGCCACAAACTCAGCCTCCGCAAATGTATTTTTATACACAATAGAAAACAAAAACAATTGTAAGGCTCACTTTAATGTAGTATTTACCTTATTGCACTAAACTTTTGAGGTATGCTTACACTAGTTTCTATTTTCCTCTTCCAGAAATCCTAAAACAAACATCAATCAAAAATTTACTATATCACTTTTCACTCTGCCTACTTGGGAACCTTCATGTACAGTAAGGGTAGCTATACATAAATTCATGAACTATTTACACCTTTTTGAATGTACATGATAGCATACTACATTATGATCTTTTAGTTCACACAGCCTAAGGTTTAAATTCATTGTGCTCCATTAAATGAAAGTTGAGCTATTAAGTAAAAAATGAATAAATAAATAATGTGATACATCAGTAGTGCCTCACAGAACTTAGTAGTAAGTCTGTTCTTTGTTAGAAGAATAAGAGTTGTATTATTATAGTTATCTGACTTCAGGACTTTGCCCAGGTAGTTTGAAGGTAAAGGAAAGAAAAGAAGAATAAAAATTATCAAGTGTATGTGATGAATACTAACTCTTTAAGTGTAAATGAACACTTGAGTTTTGGCAGAGCTGGTCAAAATTATACATATGAGTTTTGGTATGCTCAACCTGAGCCAAAAATTCCCAACTGAACACAGATTAAGAATATAAGGACTGGGGATATAACTCAGTTGGTAGAGTGCTTTTATTGCATGCATAAGTCCCTGGGTTAAATTTTAGCCAAACAAATAAATAATAATAAATAACAAATATGAATATTCTGAATATACACATTCTTCAAAATCTCATGTAGTAATATGACTTGAGAAATGACTTTTCAACCAAAATCTACATTTGATTTTCATGGACACATTTTATAAATACCAAATCAAAACTGGAGATACAATTCAGGAAATTGAGTATTTTGTAACATTTATTTTATTTGTACATTAAAATAATTTTGTTAAAATATAAATAGTATAAACTACTATTCAAACTATTTTTATAAAATTTGCCTTCTTGCAGGTATGTCTTAGTAAATTGAATAACTGATAAGGCTCTAAAATTTCTATGTGTAAAGCAACAAACCATTAAAAAAGGAAAATTCACGTTATGCATATTTATAGAGATACTATGATTCTATTTAATGTCCATATTTCTAAAGTTTCCTTCATTCAAGTTGTTTTTGTACTTTAGACCCTTTTAAAATCACTGTTCAAAACAAAGCAAGAATTTCCCATGTTGACACATGAGTGTCATTTTAATTCAAAGGTCTATAGAAGAGACAAAAGGTGCTTAAGTAATTTTTTGTATGTGTGATTAAAAGGTATTGTAATAATCAGAATAAAACATTTCAAAGGAGTCATAGCAGAAAAAAAATTCATGACTGTTGTTCAAGACATTATCACAGCATGAAAAATCAGGCAAATACAGAAAAAGTAGCAGTTCTTTCTTAAAAATATTCATGTAGTTCATGTGGGCCAGCCCAACACAAATGATGTTACAGAATTGATATTGCCTTCTAAAATTTTGTCCTCATAGCTTACTGTTCACATATCCATTAGTTTTAAATCTTTGAATTATTATGTCTAGAAAGGTAAAAATTAAACAGGAATGCTTGATTTTACATTTATTAAATTTTACAGAAAGAAACTTCTGTATTTGTTATAACAAAACATTTGCCAATAATTATGGTCAGAGAATATCTCGTGGTGTTTATCTTCAGTGTCTAGCAGAGTAAGTTGTAACATGGTTGAATACCTGGGCCCAAAAAGTCTTTTAAAATATTTGAAGAACAACTTTACCCTCATGCCTCTGTTTATGGCATCTTTGTTTTTAATTATTTAAATATAGCTATTTTGGTTTTGTGTATGTTGATTACTACATTTGGATCAAACACCTAATTGAAATTTACTGTGGTTGTAAAAATTCATGAATCATTTTTAACTTGCTTACTTTCAAAAGTCTTAAGTGGTTGGTTAATTACCATGATTTATTAAGATGTTTACAAATATATGTTATGGTAGATGTTCCAAAATAGATTCAACTTAATTAAAGAAACATATTATACATTTTCAGCTTCATGGTTGCAAGATTTTGTAACATTTATATGTGTATGATACTTTAAATTTTACATTTTATGATTTTATTAACCCTTTTTTTCCTATATTCTGGCAAAAATCTTGATAAACTGTGGCCTAAAACAGAGTTTAAACTAAACTGGAAAAAAAAAAAAAACAGGCAGAATAGAATTGATAGAATTGACAAAATAATCTTTCATATCTTGAAAGTTCAGTTTTAATCTACTTTTTAAAAGCATCAGCAAAAGTGTTGTATGTGGATATATTGCAATTAAATCTTGCCTCTCAAATTTTTATTTATACATATGACAACACACCTTAGAGATCATTCAAGCAGAAACTCACCACATTACTCATATTAATTACCATAAAAACATATGTTTTGTTGGATTTTCCATTTCATTTTATTGATTGATTGATTGCTTTTACACACTATTTTTACATTGAAAATATTCACTCTGAAGTCTGTTATTTCACAATTGGCTAAAGAACAAACTAAGAAAGCAAGAGACACAAGTAAGTTAAAATATCCCTTATTTTGACCACATTAAAAACATTGGTGGGTTAGGGTTGGAGAAGATTTAGATATAAAAAAGGGGAGATAGGGGAATGAGTGGGTAGAAAAGATGGTTAAATGAGATGGACATTCTTACCCTAAGTACACGTATGAAGACATTAAGTTTGTGACTCTTCTTTGTATACTACCAGAGATGTAAAAAAAAATTGTGCTGTGTATATGTACTAAGAATTGAAATGCATTCTGCTACCATATATAATAAATTAAAATAAATAATAATAAACATTGGTCGAAATCTCACAAACTCTAGTACCTACAATTCAGAAACAAAAACACAAGCTCACAAAATAGACACAAACACATTCACTCAGCACAAGAAATGAAAGAAGAAACATGAATGAGAAAATGCCTTGTTCTCAATCAAGTCCAAGACAGAAGCAAGATAGAAATCTGCCAATCTGAACAGAAAATTTGTTGGGATCATCCCTACAGTTTTGATCACTGAAAAAGATAAAATATATTCAGATTTATTTTTGAAAATGATATGTCATAAAATAATGAGTCATTATTTCAAAGATTAAGAGAATATTTCCCAGGTCACATCACATAAATCACATACTCAGCAGCAGGTAAGAAAAAATTAAAATATTGAAGAATTTGAAGAATTTGCCTAAGCTATTGCCATTTCTGATAATAAGGTAGACATCTTTCAATTATAATTTGCACATATGTATACAACCTGAAAACCTCTACTTATAATTGATAACTACCACTTCAGCAGCAGTCAGTTTGGTCAAATAATCTATTCAGCTTGCATAGAAACCCTGGATTCCTGTTACTACTAATGAAAATATTCACACACACACACCAACTTAAAATAACAGAAAATCATTCTTTTATGGATATTGATGTTTTTATTATCATGATACAGCATTCATATCAACTTGTTAGCAAAGCCACTCTCCTTCCAGAAGCTCTAGAAAAGAATCATTCTAGCTTTGAATGGCTGCTGGCAAGTTTTTCTGAGGTTACAAATATCTCTTCTTTGTTAATGGTGATGTAGTCTTCAAAAACATAAAGAGAGAAAAACTATCTTTATATATATATATATATATATATATATATATATATATATATATATATATATATATATATATATACACACACACACACACACACACACACACACACACACACATAGAACATGGTAATGTTACAACAGGTTTCTTCATTAAAACTCCACAGAATCTGATAGCACCATAGATGGCAGATACCTAATGAGATGATTCTTATACTTGCACAGAGTATCTGAGAGATTACAGAAAAAAATGTCATGCCTGGTGGATGAAAAAGAAGGGGGGACAATGGGCCAGCAGAATGAAGTAAGACACTTCAAAGATCCATGAAAGTGAGTGATATGGATAGACTGGCATCATACATTGTCTCCAGATGCAGAGCAGAGGACAAAGACATGTCCAGAGAGCAGGTCTTACTTATTTTTGCTGAGAAACATAAAAACTCTCCCAGTCTTCTGAAGGTTTGAATTCTCTCAACTAATACTCTATTCACTCTTAGTGCCTGTCCTTGATCATACCCCAAAATTAATATGCATGGTAATTTTTTGAGTACCAGAAAAAGAGAATCTACAAATATCAGTGGTCTCTGCTACTCTATTTTAAAGACATTTAACTGTGAATTTCTATGAATTTATATACCAGAAGGCCATTTTAAAAAAATTATGAACAATGTAAATCCAGTGATTCAAGCTAAAACATAAAGTGGGAGAAAATATTTGCAGAGTACATATGTAGTTGAAAGTGAATATAACAGAATGAATGAGATTTTATATTTGTGAGGAAAAAAAGACATACCAAAAAAGTTAAGTATATATATACTGGGTCTGTACCTCAGTGTAGAGTGTGTGTGTGTGTGTGTGTGTGTGTGTATATATATATATATATATATATATATATATATATATATATATATATATATATATATATATTCGAAATAGAATGGCAAAAGATCTAAAAAGGTCAAAAAATTACAAACATGTTAATTGAAATTGTCAAACCCCTCTGTTGGCCATGCAAAATCTTAGAGCAACTGGTTTGGTACTACATACATGAGGATACATTCTACTCTTTGACACTAATGTTCCATAGAAATTTTCAACATGTAGCTTCCACTTCTGCTTTCACCAAACCAGACTGCATCTGACACCTCCTTTTACCATACAGGCCCCCTATGTCAGGGCCCTGCGAATCCAATATTCCAATGAGCCAATTCCCAGCACCACAATAATTTTAGAGAAAAGCATAGATAAAGTGGCATAGTTGGGATTCAAGATCTTAATTAGGAAACAGTGTAAGAAAAGAAAAACTAAAAAGAGCAGAAGAAAAATTGGTGAGGGGGTAGGAAAAAAAAGAAAGAAAGAAGTAACTGCTGAGGATGTATAAGATGCAGAGATGGGAAAAATTTGGATCCTAAGTGGGAGAAGAAAAGAAATATTGTGACAACATCATACTTATGCAAGTGGACTCATTTTTGGAAATTCCTAAAAACAAGGAATTCATGATGTAATCAAACTAGTAGGCCACACACATGACTCTCTGCTCCTCAAGCTCTAGCAGAGATGCCACACTTTTTTTCCCCTCAAAACTCCTAATTTCTTCCTCTCCAGGCACAGTTTATCCAGCTTAAATGTGCTGTTGCTCTACCTCCTGACCTGGTCTATCTGAGCTCCCTCAGATTTTCTCCAGTAACTCGTAACCACAATTTTTTTTCTTCAACTATCCAACCAGTTTATATGCTTAGATAATTTTTTATAACTAAACTTTAATGCCCCATCCCTGGCATTTTGAGATGCACCACTGTCTTCTGATTTCTGGATCACCCTCAGATTTGATCCACCAAAAATGCATCGAGCATGATTGTTTTTAGGTCTGGTTTCCTACACAGCAGGCTACCTAATGCTACCATTTTTAATATAATTAAACAAATAAGTGATCTCTGTTCTGTTTTTCTGTTTTGTTTTTTTAAAAAATAATACTTTTAAAAAGCCAGTTGAAAAAAATATTTGAAGTTTCCACTAGGGAGAAATCAAGATGACTTGACAGTTTTTTTTTTTTGTTTTGTTTTGTTTTTTTGTAGCATCATTAATGTTCTATTTCTTGATAGAAATAGTGGTTATGTGTTATGTTCCCATTGTAATAATTCATTGATCTGTATAATTTCAATTCTGATCTAGTGTTGGCCTTGTTAAATAATATCAAATTCATTTCATGAAATGTGATGGGGAAGAGCATAACACAGAAATTATAAAAGGGTACTAGAGGGCTGTAGCTGTAGCTCAGTGAACTGGATCTGTACCTCAGTGGTAAAGCACTTGCCTTGTAAATGTGAGGCACTGTGTTTGAACCTCAGCACCACATAAAAATGAATAAAGATACTGTGTTTTTATCTACAAGTAAAAAAAATAAAAATGGTACTAGATAATACTTTGGGGGTAATGCCTAAATTAATTGATTATTGATCTGCTTATTTGGATGTGTTCATATGTCAAAAAATAAAAGTATACACCTTATATACACCTTAAATACAGCTTAGGATATAGCTTACTCAGTCAAGTGCTTGACTCACATACACAAGGCACTGGGTTCAATCCCCAGGACCACAGAAAAAATATGTACATAATTATATCAATAAACCTTAAAAAATGTGTCTAAGTTGAGATTAAAAACAAAGTACACTATTAAATGATAAATAAATGTAAGGATTCACTAGCTAAATATCAATCTCAATATTTTGGGAAAGGCCATTTTTATAAATAGAGAATAAATACTATGCAAAGGAGCAAAATTGGAAACATTACCAGTAAACAGAGCATAGAAATTATCAGTAATGCCAGATGTAGGATTTAGAACACAAATTAAATTAAAAGAGCTCTGATAAATTTCAAAGTAAAAATTTTGTATTATTTATGCATTACAAAATTGTAACTTGTAAGGTATATATAATAATGCCTCAGTTAATGATGCAGATACATTCTGGAAAACGCATCATAAGGTGATTCTGTTATTTTAAAAATGATACAGCATACTGACACATTCTTAGGTGATATACCTAGGTTATAATTTATTCATTAGTGTACATGATGTTCATTATTAATAAAAACATTGTTGCATATATGGCTATAGGATTCAACATTATAGCAATAAATATAGACCTCATAATTATATGAATAATTAACAGTGTGGAACAAAAGACAAAATGTTCTAAGAGAATCTAGTCATTTAGGCAATGAAAAAAGAAAAAAAAAAGAAAAGAAAACTGCACTGCATTAAAAATGAATAAAAGGGTACTTTAAAAAACTGCTGAAACAGTGGGGTATCTGCCTAATAAAAAATGTCATTGTATCCTTTTCTGATATGAAATAAACCATTCACTGTAAAGAAATACGATAATATGAATGAAAAACAGAAGATATGCCAAAGTGTTTTTAATAAGGTATTTAAACACTGTATTTAGTAGTGAATGATGCTAAAATACCATATACTTAAACAGAAAAGGTAAAACAATTTCAAGATCAATATAGCTTAAGCAACTTAATGATGTAGAAACTCAAAATTTTACCGAAATCTATGAATGTGGATAAGTAATATTGCACACCTTTCCTCAATCATCCAAAATAATAAAATGATAATATTTAAAAAATGATGATGAAGACAGAAATGTCATTATTCATTTGAAATTTAAATACTACCTTTATTAAAAAAACTGGAAAATATTAGAATAAAATATATTTATGATATGATATATTTAAAGGGTACAAATTGAAGTTAGAAATTGGAAAAAAATGAATTGCCTCACAAATGGAAAAAAAATGCCTTAAATATGAAAAAGGATGGAAGGAAGCTAAGGAAGGAGGATTCCAAGTTCAAAGGTAGCCTTAGCAACTTACTAAGGCCATAAGCAAATTAGTGAGAACCTATCTCAAAAAAAATGCAGGTCATATTGCATAATTGTTAAATATTCCTGATATTATAACTGGTTACCAAAAGAAAGTAAATAATAATGAAAAAAAAATGTCAAAACCCAGACCTCAAAAAAGGAAGGTAAGACCTATGCATGGTGGGACATGCCTGTACTCCCAGCAGCTTGGAACACTGAGGAGGTGAATAGTTCAAAGCCAGTCTCAGCAATTTAGCAAGTTCCTAAGAAATTAAGTGAGAACTTGTCTCAGAGGAAAACATTAAAAAAGAGGTATGGATGTGGTTCAGTGATGAAGTGTCTCTGAATTCAATTTCAGTACCTATAAAAAAAATGGAAGCAAGTTCAATAGCCACTTCTTTAGGAGAAACATAAATGTTTGATAAACATAAGATAGCTCAACAGCTTTAGAAAATAGAAAATGGCAAAAACAAATCATATCTGTGAGACAAATAATGTCAATAAACACATGGAGAAAATAAATTCCCTTTAAATGAAGAGGGAATAAAAAATTTAATTTCTTTGAAGAAACTGGCTATTGAAAATACATGATCATTTCCCAGCAGAAGCATATGCTTATAAAAATCACTGCAGTCTGCACCATAGTAACATAGAAGGAAATAAAAGCATTGGTTCACACAATTGTAATACAGAACATGAAGAAAAGACAATGTACATTGAGAAAGATATAAGGAGAAATAAGTGGGAAAAATAAAGTCCAAAACCTATTTTTGTTATAATGTATGTAGTTAGAATAATACTTTGAATCATTACATTGTTCTATATAAATGTCACATTTATATAATAGTTTACATGAATACATTTAAATGTTGTAGAATTCGAGTAAATACAAAAAAGGACATTAAAAAATTGACCATGCACATCATTTGTATACATGACATAACTCATCTTTAGCAAAATGTAAACCTCCCCCTAAATACAAAATATTACTTCATTAAAATGTTAACATTTTTTACTTTTAATGGAAGAAGGGATCAGAGAAAAAAATTCTAAAATTTATATGAAATATTATATATATAAAATTTGATCTGCAACTCTTAATTAAAAGGGAAAAACATATCTTGCAATAATAAAAAGCAAGGAAATATAATTGAAAGGAAAATTTAAAAGTTAATCTACATGTATATAAAAATTTATGTATTTTTAATACAAATTGAAAGGTCAACATAAGTCTAAACACCTCAAGAACCATACTATATGTGGATAGATGACACAGCCAAATCTAAAGGAAGATTGACTTGAAGGAAGAATTCACTGGTGTAGTTTGTGTATACAATCTACAAGGCCCAGGGTTTAAACCCAGTGTAAATAAATAAATAAAATAAAAGGTATGACAGTGACATGGGGACACATTACCTTGTCAAGACTATCTTATTGAGAGTGATATTGGGAATATAAAAGAATAGGAGCTCCTGACGTTCTCACAATTCATAGATATATTGAATACAAATATTATGCTTCAAGTCCCTCTTAGACAAAGTTATAAAAAATAGTAGAAACCAGTGGTTTTCCATTTAGAGATGTATGTCTATAAGTAGGAACATATCTACCACTCGATTATTTTAAAAAGCTAGGATAGACTTAGGCCTTAGTGCAGCCTTTGACAATATGCTATATAATTGAAACAGAAACACAAACATCCAGTGTCACCCTGAGATCAAGATTGGGACTGTATATATGACACCTCAACTAAATAGTTTTCTGTGCTTTTGATTTTATTTTAGCTTGTGCTGAGGAAGAATCTACACATTCCTAAGTGCTAAGATCAGAAAAAAGTAATAGTTATCTATGTTCACACAAGGATACCATGGTCTTTAACTCCAGGGATCAGGAGAAAAAAGTTAAATCTCAAAGAACTTGGTATATGCCTCTAAGTGTGTTCAGCACACAAAGAGCTCCCATCTGGGGCTTGCCCCTGTAAAAATTCAAGGACTGCCAATTATTTCCAGAATGAAAATTCTTCATCTCTGAGTTTCTTTTCTCTTATTATATTACATTCAATAGAAGTAAGTAATTGCCTCACATGTAACAAAATACTCTTCAAAAGAATAGTAAGAGGCTTATGCAGAAGTATCCAAAATAGGAAGCCATTTTAAATCTTCGGGCTATGGGAATAAAGCTTGCTGATATCATGCAAATCTCCCCTAGATTACAAACCAATGGTTTTCCATTGGTGTGCAAGATTCTCAGCTGCTAAAATCTCAAGTAGTAGTGCAGAGAAGGAGTTAAAAAGAACACATGTCTGTTTGTCCCCAAAAAAGTTTGCAACACATACTGTCTGTGGCTACATGACAGACTGGACTCTACAATCTTCCATCAGGGATTTGATGTACAAGTCCAACAGTGGACAATTGTATTTAAAGCAAAATTGTTAGAATAGTTTTTATCACCAGGTGTGGTGGTACATGCCAATAATCCCCTCAGTTCAAGAGGATGAGGCAGGGCTGGGCATGTGGCTCAAGCGGTAGCGCACTCGCCTGGCATGCGTGCGCCCCGGGTTTTATCCTCAGCACCACATACAAGCAAAGATGTTGTGTCTGCCAAAAACTAAAAAAAATAAATATTAAAGAGAACTTTCTTTCTCTTTTTCTCTTTAAAAAAAAAGTGGATGAGGCAGGAGGATTTAGAGTTCCAAGCTAGCCTCAGCAACAGAAAGGAACTAAGCAACTAAGTGAGTCGACTTCTCTAAAGAAAATACAAAACAGGCCTGGGGACATAGCTCAGTGTTGGAGTGTCCCCAAGTTTAATCCCCAATAGCCTTCCCCCCAAAAGAGAGAGAACAGCTTTTGTCAATAAGCTTATAATAACAAAGATTCAAGAAGTTGTGGATACAGAAAAAAGAAGACCATTGTACACTGTTGGTGAGAATGCAAGTTTAGGAAATGCATTTTTGAAAATAGTGTAAACTCTAAACCATTTAAAACACAACTAACATATAACATGGTTAAATTGATTCTAGGTATAATTTCAAGGAGTTAGAATGAGGAAGTTAAAGAAATACCTGCATGCCCATTTTTATGTAGCAGTATTGTCAGTAGTTGAGAAAAGAAAATAAATAAAGTGTCTTTAAATGAAGGATGTACCAGGAGATTTCTTTCAACTGCAGGGTGTCTAACTACTCCCCTGATAATCTTCACACCATATTTCAGACTTCTTTCTCTTGGCAAGAAAGGACACAGAGACTCAAGTGAGCCAGTCCCTCAAAGTACATAGACATAGAGCTGTGGATACCTCAGAAACTCCTGAGCCAAGAGAAGGTATGACAGTGACATAAGTCACATTATCTTATCAAGTCTACAGTGGGTACTTCCCAATCAAAGACTTTCCAAAAACGTATCTGTATCTAAGGAAGAAAAAGAGGGGCCAGTAATGAGCATTGTTTTACAAAGTGTCAAGTGAATCTTCTTTTTTTTATCTCATATACAATACCAACTGAAAGACAAAAAATTAAAAAAAAATCTCATAAAGAGTGCATCTAATGTAGGAGAAAAATAATTACAAAATACTGCATCTATTTAAAATATCCTATAAGGAGGAACAGTTTATTATATTGTGAAATAATAAAGTTGGCATTTAGAATGTGAACAAGAAAATGAAAATATAGGTTATGTCCTGAGACCAGAATAAAAAACTAAAGATGAGTTCCAGCACTCTGAATTTGAGGCCCTGCTTCTCACCTACATACCAGCAACACTTTGTGAAGAGAAAAAAAATCACACTTGTATTTGAAATTCTCTCCTGATAATCACAGCAATCTTTACCACACAATCTGAGAAGATGCCAAGATGCCTGGACAAAGCTGTCCACATGGGCTTTGGGCCATGATTGAAGATACCATAAATGGAGAGAAGAGAATTTCCAAAATTTTAGCTGCTGATATATTTTTCACTTGATTGGCCAAAGGAGACTTAGAAATAAACTGCTCCACAAAAGGATTGATTTTTGCAGACACTGAAGACTATGCTGGGTAGTTCCCATCTACAAAAACCAGTTCCAGCCATAGCAATTGCTGTTTAAAATTTCTTCTAATTTGTCTCCAATTCCAATCTGCAGATGCAGTCTCAAAAATCTGCACAGCCACTATTCTCTGGTTTTTCATGGTGCCTTGCATTCTCCTAATAGGTTTTTTTAAATCATCTGTGTGGCATCAGATTCTGGATTTCCTAAGCATTGATGAGGAAGCCTAGCAATAGATCCCCAAAAATGGCAATCTCCAGAGATGAAAACTGGATCCTACAATGGAAGCCACACCTTTCATACTTGTTGTATATTGGATTGAACAGTTCTCATCCAAGAGCCCCTGGTTGGAAAATACCTGCCCTCTGAGTCTGAATCCACTCAGCCTACTGTCCAAGTGACCGTAGATGACATCAACACCATAAATGAATGAGGCCACATTTAATCAGGATTGGCAGGTTATTGGGTGCATTTACTTTTCTTTCAAGGTGATTACATTTGAGTACAAATAGCAGCTTCAGCTTTTATAAAGGCAAAGTTTTCCTAAAGTGGTGAAATCTAGCATGGCAGGTGGATATTTAAATTTAGCCTTGTAAATAGGGAGACATCATTATATGTATTATATGCATACATATTGTTAATTATTGAAAACAATATAATGGGCAGTATTTTTTCATTTAACTTTTCTGATTATTTTCTGAGAAGACAATTCAATATAAGTAAAATATCAGGCAAATGTGAAGTTTTTACTTTTCTAGTATTTACACTAAAAGAAAAAAATATAAGACACAGTTTAAATTCATTAGAATCACAAAATTGAAGATTATATCAAGAATACTATTATTACATGACAAACATAAAATTTCTATTGTTGAATATATACATATTTAGAATACATTCTCACAACTCTATTTGAAGCCCCCAGCACATCTTAATTCACAGTGGTCATATTTGATTTTGTGAGTTATGGCTCTTCTGACCTTGGGGAGTCAAAGACTCTGGATCACTGTATTCCATACAAGAGGTGTAATCAATATTTCTCTATATAACTAAACAGCAGGAGTGGCAGTGCCCTCAGGAAGAGCAGAGAGATCAAAGAAAACAGACTCTAGAAGGAGATGATTGTTTACCACCTGATGCTGAACACAAATTTATTTCTATTTCAGATTTCAGACAGCATAGAAGAGAAAAAACAGTCCAAGTAGTTGGAGGCTACATGACAATATATCTCTCCAAAGCCTTGACTCTAGAACTTAAATGCATTAAAGACAAAGATCTTATTTTGCAATTTATCCCTTGAACTAATGCCTAAGCTGTAATGTCTGTTTTCTTGTTTGGTATAAGGCACTGTGAAAGTTTTAGAACCAATCTGATGTATACAAGCTGCATACCATTTCAATGGAGGTCCAGAATTAAGTTACAAAAAAAAATAGTTGCCAATAAGACAACTGCTGTTTTCCAGGGAATTTTCTCACAACATGTTACAGAAATCTGGTTTCCACTTATACTTGGTGTATGAGTCACTGTACAACTTATTAGATCATGATTGGTCTGGTTTATCTATTCATGAAGGCTTATATGTTTTTTTTTTTTTTTTGGAGGGGGGGGGAAACAGTTACCTGATGACTGCTGAACTTCAGAAGGTGAGCTATCAAGGTCTTTGGACTGTAGTCAGCAGAGTAAGCACCTTCATAGTTACAGTTCCTATATCCCATAGGAAAAACAAGAAATGTGAGGAATTGTTGTATATACCTGAAATCCCAATGGATCAGGAAACTGAGGAAGGAGAAATTGTGAGTTAAAACAAGACTCAGCAATGGCAAGGCACTAAGCAACTTAGTGAGACCTTTATACAATAAAATACACAATAGGACTGGGAATGTGTCTCAGTAGTCAAGTACACGTGAGTTCAATTTCTGGTACCCCTTCATCCCCCCAAAAGAAGAAAAAGAAAAGAAAGAAGTATCAGATCCAAGAACTTGGAAACAAATTCTATGTTTTCACATAGAATTACTGTATGTATGTAGCTTATAAATACAAAAAAGAAATTTTTAACATCTTGGCACTCAATATTATTCTACCTTTTTTATACATAAATTTTATATAATGGTTTGAATGAAAGAAAAATGTCAAAGCCCACAACTATTGAGCAGATCAGGTAGAATTCAGAATCAAGTCTGAATTACTCAAATTCCAAAGAGCTCCACTGGAACTCAGACTGCATGCCAACTTTTCATACTGTCTTAGTTTTTGGATAGAGACATCCCAAAAAAGCAGGATCTGTTTCTATATTGTGCATACCTCCAGTGGGAATAATATCCTCAAGTTTATGATTCTAAAGATTCTAGAAAAAACTTAGAATAAAAATCAGTAATGTTTCATATCTAAAATAGAAAATAAATAATCAACAATACATTTTAAATTTCTTTCCATATGAGAAATATGAAAATGCTACAATGCATTCCACAAGAATGATGATAAAATATTGTATGAAACATTAGAAAAAGAAGACTGCATGTGTGTCTCAATACTGCTAAAAATGGAAAATTTTAAAACCCATAAAAGTGTAGGAGAGCACAGCACATTTAAATAAGATACCAAATAATGCAATAGAACTCCCTGATAAAAAAAATTATCTAGACATATAGATGAAAGATCATGAAGATACATGAAACTTGTGTCAATACAAAAGGATTTCTAATAGATTCAAGTAGAAAATACATTCCATGATTATGGTATATATACATTGATAGAAATATAATTGCACGAAATTACTCTAAATATTTAATGGAGATAAACACAAATATGAGTTATAATAAAAATGACAAATAAAAATAAATGAAAAGCAACTAATTATTTAAATAAATCAATACCAAAAATGATGTAATTAAACACACCCCATCTCAAGAATGGTCAGTTATTTAGAGATGAACATTCACTTCCTTTCAACTTTACTGAGAATTAACACCTTTAATGATAAGTGAGAATAATTTCCAATAACTTTTATGTACAATATATTCACTCTTACAAATATAAACTTGATTTTCCTGCTGTTTAGTGTGCTCAGTCACACACAGTTCTCAGTTCCATGGGCACCTTAGCCTCCTAACTCCTGCTTTTCCTCTTGTTCTGTGTTGGCAGTCTCTTTTACCTATGCTAGTGCATAAGTCTTGAGTCTGACAATCTCTTTACATATGCTAGTGCAACAGTCCTGGGTCTGAGTCTAGTGCAGCAAGAAACAGGATTGTATAAGAATAACAAAAAACTACATTTTTATCTCATATACACTTTCCAACAGAAGAGACTACTCAAAGGAACACTCAGATGTATGAAAAGGGAGTTGCATTGTATTTAGTAAAAGACAAAATGAAACTTGAAAATTAAGATCCTGCGCACCAAGATCCCATGTTATTTACACATTGGTTATATGAGCAATGTATAAAGATCAATTTTAGACAATTTATTATATATCCGTAATCCCATCATCAGGGAGGCTAAGTCCAGAGGATTACTAGTCAAAGCCAGGTAAGCAACTTCATTTTAATTCCAATTGTGCTTTCTTAAAATCTAATATCTCTACAGGTGTAGTACCACACTATTGAAATACCAGCAACATTGGGGGCTCAGGTGGGAAGATTAAAAGTTCAAATTCAAATTCAGCAAGTTAGTGAGGCTCTAAGCAATTTAGTGAAAACTCTTTCAAAATTAAAAGGGCTCAGGTAATGGCTCATTTGTAAAGTGCCAATGGGATAAGTCACTGTGAAACATTTAATACCTGGAATTTAGTAAAAAATTAACTAATATATTATCTAGGTATCATTTAAATTAAGAAATCAGAACTCAGTTGTGATCTGAAAATGACTCACACCTTCTTTAGTTTCATTTTTAGTTCCTTTATAGAAGTGATAACTTAAATTTGCAAATCTCAGGTACATGATATATGTTGTAACTAACCATAGAATTGTGAGCCCCTGAGAGCAGGACACATACATTTTTTTTAGTTCATTATCCAGTTCAATGAAACCTAATTATAATAACACAAGGTCAATAACAAGTGAATGTTAATTTAGTAGTAAAATAATATATTTGAATTGTGTATCTGGCTTCAGGCACTTATATATATATTTATATTTCATCTATATTTACATTTTATCTATATTATTATAAATATGTATATGTATATATGTGTATGTATGTATATACATTAAATTAAACTATCATATTTTTAAAAATTTATTTGTATGCAGTGATAGGAATCACTCAGCATCTAACATAGGCTCAGCAAGCACACAACAATTGAAGTGCAACAATAGTGCCTAAAGTATTTTTTTTTTGTACTAGGGATTGAATTCAGGGGCAGTCAACCACTAAGTCACATCCCCAGCAGTATTTTGTATTTTATTTAGAGACAGGCTCTCACTGAGTTGTTTCGCACCTCACTTTTGCTGGGGCTTTCTTTCACCTTGTGATCATCTTGCCTCACCCTCCAAGCCCTGGGATTACAGGCATGTACCATTAAACCTGATCAGTTATGTTTTTAATCAGATATAAACTGCTACATTTAGTAGTCAATAAATTATATAAAGTATACCTTGATCTTCTACATAAAAACACCAATTAATACTTTAATGTCTAAAAACAGAAGGGACAAACATCATGGAATAAATAAATTAGAGGTAACACAAGTAGTGAATAAATTTAAGAAGAAAATACACCAGATATGGTGATGTGTATCTATAATTTTAGTAAGTATAAATAGTGAGGCCACCCAAATAAGTACAAGACCCTAGTCATGATGGTACATGCCTGTAACTCCAGCAGCGTGGAGGCTAAGGCAGAAAGTTCTCAAGTTTAAAGGCACACTCAGCAAATTTGCAAGCCCTAAGAATCTTACAGGGACCTTGTCTCAGAAGTTATAATAAGAAATATTTACCTGGGCCTGATGGTGCATGCCTGTAATCCCAGTTACTCTAAATATTAAAGAAAGAGGATTCCAGATTCAAAGGAAGCTTTGGCAATTTAGAAAACTGTATAAATATTGTAAGTCCCTATCTCAAAATGAAACATACAAAGACTTAAGGATTTGGCTTAGTGGTTATGCAACACTGGTTTAAGTGCCTAGAATATTGTTGTTGTTGTAATAATAATAATAATAATAATAATAATAATAATAATAACAACAACAACAACCACAACCAAACTAACAAAAAATGGGCTCAGGATGTGACTTGGTGGTTAAGTGCCCTAGGATTTAATCTCTGGTATAATTTTTTTTTTTTTTAAAGTACACGACCAATTGGGCAACTTGGCCAGATATGAAATTGCTCAGGGATACAGCACTCCTAGGTTTGATCCTCAGTAAAAGATGAACAAGAAGAATAAAATAAACTCATATCATAATGGAGATAAAGACATACAACCATGGAGATTCCTTAGAAAAAGTATCTAGTATAGGGATTCAGCCATTAATTTACTACAGTAATTTCCAAAATAGAACTTAAAAGAATAAATTAATCAGTATCTGAGTTAAGTTAGTAGATATACAGAATTTTTTTAAAAAAGAGTTTGCTCTTATACATCTAACAAGAAAGAAAGAAAAAAAGCTGGATTAACTGAGAATGAATGATTTTTTTAACTGAAATGGATTAACTGAAAATGAATGATTTCTTTTCCTCAGCCATACAGAGTGAATTATGAGCTGTGATTCCAATGAACTCATTGTACTAACACATTAACTCCTAGGAAGAATTAAACTGAAACAATTCACAATTGCCTATAAAGAAGTCATTATAGGCTTTTCAGATGTGATGATGACCTGGTCTGCTTATCATAAAGTGACAAATATGAGTGCAAACACTGAAAAGTATTTCTTGAACTAACTACATTGGGATCATATAAAAATGGGAAAAAAATATGAGCTCATTTATTTTTAGTTACAACATAGCTACAAAATTTTTAAATGTTGGGCTGGGGATGTGGCTCAAGCGGTGGTGTGCTTGCCTGGTGTGCGTGCAGCCTGGGTTTGATCCTCAGCACCACATACAAAGATGTTGCATCTGCTGAAAACGAAAAAATATATATTAAAAAATACTCTCTCTCTCTCTCTCTCTCAAAAAAAAAAAATTTAAATGTTGTAAAACACTGTCAAGAATATTAAACTAACCTAATGATATATCATATATTTAATTTAGTAATTAATACTGAAAAATCATAGAGAAACATACCACAAAACTTTTGCTACCACATCAATAGGTAGCTACTCTGTGGAAATATATCTTATCTAAATGCAATTTAGTTGCATGTGCAAGTTTTCCATAACATAATATTAAAAGAGTTAAGATCTAGCTTGATGTGGTGGCACATGCCTGCAATGTCAACAGCTGGGGGTGGTGAGGGAGGAGGATCAAAATTTCAAAGCCAGCCTCAGCAAAACAAGGTGCTAAGAAAAATTGTGAGGCCCTGTATCTAAATAACATACAAAGAAAAAAGCTGGGGATGTGACTGAGTATTTAAGTGCCCCCAAATTCAATCTCCAGTACCCTCCAGAAAAAAAAATAAATAAATAAAATACAAAATAAGGCTGGGCCTGTGACACAGTTGTCGAGTCCCCATGAGTAAGAATACCAATTTTAACCTTAAATCTGTTGGGGTAGCATGAATTATTATTTTTTATACTGAAAATTCTATTTTTTTTTTAGATTTTACATCTCATTGTGCAATGTATAAAGAAAATGGCAACTAAAAGTATAATTGCAATTTCTTTCAACACTACTAAGAAACAAGTACATACAAACTTGCGTGATACTGGCTACACCTAAAAGCCTAGTTACTGATGTAGAAGACAATCTCTTATGTGGGAACCAAGCACAGTGTGTGTGTGTGTGTGTGTGTATTTTAATGTATTTTGCTTCTTGAGCCTTGAAACTCAGGTTCAGAGCACAGATTTTTTTTCAAATCTAAAAGCACTCCCTCAGTTTACTTGTAAGAACAGTTATATAGTTGGTGGCTAACTTTTACAGGAAATAAAAAGTGTCACATTTCCATGATCCTTCTGAGAACCGAGTAACATAAAATGCAGTCCCTTAGTGAATACTCAACCAGGGGCTGTGTGTGTAACTAAATATTAGAGTACTTGTCTAACATGCATGAGGCCCTAGTTTCAATTCTTGGGACCATAAAAATATCATAAGAAAACATACAAAAAAGATCAGATTTTTCACATGGTCTCCATCACAGTCCCAAACCCTTTGTTGACTTTCACTTCTTTTTTATTTTGTCTTTACTCAATTTCTTACATTTGCATTGGTGTTTATTTTAAAAATATCCTCATGAAAGAAATTTTTACCTTATGGCAACTATGATGATGACAAAACCAAACTAAGAATACAAAAAAAAAAAAAAAAAAAAAACCCCACAAGAAATGTCCAGGGTTCCTTACTTGATGAAGTCACAAGTAAAAGATTTCTATAATTCTAGTGGCTAGGGATAATGTGATAGGAGGATTGCAAGTTCAAAGCCAGCCTCATCAATAATAAGGGGATAAACAACTCAGTGAGACTCTGTCCCTAAATAAATTACAAAATAGAGCTGTAGTTAAGTTGTCAAGTGCCCCTGAGTTCAATCTCCAGTACCCCCTTAATAAAAGTCAAAGGTTTTGATCTAAAACTAAGAAGGCACAAATATTTATAAGCTAGAAAAGTCGATGGAACTCTATTCTTGGCCAAATCACATTCACTCAATATAAAAGATGACAGAAAAAAAAAAGCAGTAAACAAAATGCTCATGTTTCCAATTGACAAAGTGTTGAACCAACCTAGATGCCATTCTATAGAGAAATAGATAAACCTTCACTCACTCACACACACACACACACACACACAAACACACAAACACACATACCCACACACACTCTCTGGAATATTACTGAGAATGAAAAGAGAATAAAATTATGACATTTTCAGATAAATGGATGGAGTTGGAGAATATCATGCTAAGTGAAGCAAATCAATCCCTCTCCCCCAAAAAAGACAAATTAATTCTCTGATAAGTGGATGCTAATTCATAACTTGGGACCAGTGGAGGAATTTTGGATTGGCCCAAGGGGACAGAGAGAAAGGGAGTGGCAATGAGGACAGGAAAGATGGTGAAATGAGACCAACATCATTTACCCTTTTATGATTGCATGAAAGGTGTGACCCTACTTTGTGTACAACCAGAGAAGTAAAACTGTGAGCTCTATGTGTGTATGATGAATTAAAGAATATTCTACTGTCCTGAATAATCGATTAGAACAAAAAATAAATTTAATAAATTGCCCAAGTTTCAAATGAATATGAAAAAATTTTGAAAAGGTATCAGTGAATTTCCAAAATGTAAAATAAGAGGGATCAAGAAATTAATAACAGTAGTAAATCTCCTTATGTGAATATCAGGTTCTTAGTTTAACAAAATAAAATTTTTCCTCATTACTTTCATAAAGAAACAATTATAAGAATCACTAAGGCAAAAGTTAACAGATGTAACTGAAAGCAAAGAAAACATCTTAGTGTATAAAATAAATGGTATATTTTCTTAGGGAACACAACCAAGTTCACATCACAAGGAAGCTTGTAGTAAGAAAAGAATCACAACTACACATACATATATATTAAAACTTAAAAGCTGCCTGATCAAGCTATTGCTAAAACTCAGAAAAGTCAGTGAAGCTTCAATCTTGTTTTTTTTTTTTTTTTTTTTTTTAGCAGCTTTGGTCAATGTTTTGATAAATATTACTTAATGCTGATCACATGATGATCATGATGAAAATTTGATCACATTTAAGACCTAATTTGAAATAATCTCTGATTTTCTACTGCTGCTAGAAAATAAAGGAATTAGACACTTATTGGAATAAAATAACCAGAAATTATTCTCTTACATTTATGGATGACTTGAATACAAGATTTTCAATGTGAGGGACTGTGAATGGACTCATATAAAAGTCATAGAAGAAAGGGCTATCTTACCTCTAAAAGCTCTAAGAGAAGATTTTTTATTTTTTATTTTATTTTAATTTTTTTGTGCATTTTCTCACATCTAATGGCTTCTGGTATTCCTTTGTTTTTGACCATAAATGCTTCCCTTCTGTGTTTATGGGGCCTCCAAAACATATATATATATATATATATATATATATATATATATATATATATATATATATATATATATATATATGCCCTTCTCATAGGGAAGATGTTTCTAATGTAGCAAGTAACTACCCTCTAACCCCACAGGGTCTGAAAATAATATTATAGGATATGAAAGACTCTACAATATGCTCATTCTTCCAAACATTGTTTGCAAAGATTGACAAAAGTCAGTACATTGCACAGAATGAGTGAGGTGGGTCTCTGCTCTGCAGTCCAGAACAGGTGGTAAAAGAGCCCACCAAGTGAGTTTAGGACAGGGCTTTATATGACATAGCTGACAAAATCCTAAAAACAAAATAAAACATAAATTCAGAGAAAACCATACCCACATAATCTCATTTGAAAGAATCAAATTCATAAGAAGAACAGAGGACAGAGGCATATCTAAAGGGATTTAACTGTATTTTCTTTTCTAAATTGCCATTAATGTCTCCCACAATTATAGAGTTCTGGATCTCCTCAGTTACTACTTTATCATTACCTTCTACCTACAATGCATGAGGCACACTGAATTTATCCCCATACTCATGTACTTATCACTTATTTTTTCTGTAAAAATGCATATGAATATATTTTTCCCAACTTTCCAAGTTTCTACCCTGAAAATTTCTGTGATATTTCTTCCCTGAAATGCATTTTTTGTTATTTCATGTCAGTATATCTAAGTATTCCATATCATGTAGTGGAAAAAATTAGAGAATTGTAAGGCCCTTTTTATTTGACTATTTATAAACTATAATTAAAGATCAGCCTCAGTACCTCCAGATAACTTAAGTCTCATTCACCTTTCTCGTTCATAGTGCTTTATTTTTCTAAGTAGGTAGCAGAAATTTTATTTTGAAGAAGAGTAAGTGTACTTTAGAGGATCCCAAATACCTAGGATTGTGGTTCTTAAACAACCTTACCACTGAAAAATCTGGATTACACTCCAGGTTGGACACTGATACTATGCTTCCATGGGAAACGGTTTCTTGGCTATGAATATTGTCATTTCCCTTCCCTCTAGAGTCTTGAAAATGTGTGGATTGTGTAAACTTTTTAGAATCATTATTTTCAACTCATTTAGCATGGACCCATTTGGTAATAGGAAACATCCATATTCTGAAAAAAAAAAAAAAGAAGACCCTTCACCATGCCCTAAAGAAGTGATAAAATAATATCTGGAAGAAAAATAACAGTCATCCATTAGATTGTTTTTAAAAATACTAAGAATAAGTTTAGTTAGTAATACATTACTGTACTAGGAAAATTGATATAAATGCAATTTTAATTTTTAAAGTTGTTACTGATTACTACAAAGAGAGTATAATAAGCTGGGTATGGGCTGGAGTTTTGTCTCAGTGGCAGAGTACTTAGCTAGTATGTGCAAGGCACTGAGTTTGATTCTCAGTACTACATATAAATAAATAAAGGTCAATCAACAACTAGAAAATATTTTTTAAAAAGCTTTGTACAGTTCTGAATGCCTTTAATCCTTGTGGCTTGGGATGCTTAGGAAGGAGGATTTTGAGTTCAAAGCCAGCATCAGCACAGGAAATGTGCTAAGCAAGTCAGTGATACCCTGTCTCTAAAAAATATACAAAATAGTGCTCAGGGTGTAGCTCAGTGATCAGGTGCCCCTAAATTCAATCCCAGGCACCAAAATTAAAAGGGGGGTTTATAGTGTCAATATAATAATACATGCCTCTAATACTGTCTATTTTTGAGGATAAAGCATAAGGATTTAGATTTAAGGCCAGTTCAGGCAACTCACTAATATCCTGTCTCAACATTAAATTCAAAAACGCCTGGGGATAAAATTCAGTGAAATGGCACCCTTGGTTTTAATCTCAATCACAAAATGATGTTATTTCTTCTCAAAAAGTTACAAAAATATGTTAAAAATTCATAAACTTGGCAACATTAAAATAAAAATTTTACTCATAAATAGTACATTGTAAGGTACAAAGAGAAGAAACAATAGAACTAGAATTCACATATAACTAAGCATTTTTAATGAAAAAGAAAATGAAAGACACACAAAGAGAACAGCAGATAAGAAACTTAAATAACTATATAGAGAAATGTTCAAAAATTTAAAAAATTAACAAATTAGAGAAATAGAAAATAGCATCAGATAAAAAAACTACATAGTATTGATGAGGACATGAAACAAATTCTCATGAACTAAAGGTGGAGATGTAAATAACTGTTATTCATTTCTGCAAACTGTTTACCTTTTTAATATATATATTATGCTCCTCAGTAAGTATCATAGTGAGCCAGCCATGTTAGTATATAGTTACATGATAGCATAAGGCTACTGCTATATCATTTCATAACTTGGATGAAGAGAATGTATATTCAAGAAGAAAGAAATACTGAAGTCTGAGAAAAATTGGATTTTAGAGCCCAGAAACATTTTGTTTCATTACATTCTATTTAAATAACTGAACAAAATATCACAGAAATATTATATAAAATTGATATCTTTGTAACACATCAAGTGAATAGAGGCTTTCAAGGAAATTATGTAAAGCTTATTACAAAAGAGAAATTTTCAGAAACCCATAAAATACTTAATTAGAAATACCATGTGTATAAATAAACCTCATAATTGCAAAACCAACCACTTTTCCTAAATTTAAAGTAGAATTTTTTCATAAAAATTTTAGCATGATGTTGTTTTAATAAGAGACAAACCCATTTTTTTAATTTATATGGGAAATAAAATATGTAAAATATACTCCCACACCTTTAATTTAGAAGAACAATTACAATAGTGATTGTTATGTGCCATATAATATATGCATATTATAAACTATATTGCAATTATACAGACAAAAGAATTATAATGTGAACAAATCTGTATCCATACTTATGTCCACTTTTAATATAGTTAAGAGCAACAGAAAGGTCTACCTATATTCAATCATGTGAAAAATAAAATTAGATATGAAGGCATAAAACTGATCCATCTAAAGTTACAATTTTGTACTGGTGGCACAATTCAGTGGTTAAGCATGTGGGCATAATGTTCAGGGTACTGGGTTACAACCTTAGCAACAAAAAAAATGGCAGATATTAAGGGGGGAGTGATGTTAAAAATGAAGCAGAATATTAAAATTATCTATAATTCCTCTACCTACATACACACTTAATAAAAAGCTACTCATATTATAAGTTTCTCTTTTTAAAGTAAAAAATGAGTAGATAGATTAGATACATTGGAAACTTTAGAAAATATATACCTTCAGTCAGCAGGAAAAGCTGGAATACACTGAGCATCAGCTCTGTCTGGAGCAAAGTACCTCATCTGGGACCAAGTCCCCAATTGCCAGAATTACCCTCAGTAAAGAGAAATGTGGAAGAAGTAATACACATGTATCTAAGGCACAGATAATATGGTGATTTTCTAGGTATCATGAATGTATTTCCAACATTCCCATGAGCTGGGATCAATGCAGAGAAATAGCCAAATATCAAAGGTGTCCACTTATTTCAAGACATTTATCAGCATGTTTCCCAACGGCTTTGGCTGGCAGTGTTGTATTGTGGGTGTAAATAGTGTAAAATACAGTAAATACCAATACCTTGAGTGAGATTTTTAACACTTCCAGAGCCTTGCCCCAGCACAGCTAACTACAGAAATAAGTCAACAACTACCAGTTGCTCCTAAAATAAATGTGTTTGTGCACTGAGTTTTTAAACTTTAAAATATTTTGTTCAAGGTACTATTTTCTGAAGTTCCAAGCTTTATATGCAAAGGTGACTAAGCATGTACAAATATTCACAACTTGCAAACAAATTAATTTACATGTGTTTCTAGGACTATTATGGACTATAGATTCCAACAATAATTCACAAAAGGGGTTAAGAAAATCCCTGTTTATTCCCAAGAAATCTTTTTTTTTTGGTTTTATTTTTTAAATACATGACACTGGAATGCATCACAATTTTTATTACACATACAGAACAATTTTTCATACCTCTGTTTGTATATAAAGTATTTCACATCAATTCCTGTATTCATATATTTACTTTAGATAGTAATGTCTATCACATTTCACCATCCTTGCTAATCTTTAAACAATACTCCTAAACTGGCTATTTCACATAAACTTGCCTCAGGGATTTAATGCATTAATCAAATAGATTTTATGCATCGTATGTAGTGCTGTTGGAATGGCTATTATAAAAATCTAAAATTGTCATATATGGTGGCATATGCCTGATATTCTAGAAGCTATGGAAAATGATGCAGGAGAATTGTTAGTTCAAAGACAGCCTCATTAACATAACAAGGCTCCAATCAAATTAGTGAGAGCCTGTCTCAAAATATAACATAAAAAGGAATGTGGATGTGTCTCAGTGGTATGCACTCCTTGGTTCACTACTCAGCACCAAACCAAAAAAACAAGCAAATATCTCATAATTAATAGGGATTCCAGAGTACATGAATATGTAAAAATTTTGGTGACAATATAATTTTTTTAAACAGAGAGAGAGAGAGAGAGAGAGAGAGACTTTAAAAATATTTATTTTTTTTTTTAGTTTTATTCAGTGGACACAACATCTTTATTTTATTTTTATATGGTGCTGAGGATCAAACCCAGCACCCTGTGCATGCCAGGCGAGCGCGTTACCGCTTGAGCCACATCCCCAGCCCCAACAATATAAATTTAATAAAGATATTTATAAAAGTTTTAAGGTTCTTTAAAAGCTCAAAATAAAAATTTCACATAATCCACTAGTAATAATTTGAGGTAGCAGTGCAGGGTTGTACATGACAATACTCCTAGTGGCTTAGGAAGATGAGAAGTAGAAAACTAGGGGTTTATTCTTAAGTAAAGACCAGCCTCAAGAACTTGGCAAGGTCCTAAGAAACTCAGTAAAATCCCATCTCAAAAATAAATTAATTAATAAAAGTGTTGGAGACTGAGTATGTAGCACACTGGTAAAGTTACTATGGGTTAATTTACAGTATCCAAATAAATATAAAGATATAAAGATATAAATAATAATTCTTGGTAAAAAAAAGGCCATACAATCCAGTAATAATAATTCTGGTTATATAGTAAAAGGAAACAAATGAAGTGCCTTTTAAATAGAAAGTGTATCAGAAAATGCCTTCCAGCTGCAAAGCATCCAATTAGTCCATCCCTTCAGAAGCTACACACTTAAAATACAAACTTGTCCCTAGAAGGTATGACTCAGATAGTGGTGTTTTGTAAATACTCAAAAAAATTTGAAATCTCTGGGAACCTTGTTTCAGTTATTCTAAAACTCAGAACTAGGTCATATGGGAGGTCAGAATGAAAACACAACACATAGTAAATTCTTTAATGGAGAATCTTAAACACTGTCATAACTGAAAGCAGTGTTGGAGATTAAAAAAATAGATTCTCTGTTTCACAGACTTCTGGGTTATGGATTCAATTCAAACATATATTAGAAAAAAGTTAAGGCTACTAGTTAAAATCTATTTAAAACAGATGTTAAAAATGCACCAGGGGCTGGTGTATTGGTGTAGGGCTGTAATCCCAGTTGCTGAAGAGGTTGAGGAAGAAGGATCAAAAAACATTCAAAGCCAGCCTCAGCAAAAGTGAGTTTCTAAGAAACTCAGTGAGACTCTGTCTCTAAATAAATAAATAAATAAATAAATAAATAAATAAATAAATAACCCTGGGGATGTGTCTTAGTAGTTGTATTCCTGAGTTCAGTCTCCAATATCCCCCATAAAAAATGTACCAGGAGGCTGGGGCTAGGGCTCAGTAGAGCTCACTTGTCTGGCACACGTGAGGCACTGGATTCAGTTCTCAGCTCCACATATAAGTAAATAAAATATAGGTCTATCAACAACTAAAAATATATATATATATATATTTTAAAATAGTATACCAAGTTATTGACATGGAATTTGATCTAATTTGCTGTGTACTTTAGCCCATTACCCTACCTTTTGACATTGACACTGTTGGGGCTGTGAATATGGCATCCCAAAGCATGGCACTTTGAGACCAAAAGTAGCCTCCAATGTCTTTATTTTCCTCTATCCTCCTGCCCTTACTCAACCACTCAGGAAAGCTCTAGAAACTAGAATTCGGAATTTCTTTTTTTCAAGGCAGTTCATGGGAACTGGAGCCCCTTCCCCCAAATTGAACAAATCCCCACCTCTTTGTCTTGGAGCTGGCTACAAACAAACAATCTGACTTCTCTTGTCTGGTAGTATATCACAAGACCCCCATTTCAGAAGAGGTTCTGCCTGTCCCTAGGAGGAGAGCATGCTGCACAGAGAGGCCAAGAAGAGCCCCAGAGCCATGCTGCACAATCACACTTTGACTGCCCTGCTCCATGGGACACTTTGTTTTTCTCACTCTAAACTCCTAGGGAGAGCAACCCCACCAGGGTCTGAAGGAAGATTTGACCAAGCACAGCAAAGTCCCTGGGCCTCAGACAAACACTGTGCAGGGTACAGAGTGTTTCCAGCAACCAATGAGTGGGCCAATGGATCAGGAATACTGGAGCCTGGCTCTTTTCTTCATTGCAATCCTATAAGAAGCCTAAGGCTGGGACAGTCACTGTACCCTTGTGAGAGACCATGGAGCAGAGAGCTCAGCCATGCCTGAAATTCTGAGCCATGAAACCCAAGGTAAGTGTGTGTTGTTTTACATAACAAAGTGTTGGGGAGCTCTGCTACACAGAAATGGTAACACACCCAGACTCTGAGCAGCTCGATATCGTGGGAAGGCAGGACATGCAAATCTCAGTCAAAGCACAAAGGATTGGCTGGGTGACATGGAACTTAAACTTTAGACAGGGTGTCTTTTTGGTCTACCTTGGGTTCTTAGACATCCTTGAACAAGTAAAAGGACTTTCTTAAAGGCCCCCAGACTTGCTTTAATGACCTTCCATTCACCTGTTGGGGGAAAGATTATGAGAAGAACTAAGCACTCAGCACCAGGTACCACACAAAAGAGCCCACAGCAGCTTGTGATCACCTTTCCTTAGGCCAGAGAGGTGTGCAGGATACTGACGGGCTGCATAGGCTGTTTGGGGGCCACAGGTGACTCCTTATGGGAATGCCTCACAGGAGAGGATGGAGTCCCTCCAGCAAGGTCCAGAGACAACCTCCTAGTGTGAAGAGGGCCAAGTGACCCCGTTCCCACTAGAAGATGCAACTGGTTTGCTGGACTCAATCTGAAGAGGCTGCCTGAGAATGACAGGAAGTGCCTGGCCAGGAGACCAGCCCTGCAGCAACAGGATGGAAGGGGGACTTAGGGTTAAGTAACTTGAGTCCTTTAAAATTTTCCCACATGTCAGGGCCAAATATAATATTAGGCCTTAATTGTAGAACCTATTGTTGGGAGTCACCCCGGCTCCAAAGACTAACTTCCCCATCCCCCAAGAAGAGCCATCAAATGGTGAGCCCTGCTGGCTCACATGATCCTGCCATCCAATGGTGATCCTTGCTGGCTCACATTATCATTACCCACCAATCAGACTAGCTCTGCTGGCTCACATGATCCTTACCCACCAATCAGACTAGCCCTGCTGGCTCACCTGATCATTACCCTCCAATCAAAAATTACCTCATGTCAACTTTCAAACCACCCTTGGCTCTATAAATATGCAGAGCTGTTCCTCAATAAACGGGCATTTTCTCCAATGGTAAGTCTTGATCGTTCTTTCACGTATATTCTGTTCAATGAGTAAAAAGTAATTTTTGTGAGACAAATAGGGTAATAGTAGAGAACAAAACTGGAAAGGTGAATAGAAAATAAGTCACATGGGAATGTTCACCTCATTTGGTGACTTTTGTGTTGTTTCCTTCCATCTCTTCCTGGTGACTCTAATTTGCATAATAAAGTGCCAACCAACCATCATTTTTGCAAAAACCAAAAGTTTTAACTTTTTATGTGTGAAACAATACAGGAAAGCTTAGCAGTGACAGAATTGGGTTATGCTTGTATGAGCCTAATCAGTGCTTTAACCCCCTAATGAAAGTTAACTAGGTGGTCACTGGAGGCAGGTAGGGTGTGGCTGGAGGAGGCAGGTCTCTGGGGATGTGCCTTTGGGATTTATATTTTATCTTTGGTAAGTGGAGTTCCCTCTGCTTCCTGATACCATGTCCCCAGTTGCTTTTCTCTGCCACACTCTTCTATCATGATTTCTGCTGGACCTCAGGCCCAAAACAATGGAGTCTAAGGACTGAGATCTATGAACCCTGAGGCTCCAAACACAATTTCTCCTGTAATTGTTCTTGTCAGGTTCTTGCATCACAGCAGTTAAGAAGCTGACTATAACGCAGTCTGTTCACTTTTTCCTCCCTGTAAAAGGATGACCTTCCTGTGTGTTGCACTCTTGCTCAGAACAAACAAAACATAGCAAACAAACAGATTCCAGTTCACTTACATTAAAAAAGCACCAATAACCCTCCCAAGGTAAGTCCACTATATTACTCTAATCTGTGTTCCTGTCTGTTTTCTCCTCCTGTGCCCATTTCATGCCAGGGGTGGTTGGTGTGAAGAGCCAGGTTCTGGTCAAGTTTGTCTTCTTGGGCTCTCCTATGGGGGCTCATCCTCCTCAACATGTTCTCAAATGATATCACAGGGTATGGTCACTGTGGTGAGGCTGGCACCTGGACACACCCCTAGTGACTCTCATGTCTTTCACATTAGTTCCTGAACCTCCCTGGCATTGTTTTCTTTCTTTTTTTGTGATGTGAAGATCATTATCTGCACGTGGGCCATTGTGAGGACCTCCTCAACACCTTCTTGTTTCATTTAAAAATATGACAATTATTCAGCTAAACTAATCACACAGATTGGTGGGCTTCATTTGACATCTTCATCTTGTGTATGTATCCTGCTTGGATGGCATCTGCCTTCCGTGCTGCTGGCTCTTGCACAGCCCCCTCTCCCTCAGACCCCATCTCCTTCCCTAATCAACTGTCATTGGCAATGGGAGCACCACCCTGTCTTGGTGGACCAGCAGAAGATGGGAGGCCCTGCAACATTCCTATTTTGCCCTTGGCATCCATGGGTAGTCAGACATAGACAGAGTCCCATTTTCATGTGTTATTACTTGTTTGTGCAACTCCTTCCTAAGAGGGTCCTTAGCTTTCATTCTATATCCCCAAACTTCATGTCAGCTAAAAGCAGGAGAGGATTATGACATTGACCATGTTCCATTCATTATGGTGTGCAGACTATGTTTGTTTCCATGGACTCAAAAGGAAAATCTGCCTGCATTTTGTGTGGCCACAATTGTGGACAAAGACCTAGATTATGACATGTGGTGTGAAGGAGTATTTTGCTGTTTTGGTCAACTCCATCTTCTGAGTTGACCGCCTTGGTACCACCATCTAGTGACAAGCTGGTTTTAAAATCTTGTGAAAGACAAGCACAGTGGGGTTCTGGATGTGTCTCATGCCAGCCTTGCAGGGCTGGATTTGTGCCTTTCCCTCTGATCCCCAGCAGTGTTTACCCCCAAATTGGCTATTGCAAGTGCGTTTGTACCAAGTACACTAGGAATGCCATAAGTTTGGGCTCTTCTCTGCAGAGATCCAGTTGGTAAATCTAATGAGAACACCACAAGGCAAGACACCAAAGGGAAAGCTGTTGTCAATATGGAGAAAACCAATGTAAGAGTTTTTAAACAAATTTGAGAGACTGTGAATCTACAGAAAAGCAAAGAGAGTGACAGAAGAGATACTTGTATCCCCATCAGTGGGCATTTTCAAATCTTTATTTTGCCACTTGGTTTGAGAAGAGACATTTTGGATGAGGAGAGAAAGCAAGTGACAGAATATGAGCATTACGTTTTGATAATGAAGAATATAGCAATTTTCCAATTCTACAATAGCCCAAGTGTCACATTAGGTTAGTTTGGGGTCATACTACTCTTAAAATTTTGTGCATATTTTGATTAGGTAAGTACATGCACTCTCTGAGCAAGATCACTATTTTTACAGGCCTCATGTAAAGTATATGCTATTTTTTTGTTTGTTTTTTGTGTCAATGTTTCTAGTAAATTTTATCCCCATTTCCATGAACAGTGCTGTGCTGGACCAGCATTTAGAACAATCTGTCCTCTTTCTTCAGAAATTCACAACAACATTGCAGATTAAAACTTATTTTTAATAATAACTGCTGCTATTTGAAGAATTTTAATGCTACTTTTTTATAAAGAATAATGATATTAGCTGAAAAACACATTTCATTGGTGGCCATGTGGTACACACTCTCTGTCTAGTGTCTCAAATATCCTTCCAACAGACCAATGGGACAGCCAATATCACTTCCCACATCTTTTGGTTGAAGAAATTGTATTTGCCTAAAAGTCACCTTTCATACCTACCAAGTGTCAGGGTAAGAATACAAGCCAGTCCTTTCTGACTTGGAGGCTGTGTTTGTCACCCCTGAGGCTTGTCCACTCAAATGGTCTTTGTACAGGACAGGGATTAGTCAGGGGTGTGAAGGGCCATCTTATATGGGCCCCTCTTTCCACCATGGCCTCTAGTGAGGACATTTACAAGGTGTGCATGAAGCAGGCACCACAGTGGAGTACCACCAAAGAGCGACAAGTATTCCTGGCCCATGAACATTTTTAGTCTTGTGTCTGATTGCCCCAGTGCAAGTCTACAGTGACTGTGAATTAACATTTTTATAAATATTGTAATCATACATTTCTAGTGCAATTTTGTAGAGTGTACATGGACTGAGAGCATTTAGTTAGAAAATGTCAATATTTAATACACTTCACAGTGCCTGTAAATTGCGTTGGCATTTCTTTTGAAAAGTGGTTCTGACTGGGCTCCTGTTGTCCTTGGATGGGCCCTGATCTTGCACATAAATGTTGCTGGTGTGGAAGAAATTGTGCACATAGATGACAAGGGAAGTGATGGCAAAGGAAGGCCCCCACCCAGTGGGCTGAATTGATCATGGGCAGTGTTTGTGTAGCCAAAAATAATGTAATCTTAATCTGAAAAAAATGCACAAACCAAGAAAAATTAACAAATTTCCAAGTGCCCCCAAAAGCCTCCTCTTCTCTTAGAAACACCTTTCCATCTGTCCTGTTCACCTCTGTGGAGGAAGAGGAGCCTCACTCTCCTTGGTTGGAGAGTAACAGCTGGGGGGGGGGGCATCACACCTGTCTGCATAGGTGAGGGGTGCACAGGGAGAGTCTGACAGATTGGCAAGGAGAAGGCCTTCCCTCTGATTCATGAGCCTGCAGCCACAGCCTGGGGAGGCAGAGTCTCTGGGGCCAGCTGAAGACCAGCTGCCCAGCCTCGAGCCTCTCCCATGCTGGCCACTGGCCTTCAGCAGATGCTGCTGGACTTGCTGCTCCCCCATATTTGCTCTATGGAGCCTTTCAGTGTCTCTTAGCACAGAAGTCAATAGACTTTATGAGCCCCATTTTAACAAGAAAGGCCCATCTTTCAGAGCAGTGTTTGCCATTTCAAGATCCATAACATATCTACCAGAACACATTTCAAGAGCACAAATTTAGTGTGGATAAAGAGGAGATTGTTGAAATTTTGATGTTTTGGTGGCATGATGATGTTTATGTTGTAGGAATGTCATTTCCTTGTTTGTAAGAGTGGACTATCTGGATTTTTCCTTATTTCTGAGGGGTGGGAAGCCTCAAAATGGTGAAGTGTTGTGGAGTTGGGGATTTTTGAAGTCAAATGTTTTCTCTCTGGAACTATGGAGCTAACAATTACTTATTAAATACTTCTACAAATTAAAGATCTTAGTAGCCCAGAGTTTTGTTTTGCCTTTTTTTTTTTCCTGGAGCTGAACATTGGTTTCGGTGCCAAATTCTTGTTGTGTAACCTGTGGATTAAAGGTTTTGCAATAGCTTTAAATATCTCAACGGACATTTCCTTGACCTTTGAGGAAGCTCAGCAGCCCCTGGATACCCACCATGTAACCTCCACCAGTATGGATTACCCCTGGAATCATGGTGCCTGTTGCTGCTTCTTAAAAGAAGGGCTGGGTGCTCTGAAACCCCAGTTCCTCCAAATCCCCCACACTGAGCATTCAGCCCTCAGATTATCAGGGCTTCTGTTGTGCCTGCCTAGAGACTTAAGCTCAATGAATTTAAATTCTCCACCAAAATGTTGTTATCCCTTGAATATCATGATGCCACAAAGTGCTCAGCTTAGATCCTCTTGCTGAAATAGGCACTTTACAGCTCTCTGTATCCAACTTACAGTCTGCCTATTTTTCTAACCCTCATCTTTTTCTTAGTGTATCTTTAAGTCTTTTTCCACATCAAGAGTGTTGCTGGTCACACTGAGGCAAGACATGATAGTGAACTGGCATTAGCTTTACCAAAACCCACAATTAGAGGACAATCATATTTTATTCAAACAAAACTTGCATTTAACATAATTAAATACTTTGTATTTAAGTCAAAGAAAATCATGAATTATGGCTCCTTTGCAAGGAGCTATGCAAAATTAGCTGCTGGGCCTGTTTCCAAAGGCAGCATAAATTTATGACACATTTGATATTGACCAACAATATTTTAAACACTTTGATTTTTTCAGCACTGCTGGTTATAAGAAATTTATTAGATCAAATGCAGTAAAATATAATGAAATTGATTAGACTTTTTTAAAAATGTTATCAGACAGTATACTGGGTAAGAGAAAATATAAAACTTATCTTCCTGTATAAATGGTATTTTTAAAGTTTTCATGCCAAGAAATTCTTTCATACCCTAAGTTAAAAGGATAACCTCAAATAGTATTTTTCATGGGGATGTTAAAACCTAGGTTTTATAATTTAGAGATAAATAAATTAAAAAAAAAAAAAATATATATATATATATATATATATATATATATATATATATATATATAATTCTGTGATTTTTTATTTTTAAAATAAGTACTCTGCTACTTTATGTTTTCTACACCCAGCAGAACACTGGAAAGGGCTTATTTCCATCAGGATTAATGATAATTTTCAAGTTCTTATGTTGCAACATGAAGGAAAGAGGGCTTGGAGAGGGTGATTGGGTATGTCTAGGCAAAATAACATACCCTATAGATGTCCATGTCTTAATCTTGGTTCTGTAGTTTAAAGTGTCCCCACAGTTCATGTTTTGGAAATCCCTGATGTGACAGTACCAAGTGGTGGAACCTAAGCAAGGGGCTTGGTCACAGGCTCTGCAGTGTGGGTGCATGCTTTCACTGCCAAGGTAGGGTCATTATACAGTAGTTTTTGGCCACTTTCCTCTCTCACTAATGTGATGTTGCTTTCCAGCAGTGAGAAAAACTTCACTAGCCATGTCCCCTTGATCTTGGACCTCCCAGTCTCCAGAATTGTGAGCCAAATAAGTTTCTGTTCAGTACAAATCACCCAGTCTATGGTATCTTTTTGTGCCAACACAGCATAGATGAAGACACCTTGCAACCAGTGAATACGCCAGGTGATATTGCAGACAAAATTGAAGAAGATAGCACTAATGTTGCTAAGTTGCTTACTTAACAGAGTGAGATTATCCTGGTTTGCCTGCATGAGCTTGGTGTTGTCATCAGTGTTCTTATTAGGGGAAGAGGGAGAGTCCAGTCAGAGACACAGCATGAGAGAGACTTGAGCACCCAATGCTGTCCTAGGCAAGGAGCCAGGCAGCTTCTAGAATCTGTAAAAGTAAGGAAATGAACTCTATATAGGGGTCTAAGAAGGAATAGAGCTCTTGATTATAGCCCAATGACACCCATTTCAGTCTTCTCATTTCCAGAAAAGTAAGAGGAAGTTGTATTGTTTGAACACACTGTGTGGTCATTTGTCATAGAAGCAATAGCAGACTTGCACAGTGCAAAGGTGGTGGCACTTGACTGGGGAATGCAGGAAACAGTACAGTATAGGAAGACCCTTGGTCTCTCTCAGCCTGAGAGTTCTCTTCTACCTAGTTGACCCTTGAGCCACTGAGAGACACTTGCAAGGGGATCACAGTACACCCCTTGCTTCAAAAAGACATGTGCCAGTATGGTGGGAGAAACCCCCTTTACCTTTTCAGGCAGCACCAGCAGGGACCAATGAGGACCCATGGAACCTAAAGAACAAAGCAGAACAGAAATATAGCATAAAGGCTCTGAGAATTAAGCTGTCTTTGGAGCAACAGTTCACAAAATAGACAAAGACCATATGCTATGCCACATGAGGCTGACTGCCGACTACAGGAAAAGACTTGAAAAGGACCAAGAGTCACTTATACATGGAAATTATATAGAGGACAAAATAGAAATCACCATTATATCAGGAACCCCACAATTCACAGCCTAAATAAAAAAAAATTGAACAACTGATATCAACACCAATATAAATAAGATGTCCACCTTATCTGAAAGAAATTAGGAACAGCCACCATAAAAAAAAAATCAACAATTAGGAATAGCTGTAAAAAAAGAAAATATGAAAACCGTCAAATACCAGAAGTAACAAGAAAGAACCAGTGGGAGTCATGAAACTAAAAAAAAAAAAAAAAAAGGTCATAAAGAAACCTGGATCATCGTTAGCATGGCTAAGAGTCTGTGGATCTTATTTATTTTTTCAAAGAACCAACTTTTAGTTTTGTCAATTTTTTCTTTTGTTTCGATTTCATTAATTTCAGCTCTGATTTTAATTGTTTCTTGCCTTCTACTTCTTTTGCTGTTGTTTTGCTCTTCTTTTTCTAGGATTTTGAGATGAAGTGTGAGATCATTTATTTGTTTTTTTTTTTCTTCCTTTTTTTAAGGAATGAACTCCAGGCAATGAATTTTCCTCTTAGAACTGCTTTCATTGTGTCCCATAGATTCTGATATGTTGTGTCTGTGTTTTCATTTATCTCTAAGTATTTTTTTAATTTCCTCGTTGATATCTTGTATAACCCATTGATCATTCAGTAACCTAATGTTCATTCTCCAAGTGATGCATGATTTTTCCTTCCTTCTTTTATCATTGATTTTCAGTTTCATTCCATTATGATCAGATAAGATGCATGGTATTATCTCTACTCCTTTATAATGTCTAAGAGTTGCCCTGTGACATAATGTATGTTCTATTTTTGAGAAGGATCCATGTGCTGCTGAGAAAAAAGTGTAACTGCTTGATGTTGGGTGGTATATTCTATATATGTCAATTAAGTCTAGGTTATTAATTGTATTATTGAGTTCTATAGTTTCTTTATTCAACTTTTGTTTGGAAGATCTGTCCAGTGGTGAGAGAGGTGTGTTGAAGTCTCCCATAATCATTGTATGATGGTCTATTAGACTCTTGAACTTGAGAAGAGTTTGCTTGATGAACATAGCTGCATCATTGTTTGGAGCATATATATTTATGATTGTTTTGTATTGTTGGTGTATGGTTCCCTTGAGCAGTATGTAGTGTCCCTCTTTATCCCTTTTGATTAACTTTGGCTTGAAATCTATTTTATTTGATATGAGTATGGACAGTCCAGCTTGTTTCTGAAGTCCATATGAGTGATATGATTTTTCCCAACCTTTCACCTTCAGTCTATATATGTCTTTTCCTATCAAATGCGTCTCCTGTAGGCAGCATACTGTTGGATCTTTTTTTTTTTTTTTTTTTGATTCATTCTACTAGCCTGTGTCTCTTAATTGGTGAGTTTAAGCCATTAACATTTAGGGTTATTATTGAGATATGGATTGTTCTTCCAGCCATATTTGTTTATTTATGTTACTTAACATGGTTTGTTTTTCCTCTTTGATTATTTTTTCCATTTACTGTACTACCTCCCACTGTTGGTTTTCATTGTTATTTTCCATTTCTTTTTCCTGTAATGTTTTGCCAAGGATGTTTTGAAGAGATGGTTTTCTAGCTGCAAATTATTTTAACTTTTGTTTATCATGGAAGGATTTAATTTCCTCTTCCATCCTGAAGCTTAATTTTGCTGGATACACAATTCTTGGTTGGAACCCATTTTCTTTCAGCATTTGAAATATATTGTTCCATGATCTTCTAGGTTTCAGAGTCTGTGTTAAAAGATCAGCTGTAATCCTGATGGGTTTACCCCTAAATGTAATCTGCTTCCTTTCTCTTGAAGCTTTTAAAATTCTCTCCTTATTCTGTATGTTGGCCATCTTCATTATAATGTGTCTAGTTGTGAATCTCTTATGATTTTGCACATTCCACATCCTGAAGAAGAGAAAGAACTCAAATTACTAGCATACATGATGAAAAAGGCAATATCACAACAGACACTTCAGAAATACAGAAGATAATTAGAAATTATTTTGAATCCTTATACTCCAATAAAATAGAAGATAGTGTAGGCATCAATAAATTTCTTAAGTCATATGATCTACCCAGACTGAGTCAGGAGGATATAGACAACCTAAACAGACCAATATCAATTGAGGAAATAGAAGAAGCCATCAAAAGACTACCAAATAAGAAAATCCCAGGACCGGATGGGTATAGAGCAGAGTTTTACAAAACCTTTAAAGAAGAACTAATACCAATACTTTTCAAGCCATTCCAGGAAATAGGAAAAGAGGGAGAACTTCCAAATTCATTTTACGAGGCCAACATCACCCTGATACGTAAACCAGACAAAGACACTTCAAAGAAAGAAAACTACAGACCAATATCTCTAATGAATCTAGATGCAAAAATCCTCAATAAAATTCTGATGAATCGGATACAAAAACACATCAAAAAAATTGTGCACCATGATCAAGTAGGATTCATCCCTGGGATGCAAGGCTGGTTCAATATATGGAAATCAATAAATGTTATTCACCACATCAATAGACTTAAAGATAAGAACCATATGATCATCTTGATAGATACAGAAAAAAACATTCGACAAAGTACAGCATCCCTTTATGTTCAAAACTCTAGAAAAAATAGGGATAACAGGAACATACCTCAATATTGTAAAAGCAATCTATGCTAAGCCTCAGGCTAGCATCATTCTGAATGGAGAAAAATTGAAGGCATTCCCTCTAAAATCTGGAACAAGACAGGGATGCCCTCTCTCACCACTTCTGTTCAACATAATTCTCAAAACATTGGCCAGAGCAATTAGATAGATGAAAGAAATTAAAGGCATAAAAATAGGAAAAGAAGAACATAAATTATCACTATTTGCAGATGATATGATTCTATACCTTGCAGACCCAAAAGGGTCTACAAAGAAACTATTAGAGCTAATAAATGAATTCAGCAAAGTGGCAGGATATAAAGTCAACATGCATAAATCAAAGGCATTCCTGTATATCAGTGACAAATCCTCTGAAATGGAATTGAAGACAACCACTCCATTCACAATATCCTCAAAAAAATAAAAATAAAATACTTGGGAATCAACCTAACAAAAGAGGTGAAAGACTTATACAATGAAAACTACAGAACCCTAAAGAGAGAAATAGAAGAAGATCTTAGAAGATGGAAAAATATACACTGTTCATGGATAAGCAGAACTAACATCATCAAAATGGCGATATTACCAAAAGTTCTCTATAGGTTTAATGCAATGTCAATCAAAATCCCAACGGCATTTCTTGTAGAAATAGAGAAAGCAATCATGAAATTCATATGGAAAAAAAAAAGACCCAGAATAGCAAAAACAACTCTAAGCAGAAGTTTGAATCAGGTGGTATAGCGATACCAGACTTCAAACTATACTACAGAGCAATAGTAACAAAAACAGCATGGTACTGGTACCAAAACAGGTGGGTGGACCAATGGTAAAGAATAGAGGACACAGAAATCAATCCACAAAATTACAACTATCTTATATTTGATAAAGGGGCTAAAAGCATGCAATGGAGGAAGGATAGCATCTTCAACAAATGGTGCTGGGAAAACTGGAAATCCATATGCAACAAAATGAAACTGAATCCCTTTCTCTCACCATGCACAACAGTTAACTCAAAATGGATCAAGGAGCTTGATATCAATTCAGAGACATGGCATCTGATAGAAGAAACAGTTGGCTACATACTGTGGGGTCGGGCTCCAAATCCCTCAATAGGACACCCATAGCACAAGAGTTAATAACTAGAATCAACAAATGGGACTTACTCAAACTAAAAAGTTTTTTCTCAGCAAAAGAAGCAATAAGAGAGGTAAATAGGGAGCCTAAATCCTGGGAACAAATCTTTACTCCTCACACTTCAGATAGAGCCCTAATATCCAGAGTATACAAGGAACTCAAAAAATTAGACAATAAGAAAATAAATAACCCAATCTACAAATGGGCCAAGGACCTGAACAGACACTTCTCAGAGGAGGACATACAATCAATCAACAAGTACTTGAAAAAATGCTCACCATCTCTAGCTGTCAGAGAAATGCAAATCCAAACCACCCTAAGATACCATCTCACTCCAGTAAGATTGGCAGCCATTAGGAAGTCAAACAACAACAAGTGCTGGTGAGGATGTGGGGAAAGGGGTATACATGTACATTGCTGGTGGGACTGCAAATTGGTGCGGACAATTTGGAAAGCAGTATGGAGATTTCTTGGAAAGCTGGGAATGGAACCACCATTTGACCCAGCTATTCCCCTTCTCGGTCTATTCCCTAAAGACCTAAAAAGAGCATACTACAGGGTCACTGCTATATGGATGTTCATAGCAGCACAATTCACAATAGCAAGACTGTGGAACCAACCTAGATGCCCTTCAATAGACGAATGGATAAAAAAAAAATGTGGCATTTATACACAATGGAGTATTACTCTGCATTAAAAAATGACAAAATCATAGAATTAGCAGGGAAATGGATGGCATTGGAGCAGATTATGCTAAGTGAAGCTAGCCAATCCCTAAAAAACAAATGCCAAATGTCTTTTTTGATATAAGGAGAGTAACTAAGAACAGAGTAGGGAGGAAGAGCATGAGAAGAAGAGTAACATTAAACAGGGATGAGAGGTGGGAGGGAAAGGGAGAGAGAAGGGAAATTGCATGTAAATGGAAGGAGACCCTCAGGGTTATACAAAATTACATACAAGAGGAAGTGACGGGAAAGGGAAAAAATAAGGGGGAGAAATGAATGACAGTAGATGGGGTAGAGAGAGAAGAGGGGAGGGGAGGGGAGGGGAGGGGAGGGTTGATAGTAGAGGATAGGAAAGGCAGCAGAACACAACAGACACTAGTATGGCAATATGTAAATCAGTGGATGTGTAACCGATGTGATTCTGCCATCTGTATATGGGGTAAAAATGGGAGTTCATAACCCACTTGAATCAAAGTGTGAAATATGATATGTCAAGAACTATATAATGTTTTTGAACAACCGACAATAAAAATTAAAAAAAAAAAGAAACCTGGATCAGCTCAAGAGTAGAGTGTAGAGAAGAAAAGAAAGAAACGAGAGACTATGCAATTAGAATAACAGAAAAAAGACTTAAAAGAAACCCAATTTGAATTCCACAGCCTCAATATGTTGAAAGTAAACTGATGGAAAAAAATATATATATAAGTCATCTATTATTATAGAAAAGAAGAGGTTGATGGGAGAGTGGAAGAGGAGGAGACACAGAAGCAGCAGCTGGAGTGGTCCTTTAGTATCTGGCAAACATCAAATCAAAGAAAATTGTGAGAGAGAAAGAGTAATGCCAATCTGCCAGGAAGATGTAATGATACTTTATATGTATGCACCAAGCACCAGCACCTCAGAATGCATAGAACAAGATCTGGTGAAGAGAAAAAGAAGACAGGAGATCCATAACTGAAGTGGGGGTGTCAATTTACTCTGTCAGGTACTCACAAAACAGCTAGAAAGAAAATCAAAAGGACACGGAAGAAGTGAACAGCACAATTAGGCAACGGGATCCAGTTGAAACTCTCCCTAATAAGAGCCCAATTCCCACTTTTCTGAAGTACCCATGATATTCCCCAAGGGAGTCCACATTCTGGACCTTAAAACAAAGCTTGACACATATAAAGAAAGGAACTCATAACATAATGTGTTTTCTAACTCTCAAGAAATCAAAGGAGAAATCATCAACAGAAGAAAATAGGAAATCTCCAAATATGTGAAAATTAAATTATACACTTTTTAAAATCCATGTGTAAAAGAGGAGGTCTAGAAGAAGTAAGTAAAAATCATAGCACTGAATAAGAAGGAAAACACAGCTTGTCAAATTTAGGGCTAAGAGGAAGCTTTCTGGTACTAAATGCTTATGCTTGATGCAAAGAATGTTCTCAACAACCTAAATTCCTCCCTGAACATACAATAAAATCAGGAGAAAAATTTACCTAAATCAAGAAAAAAGGAGGGAAAATGTTAAAACTATGAGCAGAATGCAACAAAAATGAAGGTAGGAAATGAATGCAAAAAAAATAAATAAATGAAACAAAATATGTAGTGTTTCTGTAACCCTTGCTAGAACAAGATCCAGAAAAATAAGAACCTTCTGTTTTAGGATTGTTCAAAACTTTTCCATGTTTTAAAGTTTTTTTTATAGTGCCAAACCTATTATGGAATTTAAAAAGTCAATTTAAAATTATTCATAATTAAAACTCTCATTAGTGGCAGTTTTTACATTTGATATGCCAAAGATTTTATAATCTGTATTTTATATAAAAATATTTTAGGCATCATGATTTGAGAATTATGCAAATATTGAAATGCAAACAAAACATTGTATTTGTAACCAAAAAACCCAGTTGAGAATATTAATTATTTTTAATTATAAGAAAACTATCTGGGTCCCATATGAGATTCAGCAAGTTTTTTAAGTATTCTGAAGGTATTTCCTCATCGTTGAACAAGTTCTATAGAAAGTTACATTCCCTGTGTTTGAGTTTTCTGTAAAAATAAATGAAGAGCCTGTCACACTCAAGGGCTGGCCAAACCACAGGAAGAGAACACCCTGAAACTCTTTCACGAGCACATTCTGGCTGTATTGTTGAGCACTGATGAGACAGACAGAGAAGTGAGTGAGGAAACAAAGGGTTAGGAGACATTGTTCAATCTTGGACTTGGTATATTAAGCCACTCCACCACATTGTCTCATTTGCAAGCCCCACTTATTGCCACAGCTACGTAACAACACATTGAGAAGTGATTCAAAAATGCCAAGGAGGCTTGGCAGATCTCTTGGGATGTATCCTCTACTCTGCACAGTAGAGCTTCAGCAGAGATCCCTCTCTGTGTCTCCTTATGACCCCTAAGTTTTGGCCTTCCTGTGATTGTCATTCATCTTGACTGTATCTTTTTTCCCCACTTTTTTTTAAATTGGTGCATTATAGTTCTACATAATGGTGAGATTTGTTGTTACATTTTTATATGTGCACACTATATAACAACATAATTTGACCAATATAATTCCCCAGTATGTCCCCTTTCCCTTCCCCCCAACTCTCTTTGGTCCCTTTCTTCCATTGATCTCCCTTTTATTTTCAGTTTTCATGAGACCACTCCATCCACCTTTCTTTTATTTTTTTTCTCTCTAGCTTACACTTAGAGGGACAAAATTTGACCCTTGACCTTCAGAGTTTGTCTTATTTTGCTTGATATAATGTTGTCAAGTTTCATCCATTTCCTTGCAAATGGCATAATTTCATTCTTCTTTATTGTTGAATAAAATTTGATCTCTCTCTTTCTCTCTCTCTCTCTCTCTCTCTCTCTCTCTCTCTCTATATATATATATATATATATATATATATATATATATATATACACACACATATATAAAAACACACACACAATCACACACACATCCCATATTTTACTATATCTGATTTTGATATTATGACCTTGAAAATGTTAGTCATATATTAAAATGAAAAGATAGGTGTGATAAAACCATATTGTGCACATGTACAAAAATATAAAAACATCCCACTAACATGTACAATTAGTATACACCAAAAATACATAAAGAGAACAGAAGATTAAGACCTGGACTTGAGAGAAAGCCTAAGGCACTGTTCTCAATGTGGTTTGTGTTGGGTGTGAGGTAGGGTTATATGTGAATTTTCCAACCTAAAGGACAACTATTTCTTCAACTGATATTCTGTCTCTCTTGATTTGTACTGTCAACCCAAGTACATCCTCCAAGTACTTGGATGTGCTAAACTTATTTTCTTGGCACACCAGTTTATTCTGTTTATCTAGTTTGCTATGTTTGCTGTTAACTTAGCCAGGTTGATTCCTCTTCACTCCAAGCAAACACTGCTTTTAAATAATATATACTGCACACTGAAACCTCTGCTGAGCATTTTGCAATGTACCCAGCATAAAGTCATGTTATGAAGTTGGTTTGAAGTGTTGTCTCTGTTACTCCAAGACTTCTTAGCTAAGAGTATTGGAAAGTGATTGTCCTAATAGAGACCACTCATCAGTTCTCTGTTTAGATAAAATTATAAAAGGATATCAAAAATCTAAACCTATTGCTTGTCATATAAAAACTCTTTCATAGGTGATAGTTAATATTATTTATATTACCCATATCACTGAATATTATAGTACCTAGTATGAGACAGTTAATTATTATTACAATAGTTAATGTAAATAAAAATTCTATTACAGATAAATTCTTATTACATGTTTATGTCCAATAAATGTTAATTTATTCTCAGTCTCTTATATTTCCTTTCAAATGCTTTTCATTCTTTGCCCATTCCTGTGGTCTGATTAGGGTGTGATTGGTGGGTGAGTATAAAATTATATGCTACAATACAGAATTACTTTTTTAAAATGATCTAATTTAATCATTCCAAAATGTCATTCAATTTTTCACCTTAGGTACAGTTCTTCAGATTAATTTTATTTTTAAGAGCTTTCTTTCTTGTTTTACTGAACAAGAACATGGAAATTTACACCAAGCCAGTATGTTACAATGTTCTGCATGGGTGAGCATCAAAAATTAACAGAGAAGTTATATTGAGGCACAAGATGTTTTTGACTTTTCTCCAGTAATTTTCCCTTTATTTCATGCCCTCAGATCCCTTTTTAAAAGCTCTATATAAACTAAGAATATGCTACTGATTCTGATACCAGTTCAAATCAGCAGGAGTGAAGAAAAATACTACCAAAAAGGGAGAGATCTGTTTTTGAAGAAAAAAGAAATCATCGTTCTGCATCTGGGACTCCATTTTAATGCTAAAGAAATTTCACAAACCTTGAATAAAGTTGAAAGGGGAGAGTATAAGCTGGAACTGAAAGCTTGACTCCATGGTAAGAAAGGAGACCTGGCTGGGAGTTGGTTCTGTGATGCTGCAGGTACTTAGGTGTGTCTCAGACCCATGAATGTCTGCACAGGGTGGAACTGTTGCAGGGTCATAGAATGGAATGTTTGCAAAGTAAACATTATGAAAGGGCTGTATATATGCCTTAGAATATGAGAACATTCATATCACAATAACTGCATGCATTCTTGAGCAACTACAATTGTTCTGCGTACATAGAAAAATATTTTATATTTTGTAAAAACAGGAGCTTCTCTATCATACCAACTACATACTTCAAGTGTATATAAATAAGGTTGTAGATTTCAAATGCAAAAAATACCAATAGCTGCTATTCCCATTTAACATTTATGTATATAAATAAGACTTCACATTTTTAAGATCTGTGTTGAGCAGACAGCCCGGACAAAAGAATTAGAACAACTGATTGGAAACCAGTTTAGGAGAATTTATGTTCTCAGCTAAAATCCAAATGCTGCTTCTCTGATTGCTGTGTTCTTTTTCATGTACTGCCCAAGATTCAGCATTCATTGTAAGACCAGGTAAACAAAGACTAAATGTGATAGTAATTGAACTCCCTAATTGTGTCTATGGCCCATGTATTTTAGAAGGATAGCCCATGGTCTCTATGCTCTGAGGTTGTTTTGATCTGTGCACTAGGTTAAGGGAGATGACTTTGGATATTGTAGCAGCACACCTTATCTAACACAAAGGATTCTGGCAGTGGTCCATGGAGCAGAATGGTAAGTGTGTCTGTTCAACAGGATTTCTCATCTATTCTTTCCCTGATTTATAGCTGAAGTTTGGAAATTTCTGTCTAGACAAGCTTTGAGGTTACTGTTAGCAAAGATGTCAGGTCTTTTAGGGCCTCATCTATATGGCTATAATGTGAGCATCTGTCTATGTCATTTTGTATATGTTTAAATGTGAGGACTTGTTCTTTCTCTTGCCTGCATGTACTCTGCATTTTCCTTTGTCAAGTCTCTTAAAGTGGCAAGTACCACATTACCATATCAAAAGAGTTCATGCACACAAAAGGAGTTTGTTAGCCCTCTGGTGGGAAGTTCAGACTGAGCTAGGTCCCTCAAACACCAGGTCTTTTTTTTCCCTCTCTTATGCATAACTTATCTTGGTCTGTGCTGGCATCTATCAGGGAAGCTTTTCTCCATGAGTTGAAAAACACAGCCCTGGGAAATTCCAGGCACACATCTTGCTCATGAGGAGCTATCTCAGAGGAAAGAGCAATGCTCTATGGACCTTCAGTCAGGCAATCTTCTTAACAAAATCTACTTGGTTCTGCTGAGTTACCTGCCTGCCCATTCCAGTTGTGTCTCTAGCTTCAGGGACAGGAGGAAACAAGATGGACAGGCTGAGTCACAGCTCATATGGTAGACATACAAAAGTAGCTATGGACAGATCTTGGGCTTGACTCCCTAGGCTCAAATCCCTATTCAGATCCTTAATAGTTCTACAAATTTCAGTAGGTCTCTGAAATATAATAACAATAATACCTGGCAGACAAGATTGCTTTGAGGATTTACTGAGCTATGTCTGCAGAAGATTTAGAACAATTCCTAGCATGTATTAAGCATAACATGTCTTTGGTGTCACTGTTAGCACAGGTGTTTCTCCTTGGGTGAATATGAACTTTGTGGCACCAACAGAATCAGTGGGACTCACCAGTAACAGGAAAGACACCTTTTTCCTACAGCCCAGAGTTAGGATGTGGAGAGAAGTTTAAGTTGTAAGAAAAATGAATTCCATGGGAAATCTACAACAAATCATGATGTCACCAAATTTTCACTTTGGAATAAATGTTTTAAGCTAATTTTCCAGACAGAGCTATGTGCTTGAGGTGAAAATTGGCTTACATTGTAGAAAATACACCTAAGATCTACACATTCTATATTTTATTCAAGAGCAAATGCAATAAAACAAAATTCTAGTCCCTTAAGTCTGTTTCTTAAGAAAGTTGTGTGCTTTACTTATTTGAGAACGAATGTACACATGAAAATAGGGGAAAGATGCCTGAACTCTTACCTACATGAGATGTGAATCTGTCTCTGTACAAGTTGGCATAGTTTCTAGAAATTTCTGAAAACAATTTGCTGAGAAATTATTCTTTCTTTTCTTGAAGGCCAAGGGTCTAAGACAAACCAAATAATGGAGTTAGGGGCTTCCCAATAATTAGTGGTGTCCTGGATATTCTGTATTTTGGCCATTTTCTGCCCTGTAGCTAGAAATTAATTATTCGACTATAAATTTTATTTTGTGGAGGCTGAGCTGAAGAGGACATCTATTAACATCCCTCAGAGGCTCCAGGGGCATTGGCTGCAACCTCCTTCACCGCCAACCAGCTCCTGAAATATGGAGTTGTAGTGGAAACATCTGTTAATCTGAATGTTAAAAACATCCTAACAAATACATGGTAGATTGTTATTGCTATTATTATCTACTTTTCTTCTCCAACATCCACATTTTCACCACCCACAGCCAACAGAGCAGGGATGGAGGTCTATGTACATGAGTCTTGGCTTCATTACTCATTATGTTCTATGCCTTGGCCTGGATCCTTGGGAACTGTACACTGTTGTCCAGAAATCTTTTACTTGCTCATGCCTTGTTTTTTTTTTTTTTTTTTCCCAACTCCCAGCAACCATAAAACTCTTGTCTTCAAGACACTGAGGAGAAATGGTGCCATCTTCATGGCAGGAAGTGTGTGCATTTGCATAGGCCTTCACCTCCCAGAGGAGGGCTTGCATTTTTCTCTTTAAAGGATTAGATGAATTCTAAATAGGCAAAGGGGTGGAAGGGAAAGAGGGCAGGAGATTAGCAAGAATGGTGGAATATGATGTACATCATTATCCAAAGTACATGTATGAAGATTCAAATTGGGTGTCAACATACTTTATATACAAGCAGACATATGAAAATGGTGGCATTTATGTGTAATAAGAATTGTAATACAAAAAAAGTACATGAATAAAGGCATGAATTGGTGTGAACATACTTTATATACAGAGATATGAAAAACTGAGCTATATATGTGTAATAAGAATTGTAATGCATTCCACTGTTGTGTATTCAAAACATATAAATAAATAAATAATAAATAAATAAATAAAAGAAAATATGGCAGGTGCCTAAGGCAAATGAGAAGAACATATGTGAGGGTCTTGGGATGGCACTTACCTGGCAATAAACTTGTCTTTCCATGGCATGTTGAGGCAGGCTCAGCTAAGAACAAGCACACATGGCCCTGCAACCCTGGTCACCTAGACCTTGAACTGGCAGTACCAGTTCCCTGGGCTTCACTGTCTCCAATGCAAGAGAGGTACCATACTGCCCCTGCCTGTGTGGGAGGTGCTGTGGGATGGGGCTGATAGCCCCTGATATTGTTTGACTTTGAGATCTTCTCCAGGGCCCTTTCTCCATGGCTGAGGCTCTCCTTCATCATCTTCAAGTCAGATATTTTGCTAGTGAGAGGAAGAGCTTGGCTCTCCAGGGAATTTTGCCTGCCTTTCCAAATCTACTACCTCCTGTATTGCATCAAAGTCCTGGTTGGGAAATCCAAGTTCCAACACTAACATCACTGTCAGCTAGCTATGTGACTATGGCTTCCTAACTTGTTACCTTGGCAGTTTTCACCAGGGATTAAAAACATGAGTTTTATCTTGTGTGGAAATAGATAATCATTTTTTGCTCATTCAAGTCTCTGGAAGAAAGCATTAGGTATTCATTAAGAGATTAATGCATGAGGGAGTTAAAAAAAAGTAAAATTTTACTATAGTCTCAGGAATGGGTTTCTCTAATTTTCTATTTTTGAACAAAGGAAAAAAGGGAAGTTGATATCCCAGCTAAGAAAATGCATGGCTTAGGAGGTGACCTCTCCTGCTCCTGAGTTCCCACCCATGGTTCTTCAGACTGAGACCTGCTTGGGAAATAAGAGTCATTGCAGGTAGAGCTGATTTACATTAAATAACACTGGAGAAGGTTGGGCCCCTAATCCAATACGACTTAGGGACTGCATCAGAAGAGAAAATTGAACACAGATTCAGAGAAGCATAAAGGGAGGGTACCATGTGGGCCCTGGACCCCAATGCCCCAGGCAAAGGACTATCAGGCACTAGGAGAGAAGCTGGGGCAGACCCTTCTCTAAAGCTTCCAGAGGAATCAGGACCCTGCTGAGGCATTATCTTACATCTCAGGATTCCAGTCCTTTCAGACACTTTTTGATGCTCCAGCAACCCCATACTGGTACTTTTTGGTGGCTCCCAGAAACTGCAACACCTCCCTGGGTCATCAGCACATCTTCCTGCTCTGCCCATCTGTTTTGCTTGGTGACCAGAGTTCCTTCCCCAACATGTCTTCAAGGACCAAGGAGCTGCCCTCAGAGGCCAGCCTGCAACACTCCCTGTTGTGAGGAGGCTCTTCTGTGGTCAGGGCACTTACTATTCTAGTGTGACTTAGAGAACATGATGTGTCCTAAGCCCCAGTGTTAGTTTTGCTATGGCTTGCTTCTTAAGAAAGCAAACAAACTGCACACACACACACACACACACACACACACACACACACACACTATATTTAATTTGAATTTAATAAATTTATGATACATATCATATTCATAATTTTGACCAGTTTTTAGGTTAGAATTCAAAATCTGGTAGAAGGAACAATAAAATGACTTTAATATTTTCAGTAAGAAAGAGTCAGACCCCAGTGTAAGCATTGAGAGTAATAGTATTTCATGACCCCAGTTTGAATGTGTTCTTGTCAAACTGATCTGTCAACCAAGCTCCATAACTGGGAAGGCAAAGGACAACTTGTGGCTCTCACCATGAATGCACTCATGGTGTGAAAGGGCTGGAATTGTGGCAGAGGGGGCCTCGGTGTCCCTTGACAGATTTACTTATTGCCCTCCTGCTTTGGTTGTTGATTATATCAGGTGTCTGGGTGCATATGATGTGTGAGCAGTCCTACATTAGAAGTGACTGGCATCTCTTGCTCTGTTCTGGTCTGTCTCCTCAATCAAAGGTGGTAAAGAGATGAAAAAATCAAAACTGAGTCCCTTCTCACTTTGTGGATGTAAGTTTGCATGTTCATTCCACATCACTACTTCCCTTCAGATTTTCTGCATCTTGCACATGTAGCATGTCTGTGTGTGTCAACAGTTTTCTGTAGCTGGATTCCATTTTGGGGATGAGGCCATTAGTGGTTGGGACATCATCTCAGCTCCTGTGGCAACCACCTGCATCTTGGAGCTCTGTGCTCAAGCACATGAGGAAGAGCAACCTATGGCAGATCGATGGTGATGGCAAGTTAACTTAAATCAAGATGCAGCAATTTGTTCCCATTACCCAAATTACCACTGATGTTGAACAGAGAGCAAAGATGGGTGAAAATTTCTTGGCTTCTGCAGGATGCTGAGTGGCTAAATTGCAGCAGGTAGATACCACTGTCCTCTTGGACCATGGTGCTTTCCCTTGAGAATAAATATATTATATTTATTTATTTTTTGGTTGTTTTTTTCTCCATAAAGTTCCCAGCACAGTTACTCTTTCCTAATAGCACTCTATTTCTTTAACTAAGTTAGAAATACTCTTCCACACTAGACATGGTCCATTCTGTTGCTGGCAAAAGCCACACTGGGCCAGTTAATTTTTCCCTTTTTAATGGAGGGACAAATCACTGGAAAGAGCTTATGTTGTGCTCCATTCAAAAGATCCTTGTCCTCATTCCTATGGGCCATGGCAGTGCTCCTGAGTGAGGTGCCCTTCCTGTCTTGCTGCCTGCCTGGGCTGCCAATCCTGGGCAAAAACAGAGCTTCCCACTCCTGCTTTGATCTCTAATCACCTCTTGCTCAGATTAACCCCAGTTATTTTTTTCTGGCTTGCAAAGAGATAATTCCCACCCACATTTCTATTTATTTAAACATTTCTGACTCAATATTGTATCTGTTGAGTTCCAATTCAGTGCTCAGTGTTGGTCTGAGGGCTCAGCAAGGCCTATGGAATCTCTGCCCTTGAAATAACAGAAAACTCCCAGATGGCTGCATTAGTGGATTTGGGCACTGTTCAGTGTCCTGGGGGCACATTCATTTGGATTACAGCACCAGCTATGGGTTCTGGTTCCAAGGGAAGTATATAGATTGAGCCTATTTTATTTCCTTAGCATTGAAAAGGGCAATATAGATTTCAGAAGTAACTGTTATTCCTCTACTATTTCTGTGGTCAATTTATTTAGTCACAGTGGTGGCAAAGAATGATGAAAACAACTTCTAACTTCACCTCATCTGAACATCTGCTTTTTGTGATGAATTTGAATGCAGTACCTTACACATTCTGCATACAAACTCTCAGGGAACTGTGACCCAAGCTCAAACATCTAACTTTAAAGTGTATTGTATTATCAACTTACTTCACTGTGTCTCTAGTGAATAATGTGTATAGAAATCTGCTAAGGTCTTGGGGTATGCAAATATATTTGAGATGCATCAGAGAGTGCATATAAAAAAACATTACAATTTATCAATGTTATATAAATAAAGTGTAATATCATACAAAAAGGTTAAAAAATTAACTTTTGGGAAAAAAAGCAAAAGGGTGCACTAGTATTTAAAATAAGGTAATAATAAATTTTACTATACTTAGTTGTTTCTGGGTCTCATTTCACTCTTTACTTTAATTACCTATTCATTTTATTAAGTACCCCTATAGATGTTAAACTATATAAGGTACATTTATTGTGGTCTGATGTGTTATTGGAAAATATTGGCATTCAGTGAATAATGCCACCAATTTTCTGTTCTGCAATATTAAAGAACTATTTTAGATTTATTGCAATGAATTGTTTTGTTTAAAGGTAACAGTAGTTTTTCAATGTGGAAATTACTAAGATAAATTTGGGTTTTCCCAAAAAGTCTGTAACAACCATACTTGATGATCTTTGTGTCATAGTGTATAAGAAAAGTTGCTTCTCTACCTCAAACCAGACATCATTGGAATAACCTTGTGTAGTATCAGCATATACAAGGTTAGATGAGGACTTTTGCATCTTTTCTCCTTTTACTTCCCACCTACAACATGGCTTACTTTTCATAAGCAAATTTCTATGTTTTTAAAACCTTTTGCACATCTCAGAATTCACTAGGAGGGATCCATGACAACCTAGAAACAAGCATATGTGAGATAGTGTATAGATTAATATATGAAGATGTTCAAGAAAATATCGATCTGACCAAGAGATGGTGCAGTAACTGTATAAAAAGCTAAAAATTGAAATTGAAAGATAATACTCCCGAGAATTACTAAGAATTACGTACTCTTTGGAAGCAGATATTTTAAGTAGAGAGCTCTTGAGACTGATGTCCACCGCATGTTTCATATGAATATATGCTCTGGTTTTGAGGGCCACCAACTTTTAACCAGTAAACTTTTGGCTTGATATACCATATTCAGAAATCCCACCATTCTTTTTATGTACCTAGGCATGGTTTACTAAACATCTTTTGAGTTTTTGCACAGACTTTTTCTTTTTTTTTATACCTAGCCCATTAGTTTTGTCACATTCAAATTCATTCATTCTTCAAAAAGTAGTTTAATTAAATTTCCTATTGTTTTAAAATAAAATCTCCACCTAAAATAATTTCTATATTCTAAAGTATTTTATTTTAGTATCTAGAATCTTTATGACTACTAAGAAATGACATTCTATGTCTCATTTTTACCATTGTCTCTCTCATATTACTTTCATTATGATTTGAGTATGTCCCCCAAATGCTCATGTGTTGGTAACTTAGTTTCCAAAGGGACAGAGTTGGAAAATAGTGGAATGTTAAAGAAGTGAGATCTAGTAGATTGTGGTTAGATCATTGGGGGGGGATGCCATTGGAAAGGGTTAATGTAAATTTCATGGGACACAAGATAGTTCCTATTAAAGCAGGTTGTTACAAAAAGAGCAAGTCTTGTTTCTGAATATGACTTCCTGTCTCATTATGTTCTCTCTCCCTCTCAAATGAGCCCTCACCATAATGCCATCTCTTTGTGTAATGCAGATGAAGTGGCTGTCACAGGAGCTGAGAAGATTCTGGTACAATGTACTTAAATCTTTAGAACTATGTACTCAAAAAATTCCATTTATTTATTTATTTGTCTGATTGATTGTTGGAGTTGGACACAATACCTTTATTTTATTTATTTATTTTTATGTAGTGCTGAGGATTGAACCTAGCTCCTTGAATGTTCTAGGTGAGCACTCTACCAGTGAGACCCAACCCCAGCACCTCAGAAAATATTTTTATGCATTTATATCTTTTTTATTCATTTGCCTGGTTCTGGTATTTTTTCTATAGCATTATAAAACAGACTAAAACAACCTCTGTGTATTACTGTTAAAAAAGACTGGTGAAACTCTGCAATGTATTACCAAAAATTCTGTAAATGCTTAAGAACAAGAGCTGTTATGCATTCACTGAGTGACCTTTAAAGAGGGATTAAATATCTTTGAGTCTCAGGCCTCTTACTATGAGAGTGAGTAGAACATCTAAGATTACATTTTAAAAGCCCTGGTATAATTTAGATGGTAATGGCTTAGCATTTATGTTTCTTATTTTTCTTAATTTCAAAGGAGATATCTTGTATTTCTTATATTCTTCATGGTGCTTAGGTTAATGTATTGCCATATACTTTGGGACTCAAATATGTGGAATTAATTCTGTTCAGTAAAGCAAATCAAGAGTGGTACCTTAAAATATAGCAAAGATTCTATATGAATGTTTTGATTTTTAATGGGAAGAATTTTTTCATTGCTACTGATCATAGAGGGAATTGGAATACATGGCTACATCTTGATGACACCCATTAATCAGAAATGGTCTGAACTGACTAGATCAAAACCATTAGAAAACCATGAATAAAGAGGCAGATTAAAAAAATAGGTTTGTCTAGCAGCATTTTTGAGTCCCCTATTAGAGTACAAATTATGAGTATTTTTTACCAGTGAATGGTCTCAAACTCAGGTAGCTGAATTTTAAGCCTTGTGTATTCACACAAGTCACCTTCAATCAAAATACCATTGTAGGAAGAGAAATGTAGATGTTCACAAGCAGAAAAATCAAATACAAAAAAGTACAATTTGCCTTATGCAAAAAAGATCTCTTCATTTATGCCATAATTCTTTTAGCTCCCAGGTTAAATATCTTTGGGCTCAAGATATTCAACCAGAAGAAAGTGGATTTGTTTTATTCTAGGCAAATTAAGAACTGATATTATTAGAATGTAGAATAAACATATTTTGATTTGGATTTCAGTTGTCTGAAATATATGACAGCTTGCCCAGGAAAACAATGCAAGTGATTTTGTCCTCCACTTAACCCAAATTGTATGGAAAAAATATATTTTTTAAATTAGAAGTGGAACCCACAGGCAATCTACAGCAGGTATTGAAAGGTCATGATGAGACACCAAACTGCAGTTGTTTTTCTCATGTTTTTTTATATCATTGATTGCTGTGGAATTTGATTTGAATGTTTGTAATATAAAAACTGTATTTAAAAACAAACAAACTATTCTTTTGTAATTTAAGGTAATTTTAAGCCTCATAGCCTTAGGTCATAATACACAATATATTTACCTCATATTTTTCTAAGGCAATCCCAAGACAAAGCATTTGTGATATATCCTTCATATAAAAAATTATTTTCACTAAGTAAAACTATGTTCTTCCATGAATCATACTTTGCAGTTTATATTTGGTCTTAAAATTATTAGAAGTGAGTCCTTTGATGGGTCTGCCAAAAGGTTTATATTATCTTGTTCTGGTGAATATTGTGGCAGAATATATGGAGGATGAACCAGAGATTTCTACAATTGTGTATTTTTGTGGAAACTTTTGAAAGGTACATCATTGTTATTAATGAAAAAGACTGACTAAAAACAACACTATTCTTTAAGTTGTACATAAACGAACAAATACAATGTTAAGCAAAAATGCCCTGTGCAGCCAGGGATGACTGAAATACTGATTATACTGAGTTCTGAAAATGTAAGTTCTTTTTTCTTTTCTTTTTTTTTTTTTTAAACTCTAACTAGTAAATTTTTCTAGCTCAATAAATTTCTCTCTATTTCTTTTCTTGCTTTTAAAACCAGAGGAGCAATACTTGTCTTTTTTAACTTTCTGGATTGTTTCCCAATTTAACTGAAATAAAACATGTAGAAGTCTTTTGGAATATATTACAAAGCATACAAATAAAAGTGAATAATCATTGTTAACTTTGTGACTCTTTTTCTTTCAAATGCTGTTATAGCTTAAATTGGGTGACTTATCTTTCTTCAATTACCTCTAACTGTTAAATACCCATTTTCCCCCTAGCATTTGGAAGCAAAACCTCATCCACTATTGGTCTCTTGCTTAAGTCTTTACAAGATTTTATTTGTATGTTGTTGTGTGTTGACCCCATTGAGTTTTCTCTCATTTAGTGTAGTTTCATGTATAATTAAATTGTTGTAAATGTATATATCAGAGAGTGTACAATGTCCCCAGACCTTGTTCTTAAACATATGTTGATGTAAACTCAGTTCTTCATGAATTATATGTAATATTATTGTCAATGATATTCAATATGATAATTGTATGGATTCCATGTATAAGAAGCTTGTATCCTATTGTAGCTGATAAGACAACATTTTATGATAAGAAATGTAATCTTTACATACAACCTTCTCAGTTTACCTTACTAATTGGTCTATAGAAAATAAGACTATGAAACATGGCTCATTGATTATTTTGTAATAAGTATAAGGCCTCACTCAACCTTGACTCCAGATCCATTTCTCTGATTCCTGCCCTGATATAACACTACCCATAGAATAACAGTGATGTCAGAATTTACTAATGTACATGAAAACACTGATCATAGACCTCATTCACAAAAAAAAAAAATGAAATGTCACCAATGAGGCTGAAGTCTAGAAGGCCATTATGCACAAATAATATAAAGTTGTTCTCTCCTGAAAGAGCTATCTTTACGTTTGTGGAAATTCAGTCTATTCAAATCATTAAGAATTGTAAAAATGTTAAAATTTGTAATTCAAGATATGAAAATCTAGGGCTTATTTTTCTATATCTGTGTCTTTTCTGTAACTCTTAATTTCACCATAAATACAAACAGAAAAAAAATATAATGGTCTGACTTATGCAAATTATATCCCACATTAAGTTTGATTAAAATGTGTAAAAGTATTAAGAGATGCTAGAGTATTATTTACTCAATAGTATGTTTTACTGTTGCATAAAACATGTAGTCAAGTGGAACACTGTGATGGCTGTCATTTAATGACATGATGTAATACAAGAGTGTTAACATATAAACAAATATTCAGTTATAAAGACATATTGCATACATAAGGTAAATATAGGTTAAAAAATGCACTGTAAACTGAGCATGATGGTCCATGCTTGTAATCCAAGCCAATTGGGAAGCTGAGTAGTTTCAGAAGGTTAAATTCAGCCTCAGAAACTTAGCATGGTTTCAAGCAACTGGGAAAGACCAGTCTCAAAATTTGAAAAAGTGGGGAGAGGGCTTAGGAATGTGGCTCAATGTTTAAAAATCCTTAAATTTAAACTGCAATATAATAATAATAATAATAATAATAATAATAATAATAATGTTTAAAATATTACAATTCAGTGATAAACATTAAAAAATAGATCTCTTATAATTGTTTTCTCTAGTATTGCAAAGTGAAAATAGTAATATTTTATTTAGAAAAAATATTATATGCTTTCAAAGATAAGGTTTCTGCACTATGCATGTATGATATTTATGACTGATATTTCTACCAAATAACTTGATAATTCTTAATAAATTTAAACAAAAGTTAAAGACAACTACTTATATTCTATATTTAAATGAGTTGTGTCTTTTACTGATCCTCATATACATCAAGGTGTAATGGATAGATAATGACTTTATTCTCATAAATTTGTCAAGGTGTTTATTATAAGTGTTTCATTATTATATAAGGCATACATTTTGTACAAAATGTGTTCAAAGTTCAATATTGGTATGAGTTTTCAGATGTTCAATGAATTTAAAATTTGAATAAGTTTTGGAAATATTATTTAACTTTTTAGGGTTTCTGGGCACAATGATATCTCCAAAAATCAGTAGTGTTTAAGAAACATGTGGCTATGAAATGTTTTCATTTTTCCCATTTGTACTCTCTCTATCCAGTATGTATCCACAGGTGCTGAGTATTGATTAATAAATTTTGGAGGCATTGTAACATTGTCAATTTTTACATTTCAAAACTTTCTCTCTGCTATGGTTATTGTGGTGAGGATTAAATTTTGACCCTTTCTTAGAAGAATGGTACAATGGTCTCATTTCTAAAGTTTCTCTCCAGTGTATTTTCTCTGATGTCTAGTAATGTATGATATATAATTTAAAATGTTTCTACATTCTCTATATTTCTATGTCTTTTTTCCAGAATAAATAGCCTAGTGGTGAAAAAGAATTGATTTCATATTAAAAGATTTGATACATTGTTTTCATTTGTAGGGGTTCTTTTCTGTATAAATTCTGTTGTTAATGAGGTTTAATGTTTCTTTAAAAGTATTAATTAATACTAATTGTGAATAATATTCAATATTATTTTTGTATGGATTCCATGTATAAGAAGACTTTATCCTATTGTAGCTGATAAGACAACATTTTATGATAAGAAACTTAATCTTTACATACAACCTTCTCAGTTTACCTTACTAATTGGTCCATAGAAAATAAGACTATGAAACATAGCTCATTGATTATTTATTCACATTTCACATTCACCAGGGTGTCTTCTGCTGTGGTGAATAAAGTTTTATTTTTTATTAAAAGTTTTGCCACCTTATTCACATTTGTAGGGCCATTCTCCAGTGTGAGTTCTTCTATGGTGAATAAGGCCTATTTTATTGCTAAAAGCTTTCCTACATTCTTTACATTTGCAGGGATTCTCTCCAGTGTGAATTCTGCTGTGGAAAATAAGGGGTTATATTTGAGTAAAAACTTTGTCACATACTTTGCTTTTGTGAGGCTTCTCTCCACTGTGAGTTCTGCTGTGGCATATAAGGCGTGATTTTCGACTGAAAGCTCCACCACATTCTTTACACTTGTACGGCTTCTCTCCAGTGTGACTTCTGCTGTGGTGAATAAGGTGTGATTTTTGACTGAAAGCTTTGCCACATTCTTTACATTTGTAGGGCTTCTGTCCAGTGTGAGTTCCTCTGTGGCGAATAAGGTGTGATTTTCGACTGAAAGCTTTGCCACATTCTTTACACTTGTAGGGCTTCTCTCCAGTGTGAGTTCTTATATGACAAATAAGGGATTCTTTTTGACTGAAAGCTCTGCCACATTCTTTACAATTGTAGGGCTTCTCACCAGTGTGAGTTCTGCTGTGGTAACTAAGGCCTAACTTTTGACTGAGAGCTTTGCCACATTCCTTACATTTGTAGGGCTTCTCTCCAGTGTGAGTTCCTCTGTGGCAAATAAGGTGTGATTTTTGACTGAAAGCTTTGCCACAATCTTCACATTTGTAGGGCTTCTCTCCAGTATAAATTTTCTGGTGGTGAACAAAGCCTGATTTTTTATATGATTTCTGGTGTTCACTCTCACTTGTAGTTTTCCATATTTTGTTTTGTTGTAAATAGTCAAGATCACAACTTCTGTATTTCCCACTTATCTCTTTGTGAAATATATGTTTTATGCCCTTCTCTGGTGAACATTCTTGGGGATTATGAGAAGTCATGGCTGAAATAAACAAAAAATAAAAAAAAAAAAACAATAGCTACTAGACAGGGATAAATATATTTTGCATGCATAACATGAAATAAAGGTAAAATACATACATCAGGAGTGTAGCAGATTAGTAAGTACAAGTCATCATAAATCAAAAAACTTATCAGTTCAATAAATATGTACAGACAAAATTACCTTGAGAATATTACCCAAATTCTTGTAGAAACCACAGTATCCAAGAGGAGTATATTATTAAGAAGAGAAATATAATAAAGTGAAGGTAAGTATGTTACTTTTGACACCCACAGCCTTTTATCCTCCATAAGATAGCATTGTGTATTTAGGAAATATCTACCAGCTACCTTCACTCTCAGTAGAATAAGAGAAATGTAAATCATATACAAACATTTGTGGCTTTTTCAAAGAGTGTCCAAAAATTGGTTTTGGTCTAAAATGACATACAGACATGAAAATAGCTAGTATATTTTGAGTGATAATACTACAAATATTCAACAATGGTAAAGAGGCTATGGACTCTTAAAAAGAAATATGAACAAAATAATTTACTAAGAAATATACACATATGTGTTTATAAAATTTTCCATAAAAACATTTTAAAAGACTATAGAAACCTTCAATAGCCTATGGCCATAATACTTGAATGAAGTCAACACATACCAATCAAGTATAATAAACTGATTTTTATATTGTTAAATTCGTGTGATATGATGATTTCTTTCATTGACAAATACACCTTTGTTTATTGCCTAAATATATCATGGTATTTTATACTATATATACAATGTAAAATGACTAAATATAATGAATTAACACAAAAATGAATTAACACAATCATTGTTTCATATACTTACCAGTATTATTCTTACAAGGTATTGAATTCCTTCTATTAGTATTTATGAAGAATATAATACACTCACCATGTGGTAAAACAAAACTCTTGACCATCTAATGCTCAATAAAATAAAAAAAATATGTGACTTTGACTAAATATCAACCCTACACAAAACACAGTACCTATGAGCAAAATTTTACTCACTAAATTTCTGACTTCCACATGTGAATCAAATGCTCCTGCAATTTAATTTCTGCCTGCCACATTTTACTTAATGCAAAGTCCTGCATATATTTCTTATAACACTTCAAGAGACAAAATATTTTACAACTAAATAATAATAGTATATAAGTACAATATTTTTACTCATTTGATCATTGATGGGCACATACATTGAGTCCCTAGCTTTAAAACTGAGAACAATATGCGCACTAAACTCAAAAGCAGAGGTATCTCTTCAATTTTCTGATTTAATTGTTCATGGATACATATTTAGCACTGGCATTTCTGGATCTCTAGGTCATCCAACTTTTAATTTTTTATGTGTGGTGCTTGAGATTAACCCCCCAAATTCTATATCACGGAACTACAACACAAGTCCTTTTAAAATTGTTTGAGTCATGCTGTTTCTAAATTTCTATGACTTCCCTTAAACATGAAGTACTTTTTCATGGCCTTCCAATTAGCAAATATTACAAGAATGGAGCACTGTTCTTGCCTATTTTTATTTATTTAAAAGTTTTTATACTTTTTCCCCAAAATGGACTATATAATCTACTGTTGGCTATTTCAATGAACAAATAAAAACAACACAGCAAGTATAAACAAAGAGAAGCATGGCTTAATCCAAGTGACAAAAAAGGGAAAAAAAAAAACATTAAGAACTGAAAATTAGGATACTAGCAGTTATGAATTACTCAAAGAACACTAAATAGCTATTTAAAGAAAGTTTAGAGAGTGAAATTGAGACAAAAAATATTAATATAAATAAGCACAAATTGTGTATGTGAATAATTCTTTAGGAAAAAAAAAATAAGAGGAGCATTCCTAGTGTGCAAAGCTGAAATTCTTCCAATATGGAAGAGGCTTATCAAGCAGAACCAAGTTTAAGAGAAGTCTAAGCAACTTGTGAAATACTTTAAAAATTAAAAACCTAAAGGATATATAAAGAGAAGTGGGATATATATATATATATATATATATATATATATATATATATAGAGAGAGAGAGAGAGAGAGAGAGAGAGAGAGAGAGAGAGAAGTATGAAAAGAATCCAAGCATGCCACAATGGAAAGCAATGATCTAGAAATTAAATTATTATTCAAAATAGAAAATAATAAGAAATATAGAAAACAATTTACAAAGTATAATGAATTTTTCACTTCAAAATATTTATGATTATCAATGCATTATTGCAAAACACAAAACAAAAGAAAAATTTACTAACAGAATTGAATCTAAAAAAGAAACTGCCAAGTCAGTTCCAGCATAGAGCATGGAAAGAAACCAAGCATAATCTGCTCCTAGAGCCCCTATTAGTTTAAAATGGATAATTCCATTGCCTTTACATCTCATCATTTTTCACAATTTTTAATCAATAAGATACAGTTTTAAATCATGAAATTTCTCATAATCCTTTTGGACATGCTTTTGTTGAGTGTGAAAATTGTATCCAAATACTTGCCTTTTAAAACAGAAACAAACAAAGATCTAGACTCTCTCATATTAATATGCATTAAATATTGTTTTATTTACAATTAATGTTCTCAATATACAACATAAAGTTAAATACTCAAAATTGGTCATCTGCATTGAATAGACATTTTATTCTCAAAAAGCCATTACCAAAATAATTAGGTAATATATAAGATTCCACCTGACCCAGCATGACATGGTCCTATGCCTTTGGTCACATGGGGAAAAGCATAGACTGCTACACTTATGCCAACATGTCCTGTTTGAACTCTAGCTTGAAGCATGAATATAGCAATTATAAATGTACATCAGTGACTTCACAAGCTGATTCCTAAGTTTCATTTAATCCTGGAAGATAAGAGTCCCTCCAAATAAGAGAATAATCATTCTCCTCAAAAGAGTAGAAACATTAAAGAGAAACCCAAGATACAATAATTTCAGTTACTTGGGGGGGATATAAAACCATTAACAGCCTCAGCTCAACAGGTGTTGGCTAAAATGAGGTTAGAATGTACTCTACATATCTTTCTTACTGCTTTGATTGGTAAACAAAACTCTGTAAATGCTTTGGTCTTAATAACAACGTTGCTCCATTTTTGTACACCAGCTGTGGGAAATTCAGTACTGTCAGATCCTGGGCTTCTATAACCCATTACAATATCTTGACTCACTTGGATGAAATTGTTACATACCTGCAAAAATGTCTCATGGTATTCATTGTTGTCTTAGCAGAATAACTGTGTCCTTACCATCCACATAGTATTTAATAGGTCACCATCCTGCACAATTGATTCATAAAATGTTTATTCCTCTTGATAAAAAACTGTGATGATTCAGTGAATCTTCTCTCTAAGGCAGAATTTGTTGCTTTGACATTCTCCTTAGTGGGTTTCCCTGGATTAGCTCTACGGGCTTACAAAACTAACATGAAACTCACCTATGGTATCCTAAATAGTATTAGTCATGCCTCCATGGCCATTAATATGCTTAATGAAGAACAAAAACATTGTCAAGCCATACTTGACAATCATGCTGCAATTGATTGCCTGTTATTGCAACATCATAAAGGATATGAGAAGTTTAATAACATGTGTTTCTCCAATTTAAGTGATAATAGAAATTTTATTTCAAAAGAATTAGACTAACTTAAAGATATCATTAATAAGGTCCAACAAGATGATGGATGTTTAGACTTGTTGGATTGGCTAACTTCATGTTTACACAATTTCATCTGGATCAAATTATATTCATAGGTGGATGTTTACTGATGTTCGTACTTGCTGTTGTTTATGACTGTCCAATTTTTTGCCCCCACCACCATTAAGGAGCTAAGTAATATTATTTATTCAAAAAGCCTTAAAAAAGGAGGGGAGGCTGTAGGTATTCTGACCTTGGAAATAGACAGGAAAGTGTGGGGGTGATGATAACTGGCACCCTGAGTCCCACAATAGGAATTTCCACCAGTTTCTCCCTGAAGCTATTAAGACAACTATATAAGTGCACTATCTAGTTTCTGTGGTAATGTACTTAGGGAGAAGGGGCTGTATGTTTGTATTAACTCTGCCTTATCTTGGTTAGCTAGCACTTGGGGTTAAAATAATACCGGATTAGAATGTAGTCATGGTAATAGAAGTTATGTAATTTTGGGTATGCTATGTTAAGCCGTGAAGGTGTGGCCAGTTTTTTTTTTTTTTTTTCTTTTCAATGTGTGTCTCTCTCTCTTCTGTTTGCTTCGTTACAGGTTTTCTCACAAGAAGATTTTAAACAGATCATGCTGGCCCTCACAAAAAAAGGTAAGTTTGGATGTTAATCTGAATAAACTGGGACATCACTAAAGAAGAAAACAGAGGACTACAAAGAATTTGAAAATTTGATAAATGTAGGGCACTATGTGTTCAATGATTACAATCAAAAGAAATAGACCTAAGATTCTGAAATTTTTTTCTGCTGAATAACTACTCTGTCAATATTTTTTTTAGTTTGGTTTTCTCCATTTGAACGTCTCAACTGTCTCCCCTGCTATGTGTAGGCTTCAATAGTATACATCACTAAATTACACTAGTTACTACTTATCTAAAGTGAAGGATGTATAACACACCAGGAAAGGGATAAATTAAAGAGTAAAATAATATATATTAAAGAGTAAAATATCTGTACTAAAAATGCCCTTTTTCTTTGAAATAGAAATCTGAAACGCATTCTTATAGAGAAGTTCCCAGAAGATACAATAGAAGTAAATTAAATAATAATTATTAATTAAAACTTTTTAAAGAAAATTAAACTTACCCAGGAAGGCAAAGTTTCTATAGTTCTCTAACATCACATCTTTATATAAGTTTTTCTGAGCAGGCTGAAGGCATTCCCACTCTTCTTCAGTAAAATCAATGGCTATATCCCTGAATGTTAACAGAACCTGAAATAAGAATAGGTAAATAAATAACACATTGACCACATGAACATTTGCACAGTCTGTAATGTAATTGAAGTTGAAATGAAAGTTAGTAGACTATCATGTAGGTGGTGTTTTGGAACACAAAGATACCATTACCTACTTCTGCAGAAAAAATGATTTAAGTTCAAAAAAATATATACACTCCACATTTATGAAACACAATAAAAAACTCAGGCATTACCACAAATATATTTATTTTGTAATTTTTTATATCAAGATCTAAATTATACATATAGTTCAGATGAGAAAATTATGGTAATTACGAAAGGGAATCCTCAAATATTAATTGTATAACCACTAATCAGATATTTACTAAAGTGTAGAATCTTATTTGTTATTTCTCTGATGCAGCTGGCTGTTCTGAATATTTAGTGAGATCTCTAGTAATTCAATACCATTGGTGTAAGAGAAATTTTGAAATTTTTGGAACAGCACCCTCAAAACTATGTCAAGACTCCAGAAAATCTCAGTTCACAAAACCATATTTGAGAGTTATGCTTGTCCTAAGTTCAGGAAGATGAAGGACATGACCACTTCTTTTTATTCTACAGGTGAAAAATACATTTTTAACCAATATTTCTCCTTAGATATAAAAAACTACAGAAAAACTGTCTTGAGGGCAGGGAGATTTAACCAGAAAGTGTATGGTGTGTGATTGTGTGTGATTGTGTGTGTGTGTGTGTGTGTGTGTGTATTTGTTTTTTTCCCCGGATCCAAAGATTTGAGTCTATTATTTAAATCTATTAATGGTATATTCCTTATTTTATGACATGTCCTTAGACTCAATGGCCTGTCTAAACATTTTCTTTTAATTCCTAGGATGAAAGCCCCTTAAGAAAGTGTACTTGAAATCAAGATGAATTTTGTTGCTATGCATGATGTCATACACCTGTAATTCCAGATATGGGATTTGAAATTTTGCTTCTTTAGGAAGACTACTAAAGCACAAGAAATAGAAACAAGTGGCACTAAATGGGATGAATTCAAACTTAAAAGATTCTTCTCAGCAAAAGAAACAATCCATGAGGTGAAAAGTGATACCAGAGAATGGGAGCAAATTTTTACCACATGCACATCAGATTGAACCCCTAATTTCCAGGATATATAAAGAACTTAAAAAACTTAATGCCAGGGGCTGGGGATGTGGCTCAAGTGGTAGCGTGCTTGCCTGGCATGCGTGCGGCCCGGGTTCGATCCTCAGCACCACATACAAAACAAAGATGTTGTATCCGCCGATAACTAAAAAATAAATATTAAAATTCTCTCTGTCTCTCTTTAAAAAAAAAAACAATGCCAAAAAACAAATTTCCCAATCATTAAATAAAATGGGCTAAGGAAATGAAGAGACACACTTCTTAGAAGATAAACAATCAATCAATCCATAAAAAAGTGCAACACGTCTAGAAATTAAAGAATTGCAAATCAAAACTACTATAAAATTTAATCTTACTTTAAACAGAACAGCAGCTATTAAAAATACAAGCAAAAATATATGTTGGTGAGGATGTGGGGAAAAAGGCCCACTGTTACACTGTTGATAGGACTCCTAATAGGTGACACCAATCTGGAAACGAATAAGGTTATTCCTTAGAAAACTTGGAAAGGAACCCAAATTGACCCAGCAATTCCACTCCTCAGTTTAGACCAACAAGAGCTAAAAACAGCAGAATACAGTGGCATATCTACATCAATGTTCATAGCAAAACAATTCACAATATGTAAATTATAGAACCAATCTATATGCTCTTCAATACATGAATGGTTAAAGAAAAAATGGTCTATATACACAGTGAAATATTACTGAGCATTAAAAGAGAATAAAATTATAGAATTGGAAAGTAAATGGATGGAGTTGGAGAATATCATGTTAAGGCAAGTAAACCAATCCACGAAACCAAAGACCTAATATTTACTCTGCTAAGTGGATGCTGATCCACAATGAGAGAAGTGGGAGGTAGCATGGAAGAAATGAAGAAACTTTGAATAAGACAAAGGGGAGGGAGGTGATGGGAGATGGTATAGAGGTAGGTAAGATGGTGGAATGAGATGGAAATATTTTGTACACAAAGTAGAGTTACATAGGTTTTGTAATTATACTTTCTTTATAAGAGAAATAAAATTTTGTGCTCTACTTGTGCACTATTAAGTGAAATGCATTCTGCTCTAATAGCAAGTTAGAACAAATTAATAAATTAATTGATTTTTTAAAATTCAGGAAATAGGCTTGGCTTCCCCTAGATCTCTCTCTCTCTCTCTCTCTCTCTCTCTCTCTCTCTCTCTCTCTCTCTCTCTATATATATATATATATATATATATATATATATAAATTATACATATAACATGTACATAATGTATATAATTTATAACAATTTTTCATATTTTTATTGATTTTTTAAAATAAATGACAACAGAAGCATTACAATTCTTATTCCATATATAGAGTACAATTTTTCATATCCCTGGTTTTATATAAAGTATGGTGATATCAATTTGTGTCTTCATACATATATTTTTGATGATGAACTCTATTACATTCCACCATCCTTGCTAATCTCCTTCCCCCTTTCTTTTCTTCCCACCTCTCTGCTATATCTAGAAACCATCTATTTCTCTCATGCTCCCCCTACCAACCCAATTATGAGCAAGCCTCTTTATATCAGACAAAACATTTGGCATTTTTTTTTGGAATTGGCTAGCATCACTTAGCATTATCTTCTCAAATGCTATCCATTTACCTGAAAATGACAGATATGGTTTATACCTAGAAAACTCAAAAAGCTCCACCAGAAAACATCTAGAACTAGTAAATAAATTTAGCAAAGTAGCAGATATGAAATTCACACCCATAAATCAAAGGCATTTCTGTATATTAGTGAAAAATCTTCTGAGAAAGAAATGAAGATAACTACCCCATTTACAATAACTTCAAAAAAATAAGATATTTGGGAAGTAACTTAATGAAAGAGGTGAAAGATCTAAACAAGGAAAAACTACAGAACCCTAAAGAAAAAAATCAAAAATGACCTTAGAATATGGAAAGATCTACCTTACTCATAAATAGGCAGAATTAATATTATCAAAATGACCATGCTATCAAAAGCACTATACAGATTTACTGCAATTCTGATCAAAATCCCAATGGCATTCTTCATAGAAATAGAAAAAGCAACCATGAAATTTATCTGGAAAAATAAGAAACCAAGAATAGCTAAAGCAATCCTTATCAGGAAGAGTAAAGCAGGTGGCATCACTATACCAGGCCTTAAACTAGACTAAAGAGCAATGGTAACAAAACAGCATGGCATTGGCAAAAAAAAAAAAAAAAAAAAAAAAAAAAAACTGGAAGACTAATGGTACAGAATAGAGGACACAGAGTTAACCCACAAAATTATGATTATAATATATTAGACAAATTTGCCAAAAACATGCACTGGAGAAATGATAGCCTGTTCAACAAACCACTATCTCTCACCATGCACAAAACTCAACTCAAAGTGTATTAAGAACCTAGGAATTAAACCAGAGACTCTGTATCTAATAGAATAAAACACAGGCTCTAATCATCATCATGTGGGATTAGGCCCCAATTTCCTTAATAAGACACCTATAGCACAAGAATTAAAGCAAATAATCAATAAACGGTATGGAATCAAACTAAATAGTTTATTCTCAGCAAAAGAAACAATCTGTGAGGTAAAGCGAGAGCCTACATCCTAGAAGAAATTTTTACCCCTCACACATCAGATAGAGCACTGATGTGTGAGGGGTACATAATGAAATCTAGGGTACATAAAAAAACTCAAAAAACTAAGCAAATCATCATCATCATCATCATCATCATCATCCAATCAAGAAATGTGCCAAGGATCTGAACAGAGAATTCTTAGAAGAGAATATACAACCAATCAACATTTTTATTATATATCTGATTGGTTATGGTGCTCCCTTTACAGGGCCAAGCATAGTTCACGTTCAGTTACTAAGGAAGGAAAACATGAGCAAGATGGATTCTCAACTCTCCTTTATAAATTATCAAATGCAATTTTCTATGTCAAATTTCTAAACATAGTTGGACATGGGAAATATAGGCTTTAAGCAGAGAACATTTTTATTAGAAACACAGTGTAAAAGAAAGACAAAAATAAACATAATTATTTGCATCACATTGAACCATAAGAGAAATGGAACCTGAAATTCAGAAAAGAAAGATTCAAACGTTTATACTTGGGTATGTGGATGACATGGATGCCTAAAGTGAAAAGGTTATTACAAGCTTTTGAAAGAAAATTCATGTGAGTGTCAGATAATGGTTAACCAATTAGAATCTGCACAGTGTCTTCCAGGGGCTTTGTAAGCTGTGCACTACAGAACATACAGGTATTCATAGCCTCCATGAAGAGCATTATTAATCTGTGCCCTCTAAAATTATTCCCATAGTGCAGATGAAAAAACATGGGTATCTGGATACTAAATGGCAATTCAGCAACCCACAGAAAAGTACCCAGAGACAGAACTGTGTGAAATCTCTTCAAAGACCATCAATATTGTTAGTTCATTACACAGGGATGTCAGTCTGGGGAAATATTATTTTCTCTCCATTTTGAAGAGAGTGCATTCAGAATACATTTCAGGAGCAACATAAATACTTTTTTTCCTTTCATATTAAGAAACTATTCAGAAACAGAGCTCACAAGACAGATTTCTTAGAAAGGTAAATGCCTGGAGATAACAAAATGAAAAAAAAAAAAAAAACAAAAAAAACAAACACATCAGAGGCCCTGTGTGACTCAGTAAGGAAATAAATCTAAAAGGCTTATTAGAAACTGAAAAGAAAAAAGTAACTATTTCTAAAAATAAATATGTTCATTCCTTGCTATCTCCACAACAAGTCATTAAGTAAACAACAAATTATGTATGGATATTTCTAGGATTGGCAAATTTTATTCCATATGATTTTATATTAAAGCGCAAAATCCAGATAATAGCATTCATGATTCACTGCCAAAAATATTACATAAAAAATTTTAAGGAGTGGATGTTTAGTAAATATGTCATTTAACAATTTTATTACCATATGATTTTGAAGAAATTTATTCATTTTTCTGCATCCATAGTGCAGAGAAATTTCTTATTCATTTTTCCTGTAGTAATTAACAAAGATAAGCCCTAGAATCCACTTTAAATAACCTACCCTAACAATCACACAAGAGACCTATAATAAATGATGAGGAAAGAAAAAGTCAATTTGAAAAAAATAATTTAAACCTTTTTTTCTTTTTTCTTGAAATCAATCCCTAGCTGCATTTCTGGATCCATTTTATCATCTTTTAATCCAAAGATATAAAGGACAGAAGTTTGAACTGCAAATTTATACATGAGATATGTTTATTAACTATAAAAATTCAAAATGTTTAGAAATATAAGAAATACAAAATAAAAACCCATCATGGGAAAAATTAAGTAATATTGATGAACATTTAAAACAAATAAATAATCAAGAGTCAAAAGGAGTTTAAATTAGTATCTATTTGTGGAAACTATTTTGCTATTGAATATAGATGACATTCCCTATCACAGAGACTTACTGAAATTAGAGCATATGTGATCATGATAACATATAAGTACACAATGGTACTGACCCTAACACTTGAAGCCCAATGGCATGGCTCAATACAATATACATCTTGGAAGAGATAAATAATAATCTGTAGGAAAAATGGTCACTAAGGCCTGTCACATTTCATAATATATCCAGTTTAAAAAAGAGCATAAAACACTATGTATAAATTGTACATAGATGCCTTATGCAAATGGTATTTCACATGTGTACATTTTTAGAAAAAAGTATGTAGAACTTATGAGAAAATAAAATTCACAAAAAACACATAAAAGACTGAATTATACAACCCATGTATAGATGATGAAACTCGTCATTATAAAGGTGATAATTTTCTTCAACCCACAATATATCTCACCAAAATTGCTATGTACAAATATGATTATATCACAGTAAAGACTACTTTTATGTGTATTCTATAAAGCAATAATTTTAAAAAAATCTATAAATAAATATACAATAGAAGAAAGTAGGAGAATAGGGAAAGGGGAACTACTGGATACTGAAGGGGAGCAAATTATATTCCATGTTTTATGGTTAGGTCAAAATAAACCTGACTATTAAATAAAACAATATTGCAATAATAAAAAAAAAATCAACAAGCTTTACTTTAAATGAAGTAAGAAACCAAAGCATAAATTTTTAAAATTCATCTTCAAAGTTATATGTAATTTTAGCCAAAAACCTTTTCAATTGTAAGAGTGAAAAAAGAACTGATCATGACCTACTCTTAATATATATTGTGAAATTATAATATTATAATAATCATCAAAGAATCAAAATATAAATAAGTTCCCCATATGAATATATATGTATGTAAAAACTGTATGCTTTATTGCAATAGCAAAGTCTAGATAAATCAAACCATAACAAAAATCATCTCAGCAAATTAGATAGGACCTTTCTCAAAATAAATTTAAACCTGTTAGGGCTGTTTACTGGTGAATAGTCCTTGCTTCCCCAATGCTGAGGTATAACAACAGAGAAGTACACCAAGGCAAGTTGACAGTGGAAAGTAGAAGCTTTATTAAAGGACAGCAGAAAATACTACTTCTCCCCAGAGGAAAGAGGTAGAATCATGGAAGCGTTTTTTTTTTTTTTTTTTTTTTTTTAGCTAAGGTCTTTTAGCTTTTTTTATAGGTAAAGTCTTCCTTCAGTTATCCCGCATTCCTGTCACATTGCTGTTCTTTGTTCTGTTATCTTGCAGTGATGGAATATAGGTGGGAAGGCCAAAAGTGTGCAGGACAGGTGGGCTGAATTAGTAATCTGGGCAGGTAGGGCTTTTGGATTAGCATCTCTATGTTTGTTGGGAGCTGCTTCATTAAAATTTCCTTGGAATGGGCTCAGGGCCTTGGGGAGATTTTTAATTCCCCTTTTCCTGGACTCTATTCTCAATATGGTGTTCATCCTCGATTTTACTGAATATTAGACTCAATTTACCTAACTACACTAACTACCTATCTGTAAATCTGGCTTCACTACCAAGGATATGGCTAAGTAGTACAGTATCCCTCAGCTCACCTAACTTTAACAAAATAATAATAATGAAGAAAGTAAAAATAAAAGAATGTCAAAATGAAAATTAGCTAGCTCAAGAGGAAATTAGGTACCCCAAAATGACAGCTCCTGTCCTGCAGGAAAATGGCCTTTGGAGATTTGATTTTGATAATTATTCCACCTGTCAATCTCCAGCATTTGAGCTGCAGGATCACACCTGCCACATAGTATTTTATGCAGATGCTGAGGATGCCCTTTGAGCATGAGGAAGGCAGCAAAGAGTCTCTGCCACTGACATGTTCCCCACCTGGTTGGACAGTAGGACTGAGGACATAGTGGCTCAGTGGAGAACATAAGACTGCAGACTACAGAGACTGCCCAGAGGACCAATCTGCTAGCTCCTTTTTTCAACACAGCCAGTCTTGTGGTTCCAATTGTCTTTCTCCCCCAGCCTCCCTCGCTAGGCCAATGCACACTCACCATTGCCTGGTTCACAGGAGTAGGGCTACTTGGGATCCTCAGTTCCTGTACAGCAGAACAACCCGTGACTCTGAAGTGTGAGACTTCAAATGGCAAAACTGGAGGACTCAGGAGATAAGAAGTGAAAGCCCACCCTCCTCCTCCTGGATGACACACAGGATTGGACAGTTCCCACAAAATGCTCTTGATTGGAAGGGGATTCAGATCATGAACACTGAATCTGAGAGAAGTGAGCCCTTTTTTTGAGTGACAGGCAATATTATCCAATCCAGGCATGATAAGGTCTAGATTTTTTTTTTTAATCTGAGAAATGTACCCCAGAGTCTCAGGCTGCTGTTATTTTAAGGCAAGGTGTTTTTCCATAAGTGGGAACTTACCCAACAAACAGAACTTTTTCATTTAAACTTACATATAAAGTCATTTCAATTTATGGATTATATATGCTTGTATATTATTCAGGAATTAATATAAAATAATGACAATAACTATCAAATTTTATTTATTTTTTTTGATCTCTGTTTTTTTGGTGACAGATTGAACTTTGAACTGGAAAGAAACCCCCTAAAGTAAAAATGCCCAATAAAAACAACATATAAGGGGCTGAAATTTTTTATCAACAGTAGACTGCTCACCTCCCATGTGCAAGACCCTGGGTTCAATCCTCAGTACCACATAAAATTATATAAGTGAAATAAAGGTATTATGTCCAGCTACAGCTAAAAAATGCATAATAAACATAAGGTACAAAGTGAGAAACCAGCCTCTACCTCAGCAAAGACTGTCCAAGGAAGGGGGCATGACCCTTGTCCTTGGAAAGGCCTACAGAGCACACCTAGGCACATACCCATCATGCTGATTTGTTTCTCTACAAATAACAGGAGAGATCTGCTGTGCCTGGTGTCCCTGACTCAGTCAGGCTAGGTGGGGACCCAGAGCAACCCCCTAGCAGCCACAAATCAGCATGAGACAGGAAAAATACCTGGGATGCCAGATGACTCTCCCAGTAGTTTATGGTGGTTGATAACATTTTGGGAAACCATATAATTCAGCAGATACTCCCCTCGTGGCCTAAGCCAATCAGTTCAAACGAATTCCCATCATGTACTAACCAATAACCATTACCCAACTTGTTCCCACCAGTGAATGTGCTAATCATGTTTTAGAGTTGTTTATGATTTTCCCAAGGTGTGTGATGATTTGCTAAGAGATGCTATGATGTATGTGGGATACCTGCCTTCCACAAAGAGTGTACAAAACTGCTACAAACCCTGGGCTCAGGGCCTCTAAGCCACAAGTTGCTTTGTGTGTGGAGGACTGAGCTAGCTGGCAATGAACACCTCTTTGCTGCTTATATTGGTCTGTGTCTCTGGTGGTCTTTTAGGAGTCCCGCATTTGAGCATAACAGTCTCTCTTGAAACCCATGGGAAAAGCAGACAGCACTCCAGTTCTCTAGGACTGCAGTTTTATAGCACAAAAAGTTGCAAAATGGGGTGTCTTGAGAACTTTACACAGATAACAGGATTTTGACAAGGATAATACAAAGGCAGGTAGTAGGTTAATGGTCTAAATGGTTCAGCATTTAGGTAGTAAGTTTAGATCACACAATCAGAATTTATGATGCACCACTAAAATTTCAGAGTGAGTTGTTATTTGTTCAGGGAAAGCCAGAATTTATGAGTCATCACTAAAGTTTCAGGGAGGATTGTTATCTCATCAGGGAAAACCAGACATGGGTGAGTTCAAGGCACTGGCAGGCATTTCAAGCAAGTTTACAAATCACAGTAATTTATAATGAAGCAGAAATTAAATTTTCATGCCTTTGTGATAAGATGGCTCTCAATCTTAAAAGGAAATTAGGCTGGATTTTTTACTTGCTATAGCCATAGTTTTTAAAGTATATATTTCATACTTTAACAAATATGAGCATTAAATTATTAATATTAATTACTACTAATTTTTTAAAAGACCAAGTAAAATAGGACCTAAGATATTTGTTATTAAATGCAAAAAAAAAAAAAAAAAACTTGATTAATATATTGATAATATAAACATGGAAAATTTTGACAATGATAAAAAGACATTTAATATAAGGGCTTCATATTATAAGTCCCTCATGTTCAGTCCTTCAATGATTTTTTTTCATTTTTTTAGGTCATTTTGAATTACACTTCTGCAAATGTTTGTTAAGTATACAAATTTAAGATTTTGTATTTTGTAAAGTAGAAAAATGGCAGATTTGAGCTCCTGTCAGGATTTAAAAACTTCTAAGCCACATGGGGCATTTTAGCACTTTTTTTTCATATTTGCACACAGTCCAATTCTAGAGAGAAATGAGTTGGAGATATAGTCTACTGTCCTGAGAAAAGAGAAATTGCCTTAGGTTATTTCTAAAGCTTTTAACTTTCCTAACTTTTCAGAATTTTTGGTAATTTGAAAAAATTATTTATTTTAAGAAATGAATTGTTTGAAATTAATTATTTATCTTTCCTGCATTCTTTTTCACTTTCATTGATTTTTTTAGAAGAACTAACAGAACAGAATTCCAAAAGTGTTCCGTGTAAATTTAAAGGTATGTTTCTAATAATCAAGATAGAAACCAGAAGAAAAACATCATCTAGTTTGATGGTTCTGCCTCAAACTAGAGAGTTACTTATTTATTTCTGCTATTATTCACTAGGTTCCTGAGGTTGCAGAAATCACCAATCAACAAAGAGAAAAGTCTTTTTATTTGTTTCTCACAACCAATTCAAGTTAAAATACACTAGCATCACTGTAGGTTCAGACCAAAGTGGGTTTCTGTATAATAAAAATATGTATACAAAAATATATAAATAAATATAAAATAAAATATAATATTAGATAGATTTTTTTTTCCTGGATAATCATCTTGTACATATTTCCCTTTAGACACAGTTCTGGGAATAAAGTGTCACAAATAAGACATGGATCCTACATTGCTACACAGAGTAATTAAGGCACATACTAAGAGGTTGGTATAAAACTTGGCATAGAGACATAAATAACTAGAGAACACCATAGAAAGTTATACCTAAATGCTAAGCAGCAAATGCATAGTCTTTAAGTACATGAAGAGACAAGTTATCATAGCAAATTTTATAACTCAGTTGCTGCTATTATACAGAGATAGAGACATTTATTAAGGGATGTTTTTATGCAGATTTTTGGTTTAAATAGGAAAGATCAAATAATGTAGGTGATTTAAACATGAGCAATAATATTTTTCTGCATTCAGTACCTTTTTCGCAGATATATGAATTATAATTAATTCCAACCAGTAAAATGCAGAAATAGTGTAAAGATTATTCACTAGGAGTAAAACTACTTAAGAAGAGAACCAAATCTTCCATTTCTGTCCAAATGTTTATTCCTGACAAAAACTGCTTCTTTTGAACCATTTCTGTAGATATGATTTTTTTTGTAATAAATATTTTGGTGACTTTTTTGCATATTACTTAAAATATTTATGCTTCACATTTTCTCTTTTGTCCTGTTTTATTATCTATATTCTGAAAGAAAAAAAAATTAACTCCTAAACTCCCTTGATATTTGAGATATCTTTTAATTTTTAAGCTTATATCATTTCTATAATGAATACTGTGCTTTCTGTAAAGAATGACTATTATTATGCACCTGACTCATTTACAGGAGTTTTATTGTGTTCTTTGGTTTTATTTACAGTGAAGTTAAAAAAAAAAGTGTTAATGTTGAACCAAAACACAAAGACCAGCAACTCAAATTTTAAATAAAATTAAATCAAGATTGTATTGTGTACAAAAAAGCTGGCCAGGACTGTCTCTTACAAGATCCCCCTGATCTTCAGGAAAAAGTTTTTACAGCACAAAAAGTTACAAAGGAGGTAGGTCTAAAGTACTTACAGCTAACAAGATTTTGACAATCATAATACAAAGACAGACAGCAGGTTAAGGATCTACATGGCTAACATTTCAAGGTAGAAAATAAATTCAGCTCCAGACATTAGAATTTATGAGCTGCCACTGAGATTTAGAGAGAATTGTTATTTGGTCAGTGGGAGCCAGAATTTATGAGGCACCAGTAAGGTTTTAGAGAGGGTTATTATCTGGTAAGGGATAGCCAGGCATAGGTGAATTCAAAACACAGGTAGAAATTGCAAGCAAGTTTAAAACATCAACATATTGTCAGGCCAAAGAGAAATTTAATTTTCTTACAGAAAACAGAAATAAAGTTTTTACCTGTAAAAGCTCTAAGAAAAGATTTTATTTATTTATTTATTTATTCTTTTTGTATTTTCTCACATCTAATGGCTTCTGGCATTCCTTTGTTTGTGACCATAAATGCTTCTCTTCTGTGTTTATGGGGCTTCCAAAACAAAAAGTATAGATAAGACCTTCTCATAGGGAAGATGTTTCTAACATAGCAAGTACCTACCCTTTAACCCACAGGGTCTGACAACCATATTATAGGATATGAAAGACCCTCCAATATGCTTTATGCTTGTTCTTCCAACCATTGTTTGCAAAGATTGACAAAAGTCAATTCATTGCACAGAATGAGTGAGGTGAGTCTCTGCTCTGCAGTCCAGAACAGGTGGTCAAAGAGCCCCTAAAGTGAGTTTAAGACAGGGCTTTACATGACATAGCTGACAAAATCCTAGAAACAAAAGAAAACATAAATTCAAAGAGAACCATACCCACATAATCTCATTTGACAGAATCAAATTCATAAGAGGAACAGAGGACAGAGGCAAATCTAAAGGGATTTAACTATATTTTATTTTTCTAAATTGCTATTAATGTCTCCCACAATTATAGAGTTCTGGAGCTCCTCAGTTACTAGTTTATCATTACCTTCAACCTACAGTGCATGAGGCACACTGAATTTACCCCCATACTCATGTACTTATCACTTATTTTTTTCTATAGAAATGCATATGTATATGAATATATTTTTCCCACATTTCCAAGATTCTACCCTGAAAATTTCTTTGATATCACTTCCCTGAAATGCATTTTCATTATTTCATCTCAGGTCATCTAAGTATTCCATATCACGTGTTGGAAAAGATGAGACAACTCTAAGGCCCTTCTTATTTGACTATTTAAAAACTATAATTAAACGTCAACTTCAGTACCTCCACAGAACTTAAGTCTCATTCACCTTTCTCATTCATAGTGCTTTATTTTTTAAGTAGGTAGCAGAAATTTTATTTTGAAGAAGAGTAAGTCATTTTTAGCCATTGAGTGTACTTTAGAGGATCCCAAAAACCTAGGATTGTGGTTCTTAAACAACCTTACCACTGAAAGATCAGGATTACACTCCAGGTTGGACACTGATACTATTCTTCCATGGGAAATGGTTTCTTGATTGTGAATATTGTCTTTCCCTTTCCCCTATAGTCTTGGAAATGTGTGGATTGTGTGAACTTTTAGAATCACTATTTTCAACACACTTAGCATGGACCAATTTGATAATAGAAGACATCTATATTCTAAAAAAAAAAAAAAAAGACCCTTCACCAAGCCCTAAAGAAGTGATAAAATAATCTCTGGAAAAAATAACAGTCATCCATTAGATTATTTTTTTAAAAATACTAAGAATAAGTTTAGTTATTAATACATTACTGTACTAGGAAAAGTGATATAAATGCAATTTTAATTTTTAAATTTGTTTCTGATTACTACAAAGAGAGTATAAAAAGCTGGGTACATGGGCTGGAGTTGTGTCTCAGTGGTAGACTACTTTGCTAGCATGTGCAAAGCACTGAGTTTGATTCTCAGCAATACATATAAAGATTTTTTTTGTTTTATTTTTTAAATACATGACAGTGGAATGCATCGCAATTCTAATTACATATATACAACAATTTTTCATACCTCTATTTGTATATAAAGTATGTTCACATCAATTCCTGTCTTCATATATGTACTTTATTTTTTAAAGAGAGAGAGAGAGAATTTTAATATTTTTATTTTTTAGTGTTCGGCGGACACAACATCTTTGTTTGTATGTGGTGCTGAGGATCAAACCCCAGCCACAAGCATGCCAGGCGAGCACACTACCACTTGAGCCACATCCCCAGCCCCATATATGTACTTTAGAGAATAATGTCTATCACATTCCACAATCATTGCTAATCCTTACACAACATTCCTACACTGGATACTTCACATAAACTTGCCTCAGAGATTTAATGCATTAATCAAATAAATTTTCTGCAGCCTATGCAGTGCTGTTGGAATGGCTATTACAAAAATCTAAAATTGTCATGTATGGTGACATATGCCTGAAATTCTAGAAGCTATGGAAAATGACACAGGAGAATTGTTAGTTCAAAGACAGCTTCATTAACATAACAAGGATACAATCAACTTAATGAGAGTCTGTCTCAAAATATAACATAAAAAAGAATGTGGATGTATCTCAGTGGTATGCACCCCTGGGTTCAATACTCAGCACCAAACCATACAAAACCAAGCAAATATCTCATAATTAATAGGGATTCCAGGGTACACAAATATGTACAAATGTTGGTGACATTTTAAAATAAATTTAATAAATATATTTTAAATAAATTTAATAAATATATTTTTATACAAGTGTTAAGGTTCTTTAAAAGCCCAAAATAAAAATTCCACATAATCCACTAGTAATAATTTGGGGTAGCAGTGTAAGGTTCTACATGCTTGTACTCCCAGTGGCTTAGGAGGATAAGAGGTAGAAATCTATGGGTTTATTCTCAAGTTAAAGACCAGCCTCAAGAACTTGGCAAGGTCCTAACAAACTCAGTAAAACCCTCTCTGAAAAATAAATAAATAAATAAAAGTGTGGGAGACTGGGTATGTAGCACACTGGTAAAGTGCCCTGGGGTTAATCTCCAATATTTAAATGAATAAAAAGATATAAATAATAATTCTTGGTAAAAAAAATGCCATACAATCCATTAATAATAACTCTTCTTATATATGTAAAAAATTTGGAGTCCTTTTGCTAAATATATTGCCACACATCTATTTTTATTGTACCTTTATTCACAGTATCTAATAAAAGGAAACAAATGAAGTACCTTTTAGATAGAAAGTATATCAGAAAACGCCTTCCAGCTGTAAAGCATCCAATTAGTCCATCCCTTAACAAGTTACACACTTAAAACTCAAACTGGTCCCTAGGATGCAAGACTCAGATAGTGGTGTTTTCTAAATACTCCAGAAAATTTGCAATCTCTGGGAACCTTGTTTCAGATATTCTAAAACTCAGAACTAGGTCATATGGGAGGTCAGAATGAGAACACAACACACAGTAAATTCTTTAATGGGGAATCTTAACTCAGACACTGTCACAACCAAAAGCAGTGTTGGAGATAAAAAATGATTCTGTTTCACTGATTTCTGGGTTATGGATTCAAATCAAATATATATTAGAAAAAAAGTTAAGGCTACTGGTTAAAATCTATGTAAAACAGGTATTAAAAAAGTACCAGGGGCTGGGTGTGTTGGTGGAAGCCTGTAATCCCAGTTGCTGAAGAGGCTGAGGAAGAAGGATCAAAAATTCAAAGCCAGCCTTAGCAGAAGCGAGGTGCTAAGAAACTCAGTGAGATCCTGTCTCTAAATAAAGTAAAAAAAAAAAAATCCTGGGGATTTGTCTTAGTAGTCAAGTGTTCCTGAGTTCAATCTCCAATATCCCCCATAAAAAATGTACCAGGGGCCTGGGGTTGGGGCTCAGTGGAGCTCACTTGTCTGGCATATGTGAGGCACTGGAATCAATTCTCAGCTCCACATTTAAGTAAATAATATATAAGGTCTATCAACAACTTTTATATAGTACCAAGATATTGATCTAATTTGCTATGTACTTTAGCCCTTAAGATTGAAGTTGGCCAGGCATGGTGGCACATGCCTTTAATATCAGCTGTTTACAAGACTGAGACATAAGGATCATGAATTTAAAACCAGTCTCATCAATGGTGAGACACTAAGCAACTCAGTGAAACCCTGTCTCTAAGTAAAATACAAAATCAGGGTAGGGATGTGGCTCAGTGGTAGAGTGCCCCTGACTTCAATCCCTGGACTGCCCCCCCCCCAAAAAAAAAATGGGGCTGAGTAAATAGCTCAGCTTGTAGAGTGCTTGCCTTCTAAGCATGAGGCCCTGGGGTCAATCCCCAGTACAGAGAGAGAGAGAGAGAGAGAGAGAGAGAGAGAGAGAGAGATTGAGATTGAACTTGCATGTAATTTAAATTCAAGTTAGTCCCACTTTTATTTTTTCCTGCCACACCAGAATAAAAGAGTCTCCTGAAATGTTTGGAATGTTTCTGTGGGTTCTTTATTTATTTTTTATTTACTTATTTTTATGTGGTGCTGAGGATCAAACCCAGGACCTTGCACGTGCTAGGTGAGTGCTCTATCACTGAGCCACAACCCCAGCCCCTTCTGTGGGTTATTTTAATGAAATGGTCTGACCATAAATAAGTAAATAAACAAATTAAGTAATAAATAAATAAACCCTCAATTGATGACCCATTACAGTTTTTAAAAAATGTGTCCTTAATTGGGACACATAAACTTCATTTAGGAGAGATTCATTCTTTTTAATGTCACCTAATTGTATTCTGCTTTCTTCTCATGTGAAAATCTCAGAATGATAAATTAAAATCTTTTAAAAATGCCCTCCAGTTCTTGAAGAAAAACATTATAAATGATGCATACACTTGAAATAAAACATGGGAAAATAAAGATTAATAATGCTGAAAGTGGAGTTTTGAGATGAACCAAAATTTCTCAGTTTGCCAATTGAATCTGGGTGCTTCTCTCATAAATTTTGAAGAAAAAAATCTATTTAAGCAAGAAGAAATTGAACTCCCACCATGTGATATGAGGAATGATACCAGAAAAAAAAAAATCATTTTTTGTGACATCTTAGAAGTTTACTGATGGTTTTGGGCAGAAAACAGAGCTAATGCATTTAGAATAGGCTTTTGAAAAGGCATCCTGACCACCATAAGGGTTCACTTTCATTCATTCTGTGACCCATCCTTTTTTCTTCAAATTCAATCAGGAATGACCCCTGGGACAAAGGAATTTGTAGAAGGTTTTCCCACAGTGGACTTCATGGTCTTTTACATTTGAATTAGGCCTTAATGGTGCTCATTAACAGTTAGCCACCAGGTGTGTTTGAGTGAGGCCCATTATCCACATTACATGGTCATTATTATACTTATTCTCTGTGAACAAAGAATCCTAGTTTTGGATATGTGAACAGAGAGCTAGAAAACTAGGGGTTTATTCTGAGACTATGGAGAGCTAAACTGAAGTTCTGGATTTCATATTTTTGTTCTGGATTTGAGATACTGCTTTTGCTACATTTAAATATCTCAGGACTCATGAAGAGAATGAGTTAAAAGCCAGCATCATAAAATTTGTGAGGCCCTAAGAAATTCAAAGGGACCCTGTCTCTAAATAAAAATATTTTTTAAAAAGGGGGTGGGAATGTGAATCAGTGGATGAACACCTCTGGGTTGAATTTCTGGTACCAAAAACAAAACAAAACACACACACACACACACACACACACATGCACAACACAAATAAATAAATAAACAAACAAACAAAACCCTCATGAGTAATAAGCCCTAAAATCAGCAGCCTCTCTCATGCATGAATACAATAAATGGATTTGGGGTTCTCTCCTGATATTTATCTCAGTCTTCACTATGCAATCTGGAGACATACTGGACTCACGGCACATGGATGCCCACAAAGGGCTTTAGAAAGAAGCTGAAAACACCATAAAATTATGGAACAAAATGCCCAGGTTTTCAACTGCTGATCTAAGCCTCAGTAGAATAGTCAGAGGCAGGTGAAGGCTAAGCTACTGTTACCGCTGTTGACCGGTGACGAGTTCTTGCTTCCCCAATGTTGAAGAATAACACCAAAGAAGCACGCCGAGGCAAGGTCAGAGTAGAAATTAGAAGTTTATTAAAGGACAGCAGAAAAGACTTCTCCTGGAGGAAGAAGGGGACCCAAGAGGTGGAATCCGTGGAAGGGATGTTGTCTCCCCTTTTTATAGTTCTTTCAGTGATGGAATGTAGGTGGGAAGGCCCGAGGGGTGGGACACAGGTGGGCCAAAGAAGTAATCTGGTCAGGAAGGACTTCTGAGTCAGCACCTTTTTGCTGGGGGCTGTTCATTAACATTTCTTTGAGGTGGACTTTGGCCTAGGGCCTTTTTGGGACTTCATTAACATTCCGTGAGTTGTCCTGTGTTTTCCCTGAGTCATTCTCCACATGGTCTCCATTTTAGATTTCACTCGATATTAGACCCGATTTATCTAACTACACTGACTACCTAACTTTAAATCTGGCTTCACTACCACAGAGAGACACTCTGACAACAAGACTCTGGAGAGGACCATGAGGATTCTGTAGCTATGACTGCCAGTTTCCACCATTTCCACTTCTGTCAGCTTTAAGCCACCTTCCTACCCAGTCCTTCCTACCCAGTAAGGCACACTTACCATTTCCTGGCTCTCAGGGTTCTCAGAGTTCTCCCTGTGGTTTGTTTTCAGATTCTGCATAGCACAGACACCTGGGCTCCAGATCCAGCACAGAAAGCCTACAAAAAGATTGAAAAAATGGCGGGCTCCAGGTATGAAGGGAACAGAAGATTGTGGAAGCCCACCCCCTCATCACCGGCTGCCTGAGGATTGGGCAGTTCTCACCTAAGAGACTGATTGGTCAAGGCTTCAGGCACTGCCTCCAACCTGAGCCAATTTGGAGCAGAATCAAAGGCTGAATGACTGGCTGCTCCATTGTCACTTTAAAAAGACTACAGATCAGGGGCTGGGGATGTGGCTCAAGGGATAGGGCGGCTCGCCTGGCATGCATGCACCCCAGATTGGATCCTCAGCACCACATACAAACAAAGGTGTTGAGTCTGCCGAAATTCTCTCTCTCTCTCTCTCTCTTGATTTAAAAAAAAAGACTACAGATCAGGGTTGAGGATATAGCTTAGTCAGTAGAGTGCTTGTTTTGCACTTTTGAATCCATAAGGCCATGGATTCAACCCCCTGCACTACAGGCACACACTCCCGCCAAAAAAATAAATTAAGTAAAGAACTTTGGGGACTAGGGTTATGGTTCAGTGGTTGAGTGCTTCCCTAGCATACGTGAGATACTGGGTTGAACACCCAGCACCACATTAAAAAGCCAACCAACAAACAAACTACTAATGGTATTGTGTCCATCTACAACAAAAAATATTCAAGGAAAAAAAAAAAAAAAAGACTGTGTATTGGACTTATGCACCCTGACTACAGAACCCATAAACACTTTTTACAAATAATATTTACATATATGTCTTCAGACAGTGTATAAAATTCTCCTGTGATGGCTTTTCAAGTAACTTATATTACAGGTATACTTTACAACCCTGAAATCCTCCACACCTCATTTATTATTATTATTATTATTATTATTATTATTATTATTATTATTATTATTATTTGATGGCCTGTTAATTGCATAAGATGCCTCTGTATGGGGTTATTTTAAGGCAAAGTTTTTTTCCAATAATAGGACCTAGCCCAGAGTGCATTGACACGTATAACTGTTTATAAGGTTAAAGCAATTTGTGAATAAATATGTATATATTTTTATTTATTAAAATGATATCACAATTACTTTAATATTTTTTTTAACTTTTCTGTTCTGTGTCCCATAAAAAAACAGTTTGAACTTTAAACTCATTAGCAATGTCCTTATATCCCTTCCCCATAAAAAAGTGACTCACAGGTATAATTCAGATTATTGAGACTCATAAATTTTGGATCCTTTATTTTAACTAGTGAAGTCTAAAGATTATCTTTTTATTTTCATCTTTAAATGAAGCCGACTTTTTATAGCTTTCTTGTTGTGTAACTGACCTTTAATATTCTGCAAATTTTACCCCCAATTCTGATCACTTTGGACTATTGACATTTGGATGGAGGGGATTTCAAAGTGGTCATGCACAAGGTAAGAAATGGATATAGTAAGACATAAGACTGGTGATTGCTGAGTATGTAGATTTTGCTATACAAAATAAGTATTGGTGGACAATATAGGGGGTATGGAGAAAAAGCGCAATGAAAAAAAAAAGAAGAAAAACTTGAACAGTAGAGGGGTTCAGATGCTACAAGTCTACAATGATAGCATGAATATAGAGGGTAGTGTTCTTGGAAGCAGCAATAAAATTTGAGGGGAAAGAATAAGGTAATTTTTGCACAGTTCCCAAGTGAGAGAGCTAGATGAATGGGTTCTGTGTTCAACTCTTCCCACCTAGGAGTGGAATTTATAGTTCATAGGGTATGTCTCAGTAAGTAGTAAAACACCATTTTTATGTACCTTTACAGTTTTTCATGGCTAGGAGCTGATTTTGACAATTCCAGTCACATTACATCTTTTTACTTGTTAGTTATTCATTAATAATTAATCCATTACATTATTTATTTGTTTTTTTATAAATTCATTTTTCTTTAGTTGTCATTGTTCTTACATTACTTGTGATTACATAATTGCATAAATATTCTGAATGTTAACTTTTTGTTAAATATTGTTTTATGTGTTTATTCATACATTTACTTTTCATTGAAATGTTTTTCCTTAGCCAAGCCTGATTTATCTTAGACCTCAACCTTTGTTTATGAAGACTAGATAAAATCACATTATTTCAAATAACTCAAGGATTTATCATCTTCGTAGAACCCTAATCACCCACTAAAGTTGACCCATTCTCTGTCAACTAAAAGCTGTGACAAAACTCCTCTTTTTTCTCATACACACCTTAATAAAGAATTCCTCTCTCATTTTATATGTTGGAGAGCAGACTAACTTTCCAAAGCAGCAGTTAATAACCTAGATGTGTTTTCCAACTAGCTCACTATTACTTTTAAATTATTTACATCCTTGACACTAAGAGTGTCACTGATTATTTTTTTTTATTTTTGCAAGATCTCTCTCTCTCATATTACAAATTGAAATCAGATATGCTTTTTACTAAGAAACACTCTCAGTCTTTAATAAAATATTCTATAAAGAAAATGGTTTTGTTGATTTTCTTACAGCTTTACTAAGTTGCTGAGGCTGCTGACTTTAATGTTTTAGAATATAATGTTATAGAAGTTAGCATTATATATATATATATATATATATATATATATATATATATATATATATATATACCATTGTGTGTGTGTGTGTGTGTGTGTGTGTGTGTGTATCATTGAATACTCACCAGGAGTATATACAAAATCACAGTAAAGCAAAAGTGAATGAAAAAAATGGAATGAATGAATGAATGAATAAATAAATAAATAAATAAATAAAATGGATGAAAAAGTACAAAGATTTTATGTGACTGGAATTGTCAAATGTTGATTGTGGCCACACAAATTAAAGCTACTTGGAAATGGTTTTATACTACCTCCTTAAACATACTCTGTGAATTACCAATTCCACTCCAAGGTGGGAAGAAGTAAACACATAATCCATTCATCTGACTCTTTCTTTTGGAGACTGTGACAGAGTTACCTTCTTCTTTTGCTTCTACCTTATTTCTGCCTCCAAAGAAATTACCCCTTACCCTCATGCTACTATTGAGACAACACTAGACTTTTTAGATCTGAACCCTTGAGCTTGTCATTTTTTCCCTCTTTCCTTCACAGCACTTTTTTTCTCTTCCCCTATCTACTCCACAAATACTTTTTCATGAATACTCACTACTACATACTCAGCATACACTAATCTCACATCCTGACCCATCCTGATCCTGCCTTTTCCATGGATCACTTTGAGATCCCCTCCACTCAGATATCAATAGTCCAGAGTAAGGTCAGCTTAGGGTGTTATATATGCAGGATTTTAGAAGTCATTCACATAATAATAAGCCTATAAAAATGGGATGTATTTTAGCTGAGGTTAAAAAGAAAATCTACAGACTGCACTGTTAAACTGAAGTGCCTAAAATCTAATATCAATACTTTGGAAAAAGAAATTCTATAAAAAGGAGAGTAAAGAAAAGAACATAATACATAAAGTGACAAATTTGAAGACACACCAAGTATATATATATATATATATATATATATATATATATATATATATATATATATATATATATATATATCATCTCCAAAGAATGTCATATATTGGTGCTTTCAAAAGACAAGTTAATTTGAAATCACTGTGGTTAATGTGAGATGTAGTAATCATTTATTAATTATGTATAATGGTAGTATATATGTATATGTACCAAATGCATCTGATATAATTATGAGTATATGTTGCAAGAAATGAACTCTACAGTATTTTTTTTTTAAATTTTGCTGAAACACTATAAATATCTAAATCTGGGTTTATGTATTACCAAATATTCAGGATACATTTTATACTTTATAAAATTTATCACTGACCAATAGACCTTTTTTTTTCAATTCCTAAAAGGAGTAGTATTTATTTCCAATTAGAACATAATGCCATCTTTTATTTTTAATTAATTTTTAATTATATATGACATCAGAATTCATTATAATTCTTATTAAACATATAGAGCACAATTTTTTATTTGTCTGTTTTTATACAAAGTATATTTACACAAATTCACTTCTTTATACATGTACTTTAAATAATAATACATATCATATTCCACCATCATTTATTTTATAATAAAGTTTTTTTTTTAAAGAGAGAGAGAGAGAAAGAGAGAGAGAGAATCTTTTTTTGTAGAAGGACACAACACAATGCCTTTATTTTTATGTGGTGCTGAGAACTGAACCCAAGTCCCACCCATGCTAAGTGAGCAATCTACCACTAAGCCACAATCCCAGCCCTCCACTATCATTTCTAACCCCATGAGCCCTTCCCTTCCCTCCCAACCCCCAACAGGTCATTTTGATACACAGTAAAGTATGGTATGAAGTTATAGTAAAGAGTATATGCCTTATAATAATATGAACAGATAAACTTTTGTAACTAATACATAGCATACTACTACTACTACTACTACTACTACTACTACTACTATTACTAATAATAATAATAATAAACTTTGCATTTAGAAAACAATAAAGTATACATCTGGTACTACTGACATCTTTTCCCTTCAAAAATGACATATTTTCCAAAAAAGGGGGGGTATTTGTGGGAAAAAGTGATATTCTATGCTTTCTTAATATCAAGAATAAATTATTTTCAGAAGTAATATATATTTCCATATAAAAATAAATAGAACAAGGTTCCATGGCACACACCTCTAATCCCATTTGATTTAGAGGTTAAGGCAAGAAAATCCTGTGTTCAAAACCAGCCTCAGAAACTTAGCAAAGCCCTAAGCTTCTATGTGTGACCCGTCTCTGCGTGCCCTTGATTTAAATTTCAAGTAAGAAACAACAACAACCAAAAGAATACATAGTATTGATGAGGACACAAAACAAATTCTCTTGAAGTAAAGATGGAGTAGAAATTGCTGTTATTTCCTCATGAAAAGTGTTTATGTATATATGAAGTACTCCTTACCAAGCATCATAGACCTGTAGAAATTATAGTATGTGTGTACCATGACAGTGTACAGTTACATGATAGCATAAGGCTAGAGCTATACTTGTCAACACAGTGGAAATCTATGGCCTAGGGGGAAAGAGGAGGTACATTAAAAAAAAATGAAGTTTGTGAAAAATTGGTTTCTAGAGCCCAGAAAGATTTTTGGTTTAATTAGTGTACAAAATACCCGATAAGTTTTATACTGAACTTACATCTGTTAAATACATTACATGTATAATGGCTTTCAAGGAAATTATATAGAACTTATCAAAAACTAAATAAAAATTTACAAAAACACATAAAATACCATGTGTGTAAATAAAACTAATCATTACAAAGACAACTATTTTAAATAAATTTAATATATAATATTTTTCATCAAAAATTTAGCATGTTTTTCTTTAAATACAAGAAAAGAGCTGGATGTGCTGGTGCACAATTGTAATCCCAGCACCTTGGGAGGCTGAGACAGGTGTATTGTGAGCTCAAAGCCAGCATCAGCAAAAGTGAGGCCCTAAGCAACTCAGTGAGACACTATCTCTAAATGTCATGCAAAATAGGTCTGGGGATGTGGCTCAATGGCTATGTTCCCCTGAGTTTAATTCCCAGAACCAAATAAAAGAAAAGAAAGTAAGGCATCAAAAAATTATCTTGGAAGTAAAATACTGCAAAACCTTTAATAAAAAAACAAATAATATATTTATTGTTATGTGACACATTTAACTATATTGCAATAACACAGAAGAATAAATCATATGATGAATCAAGTCTGAAACTATATATATATATATATATATATATATATATATATATATATATATATATATATGCCAATAGTATTGTTAAGAGTAATAGAAAGGCATATGTAAAACTGACCATATGAAAAATAACATTAGATTGAATGAATGAATCTATCCAACCTAAAGTTAGAATTGGGACCTAGTGGAAAAGTTCACTGTTAGAATGTGTGTGCTGAATGTGCAAGGTAGTCAGTTCCAACCTTAGCCACACTATAAAAGGCAAATGTTAAGAGGGAATGATGTTGAAAATAAAGCAGAATATTAAAATGAGACACTCTCTCTCTCCATCTATAGATATATTTAAGAAAAAAACTACTATGAGTGTCTCTTTGGCAAAATTATTATAGAGAGATTTAGATACAGTGAATGTTAGTCCTGTCTTGAGCAATGTACCACATTTGAGACAAAATACCCAATTACCATCATCACCTAGAGTAAACAGAATTGTGAGAGAGGGGCTGAGGATGTGGCTCAATTTTTAGAGTGCTTGCCTTCTATGCACAAGGCCCTAGGTTCAATCTCTTCCACCACACAAAAAAAAAAAAAAAAGAAAGAAGGAAGGAAATATTGGAGAACTGATACAAAAAAATTGTGGGGATATCTAGGAGCCATAAAATCCTTTTCAAGTGTTTCATCAGCTGTGATCAAGACACATAAATACCCAAATATCAAAGCTGTCAACTTATCTCAAAAAAACATTTGTCAGCATATTTTACCAACTGCTGATGCTGACAGATGAAGTTCACACTAGCTTGTATTTTAGGGGAAATAGGGAGGAATCCAGTAATCTACTCTTAGCTTGAGTGAGATTTTAGCACTTCCTGAATCCTGTCCCAACCCTGACACACTAGTAATAATGCCAGAACTACCAATTGCTCCTAGAAAAAGTTGTGTGTGTGTATGTGTGTGTGTGTGTATGTGTGTACTGAATGTCTCAACTTTAACATATTGTTTATGTTACTATGTCCCTGATACACTAGTAATAATTCCAGAATTACCAATTGCTCCTAGAAAAAGGTGGGGTTTTTTTGGAATGTGTGTGTGTGTGTGTGTGTGTGTGTGTGTGTGTGTACTGAATGTCTCAACTTTAACATATTTTGTTTACATTACTATGTCCTGAAGTCCCAAGCTCTGGAACAAAAGGTGACTGAGCTTATGTAAATCTCTGTAGATTTCAAACAAATGAATTTACATCCTTTCCCAGCACATTTATGAACTATGATACCAAACAGTAGTTCAGAAAGGAGGTTGAAAACCAATGATTCCTGTTTATTCCAACAAATCTTTACAGAATAGTCCTACATTGGCTACTTCATATAAACTTTCCTCAGGGATAAATTGCATCAGTCAAAGAGATTTTCTGTAGCCTGAGCAGTGTTGTTGAAAAGGTTATAATAATCTGAAACAGCTAGATGGTGGCAAATATACTAGTGGCTGGAGAGGCTGAGTCAGGAGGATTGCAATTTGAAAGACAGCCTTAACAACATAGCAATGCTATAAGCAACTTAGTGAGATATTAGTGATATATCACCTGTGTCAAATAAAAAAAAGGACTGGGGACATAACTCAGTGGTTAACACCCCTGGAGTTCAATTCCTAGCACCAAACCACACCAAACCAAACAAATATCTGAAAGATAGTAGGGACTCCAGAGTATATGTGTATATGTATAGATAAAAATTTTGGTTGCAATATAAAGTTAATAAAGATACTTTTGAAAAAACCTATCATGATTCTTAAAAGCTCAAATAAAAATGCCACATAATCTGATAGACCCAACCTGATCTTTTCTTAAAATTGGGAGCCATCTCTGCACAAAGTCATGAAAAGATAATTTTGGCTTTACTGTAAATTACTGCAAATTCTGAGCCTGCTTGGAATGCCTGCCCGTGCCTTGAACTCACCCATGCCTGGCTCTCTGACAAGATAGCAGCCCTCTCTGAAACTTTAGTGACACCTCATAAATATTGGCCTTCCCTGGCCAGACAATGACCCTCTCTGTGGCTCTAATGGTCCTCATAAATTCTAATGTTGGGGCCAGCAAAAAATGTAAACTACCATTTGTGTTATGCTTGTCGGAGTTCTGTTATCTGTAACCCCCCTTTGTGTAACTTTCTGGGCTATAAAGCTGGGCTGCAGGAAAGCTGAGGTTTCTGTCTTGTTCCCGCGGTTTTAGGATAGAGAGGCAGCCCAGCCAGTTGAAATAGTAAGCTTGCTTTTATTTGATTTCAATTGGAGTCAGTGTCCTGGTCTAACAAACGCACTCATAGTAATTTTTTTGAAGCAGAGTGTTATTGTGAATGTCTGTACTCCCAGTGGCTTTGGAGGATGAAACAGGAGGAACTTAAGTGCAAGACCAGCCTCAGAAAATTGAAATGGCTTAAGTGACTCAATGATACACTGTCTCATTTAAAAAAAAAATAGGGATGTAACATAGTGGTAAAGTGCCTTAATAAATAAAAATAAATAATAATTCTTGGTTAAAAAAATGCCCTGTAACCAAGGAATTATAATTCTGGATATATATCTAAAGAAATTGGAACACCTTTGTTAGAGAAATTACTTCATTTCCATTTTCATTGTAGGTCTATTCACAGTATCTAATAAAAGAATACAAATGAAGTGCATTTTAGATACAAGGTATTGATTAAAATGTTCCTTGTGTCTACTTGCCTTAAAGGCAGCATACTTATAATTCAAACTGCTCCCAAAAAGGCAAGACTGAGATACTGATTTTTCTGAATACTCCAAGATATTTTGGTACCTCTGGGAAAAATTGTGTAAGACTTTTCTAAAAGTAAGGAGTAGGTAAATATTGGGTTTAGAATGTGGACAACACACAGTAAATTACTCAAGGAGGAATCTTAGACACTGTGATAAGGTGTCTGAGTCTGGGGAAGAAACAGGAAGTAAAATCAGAGTTTGAGATAAAACTAGACTCTCTGCTTCACTGATTTCGAGATTATTGATTTAATCCAAACAGATACTGAAAAAGGCTTAAGGCTACTAATTAAAATTTATCTAAAACAGGTATATAAAAAGTACCAGGAAAGAGCTCAGTGGGCCAGTGCTCACCTAGCATATATGAGGCCTTTAGCTTAATTCTCAGCACCACATAATAATAAATAAAATATAAGTAAATATTAAAAAAAAAATAACAAGTAAGGGTCCAGGGTTGTGGCTCAGTGGTAGAGTGCTTGGCTAGTATGCATGAGGCAGTGTGTTTGATACCGAATCCACATTAAAAATAATAATACTGATAATAATAATAATAATAATAATAATAATAATAATAATAATAATAAAGATATTGTGTTCATCTACAACTAAGAAAAAAATATTTTTAAAAATTACAATAGTGCTATGGCATGTGACCTTCTAATTAACTATGTTCTAATTAAGCCTTTGCAATTGAACTTGCTTGTAATTTAAGTTAAACTCCAGTTCCACATTTATTTCTCGCCACACCAGAACAAAGGAGTTTGCTTGAATATTAGGAATGCTTCTAAATGTTATTTTAATAGACTTGTCTTACATATTTAAAAACTCACTTGAAAGCAAACTTGGTGGCACAGGCCATAACCTCTGTGGCTCAGGAAAATTATACATGGGTATCATGAATTCAAAGCCACCCTCAGCAAAAGCAAGGTACTAAGCAACTAACTGAAACCTTCTCTCTAAATAAATACACAAAATAAATGGGCTGGGGTTGTGTCTCTGTGGCCCTGAGTTAAATAACTGGTATTAAAAAAAAAAAAGGAAAAAGAAAAGAGAAAAAAAAACTCAATTGAGGACAAATACAATAAAGAACAAACAAATAAACAAACAAAATAAAACAAAACAAAAACCTTAATTTTGTACACATTCACTACACTATTGTGAGGATGGCCTTAGGCCTGGCCTAAACAACTCCATTTTAAAAACTTCAGTTTGAAACCTGCAGTCTCACTTCTTTAGGCATGCCTAAAGAATCCCTGCAGTATTGCCCTCAGACATAAACAAATAAATTCCCCTCAACCTGAGAAACAGAGTGAGGCCTCTGGCAAGTTGTCCTCACCTAGTAAGAGGGAAGGGTGAGAAGGCCAGGGTGCAGACCACCAGATCAGATGTTTCTGGCCCTAGAGTAAATGACGTCATGGAAAAATCTGGTGGTAACTAACAAGGATTGAAAAGGGGGTAAAAAAAAACCTCAAAATTCAGTATAAATAATAGAGCAAATGAACAGATGTTCAACCAGCTCAATCAAAAAGGCACTTGAGCTCCAGAGGCTAATGAGGACTTGCAATGACATCTCATTACTTCTCATCATTTGCATTATCCTCACCACTCTTAAACTCTATAGCCACATAATGACCTTAGTGAAAGTGGGAAGGGTAAAAGATTACGTGATGTTCTTCTCATGCGATGAAAACTTAATTTCAGTGGGGAGAAACCCAATGGGGAGAATAAAACCAAGAGGCAAGGTCTCTCACACACCCAACATATATATTTTTATGAATAAAAATTTTATCACAATTACTTTAAAATTTCCTTTAACTTTACTGCTGTCTGGTCTTATGAGAAAGCAAAATGTATTTTAAACATCTAAGCAATGTCCTAAGGCAGTAATATTTCTCCAGAGAGAAAAACATTATAACTATAATGCACGAGTATAATTTAAAAATTTCTATTAAAAATTAATAAGGACAGCTTAAATCAATTGCAATAACTTAAACCACTATATCCAAAATATTATTATTATGACAATATAAATTGACTAACAAATAAATGTATTTTTCAAGCTTCATCCTGAACTTCACTCTTGATCTCTCAGAGATATCTATGTTCACCACAGCTATATTTTGTGTTTGAGATCTATGAATACTGTGACCTCAGCAAGGTGAAAAAACTGGACAACTTAGTTCTGTGTCATAGGTTATGAAATAAACATACCAAACAACATTCTCTCAGGGCTAAAGAACAGGAGAGACTGTGAACTTTGAGAGAGCTGCCATCTACAACTCAGAAGTATACAAAAGTGGACCCCGTTTCTCACAGGATTCTTGGCACAGATCTATTTCCATTTTACTGTAACCAAAAGAGATTATAGAGGCCAAAGCTCTGCCTTCAGGAACTACCAACCAGCAGGCTGAACTTATAGCAGCCACTCGTGCCTGCCTTCTAGCACAAGGCAAATCCCTCACCCTTTATACTGACTCAAAATATGTCTTCCATATCTTATTATCCCATGCTGCAATATGGAAGGAGCGAGGCCTACTTACCACCAAAGGTAATGCGATCACTAATTTGGCTCTTATAACCAATCTGATAGAGGCCTCCCACTTACCCACCCAGTTGGGAGTTGTCCATTGTAGGTCCCATCAGAAGGACGGCTCTCTCATCACTGAGGGCAATGCCAAAGCTGACCAGGTGGCACGAATAGCTGCTACCACTTCCAATTATGCCCCCCCTGGAGGACATATAATGGCCACTTTAGACAGCTCATCTGAAGCCCCTACTTCTTCCAGTAAGAACAAGGATCTTTTCAAGTTCCTTCATACTCTATTCCATTCCAATTCTCAGTCTTTAACCCTCTTTTTACAGAGCTTCTTCTCCCTCACCCCCTCTGACAAAGCCATGCTCCAAAATATAGCCTCTAATTGTCAGATCTGTCAGCGGACCAACCCTCATACTCCTTTAAGGCCTAAACCCTTCCCTTCCCACCAAGCCCGGGGACACATTCCCACTGCTGACTGGCAGGTAGACCTCACCAACATGCCCACAGTATGGCGCACTAAATACCTCCTTGTCTTTGTGGACACTTTCTCTGGTTGGGGTGAGGCATTTCCCACTTCATATAAAAAGGCTTCCACTGTAGCTTCAATCTTACTGACAGACATTATCCCCAGGTTTGGTATGCCCACTTCCTTACAATCTGACAATGGCCCTGAGTTTATTTCTAGGATCACACAAAAGGTCTCTCAAGCCCTCTCCTTCAAGTGGCATTTCCACTGTCCATATCGCCCCCAGGCTTCAGGAAAAGTGGAAAGGGTAAATCGTACTCTAAAGGAAGTCCTTACCAAATTGACAATGGAATTAAACTTAGACTGGGTCAAACTCCTTCCCTTGGCTTTGCTTCGAATCAGAGCTCTCCCTAAGAAACCATCTTTACTGTCTCCCTTTGAGATAATGTATGGAAGACCTCTTATACCCCCTGGGCTGGTCGTTTCACAAGGACCTCTCACCCGAGATTTGTCTTTGCCTCTCTTGTTTCATCTCCGCTCGGAACTCTGGAAATATCAGGACTGGCTTCTTCTGGACCCAGTCTCCTCTCCAAACACTCCTCCCTTAACACCTGGGAGTCTAGTCTATTATAACACCCCAGAGGAGAAAGGGCTTCTTGCCCCAAAATGTGAAGGCCCCTATCCTGTCATTCTCTGTACCCCCACTGCCGCCAAACTCTCCTTACCAGACAACCGTCTCACTCCCTGGATTCACATTTCTAGGTTGAAGCCATATCACCAGGATGCCCCACCTGCTGACGACAGGACCACCCCAGAGGAACTCCAAGAATCACCTCCTGAACCTCCCCTTTACTCCTGCTCTCCACACCCATCTCACCCCTTTAAGTTGTGGCTCACACGGTGTTCTCCACAGCCCAATTCCTCTTAAAGAAGGCACAATGAGCTCTCCCAACACCCTAGTCTTCTCTCTCTGCTTGTTTTTTGTGCTCTGCTTATTTTCTGTGCTCTGTCAGGACTGGCCTGTACCCTCCTCTCCTACCATGTATTTATTCACTCTTCGGGAACGATACTCAGAACATGGCATGCAGAAGGTCCGCGCAGTGGATGCAACTACTTGCTTCATCCACAACTGCACCTCTATTTCCCTAAAATTGTCACCTTCAAGGACCTTCATCCCTGGTAGCTGGAACTGGCCTTTCATTTGCTTCCTTTTTGATCAAACCAAAGACTATTGTCATTGGTGGCCTGAGATATATAATGGGTGCCCCTATTGGTCATGCAGGTTCCATGATGAACGTGGTAGCTATTCTTACCACTCACTTGGTTACCCTGAAGGGTGGACTTCTAGTTACCTAAAGTGGCATAAAGGCTCTTCATCCGATAACAATGGATGGTATACTTTAGATATACCTGACCCCAAGGCCAAACGTTGGGACTATGTTGAGTTTGCTGTCTATGCTCGGACAACCTCAGCCAGACCCACAGGGTGGATGACTGTTGGCCGCACCCTGATTACGCCACCTAAAGCAACCATCCAGGTAGTCAAACACATCAAGGAGTCAGAATCAAAACTTCGAGATCTTATCCATAGCCCATCCAAAGAAGATTCAGAGCCTTCAACCCCCTTAGGCCCCCCTCCCACATGGCTCAATTTGCTACACCAAACTCTTCGATTATTAAACTCCACCCCTCTTTCTGTGCCTACTTCTCAGTGCTTTCTCTGTGCTTCACTTAGTCGTCCACTTCTAGCAGCAGTCCCATTAGCGGCAGGAAATATTTCAGCAAAAACCTACAATTTCTCTAAGAAAGGACAACCCCTACATGTGACACATATCCCACTGTGGGAAAGTTATTCCACCAATACTTCATTTCCTTTCATCTGTTTCCACCTGCCAACAATGAATCTTTTACCCATTTGTACCTTGAGCTATAGCACCCCATTGAGCCCTGCGTTTATGCAACCTGGACATTTCCTCTGGTGTAACGGGTCTTTAAGTACCTCAACAATCAATGTCTCTGGCACCTGTTTCTTGGTTACTGTAGTTCCTCAGCTGTCTTTGTATACTCCCACCGAATTCCGGCAGCTGGCCCTACCTTCCCGCACCCGTAGGGCAGTCTTTCTGCCTGTTCTGGTAGGCCTCACTTTAACAACCTCAGTGGCAAGTCTCGGACTCTCTGGTGGAGCTATAGGTCATGCTCTGTGGGCATCCAATGACCTGCAACAAAAACTGCAGGAAGCACTCGATACCACTGCTGAGTCTCTGGGCTCCTTACAGAGGCAGGTTACTTCATTGGCACAAGTGGCTTTACAAAACCGAAGGGCGATTGATCTTCTCACTGCAGAAAAAGGGGGTACATGCCTGTTCCTCAGAGAGGAATGTTGCTACTATGTTAATGAGTCTGGGCTAATAAAACAAAATGTTGTTAAATTGCAGAAATTATCGACCCAACTGCTCAAACCCACCTCCTCTAATCCCATAACGGGGTTCTTCCAATCCTCTCTTGCCACGTACTTACTACCTATCTTGGGGCCCCTTATTGGGATGCTCCTTTTTTGTGCTCTTTTGCCCTGTATAATGAAGTTCCTTCAAACCCAATTGCAAAAAATTTCTAATCAAACTGTCAACCAGCTTCTGCTTAGGCACTACCAGCCTCTGATGACCTATGAACCCCCAACATCTCCAAGAGAACAGTTCACTCAGTGCTGAAGCTCACCACCAGGACAGCAGGAGACAACGAGCTCGGAGAACCTCTTAATCTGCCATCCTGGATTCATGAGTCTTTATGTCCTTCTAAGCTTCCTCATGGCCCTTGGCCTCTTCTCTGTCAGTCCCCCAACATGGAACTTCTGCCAAAAATTGACCTTTGCTTTAATTTTTATCTTCATTCTGTTTTTATTTGCTCTGATCTTCTTCAGGTGCTGGTGACGCCATGTCCAGGCAACACTTCCAGTATTTCCTAGAGTCTCTGTTACAGGACCAGTGGCTGATACCAACAATCTCCTCCATCCAGGACTGGTTCGATGCCATCGACAACTTGTGGCTTCAGGGAACTTTCACAGACTTCACCCCTATGGAAGTAGCTGTCTATAGCCACTGGGTTTTATTTCTGGCTGCCATGATATCCCCAGACCTGCCCCCCGAGCATTCCTCCACTTCCCTTTCTAGGCCCCACAGCGCCCCCACACAGCAGGAAGCAGCCAGATCTGACCAAAGACTTCCCACTTCCTAAGAAAACAGAAAGGGAGGAATGTTGGGAAATATATAAACGGCAGCCATACCCCAGAGAAAAAAACCCCAACATGGCACCTAAGCACCTTTTCTTCCTACCTTCTTCTTTTCTGCAGTGGCGCGAAAAGTTCCCGCCCGTGTGAACTCTCCCGCCGGCGCCAATTTCAAACCTCGCTGGCAGGGAACCTTAGCCCCAATGAGAACTAATTCCTGGGCTCCGGGAGCTGATATCTGAAAGAACTTGCCAATAAACGGGTTGCCTGCCATTTATCTAAACCCTACCATCTCCCCCTTAGTTCTGTATAAGCACACTGCTTTTTGCAATAAAATTGGAATTCTCCCGGCGAAGTGTCTTTGCGTGGGGAATTCTTTCAAGAGGGAGATATGGTTGCCAAAAAAAAAAAAGCATCCTTCATCTCAGAATCAAATAAATTAGGTGGGCTCATTCTCATGGAGGTCACAGTGTTGTGAAAGCAAAAACAAAGTATTCAAAATGTTTCCTGACTAATACACTTTCATAGTCACAGTTTTACATAAGTCACACACACAAAAAAATAGAGCTCAGATCCAAAATTTGGGAAACATACTCTGCACTTTGGCTAGAAGAGGAGTAAGAACACATTGTCAACTTTATGTGTACAGATAAGGCTATAGAATTGCTAATATATTGACACTCAGTATCATTTTGCATATTGTGATAGATGAGATTTACATAGCTGTTCAGTGTGAAAGAATATTTGAAGGGTCTCACAAATATTAAGCAACTTTCCTGGAATTCAGGATTAACTCTATGTGACACTCTAGATTACATGAGTTATCAATCATTCATTATTGTCTTATAAGTTAGATGGTGGCACAAAAAAGCAGGATTTTTTGTACCAAGGACTAGACTCAGGGCACTTTATCACAAATCACATCTCCAGCCCATGATTTTAAGACAAGCCATGTTCTCACTAAGATGTTTAAGGCCCCACTGTGTTGTTGAGTCTAGCTTGAATTTAAAATCTTTCTTCCTCAGCCTCTTGAGTCACAAAAATTACAGACATGTCCCGTCTGGCAGAACACATAAACAAACGTGGGCAGCGAACCTAGATGGGCAGGAATAAAGGGAGAAGAGACACAGAAGGATGACAGCAAGACAGGAATTCTGATTAAGCTGCAAACTTTTATTGTTCACATAGGGGTATTTATATGCTGGGGATGGGGAAGCTCTCTAATCAGCATTTGCTGGATGTGGGTGGTAAAACTGCCAGCTGCAAGGTGTCTGATGATCCTGATAAAGATGTCTGATGATCCAGATAACCACAGATTGTTCCAGGGAGATAGGTGGCTGCAGGATGCCTCCCAGGCAGGATGTCTCCCAGGGGCTGTCAGGCTATTTTTTGAAGGAGAATTTCCTTGTAGTCCCTGACATTTCCCCATTTCTTATATAAAATATTTGACCATACCTTACCGGCCATGTTTTTAGCGGGTGATAGAGGCTCTGTTCCTCTAGGAGGCCTTAGAATATCTCCTGATCCAAGTGAGAATCTTCACTAGGAGATTTTGTGGTGGCCTTGGCATGTTTTTGGAGGAGACGGCTTTGAGGGGGGAACATGCCAACCGCCATGCACCAGAGCCTGTCACTCAGAGGTCTTGGGTTTTGGGATCCGTGGATCCATCCTCCTGCAGTCCTTCCTGCACCCTCCCTTATTAGTTATTATGGCCTAATGTCCTCACTCCATGGGTGCGTCCTCCCCCAAGCAGAGGGGCCCATGGAGGAGCGAACCCTTATGGCAAGGGCAGAAGATGGTTGGTCAGAGCTGTTACTTATACTTTTATATAAGAAAGAGAGATCTGTGAGGATGTAAACTTAAGAAATAAGCCTGAGAGAAGGGTAGAACATCCTTTTAAATGTTGGCAGCACGGTCTTCCATCTCCAGATGATGATAGTGGACCTGTATGGGCTTAGAGGCCAAAATATTAATCTGTTCTTTAATAAATTGTACCAGCCTGTTTATAATGCAGGGTCCTATGGACACCATTAAAAGTAAACCCAACAAAGGGCCTAATAGGGGAAGAAAGTAGGTTAGAAATCCATTAAGCCCAGTCCAGAGGGGATTTTCAAATAGTTCCCTTCATCTCTTTTCTAGATCTTCTTGAAGCAGCTTAATTTTAGTGCGTACTATGCCTGATTTATTGGCATAAAAGCAGCATCTTTCCCCTAAGGCCAAGCAAATACCTCCCTGGTTAGCTGCCAGCAAATCTAAGCCTCCTCTGTTTTGAAGGACCACTTCTGCCAGGGAGTCTATTTGGTCCTGTAAATCTTTAATGGTTCCTGATAGAGTTTGTACATCATCTATAAGTTGTTGAGATAGGTGACAGTAAGAGTGTATAGCCGTGCCTAAGCCAGCTGTATCTGTGCCCACAGTAGCTGTTATTCCAAGGCTGGCAAGGAGTGGTAAGGCCTGTATTGCCCGCCTGTGTCTTTTGACTAAGGTGTCTAGGCTAGGAATGGGTAGAGGTTCCTCTCCTGGGACAACAGTTATATCAGGGAGTAATAAGGCAAGAACACAGCCACCGGTCCAATTCGCTGGAAGCCTGGGGAAGGCTGAGTTTCCTCCACACATAAAAACTGTGCCATTGGGGGGACAAAGAGATGGGGTGGGTGAGGAATAATTTTTTACTGTTGAGCAATTTCCAAAGGAAGTAACTCCAACATCAATATCATAGGTATTATTCTGCATCATGCCTAAAAGACATGATGAAAAAGTGCCTATAGGCTGTACTTTAAAAGGAAATCCGGGTTGGCATGTATTATCATTGTCTATGATAGAATTAATAGGAACTGCCATAAGCATGATTGCCCCTGTTGTCATGCAGAGCCAGCAATCACCAGCAAGGGTGGGGTTGGAATTATTAAGCAAGGAGGGAGTTTGGGAGGGAACAAACCTTATTGCCCCTGGGTTTCTCCTCGGGGAAACCTCAAGGGCTGGCCTCAAAAGGAGTTTCCCAAGAAGCGGGAAGAAATAGGCTGTCCAAGAGCATTTGTCTTAGATCTACACTCATTGGCCCAGTGAAGACCTTTACCACATCTAGGGCAAAGGATGGCTGGGGGCAGTTTAGTCCCCGTTTGAGGAGACGCTATCCCTAGGCTTTGTTTGCCTGTGGGACACACGTTTTGCATGCAAAATGGCCAGGTTGTTTACAAATAAAGCAAGTACGTGAGCCAGGATTGTGAAAGGCCTTGGTAAAGGTGGCACCTATGGTGAGACCCATAGCATGGGCTGCACCCACCCTGGCACAGAGTCTAATAAAGTCAGAAAGTTCCCCTTTATCCTTATGTGGTTGAAGAACATCCTGACATGCCTGGTTGGTGTTTTCAAAGGCAAGATGTTTTACAAAGGTGCTTTCGCTTTCGCTTGGTCCAAGCAGGCTTTCCGTGGCTAGGTTAAGCCGGGCAACAAAGTCTCTATAAGGCTCGTCAGGCCCTTGTCGGAGTTTTGCCAGGGAAGTGGTAGCCGAGCCCTTTTGAGGGAGGCGTCTCCAAACATGTAAGCCAGCCTTCTGAATCTGCGCCAAAAGTCCAGCAGGGAAACGCGCCTGATTAGGGTTAGTGTCAAAAGGTGCATTGCCCACTAGCTTAACATAAGTCCAGGATTTAGAGGAGGCCTTAGTTAAATTGTTTTGAGCAGTTTCCCGACAGTGCTCTTTGAAATCTGCATTCCATAACAGGAAGTCTCCGGCACTGAGGGTAGCTCGGGCTAAAAATTTCCAATCATTGGGAGTAAGCCATTGTGCGCTGTGGCTTTCTAATAAAGCCAATGTGTAAGGTGCAGTGGGGCCATAGTGAGCACAAGGCTTTTTAAGTTTTTCAAGAAAACGCAGGCTTAATATTTTTAGACACTCTGGGTTCCTTTCTGCCTAGGGGTGAACTCCTTATCCTCTGAGTCCTGATCTTCCTCTTGCCATTCCCCTGCTTCTTGATCCGTTTCCCAGGCTTCCTCCTCATGATCCTCCTCTGAGTCTTCAGCCTGGGCGGGCTTATCTGTCTGACTCCAGGTGACTGGGAAGACAAGAACAGGCCCATGGCGTGGCTTAGCCTTTGTATTAGACTGCCTTGGGCCAACTCGCGTTGACTCAGTGCCTAAGGCTAATGAGGAGAGCTCAGAGTCAAGGGATCTTAATTCTTTTAAAAGTTGGATCTGTTCCCCTCTATGTTGGAGAGACTTTTGCAAGGGAGCCATGTTAGGCAAGGGAAGTGAGGAAAAAAATATCTGAGGGGTCAGTTGGCCCCTGAAGGGCTGGAGCACAAAAGGCAGGAGGGATATAGGAGGGAGGTGGATGTGTAAGTCCTATAGACTGTGGCAGGGTCCTGAGAGGTGGCAGGTCTTGTGAATGGTAGCGAGCTGCTTCCTTCTCCAAGGTAGCCTCCTCCCCAGGGGTCAATGTGTCTCTGGGATTTATAATTGGATAAAGGCAGTTGGTAACTGTTGGAGCCTTATTTATTAGGGTGGGATTTTGAGGGGGACCTGGAAGGTTCCCAGGGTCCTGGGGAGACTGAGAAGTATCTATGTCTATACTAACTGAAGGGCATGCCGAGGGGGGACGAGAGGTCTTTGGCATAGCCTCTTCCCCAATCCTGACAAGTTTTAAGGTGTAAGGGTAAAAGAAATTGAAGTTAAAGTGTAAAAGACCAGGCATTGTAAAGTTTCTAAGCCTCAAGGCCTGAGTTAAAATGTAAAGGACCAGGTATTGTTAAGTTCCTATGCTACACCCAAAACCTGAAATTCCTATAGCTGTTAAGACAATACCTTCTGACCACCTGGTTGTTTGATAACCTAGGACTCTGTGTGACCTTGCACGTAGACATCCCAGGGCCTAAACCAATCAGTTTGAATGTACCTCCCCCCTTAGAACTCACCTATAACTCCCGCCCGACCTGTTCCCGCCAATGAATGAACTAATCATGTTTAGGAGTTGTTGTTTGATTTCCCCATGGTGTATGATGATTTGTTAAAGGAGACTGTGATGTATGTAAAGTCCCCACCCTCCCCAAAATGTGTACTTAAGCAGTGCTCAGCCCCTGCTCGGGGCTCTGGGCTGCTCTCCCTTCTTGAGTGAGCACGGAGCCCCAGCATGCTGGATTGGATCCTCAATAAACCCCTTTTGCTGTTGCATGAGCCGCGGTCTCTTGGTGGTCTCTTCCTCCGACGTGCGCTGGACCCTTACAAAGGTACCATTGTCAAAGTGTGAACTTTTAAGAATTTCATTAATTAAATTCCAGTAAGAAAAAGTGGGAACAGGCACCTTTTCTGGGCCAAAGGATTCATAATAATCTTTTAAACAGTCTCCTACTCTAAGCCATCTTTTACCATCAATGGTCCCTTCAAGGGAAAACCATGGTCACAATTCTCCTATGTATGAAAATAATAATTTTAAGTCCTTTTTCTTAACACACACCCCCCATGTCTTGAGGGCCTCCTTGAGGCCTGACAAAAACAAATCATGTGACGAAACTGCTTGTCCCATGGTGGGTCACTCACCTTGTGTTGTCCTCACTCTCCTCCTGGATCTGTCTCTCGGTCGTGTCTGCCGAGGCGATCTCAAGCTGCACTTGGCCAAGTCTTCCCAGAGGACGGCGTTCCCCCTCAGTCAAAGGCTCGAGCCCCAATCGTTGGGCACCAAATGTCCCGTCCGGCAGGACACATCAACATGGGCAGTGAACCTAGGTGGGCAGGAATGAAGGGACAAGAGACACAGAAGGATGACAGCAAGACAGGAATTCTGATCAAGCTGCAAACTTTTATTGTTCACACAGGCATATTTATATGCTGGGGATGGGGAAGCTCTCTAATCAGGATTGCTGGATGTGGGTGGTAAAACTGCCAGCTGCAAGATGTCTGATGATCCTGATAAAGATGTTTGATGATCCAGATAACCACAGGATGTTCCAGGGAGATAGGTGGCTGCAGGCTGCCTCCCAGGCAGGATGTCTCCCAGGGGGCTGTCAGGCTATTTTTTGAAGGAGAATTTCCTTCTAGTCCCTGACACAGACATGCATTAAAATATTGGCTCTTGTCCTCAGGTTTATGAACAGGCAAAACTGAAATGCTAAGCAGAGAAACAGTTGTTATAATCACCCCTTTGTTAATTCTGGCTTATTTTCTAAGGTTTAAATATTGAAACCAATATTTCAATGTATATTTAAGGTAACATTATCTACTATACAAAAGTCTGTTGATCTCCATTCTATCCAGATAATTTTTTACTGACTAAACTTTGATTTAATTTGCAAATGTTACTCAATATGTTTGAACTTCTGGTTTTTCTGCTGGCATTATTAGGATACTAGGATAAAACCTTACAGCCTATAGAAAATTATGTTGTGGTTATAGCTAAAGAGAAGACTATATGATAAATAAAATTTTAAACTCACGAGGATCAGGTATTTTCTTTTTTTTAATTTTTCTATGTATTCTTGGTGAATAAGATACAGAGTACACAGTCAAATCTTAAATCATACAAAATAGGCGTTATCTCTAGTTAATAAAGAAAAACATCAAATACCAAAAGTTGTGTTGCAAAATCACATGACACTTGGTTTGTTAACAGTATCACCTGAATGGATTTCTGCCAAATTCAGTTGTATTTATATTCTAGATCACCAAAATAATATCAGTATTACTTCAATACATATTACATCTTTAGTTGAAGCCACAAAGCAGTTGGTCAATGATAAGCTGAAAGAATGATGAGCTTGTCAGGATACCATCTGGAGATGGCTTTTAGTAATCCTAGGCAAGGGATTTGTGTTCTAGTCATATCACAATACAGTGTATTTTTTGTGGCCTGTGGATGCAGAGCTCTTACTTCCTTGCTAATAAATCATTGCAGAAGACTTCAAGTGTGTAGATTTTTTGATGATGAATCCTAAAAGGGTGGATCATTGGAAAGGCCAAACATAGCTATAGCTACTCTCTTGTTGATGCTTCCACAGGTTATTATGATAATAATATTAATTATTATTATTATTATTAATTCAAGTAATAAATACCCTGATTTAGTGTATGCATTCATTGCATAAACATTTTCTTTTGAGCATGTGTTCACTATGTAAAATATTGATCATTCAACTTTGTTTTCTGGCCTATATATGAAGAGTCCTATGGAATGATGCAGGAATAAGGGTTGAAAGCTCTGGGCTGTCTGGGAGCTATTGTTTTTGTTGTTGTTGTTGATGTTGTTGTAGTTGTGGTTGTTGTTTGCATAAGCATTACTACACTGCCAACTCTGCCTCATATCTCTCAATTGCTAGAGATCCAAATTTTACATCCTGGGTCTCAACACCCACACAGCAATTGGAGTAGTCCTTTGGATATTTGCATGTGAGAGATATCTCAGTCCTGATAGATTAGTAGAGGTTGTTAGGGGAGTGATGGCACCTATAGACACCAAGAAGGACACAACACTTAGTTGCCTCAGTCCTATTACAGTGGACTCCTATTGAGAGTTGTGATAAAATGAGATTAGTTCCTTGTAAGCAGAAATAAGGATTCTGACTGCACTGTGGGCAGACATGAACCCTGCAAGTTGAAGTGTCAATGAAGTGCTGAAGCCCAGGCCCCAGGACCTAGCATAAGAAAAAGTGGCAGCAGTGGCATAGATGATTTGGAGAAGTAGTCAAAGGGTCATGTGCAGCTGCTCTGGATATGGGATGAACAGTTTCTATAGATCTGACAGCAAAAACTTATGCTAGTGTATGAGAGACTACCAGAATGAGGAATTGCAAGATAATCAAGAGGTCTAGGATTCCAAAGTGCATCTAGTAGAGTAAGATCTCTGTATTTTGAAAATACCCATCAACCTTCTTCATTGTGATGATTGAGTCTGGGGAGAAGAAGGAGGATAAAGGCCTTCAAGTCCAGTCAATGAATGATGCATAAAATAAAACAGCAGCTAATGGCTCCAGTGAACAACTGGCATGCCCAGCCCAGGTATCCAAGTTTACCCCATTTTACTTATTAAGCAGAACTGGTGGACTTAAAAAAAAGTAATTTTCCCAGGTGGCAAGAGAGCAAGATTATTATTATTTTTGTCTGTAAAAATTAGTAATAAAAAGAATTCTGTGTTGCACCCTAAAAATGGAGAGGTTAGCATTGTTCCTTACAGTAAAAGTTATAAAATGCTCAATGCCATGAGGCATTTAGCAAAAACAACAACAAAAAAAGACCAAGTATGTTAGTACCTGGCCAGGCTTCCAGAGGGCTATGTTTTTAGCAAGTAGCCAAGGTCATAAGCACTCAGATTCAATACATGTACTCAAGGTCAAAAACATTTGTTTGTGAGCATGCTCTTACATCACACAAATTTTGTTGATGTGCCTTCTTTGTCTGACTTGCATAAAAAAATTCTATTTAATAACATTGATGGCTGAGGGATAGAAGCTAGAGGCTGTTTATGGGCTATGGCTGCCTTCAGAAGTAGCAAGCCTACCATCTCAAAAGTTCCTCACATCTGGTGAATAGGGAGCCTACATCCTGGGGAAAAAAATTTACCCCTCAAAAATCAGATAAAACTCTAATCTCTAGAATATACAAAGAAGTCAAAAAGTTAAACAACAAAAAAGCAAATAACCCAATCAACAATTGGGCCAAGGACTTGAACAGAAACTTCTCAGAAGAGGATATAAAATCAATCAACAGATATATGAAAAAATGCTCATCATCTCTAGCAATCAGAGAAATGCAAATTAAAACTACTCTAAGATACCATCTCACTCCAATAAGAATGGCAGCCATTATGAAGTCAAACAACAATAAGTGCTGGCAAGGAAGGGGGGGGAGGTGTAAGGGTCCCACGAAACGTCGGAGAAAGAGACCACCAAGTGACCACTCATGCAATTGGCAGAAGGGGGGGGGTTTATTGAACCAGCATGCTGGGGCTCCGTGCCCACTAAAGAAGGGAAAGCAGCCCAGAGCCCCGAGCAGGGGCTGAGGATTGCTTAAGTACACTTTTTGGGGAGGGTGGAGGGCTTTGTATACATCAGAACAAATCATCATGAGGCACGGGAAAATTGAACAACAACTCCTAAACATGATTGGTTCATTCATTGGCGGGAACAGGTCAGGCTGGAGTGATAGGTCATTCCTAAGGAGGGGGTTACATTTAAACTGATTGGTCCAGGCCCTGCAATGCCTGCATGCAACCACACAGACCCCTTCAGTTATTAAACAACCAATCAGGGGAAATGTTTACTGGGTGGTTCTAAGCATTGTCTTAACAGCTAACTCAGACCTTGCAGCTTAGAAACTTTTACAACACCCGATCTTTTACGCTTTAACTTTTATGCTTTAACTTCAATTTCTTTTACCCTTACAGAGGCACACTCATACATTGCTGGTGGGACTGCAAATTGGTGCAGCCAATTGGGAAAGCAGTATGGGATTCCTTGGAAAGCTAGGAATGGAACCACCATTTGACCCAGCTATTCCCCTTCTAGGACTACACCCAAAAGACCTAAAAAGAGCAGACTACAGGGACACAGCCACATCAATGTTTATAGCAGCACAATTCACAATAGCTAGAAAGTGGAACCAACCTAGATGCCCGTCAATAGATGAATGGATTAAAAAATGTGGCATTTATACAGAATGGAATATTACTCAGCACTAAAAAAATAATAAGATCATGGAATTTGCAGGCAAATGGATGGCATTAGAGCAGATTATTCTAAGTGAAGTTAGCCAATCCCTAAAAAACAAATGCCGAATATCTTCTCTGATATAAGGGGGTGACTCACAATGGGATAGGGAGGAAGGGCATGAGAAGAAGACTACCACTAAATAGGGAAGAGAGGTGGGAGGGAAAAAGAGGGAGAAGGGGAGTTGCATAGAAGATTGAAGGAGGACCTCATTGTTATACAGAATACATATATGATGTTGTAATGAGAAAAAGAAAAAAAAAGTGTGTCACATTAGATTGGATAAAGAAAAAGGATGGGAGAGAAGGGGAGGAGTAGGGAGGATAGGAAGGGCAGCAGAATAGAATAGACAATATGATTGATGTATGTACATTCCATGTATGTATTATATGTCAAAATACATTCTGCTGTCATGTATGAGTAAAAAATAATAATAAAAATAAATCACATGGTTAAAAAAAAGTTCCTCACACCGTCTTTTTTTTTTTTTTTTAAATATTTATTTTCCAGTTTTCGGTAGACACAACATCTTTGCTTGTATGTGGTGCTGAGGATCGAACCCAGGCTGCACGCATGCCAGGCGAGCGCGCTACCGCTTGAGCCACATCCCCAGCCCGTCTCACACTGTCTTTCAACCGCTTGAGCCCCAAACATTGCTTTTTTGATATGAGCCCCGACACAGCAGCCCACAGATGTGAAACTATTTTTAATTTGAGACTATCACAAATCCTCTGCTTTATGCAAGGGATATTGTGTTGTTTTGTAGACATGCTCCCAGATAATATTCGTATAGTGGATATTTAGTGTATTATTCATTTTAGATTACATATATTGTCTTAATGTTGTCTCTCCCTCAATTTTTTACATAGTGTTTCATGTTTCATATTCTCTATTTATAAAACTTTTGTGATACAAATACAGTGGTTTTGTTGCAGTTTCCATACCATGGTGCATTCTTATCATGACTGTAATGAAATATATCTGTTTTTAAGTTTCTCCTGATAAGAAATTTTTAAAATATTGCTTGTCCTTGATTTTTCAATTCAGTTCTCAGCCATTTCCCAAGTTTATTTTAAATCCTTGCTATAATCTTCAGAAGTTTTTTCCTCAAACATATTGTCCCCATTGAATAAAAAGTTCACCAGATGTAAAATTTTTTTTTTCTTATTCTTTTCTTTTTTAAGGGGAGAGGAATGAGTACTTAACCCAGGATAATTCTCCTAAACCCCTGTATCACCAGCCCTTTTTAATTGTATTTTATTTTATTTTTAGTTTTCAGACAAAGTGTTGCTTATTTGCTTAGGGCCCTGTCATATTATTTAGGCTGAATTAGAAATTGTGATTCTCCTGATTAAGTCTCCCAAATTATTAAGATTGCTGACATGAGCCACCATATGTGTGTAACCCCCTTTTTTGAAAAAAATGTCACTTCTTAACTTTTAAGAGAATTTAAAAATAATGATGAATCATGGCTCCTAAAGGAGATAGGATTTGTATTTGGGTCAGGCATATTTGATCTTGATATGTACTTAAAAATTGTGGGCACACAAGAAATCATATTTGTAAGATCCTGTCTCAAAATTAAAAAAAAAAAAAAAAGAAAAAAAATGAAGATATAGCTCAGGAATAATATTCCCTCAGTTCAATCACCAGTACTTCACTCATATAAACACACACACACACACACACACACACACACACACACACAGTACTTGTTGGATTTTAAAAATATTATTTTTTGACACTCAACAGCTGTAAAAATCTCATCTGTTACAAAAGGCAGAATTAGTGCCATAATATCAGTAGTCCTTTAGCCTTATCTGTGTACAGAAATTTGGTAATGCGATTTTACTCCTATGCTAGTCAAATGTTGAATGTGTTCTCCAAACTTTGGGTCAGGACTCTCCTTATTTTTTATGGCTTATATAAATGAGTGGCTATGAAAGAGTACTTGTCAGGTACCTAATCAGTAAATATTTTTTAATGATTTTGCTTTTGCTTATAGAACACTGTCTCCTTGATGAGAACAAGTCCACCTTAATTTATTTGATTCTGAGATATCATGTGAAGAAGATTCAGGGTGCTTTTTTTGGCTGCCAGATTACCCTCTGAAGTTCAGTAATCTTAACAGCTAAACACATGCAACAAAAATATTGCAGATGAATGCAGTTCAATCCAAATGTGAACTAGTAAGTTTTAGAGTGACTTCTTATACAGTTATAGACAACAATATACCCACTGTATGGAAAATGTCAGGATTTAATCACATGTGGTACAGTGAATATCTGGAAAAGAGCAGATACCTTATAAGTAGTTTTTAAATTTCTCTTATTTAAGTTTATATCCTCAGCCCTGATCCTTAGTCATTTAACAATGAAAATTGAACAGCCTGCCTTTTGGACTTGATTCTGGGCCCACTTGGCTTAGGTTGGAGGCAGTGCCTGAAGCCTTGACCAATCAGTCTCTTAGGGAGAACTGTCTAATCCTCATGCAGCTAATGATGAGGGGGAGGGCTTCTACCATCTTCTGTTTCCTTTTTGTATGGAGCCACCATTCTTTTAATTATTTTGTAGGCTTTCTGTCCTGGATCAGGAGCCCAAATTTTCTGTGCTAAGAAGAAGCTTAAAACAAATCACAGGGAGAACTCTGAAAACCCTGAAAGCAAAAAAATTATCAGTGTGCCTTGTTATCTTGAGACTGGATAAGTAGGTTGTTTGAAGCTGGGAAGAGTGGCAGTGGCAGAAACTGGAAATTGTGGCTAGGGACTTGTTGTGAGGGGGCAACAATTGTGACATATTCAGTACAGGAGAGAAATAAAGAAAGTCCATGCACTTCTGCCCCTTTCAATGCTTTATTTACTCAATTACTCAATACAATTTCACTATATAGGTTCTCAATAAAGAAAACAACAATTCTTAATGCTAGCTACTGCAATAGACATAATCCATTCACAGCAAAAAATTATAAATTAACTCTAAGCACTGCAAACACACTTAATCATGACAGGCTAATTACAGACATTCCCTCTGCATGCTAAGTTCAAAAGTCTCAAGCCTTAGGCTTTATGTCCAGCATATGCACACTCACTCAGACCATGGTGATCAGGTCAAAAACAAAGGCAGGTGTGGAGCGGATGACTGGTTGAGGAGAGAAGTCACAGCTCTCACCAGAGTCCATACAAGCTGGTGGAATTTGAGAGTGGTGAGGATCATGCAGAGGCTCAGGAAATTAAGACAAGTGATGGGATGTCAGGTACTCCTCAGACTCTCCAGATCGAGTGCACCCTTGTTTTGGCTGGCTGAATACCTGTTCATTAGCTCTAATATTTATATTAAATGTTGTGCTTTTTGACCCTCCTTGCAATCTTCTTCAGCTACCACCAGATTTCTCCATGACATCATTTACCCTGGGGTCAGAAAAATCTGGTCTGGTGGTCTCCACTCTGATCTTTTTGCCTTTCTGCCTTATCAGGCTAGGACAGCCTGCCAAGGGCTTCAAAATATTGCAGGGTGGAGGAAGTAACTTGTTTGAGGCCATACTGGAGTTCTCTGTGGGTGTCCCTGGTGAGACTGCAGGTTTGAAACTGGAGTTTTTAGAGTTGTGTAGGCTCATGCCTAAGACCATCTTCACAGGACTCCTCAGATGGTCTCTGTGGCAGCTCCACCTTCACCCGCCCCCCTCTTACTAGTCTATTGAAGCTCAGATCAGCAGTTAAAAACCTGGGCATTTTGTTCCAAAATTGTATGGTGTTTTGAGCTTTTATTTTCTGAAGCCCTTTGTGGGAATCCCTGTGCCATGAGTCCAGCATGTCCCCAGATTGTGTGGTTAAGACTGGGATAATTATCTGGGGAGTACCCCAACTCCATTTGTTGTATTCATGCATGAGAGAGGCTGTAATTTGAGGGCATGTTTCTCATGAGGTTTTTTTTGTTTTGTTTTGAGTTTTGTTTTCTTTTTGGTACCAGTAATTCAACGCAGGGGCATTCGTTCAGCAATTGAATCACATCTCTAGCCCCTTTTTAATATTTTATATGGAGATAGGATCCCTTTGAGTTTCTTTGGGCCTCATTAAGTTGCTGATGCTGGATTTTAACCCATGTTCTTCATGATCCTGAGTTTTTAAATGTAGGTGAAGCAGTATCACAAATTCAGAAGAAAAATCTTCAGCTTAGCTTGTTCTAGGTCTGAAAATAAAACCCTAGTTTTCTAGCTCTCTGTTCACATATTCAATTCTAGGGTTCTCTGTTCATGGTGAACATGTATAAAATAGAATAAATAGTAAAATGACAGTGTAATCAGAACAATGGACCTTACCATACCACACCTGGAGGCTAACTGGAAGATATGTTAATGAGCACCTTTAAGGCCTATTTCAAATGTAAAAAACTTTAAAGGCCACCTTTGGGAACACCTTCAACAAAGTTCTTTGTCCTGTAGTGAAGTTGCAAGAGAAAAGATGGGTCACAGAAAAGATGAAAATGAACCCATATGGTAGTCAGGATGCCTTTTCCAAAGCCTATTTTAAATAAGGTTTTTCCATGTCTACTGAAAAAAATCTGTAAACTTCTAAGATGGCACACAAAAATGTGTTTATCTGGTATCATTCCCTATCCCACATGGTGAGAGTTCTATTTCTTCTTGCTTAAATAAAGACATTTTATTCTTCAAAATTTGACACAAGCACCCAGATAAAATTTGCAAAGTGAGAAATTTTGTTTCATCTCAAAACTCCACGTTCAACATTATCAATGATTTTTTCCCAAGTTTTATTTCATTTTTCTTCAAGAAATGGAGGGCATTTTAAAAAGATTTTGATTTATCATCTGTGTAGGAATGGCAGAAAACCTCCATAAATTCAAAAAGCTGTTATTTTATTAGCAGGACTGTAGCGACCTGTCACAGAAGAGAAGGGGGAAAGGAGGAAAGGGAAAGGGGGAAAGGAAGGAGCAGAAAGAGGGGTAGGGAGAGAGGAAGAGGAGAGGGGGGGAGAGAGGGGGAGAGGAGGCAGAGGGAGAGAAGAGGGGGAAAGAGAGAAAGAGAACTAACAGGGTGTTGATATTTATGGGCTCAATGCAGGATGAGGAGGAGCAGGGGTGAGTGGGCTGTTACTTCTTTATTGGCTGAGAGTTCATGCCACTTAAGGAATTTGGAGGTGCACCATTGAAAGTTTGCACCATTCACAGGGATTGGATGTGATTGTTCACATACCTTTCAAAGTTCTCGCCATTTAGTGCATCCTGGACCTGAGCTCCTGGAAGAGAAATGCTCCAGGCACCATCTTTAAAAACAATCTGAGCTTTTCACATATGAAAAAAGCAGAATAAAATTAGGTGACATTAAAAAGAATTAATCTCTCCTAAATGAGGTAGTATACTTTATGTTTCCCAATTAAGGATTTTTCAAAACTGTAATGGTGTTACCACTGTTTATTGGTGACGAGTCCTAGTTTCCCCACCAGAGAAGCACGCTGAGGCAAGTTTAGAGTGGAAAGTAGAATCTTTATTAAGGACAGCAGAAAGGACTTCCCCAGGAGGAAGAAAGGGACCCAAGAGATGGAGTCAGTGGAAGGGGGGAGGTCTCCCTATTTTACAGCTAAGGTCTTCTTTCAGCTTTCCCACAGCATTCCTGTCCTTTGTCCTGTTATCTTGCCATGATAGAATGTAGGTGGGGAGACCCAAAAGGTGAAGGGCAGATGGGCCTGTGGAGTAATCTGGGCAGGAAGGGCCTGGGGCTACTTTTGATCAGCATCTCCCTGTTTCCTGGGAGCTGTTTCACTAACATTTCTTTGGGATGGGCTCTGGGCCTTGGGAACATTAACATTTCAATTTCCCAAGGGCTGCTCTGCCTTCCCAGGCTCCATTCTCAACTTGGCCTTCATTTTCAATTTTACTGGATATTAGACCTGATTTACCTAACTACACTAACTACCTATTTTAAATCTAGCTTCAATGGGTCCTCATTCATTTTTTTTCCCTATGTAAGACTGTTATGCTCAAATTCGGGACCCCCAAAGACCACCAGAGACACAAGATCCATGCAAACAGCAAAGAGGTGTTTATTGCAAGCTAGCTGGGTCCTCCGCATGCACACAAAGCAACTGGTGACCCTGAGAGGCCCCAAGCCCTGGGTTTGCAGCATTTTGGGGGGAGGGCAGGGACTTCACATACATCATAGCCTCTTTTAGCAAATCATCACACACCGTGGGAAATTCAAATAACAACTTTCACTGGTGGGAACAAGTTGAGTAGGGGTGATTGGTCAGTACAAAAGGGGTATTCATTTGAACTGATTGGTTTGAGACAAGAGAGGTGTACGTGCTGAACTACATGGTTTCCCAACTTGGTATCAACCACCATAAACCACTGGGAGGGTCATCTGGCATCCCAGGTATTTCCCTGTCTCATGCTGATTGGTGGCTTCTAGGGGCCTGCTATGGATCCCCACCTAGCCTGACTGAGTCAGGGACACCTGGTGCAGCAGATCTCACCTGTTATTTGTAGATAAACAACTTAGCAGGATGGGAATGTGCTTAGGAGTGCTCTGTGGGTTTTTCCAAGGACAAAGGCCATGTCCCTTCCTTGGACAGGCTTTGCTCTGAGATAGAGGCTGGTTTTTCAAGACCATTTTATTAAAATGACCCTGACTCATAAAAACATTCCAAACATTTAAGTAAACACCTTTCTTGTGTGTGGCAGGAAAATACAAGTGTGACTACCTTGAATTTAATCTACATTAAAGATCAATCTCTCTCTGTTTCTTTCCTTTTTATTTTTATTTATTTATCTTTACTTATTTATTTATTTATTTATTTTTTGTTTTTGTTTTTTGTGGTACTGGGCATAAAATCTAGGGCCTCATGATTAGAAGGCAAGCACTCTAGCAGCTGAGCTATATTCCCAATCCCATTTTTTTGGGGAGAAAAACCAGGGATTGAAGTCAGGTGTACTCTACAACTTAACCACATCCCTACACTTATTTTTTTTTATTTTTACTTAGAAAAATGTTTTCACTGAGTGGTTTAGCTCCTCCCAATTGCTGAGACTGGCTTCAAACTCAGGATCCTCCTATCTCATCCTCAGAAGCAGCTGAGATTACAGGCATGCACCACCATGCACAGCCAAATTCAATCTCAAAGACTGAAGTATACAGCAAATGAGGTCAAAGGCTATGTCAACAAATAGGTACATTACATAAAAAACTATGTTTTTTAGTTGTTGATAGACCTTTATTCTATTTACTTATATGTGGTGCTGAGAATTGAACCCAATGCCTCACACATGCCAGACAAGTAAGCTACAACTGAGCCCCAGCCCCAGCCCCCTGGTACTTTTTTTTTAACGGGGGATACTGGAGATTAAACTCAGGAACACTCAACTACTGAGACTCAATCTCAGGGTTATTTTTTATTTCATTTTGTAAGGGTAAAAGAAATTGAAGTTAAAGTGTAAAAGACCCGGCATTGTAAAGTTTCTAAGCTGCAAGGCCTGAGTTAAAATGTAAAGGACCAGGTATTGTTAAGTTCCTATGCTACACGCAAAACCTGAAATTCCTGTAGCTGTTAAGACAATACTTGGAACTGCCCAGTAAATATTTCACCTGACCGCCTGGTTGTTTGATAACCTAGGACCCTGTGTGACTTTGCACATAGACATCACAGGGCCTAAACCAATCAGTTTGAATGTGTACCCCGCTTTAGAACTGACCTATCACTCCTGCCCAACCTGTTCCCGCCAATGAATGTACTAATCATGTCTCAGAATTGTTGTTTGATTTTCCCTTGGTGTATGATGATTTGTTAAAGGAGACTGTGATGTATGTAAAGTCCCCGCCCTCCCCAAAAAGCGTACTTAAGCAGTGCTCAGCCCCTGCTCGGGGCTCTGGGCTGCTCTCCCTTTTTGAGTGAGCACGGAGCCCCAGCACGCTGGATTGGATCCTCAATAAACCCCTTTTGCTGTCGCATGAGCCGCGGTGGTCTCTTCCTCCGACGTTAACCGGACCCTTACAATTTAGAGATGAGGTTTTACTGAGTTGTTTAGCAACTCATTTTACCTAAGGCTCTCTTTGAACTTTTGATCCTTGGCCTCTCCAGCAACTGAGATTACAGGACTGCATCAAAACACCCAGCCATTGGTATATTTTTAATACCTATTTTAAATAGATTTTAACCAGTAGCATTAAGTCTTTTCAATATATGTTTGGATTGAATCCATACTACAGAAATCAGTGAAACAGAGAATCTAGTTTTATCTCCAACACTGGTTTCATCTGTCAGATGTCTGAGTTAAGATTCCCAATTGAATAACTTACTGTGTGTTGTGTTCTCATCCTGACTTCCCATATGTACCTCATTCTGAGTTTTAGAACACCCTGAGAAAAGGTGCCCACAAATACCAAATCACTTGGAGTACTTAGAAAACACCAGTATCTGAGTCTTGCCTTCTAGGGACCAGTTTTAATTTTTAGTGTGTAGTTTCTAAAGAGACTAGTTGAATAATCTGCAGCTCAAAGACATTTTCTGATAATATCTTTTATCTAAAAGGCATTTCATTTGTTTCCTTTTATTAGATACTGTGAATAAAGATACAATAAAAATAGAAGGGCAGAAGTATCTTCAACAAAAGGATTTCAAATCCTTTACATATATACCTATAATTTTTTACTTATTTAGAATTTAAATTACATGCAAGTTCAATCTCTCTATTTCTGTCTTTTATTTTATTTATTTACTTATTTGTGGTACTGAGGATTGAATGCAGGGATTAACCCATGGGCACTTTACCAATGTGCTACATACCCAGTCTCCACCACTTTTATTTATTGATTTATTATTGAGACAGGGTTTACTGATATGCTTAGGGCTGCCGCAGTATGGCTGGGCACACTGAGTCCACTTTCCTGGGGGCTGTGGGTACCGCCTGCTGTGTGCCCAGCCGCCTGGCTTCCAGAAAGGACCAGAGCCCAGTGTCTGCTCCAAGACCCTGAAAATGCCTCAATGGGGAAACTGACTCCAGTATGGACCTCCTGGGCTCCTGAAGGAATCTCAGGGGACTTATGGAGCAAGGCCTGCATAATGTGGGTTTTGGGAGGAGTTGGCAGCTTTAGGCCAGGCGCCAGCAAAGAAGACTCCCAGTTTACTCTCTGGGCTGGCTGCCAGGCACTGTCAAGTAGAGACACCTGGGGCCACCCATGGGAGATCAATAGGATGAAAACCACACCTCCAGTCCCGGGATGGCAGAGCCTAACGGAGGGGCATTTTCTAAAACAAGAAGAGATGGAAAATGGTCAAAACTAGTATATTTTAAAGTTGAAAGGAAAGCTTGCAAAATTTTGGGACCGTACAGTTGTGTACTTTGTGCCTAAAAAAATGACACAGACCAGACATTTTAGCCACTCTGGATAGTAAGGCAGAAGAATTAGAAGTTCGAGACCAGTCTCAAAACAGCCAGCTCCAAAGCAACATAGTGGGAATTTGCATCAAAATAGAAAATAAACAAAAGAACTGGGAATGGAGCTCAGAGCCAAATAACCCCAGAATTAAATCTCAGCTAAAAAAAAAAAAAAAAAAAAATTCAAAAACCAGGGATGTGGAGAAGTAGATAGTAAATTATAAGGAAAAAATTAAATTTATAACCAAATAAAACATATTATTTTTCTGTGCTGTGGCAGAATGACATTAATGAGGAAAACTGCAGACATGTCTTTCCACAGTTCCTACCTCCATATATATATAAGAAAACATCTTTTCATGACACTTGACAAACATCTGCAATTTTCATCTTCTCTCAGCTATTCTTTTATTTTAGAGAAATTTATTACTAATGCATTATCATGGGAAAAGATATAAATTTAATACCACAATTTTGCATACCTTGTAACTCTTTAAATAATAAGGGTATTGGGCTGATATAACATTACTAAAATCTTTAGAAATAAAAACACAAATCCTTTTGCTAAAATATCACTGAGTATATTGTAATAAATATGAAATATTTATAATAGAGAAAACAGTATTTTTTTTTCTTTTTCTTGTCAGATTTCTCTTCATTTCAAATGTCAAATGAAAATGTTCTAAATTGAAAACATTCACAGGGCTGGGATTGTGGCTCTGAGGGACAGCAGATGACTCACATGTATAAGGCACTGGGTTAAGTCCTCAGCACCACATAAAGATAAAAAAAAGATGTTTTGTCCACCTATAACTAAAAAATAAATTTAATTTTTTTTAAAAAACCTCCTTTGCAAAAATGTTATTTAAGTACAATTCCAATCCAGTCATGAAATAATCACAGACTTCATATTTGGGTGTTCATATAAGGAAAGTCAAGAATCTCCTTCAGGAAATAGTGTGAATTTGAAGGAATAGTAAATGGTACCTGGATTATAGAAGTGAGAGATCTTTCTCAGTGTCATTCCCAAATATCTAAATTCAGGCTTTCGTGGAAGGATGACTTAAGTTTGGGAAACAGGGAGAGTTTCAATGAAGGAGAAACAATGGCTCCATGGCTGTCCCTGAACACTTATGTGTCTTTCATCACCTCAGTGAATATGTTCTAAGATGTGTCTGTGAGAGTGAATATTGTAGTATCATCCAAAAAGTAGCCACAAGTTTGAAATGACTTCCAGATTTTCTAAACCTTACTCATGGTGGACAGCCTCTTTCCATCCTCCGTCATGTATGTGCCAATAGCACTGTAAAAAGTTGAAACTTGACAGGTCCTTCTACCAAAGTCTGAATTATACATTTCCATTGAATAAAATGTTGAATTGCATTTACAGAGTGTGGTGGAACTTATTTGCAACAGGTATCTACTCAGAGGCAAGTGAACTGATGAGTTTCTGGGTTAAAGTTCTACTTTGTTGATTTCTACACAAACATCCTGAGATTCCTCATTTGGGTTTTAAACACAGCTTCACCTGGTATTTATGATAGCAATCCTTCTAATATTTTATGTCCTAATCCATCACTACTCTTTGCTGTTTCATTATTTCAGAAAACACACAAACATCCTGGGTAGTAGCTCAACACCAAAAAAAAAAAAAAAAAAAAAAAAAAATAGCTCACTTACCATTGGATACAGCTTCAAATTCAACACTGAACTGTTAACTTACATATCAATGTCTCCTGCTCTTTATCCTGCTCAGGTGGTACTTGTTTTTTCCATGAAGAAACTTTGGGGCTTTCTGGGGCTGAGACCACTATGTTTCTTTGTATTTCTTTCTATAGCTTTGCCCTGGTTTATGAATTTTTGTGAAGAATAGATACTCTAAATAACCTTCTTTCTATTAAAAATATGTTTGGGTAAAATAAAACAGGACATCATTAAAATCATTAATTCTGTGGCTCTTAATTTCTATGTCAAAACTCTTCACAATTTTAACCACTTTTATAGTGTTTTACAAATCAAAACCTTTAGGGCATTCATTAAAAATATAAGAAAAGTGCCTGATTTGGAGTCATAACCCTATTATTAAGTGTGATTTTCACCATGTATAAGCAGAACTCTGAGATCTAGATATAAAAGATGAACTGAAGGAGGTCTGAATATAGAAGTTCCTACCTCTAATTAGCTAAACAATTTTTAGAGCATGAGGGACAGTTTCTGTAAAGAATGCCCCAGTTCCATTTAGATGATGGAGCTATTTTATCTAATACACAGGTGAGAAATAATGAAAACATAAAATGTTCATTTTAATACTACTGATAATGGAGAAGGAGGCCATAGAAGCTGTAGTCTGTTTCTCTTGAAAGTATTAAAAACACCTGAAGGTACTTAAAAAAAGTAATTGGAAGTGAAAGACTTAAAAAAAATCTCAAATAGATTTTGTATTCAATGAACAATATGTGCAAAAGATCTCAGTGTTAAAGATTTTATTGTAAGATGTGAAATCTTCATTTTATTACAAGAATTTTCCCTAGTGAAAGTTACATACTAATAAATGACAAATAAATAATTAAGAATTCTGTACTATGTTAAATTATATCAATCATTTTCTAAATTATTTCATATATTCACTTGCTTACTCCAACAATGCTATAAAAAAGGATTATCAGTATTCAATTTTATCACAGTGTTCACTGAGACAAAAATTGTTTACTCACAGGGAGAAAAATGTATACTAATAAATTCCTGACAATTCTGATTTGCATCAATGTATCATGAGATTTTGGGCTGCTGGTATTGTTTACCTAGTAGGTTATTATTTCCACTGGTCTAAGATGGACACCAACAGTTCTAGTTCACCAATGCTTATGTAACCAACTCTGTTCTGGAATCTGCACATCCAAATACAGATAGAACAATGTCTTCCCCTGTAGAAAGCCTACGTAAAAAATATAAAATTAAAGGAACAATACCAATTAAATTAGATAATTTATAATATAAAATATAGCAAAGTTTGTACTACAGGTTTGCAACTCAAATGAGATATACAAAATCATAAATTGGAGGAATGAGTGATGCTGATTGGGATTATTTTTACTTACTAATTTAATTACTTCAGTGCTGGCATAGAAGCAGGTATGCCTGCACTCTAGGCCAGTCCTCTGCTACTAGCCATACCACATATCTTGACTTGACATTGAAAGGGGAAATCGCAGCCTGTCCAATTTAAATAAGAATATCTAAGTAAAATGCTCTAAGAACTTAAAGGGTGAGATGAAAACTGGAATCATGTCAATAAAAATGTTACTAATGTCAAACCCTCCAGATTTATATTCTAGAAACACATCATTTACACCAACATTCCCATGAAGATGAGCCAATGTTTCAGTTATATTGCCATAAGAAGTGGCGCCTTCTATCACCAGGCTTGCATTGGAATCTCAACAAACACATTTCTGCTTTGCCTCTACATTCCCCGTGTCCTTCTTTGTCACAAGCCCAGGCTCATGGGCCTCCCCATTACCACCTTGGCTCTAACACACATTCTCATCCTCCAAACAATGGGACTTTTGGTATCTAAAGATATTTGGGGAGAACAGGACATTCCAGGTGACTTCAAATGCAAAGTAGTGGTCTTTCTGTGTCATGAGTGTGCTTCACGCCATTGCCAGCAGACCCACTATCTCCTGCTTGGCCAACTTCAAATTTAAATCCACAAATACCATCCTGTGGTTAATTGTTTTCTTATTAATCCTCACCATGTCCACTTATAGCAACCTGTTTTTCTATATTATAGCAACACTAAATAAGACCCAGCCTGGTCTCCTCTATTTCAATGATCACTGTTCTTTTCTCCCTGTAAGTTACATCCACAGGGGCCTCTATCTCACTATGATGTTGTTGAGAGTTGTCTTCATTGTAGGCCTTATGGTTCTTTCCAGTGGACACATGATAATTCTCTTGTATAGACATAAACAATGATCCATGTTTCTTCATAGCTCTAGGTTTTCGCTAAGCAGCTCCCCAGGAGGAAAAAAAAAAAAAAAAGAAGCCACTCACACCATCCTGCTGCTCATTAGCTGTTTTGTCATCCTGTACTGTACAGATAGAATCATATCATTGTTCATAAGAATGATGTGGAGAAATGACCCCATGTTTGTGAGCATCCACAATGTTTTTGCCCTGACTATGGCATGCTCAGTCATTTAGTGCTGTTCAGTGCTGATGCTCAAATAATAAAAGCTGTTCAAACCAAATGAGGAAACAGGTAAGTTTCTGTTAAAATTGATCTAATGCAACTTTGATACTCATTAAAATGATTTTATCTAATATATAATTTTATATAATTATATAATATATATTAGATAAAATTATTTTAATAAGATATATAAAACACATATATATATATATATCTTAGATAAAATTATTTTAATGAGATATATAATATATATCTAATATTAGATAAAATTTTTTTAGTTATATAATACATCCCTTTGAACTAAAAATATTTTAAATGCTTTTATAGGTTTCCATTTTTTTGTAAGTAATCTACATCACTAGTAAGAATATGTGTACACTTTTACCATATATCTATATGAGTGTCTGGATTTACATCTATGAATTTTTACAGTTTTTTGTTATTTTCTATGTTAGGCATATATCCTGTGTTTTATATCTTAGAATTTATTTTTAAATAAAGGCCTACTTCAGGCAGTACTTTTGTCTAAAATAGTAGATGGGGTAGAGAGAGAAGATGGGAGGGAGGGGAGAGGAGGGGGGATAGTAGAGGATAGGAAGGGCAGCAGAATAAAACATACACTAGTATGGCAGTATGTAAAACCGTGGATGTGTAACAGATGTGATTCTGCAATCTGTATACGGGGTAATAATGGAAGTTCATAATCTACTTGAATCAAATGTACTAAATATGATATGTCAAGAGCTTTGAAATGTTTTGAACAACTAATAATAATAATAATAATAATAATAATAATAATAATAATAAAATAGCTTCACTATAGTTATTTTACAACCAGGCATCTGGAGCACACCTGCAGGCCAAGCTACTTAGTAGGCTAAGGCAGGAACACTGTAAGTTTGAGGTCACTCTGGGTAACTTAGCAATTTCCTGTTCCAAAGGTGGGGGGAAGGAAGGCTAGAGATGTAGTTCTGTGTTCAACCCACCCTAGGTTTATTTTCTTGTACAAAAAAATAATGATTGTAAATTATCAAAAAAATTTACATCAGATCAAAATAACCTGTACCACTATGAAGGACCTTGTGTATTATTACTCCCTATGTCTTCATTTTGTTTGTGCCTTTATTTGGCTTCTACTTATTTTGTATATCACACCGTTATGCTATGGTTGTTTTTATTTTTCTGATTTCAATTTCTTGATAATTTTTTAGTGAATTCCTATTTAAATTATACTGTCACTTTTATCTTCAAAAAATTGTTACATAGTGCCCTCTCCTTAAAAATATTTTAGCAGCAATGTGAGCATGTTCCTTACCTATATTCCACATTAAATTGAGGAGCTAGGTCAGCAGAATTGCAAATTGGTGGCCAATCCTCAAAATTTTGAAAAGACTGTTTCTCATCAAAAAATAAAAAGGAATGGGGAATAGTCAGAAGTAGAGTGTCCCTGAGTTCACATCCCAATACAGTTTTTTGTCTGAGTGTAGGACTTGGAAATATAAACTGCCTGGAACTTGCTAAGCAAGTACTTTGCTACTAAGCTACAACCTCAGATTCCTATTTAGCAAATAAAGAAATTGACACAATGAGTGATATGTCACATTAATCCCCTCAGGAATGCTCAACTTAATATACAAATGAAAAAACAATGAAACAAAAACAATTTCTGATAACTTACAGAAATTGGCACTCAATAAATTGCTGGGAAATGTAGTATGGCATACAGTGTATATAGTATATATCAAATGTTTCAGTAATTCAATATACAATTATCACATGACCTACCAACTCTACTCTCAGTCCTATACTCAAATGATGTGAAAATATACACACAAATACTTGTATATGATGTTCATGGCAGCACCATTCATGCTAGCCAAAAGTGAGAACAATGGAAATCCATGAACTAAAGAGTGGATAGTCAAAATATGCTCTGCATATGTGCAAGCTACAACATAGATAAATCTCAAAAATGTTAAACTAAATAAACAAAGTAGTGTAAAAAATTATATATGGCATAATTCCATTTAAGTAAAGTATCAGGGATATGTCAACTCACAGACCCAAATGAAGTGCTGGTTGCCAGGCCCTGGGAGGGCAGGGGGAAGAGCTTTTATTTAATGGATACATGGTTTTGTTGTTGTGATTAAAAGATTAGAAAAAAAAAATAAAAGTATTCAACAGCAGTAATATGAATCATTATTATCAGACTTTAAACACAAAATCAAACAAACAAACAAAAAACAAACAAACAAACCCCATAAAAATGACAAAAACCCTTAAAGTCTAATTAATTGTAGGGAATACCAGCTGTTGGTAAAAAAGGCACTGGGGATCTATACATTCCCTTATGTATAGATGGCATACAGTGTATACAGTACACAGTGTATACTGAAATATTTGATGTTTCAGTAATTCAATATAGAATTATCACATGACCTACCAACTCTATTCTCAGTCCAATACCCAAATTACCTGAAAATATACACACAAACACTTGCATATGATGTTCATGGCAGCACCATTTATGCTAGTCAAAAGTGAGAACAATCCAAATCCATCTGGATCTCTGACTTAAATCTTGGCTGTTAACTTCAGGAATTTGAAGCCAACTATATATCAAGACCTATTTCAGTTTTTTTTATATACATTAATCCTTACCATTCTCCAAGGTCTTACATTCTGCTTGGAGAAATTCTCAACTTTTATATTAATTTGCTGTCACTGATTGACCTAGTGTTGCTTAACTACTAAGCCAATCTCTAGCTATTTATATTTTTCACATTGAGACAGCCTCTTGATAAGTTGTTCAGGGACTCACAAAGCTGCTGAGGCTGTCCTTGACCTTATAATCCTCCTGCCTCAGCCTCCTGAGCCACCTAATTTACAGTCCTGTGCCACCATGCCAGGCAGAGTCATGCTTTCACAGATGACTAAAGTAAGGAAGATTTTTTCAAAGTTCACCTGCTATGCAGACCAGGGATATGACTACTTTTATAAATTTCAAAATATTCTTTCATCTATCATAATAAAATTTTGTTCTGGGCTGTTTCTATATGAAGGAGGAGGGAAGAGGCAGAATTCCCAAGGGGACACAAGTAAATTGTTGGGTGTGATATCAATGCTAACTGTCTTGATGTGGTGATGGTTTTATGTAGATATAAATATATAAAAACTCAATGTATTGATCATTGTTTTTAGGTTTGATGGTAAATTTCATTTTTTTTTTACCTTTTGAATTACCCTCCAGTGTATGGATGTATCACAGTGTGTTTACATTAATAACAGGTAAATAGAACTGAAGTCTCTCTTAGCTGCTTCCTGTTTTTGGCAATCATGAATGAAGAAGCTGTGGACATTTTTTGTGGGTTGTGTGTTGACATAGTTTTCAATTCCATTAAAGTAATACTGAGAAATACAATTAGTGGGCCATATTAAGTGTATATTATGATTTTTTAAAAAGCTACCAAACTGTCTTCCAGAGTGTCTGTCCAATTTTGTGATTCCCTACAGTAGTGTATGAAAGTTCTTCTTGTTCCCCATCTTTGCCAGTATATTTTTATAGGTGTGTTTAATTTGTAATTTATTAATGACATATAATATTCAGCATCTTTTCCTATGCTTTCCAAATATATAGTTTATTTTCTGAGGAATATATTTATTTCTATCATTCAAATTATAACAATTGTATTAGGGTAATACCAAAATACAATAAACTATACATATATAATTCATATTTTGGCTTGTTTGGACATACGTATTTACCAGTGTAACAGTGACCCAATAAAGTTTTTAACATTAATAGTTATGCAGATATTTCTTAGTGCCCTGTTGTAATTTCTACCTTTTGTTGTAATTTTTCCTCCTCCTATGGGGAAGGGAACAAACCAAAACAAACAAACAAATAAAAAACACTGACTGACTTTGTATTGTGATACATGATACAGTAAATTGGAAATCACAGAAATTAATCGTCAGAGCCATAGTCTGCATAGATGGTGACCTTGGGACAACCAGTCATCCCTCAAACTTAGTGTACTCATCTGAAAGATCAGAAGTCTTTCAATCAGTACTCAAAATACTAGAAAGATAAGGACAAAGTAAATAATGAATCAAGAATACTGTCTGACAGAGAGAAGGCTATTAAATTCTGGTATCCAGTGTTATCATTCAAGCTTTAGTCTGGTGATGCAGAGTACATGTGGGTGACTATAATGCCATAATTTCTTTCTTTTTATTTTATTTTATTTGTTCTTTTAAAATATTCATGATAATAGGAAATATTTTTAAATATTATGCATACATAGAGTATAACTCATTATACCCAGAATTCTATATTTGTGGTTCTACATAATACAGTTACTCTGGTCATCTGTTCAAATGCAAAGATAAGAAAGTTATGTCCAATTCCATATTTCATTTCTGTCACCTCTGGCTATAATTGTATAGACTTCAGTGTTTTTAGTATTTTTTTTCTTATTGGTGTTATTGAGGTTGAATTCTCATAAGAGTGCCCATCAAAAAATAAGTAGTGACAGTTATAATATTGTGGTATAATTACCATAATTCCCTTGTTTTAAACCTTTTAATTACTGATTTAAATAATAAATAAATTTAAATAATTCAAATAATATGTAAATAATGTAATAATAATTAAATAATAATATTTAAATAATGTAATCTGTTAATTAACCACTTAAATGCCTTCCAAGTCCCTGGCAACAAACTCTCTCCTTTCTAAATCTATGATTTCCTAATTTTGGATATTTAATATAAGTATAATTATAGCACAGGTGAAATTTCATGTCTGATTTTGTTGACTTTTCTTAATATTTTTGAGATTTGTCAACATGGTCGCTTGTATCAGTACTTCATTTTCATTGCAGAATAATATTGAAGCATATATATGGATGCTATATATAGATATATATTTGTTTATATGCATATATCTTTTTTTACATGTGCTTACTTAGACATGGATACATATAGATATGTAGATACATTTGTTTATCAATCTTGATGGAAATTTGGATTTTCATATATCTCCTAGAGGAAATAGTGATGTCATTGATATTCACGTTGAAGTGTTTGGATATCTGTTTTCAGTTCATTTTAAAATATAGCTAGAAATAAAATTGGTAGGTCATGTGGTAATTCTATGTTTAAAATTTTAGCAATAATCAAATTCTTTCCTATACTTACTATGCCATTTTATATTCTTAACAGAAGTGTGTGTGGCTTCCAATTGACTCACATGGTGCCCAATACTTTGGTTTTTAAAATAATGCAGTCAATCTCTTGTTCATAGAGAACTCTTTCATGGTATTTGTTGTATTTCTGTTATTCAGATTGTTGTTATAGTCATTTTAGTATAAGGAAGTGAAGCCTAAGGTGGTCTATCAATGAGATACATCTTCAACCTGTTTTGTTCACAGAGTCTCATTAAATTACCAAAGGTTCCCACAAACTTGCAATACTCTTGCAGACTCCTGAGTAGTTTTGATATGAGCATGCACATATTAATAGACAAAAAAAGGAAATAAAAAATATTCCTCTAATATAATTTCACTGAAAGAAATATCAGGAAGTGTAACGCAGGAAGACAAAAAAAAGAGACCCAATATAAATGTCTAAGATACAAAGTGCATAAAAATTATAAAAACTTATGATATGCAAATGCTGTCAGATGTAGTGAAAATCAATGCAAATGTTGGAAAACTGATCCAGATAAAGAAAAAAAAATCCACAAGCTATTTGCTAGCTATTTAGATAACTTTGTTCTAATAGAAAATTTTAATTTTATTTTATTGATTTTCATCAGAGGTAAAAGTTTCTAAAATAGAGAATATTATTTTAATAAGAGTGACAAAGTTGCTTTTGATAAATTTTGTCAGAAGCAGACCTGTTTTCCTCTATTTAATTTCCATAGTTTTATTATTTGAGTGTCAGCATTGATCAGCAACAAAGGACTGAACATGCAATCACCATTGATCCCAAGTCTTTGAAGAAATGTCAGGATGAGATAACTTGTCCACACTATGCCTATTAATAGTGAAATTATGGAGTCTAAATAATACTGGATGTCAAAGCACATGATTAGCAGGAGAATGGTGTGAGTTGCTCTTTTATTCTGGGGAGCTTCATGGAGAAAATCTGGAGTTTGAGGAAACATGATTGTTGTTTAAGTCGATGAAAGAGAATTATTATGTATCTGCTTGAAAGAACCATACGGTCTCAAAAATAGAGATCACTAAAAGCCATAAGTGCAAGGAAGAGGCTCCTGTGTTTGTAGCTCATGAGCAGAAAGGAACATTGGTCAGTAAGAAATAGAAAACCAGGCTAGATTTTATTTGTCTGGCCACAGTATAAAAAAGTAGGTTGGTATAGGTGGACATGGTGAAGATCAATAAGAAAACAATTAGCCAAAAGATGGTTTTTGTGCTTTTTAATTTGAAGCAGACCAACTAGGAGCCACTGAGGCTGATGTTGATGGCCTAAAGCACACCCAGCATGTGGGTGATGCAGTTGGAGAGTCCCCTCATAACCTTGGCCAGGAAGGCAAGCACTTTGCATTTGAACTCACATGAACTCTCCTACACTTCCCCAAAGTCTGAAGATACCAAAATTCCCATGGTGAGAAACATAAGGATATGTGTTAGATCCATGTGGGTGATGGGGAATTCAGTAAGCCTGGGCTTGGGGCCCAGAAAGACAGTGGCAATGTAAAGAAAAAGCAGAAATGTGTCTGCTGAGATTCCAATGTCAGCTTGAGGACAGAAGGTATTTCTTATGGAAATACAACTGAAATATTTGTTCATCTATATGGGGATTCTTGGAAGAAAAATAGTAGTATTTGATCGCAGCAGATTTTTATTGAAAGCTTTCAGTCAATCTATTATCTATTACCCTCCATAATCTCTATAATTATTATTTACCAAAAAAAAAAAAAAAAAAAAAAAAAACAGAAAAATTTGTATACAAAGCAGGGTCTTATTCTTGATCTTAATTTCAAGTCAAGAGCTGGTGTGGGGCTCTTTCTTCACTGGCCTACCACCAAGAAAGCCCTTGTTGCATCCCAAAAAATGAAAGAAAAAAGTAAGTAAAAAATAAATTTTAACTCAAACATACCTCATTCTTCGGAGGAATATTTTTGTTTACTCCAGTTTATCTCATGAAATTGCTCAGATCTTACCCTTGTCTTTGAGCCTGTATACATTATATTTTCCTGTATATCATAAGTTATATTATTTAATGGTCAGTTTGTGTTTGATATTCAATATTCCCTGCAGATTTCTTAAAATTAAAGATGGTGTCTTATTTTGCTTAGATCTACAGTATCTGAAATATTTTTGCTTACATAAAAATTATTTACCACAAACTGTGGATTTCATGTTTGGATAAGCAAAAATAGAAATATTGGGCTGGGGTTGTACTCAGTGGTAAAGTGCTTGCCTAGCAAGCGTGAAATACTGGGTTCAATCCTCAGAACGACATAAAAATAAAATAAAGGTATTGTGTCCAACTACAAATAAAAATATTTTTAAAAAATATATAGGAATCTTCTAAGGAAATGATCTCAACATACCCATTTCCATTTTTTTTTTTAATTCAAGTGGTGAATTGTAAGAGTTTACGGTATTTTTTTTTCCATCCACATGATCTTCATTTAAATTAGATCCTATCAAATTCAGAACCTATCAAATTCAAGCTGTCACATTGCAGTCAGAATATCCATGACCAATGGGGAAAAAAAGTTTAAAAAAATTTGAAAACTTGTGTTTGTATAATACTTAAATATTTGTATATGACATTTCTTATGTGACTTCTCTTACATCATATTTATTGAGGCACTGAAACATCCAGGGTATTGTTTTTTCTTTAAAAAAATCTGTCCATGTTTTCAACTTTAAAGTCATTCTCCTACCAATGGCTGTATTTAGATAGTTGCAAACCAGTGTGAAAAACATCTTCACTCCTAGGATCTAATTACCATTTCTTTCTTCATCTAAATTAAACAAATTCCTGAAGGTTTTGATTTAGGTACCTTCATGAATAGGCAAATGTGACTGAATTGAAACTGCACTTGGAAAGTATTTTTGTAAAAAAAAAAAAAAAAAATTAAATCAGAACACCATCAGTCAAGATTTGATGGAAAATAGAGAGAAAATAGTTCTCATGAAAAAAGAAAATATGTTTTTTCTAGGTTATTGTAAATTGCTATTCTTAACTGCAAAAAAATATTGAAATTATAATAAATCAATTTTTCATTTAATAAGTAGCATTTATATATTTAAAATAAGGAAGGTGCTGGTGTTGTCACTCAGTCTTAGCATGCTTGCCTAGCACTTGTGAGGCTCTGAGTTCAATCCATGGTACAACATTAAACAAATTAAAAATACTTAAAAAAATAAAATAAACATTTTCTTTATTATTCGGTGTCCTATACATGACAGTAGGATGTACTTTGGTATAATTATAGAAGTATGGAATATATCTAATTCTAATTGCAACCCCACTTTTTTTTTTAATTTACTTGATGATTTTATTCCCTGTGGTAGATTCATATATGTACCTAGTAAAGTTATGTCCAGTTAATTCTGCTTATTGAAAATTCTCATAATTTTATGAACTATTTAAATGTTTATACATTAGTAAAGAATAACTCTAAAGCTATAAAACAGCTGGTAGAAGAAGAGAATTCTAAAAACCTGTCAGTATCAAGGAAAAATAGTTGTTAATAGAGGGGGAAGTTAGCAGTATGAATTTAAATGAGCCTATGGTTGTCTGTAATAATAGCACTCTGCCATGTCATGAAAAAGTAGCATGTTTTTATTTGATAAAAATCTTAAATTTATTTTGTTTGAGAGTGTATTCATATATTTGCTATTTTGAAAATTACAAATTACAAAATTCAGTGTATCTACATAAAAGCAAAGACTAGTAATGGAAAATTCTATTTTCAAATTCTGTGTTCTTTCTCAAGGATTGTGCCTTCATAAGGAAGAACTCTGAAGCTACAAGATCAACTAAAATATTTGCATTACATATCCATGTTAGATATAAAGAAACAATGTTATCTAATATATGAAATAATGAATTGTAACCAGAATTTTGGGCCTATGGTTGTGTATTCTAATATCAGTATTCCAAACCATGAAAAAATAGTATATTTGATTTTATTACAAACTTAAGTTTATTCTACTATTTTGCTGTCTCCCTGCATCACTAGAATATTTTCAAACATTTAAATGAACCTACACTGAATATCTAAGCTGCAGTAAAGTGAAAGATAAAGTAATTCTAATATAGTGTACCAAGAACCATTTTAAAGAATGCAATGTCTCTTATTTCATGTAAATGCATATTACACATTTTATATGAAGTTACTACTCAAAATAAGGTAATATTACATAAAAGTTTTAGCAGATGAGTCTGTGAGCTTAGAAATTGACCAAAAAAAAAAAAAAAAAAAAAAAAAAAAAAACGTTTTTTAAATATTTTTACTTCTAAAAAGTAATGTAAATCTAGAAAATGCCAACCTTTTAAATTATTATACATTTTGAATCTTTATGCTGGAAAAATCATTCATGTCAGACAATAACATTTGTGATATTATAAATTATAATAATACTATTATTTTAAAATGACATAATGAGAAACTCACATAAATTATTGTGGTATGGAATTTCAAAGAAGTCCTATAGCACATTAGGAATAAATACTTGTGTCTTGGATATGAAGCAGTAAAAGTCAGACGTCAAAAATGCATTCCTCCAGTGCCTACATCAGAGCCTCCATTGCTTCTCTTCCACTCAGATTTGGAGCTGAGACTTCAAAGATGAGGTTATATGGGACAAAGAGCTTTAGCTCATTTCTTAGGTCACTGATAATTTTGATGTTGTATATAAAGTCTGATAGAACCTCTCTTGTTCAGAGGGCATACCTAAAGGAAAGACTAATACTTCCATTCTCAAAACAATCGTAAACAATCAGCATCTATATGAAAACTTTTTGTGTTTCTAGCTCTCATTGTCTAAGGTCAGATGAACCAGCACTGCTGTTTGCACAGCATTCATCACAAAAAAAATCTAAAGGTTCTTACATGTATCCCAAATAGGTAGGGTCTTACATAAAATAAATAACCAAAGTGATGTTATTTGTACATGGAAATATAAATTTTTCAGATCTGTCTGATGAAGCAGCTCCAAGTAATGACACACCAATAACAATGAGTTTTGATGTCTAAATAGTTTGGTTGTGAGAAGGAAATATGAGAAGTATTGTGGGATATCTTGTCCTAGAAACAAAGCCAGGAAGGTAGCAATGATGGGAGTTAGGAAAAAAGCAGAAGAAAAAATGAAGAAGAAGAAAAAAAACAACTCATGACAAATGGGATTGTTGTGGTTGATTTGGAGGTAGGGTTTCTCCAACTTGCTTAGGGCCTTGCTAATTTGCTGAGTCTGGCCTTGAACATGTGATCTTTCTGTCTCCTCTCAGCTTCCCAATCTGCTGTAATTACATTTATGCACAAAGATTCCAGGCTATGCAGTGGTTTAAGTATTGGTAAAACCCTAATCTAGAGTAGCCAACATTATGGGTTTGCTCCAGAATAGATTCAGTTCCCCAAAGACCTCCAATTTTTACCCTTTCCTAGTTTCCCTGAGTTTTGGCAATCATTAATCTTGTTATTGTCTGTTGTTTATCCTAATCCAGAGTGCCATATACTCAAAATAACATAGATGTGTCATTTTATCACAGCTGTTTTTCCTAATCAAGGTGTATTTATGATGGCTCCTCATCTCTCCATATTTGTTTGTTAATAAATGTTTTTTTGGCTGAGTCATGTTACAATATATTGATGAGTTCTTTTTTTGATTAATAATATGTAAATATTTATTGAAGGATAAATTTATTGCTTTCTGATCTTGCAAAATATGAATAAATAAATTACATTGTGTGTGTGTGTGTGTGTGTGTGTGAGAGAGAGAGAGAGAGAGAGAGAGAGAGAGAGAGAGAGAGAGAGAGAGATGTTGGGGGAGGAAACCTGAATTCTCATGCTTGCTAGGCAAGTGCTCTACCAATGAGCCACATCCCCAATCAAAAAATAATCAACCTTTGTATGCAGAATTTTATGTGGACTCCACCTTTTAACTCCAATAAATAAACACCTAATATGTGGTCTGTAGATATATGGTAAGATTGCATCTTTAAAAAAAATTGTCAAACTCTCTTCCAGATGGGCTGTACGATTTTGTGATCCCTTTAGCCATAAACAAGAGTTGCTCTTGTTCCTCTTCCTTTGCCCAGCAGTTTGTATTGTCAGATTTTGGAATTTCAGCCATGCTTATGGGTGCATGACATGAAATACAGTGTGATCCATGATGTTTAACATGTTTTCCTGTCCTTGTTTGTCACTTATATTTGTTGGTATGTGTCCTAAGATCTTTAAATAATTAAACAATAGGTAAAACTGACATATAATAGACTATACACATTGAATTATCAATACATTGAGTTTTTATATATTTATGTCTACATAAAACCATCACCACACTCAAGACAGTGAGCATTGATATCACATCCAACAAGTTCCTTGTGTCCCTTTGGGAATTCTGCCTCTTCCCTCCTCCTTCATATAGAAACAGCCCAGAACAAAAATTTTATTATGATAGATGAAAGAATATTTTAACATTTATATAAGTAGCCATATCCCTGGTCTGCATAGCAGGTGAACTTTGAAAAAATCTTCCTTATTTAGTCATCTGTGAAAGCATGACTCTGCCTGGCATGGTGGCACAGGACTGTAAATTAGGTGGCCCAGGAGGCTGAGGCAGGAGGATGATACGTTCAAGGCCAACTTCGGCAGCTTTGTGAGTTCCTGAGCAACTTATCAAGAGGCTGTCTCAATGTAAAAAATATAAATAGCTACAGATTGGCTTAGTAGTTAAGCATCACTAGGTCAATCACTGATAGCAAATTAATATAAAAGTTGAGAATTTCTCCAAGCAGAATGTAAGAACTTGGAGAATGGTAAGGATTAAAGTATATGAAAAAACTGAAATAGGTCTTGATATATAGTAGTCTTCAAATTCCTGAAGTTAACAGCCAAGATTTAAGTCAGGGATCCAGATGGATTTGGATTGTTCTCACTTTTGGCTAGCATGAATGGTGCTGCCATGAACATCATATGCAAGTGTTTGTGTGTATATTTTCAGGTAATTTGGGTATTGAACTGAAACTAGAGTTGGTAGGTCATGTGATAATTCTATATTGAATTACTGAAACATCAAATATTTCAGTATACACTGTGTACTGTATACCCTGTATGCCATCTATACATAATGGAATGTATAGATCCCCGGAGCCTTTATTTTACCAACAGCTGGTATTCCCTACAATTAAGTAGAATTTAAGGGTTTTTTGTCATTTTTTATGGGGTTTGTTTGTTTGTCTGTTTGTTTGATTTTGTGTTTAAAGTCTGATAATAATGATTCATATTACTGGTGTTGAATACCTTTATTGTTTTTCTAATCTTTTAATCACTACAACAAAACCATGTATCCATTAAATAAAAGCTCTTCTCCCTGCCCTCAAAGGGCCTGGCAACCAGCACTTCATTTGGGTCTGTGAGTTGACATATCCCTGATAGTTTACTAAAAATGGAATTATGCCATATATAATTTTTTACACTACTTTGTTTACTTAGTTTAACATTTTTTAGATTTATCTATGTTGTAGCATGCACATATGCAGAGCATATTTTGACTATCCACTCTTTAGTTCATGGATTTCGATTGTTCTCACTTTTGGCTAGCATGAATGGTGCTGCCATGAACATCATATGCAAGTGTTTGTGTGTATATTTTCATGTCATTTGATTATAGGACTGAGAGTAGAGTTGGTAGGTCATGTGATAATTGTATATTTGATAATTGTATATTTGATAATTGTACATTTGATGTTTCAGTATACACTGTATACTATATTATATACACTGTATGCCATAGTACATTTCCCAGCAATTTATTCAGTGCCAATTTCTCTAAATTATCAGAAATTGTTTTTGTTTCATTGTTTTTTAATTTGTATATTAAGTTGAGCATTCCTGTGGGGATTAATATGACATATCACTCATTGTGTCAATTTCTTTATTTGCTAAATAGGAATCTGAGGTTGCAGCTTAGTGGCAAAATACTTGCTTAGCAAGTTCCAGGGAGCTTATGTTTCCAAGTCCTACACCCAAAAAAAATTGTATTGGGATGTGAACTCAGGGACACTCTACTTCTGACTATTCCCCATTTCTTTTTATTTTTTGACTTGAGAAACAGTCTTTTCAAAATTTTGAGGATTGGCCACCAATTTGCAATTCTACTGACCTAGCTCCTCAATTTAACGTGGAATATAGGTGGGGAACATGCACACATTGCTGCTAAAATATTTTTAAGGAGAGGGCACTATGTAACAATTTTTTGAAGATAAAAGGGACAGTATAATTTAAATAGGAATTCACTAAAAGAATTATCAAGAAATTGAAATCAGAAAAATAAAAACAACCATAGCATAACGGTGTGATATACAAAATAAGTAGAAGCCAAATAAAGGCACAAACACAATGAAGACATAGGGAGAATTAATACACAAGGTCCTTCATAGTGGTACAGGTTATGTTGATCTGATGTAAATTTTTTGATAATTTACAATCACTATTTTTTGTACAAGAAAATAAACCTAGGGGGGTTTGAACACAGAACTACATCTCCAGCCTTCCTTCCCCCCACGTTTGGAACAGGAAATTGCTAAGTTACCCAGAGTGACCTCAAACATACAGTGTTCCTGCCTTAGCCTACTAAGTAGCTTGGCCTGCAGGTGTGCTCCAGATGCCTGGTTGTAAAATAACTATAGTGAAGCTATTTTTTTATTTTTATTATTAGTTGTTCAAAACAGTACAAAGCTCTTGACATATCATATTTCATAAATTTGATTCAAGTGGATTATGAACTTCTATTTTTACCCCGTATACAGATTGCAGAATCACATCTGTTACACATCCACATTTTTACATACTGCCATATTAGCGTATGTTTTATTCTGCTGCCCTTCCTATCCTCTACTATCCCCCCTCCCCTCCCCTCCCCTCCCTTCTTCTCTCTCTACCCCATCTACTATTTTAGACAAAAAGTACTCTCTGAAGTAGGCCTTTACTTAAAAATAAATTCTAAGATATAAAACACAGGAATAAAGAAATAATTAATGCCTAACATACAATATAACAAAAAACTGTAAAAATTCATAGATGTAAATCAAGACACTGATACAGATATAGTAAAAGTGTACACACATCCTTACTAGTGATGTAGATTACTTACAAAAAAAATGGAAACATATAGAAGCATTTAAAATATTTTTAATTCAAAGGGATATATATAACTAAAATAATTTTATCTAATATATATTAGATATATATTATATATCATTAAAATAATTTTATCTAAGATATATATATATATATTTTATATATCTTATTAAAATAATTTTATCTAACATATATCATATAATTATATAAAATTATATATTAGATAAAATTATTTTAATGAGATTATCAAAGTTGCATTAGATCAAATTTAACAGAAACTTACCTGTTTCTTCATTTTGTTTGAACAGCTTTTATTATTTGAGCATCAGCACTGAACAGCACTAAATGACTGAGCATGCCATAGTCAGGGCAAAAACATTGTGGATGCTCACAAACATGGGGTCATTCCTCCACATCATTCTTATGAACAATGACATGATTCTATCTGTACAGTACAGGATGGCAAAACAGCTAATGAGCAGCAGGATGGTGTGAGTGGCTTCTTTTTTTTTTTTTTTCCTCCTGGGGAGCTGAAAACCTAGAGCTATGAAGAAACATGGATCATTGTTTATGTCTATACAAGAGAATTATCATGTATCCACTGGAAAGAACCATAAGGCCTACAATGAAGACAACTCTCAACAACATCATAGTGAGATAGAGGCCCCTGTGGATGTAACTTACAGGGAGAAAAGAACAGTGATCATTGAAACAGAGGAGACCAGGCTGGGTCTTATTTAGTGTTGCTACAATATAGAAAAGCAGGTTGCTATATGTGGATATGGTGAGGATTAATAAGAAAACAATTAACCACAGGATGGTATTTGTGGATTTAAATTTGAAGTTGGCCAAGCAGGAGACAGTGGGTCTGGTTGCAATGGCGTGAAGCACACTCAAGACACAGAAAGACCACTACTTTGCATTTGAAATCACCTGGAATGTCCTGTACTTCCCAAATACCTTTAGATACCGAAAGTCCCATTGTTTGGAGGATGAGAATGTGTTTTAGAGCCAAGGTGGTAATGGGGAGGTCCGTGAGCCTGGGCTTGTGACAAAGAAGGACATGGGGAATGTGGAGGCAAAGCAGAAATATGTTTGCTGAGATTCTAATACAAACCTGGGGATAGAAGGTGCCACTTCTTATGACAATATAACTGAAACATTGGCTCATCTTCATGGGAATGTTGGTGTAAATGATGTGTTTCTAGAAAATAAATCTGGAGGGTTTGACACTAGTAACAGTTTTATTGACATGTTTCCAGTCTTCATCTCACCCTTTAAGTCCTTAGAGCATTTTACTTAGATATTCTTATTTAAATTGGACAGGCTGTGATTTCCCCTTTCAATGTCAAGTCAAGGTATGGGGTATGGCTAGTAGCAGAGGACTGGCCTAGAGTGCAGGAAGCCCTGCTTCCATGCCAGCACTGAAGTAATTAAATCAGTAAGTAAAAATAATCCCAATCAGCATCACTCATTCCTCCAAATTATGATTTTGTATATCTCAGTTGAGTTGCAAACCTGAGGTACAAAATTTGCTTCATTTTATATTATAAAATATCTAATTTAATTGGTATTGTTCCTTTAATTTTATATTTTTTTATGTAGGCTTTCTGCAGGGGAAGACATTGTTCTATCTGTATTGGGATGTGCAGATTCCAGAACAGAGTTGGTTACATAAGCATTGGTGAACTAGAACTGTTGGTGTCCATCTTAGACCAGTGGAAATAATAACCTCCTAGGTAAACAAAACAGAGTTGGTTACATAAGCATTGGTGAACTAGAACTGTTGGTGTCCATCTTAGACCAGTGGAAATAATAACCTCCTAGGTAAACATTACCAAAAGCCCAGAATCTCATGGTATATTGATGCAAATCAGAATTGTCAGGAATTTATTAGTATACATTTTTCTCCCTGTGAGTAAACTATTTTTGTCTCAGTGAACATTGTGATAAAATTCAATACTGATAATCCTTTTTTATAGCATTGTTGGAGTAAGCAAGTGAATATATGAAATAATTTAGAAATGATTGACATAATTTAACATAGTACAGAATTGTTAATTATTTATTTGTTATTTATTAGTATGTAACTTTGACTAGGGAAAATTCTTATAATAAAATGAAGATTTCACTTCTTACAGAAAAAAAAAATCTTTAACACTGCGATCTTTTGCACATATTGCTCAAAGAATACAAAATCTATTTGAGATTTTTTTTAAGTCTTTCACTTCCATCAAGAAGTACCTTCAGGTATTTTTAATTCTTTCAAGAAAAACAGACTACAGATTCTATGGCCTCCTTCTCCATTATCAGTAGTATTAAAATGAACATTTTATGTTTTCATTATTTCTCACCTGTGTATTAGATAAAATAGCTCCATCATCTAAATGGAACTGGGACATTCTTTACAGAAACTGTCCCTCATGCTCTAAAAATTGTTTAGCTAATTAGAGGTAGGAACTTCTATATTCAGAACTCCTTCATTTCATCTTTTATATGTAGATCTCAGAGTTCTGCATGTACATGGTGAAAATCACACTTAATAACAGGGTTGTGACTCCAACTCAGGCACTTTTCTTAAATCTTTAATGAGTGCCCTAAAGCTTTTGATTTGTAAAACACTATAAAAGTGGTTAAAATTGTGAAGAGTTTTGACATAGAAAGTAAGAGCCACAGAATTAATGATTTTAATGATGTCCTGTTTTATTTTACTCAAACGTATTTCTAATAGAAGGAATAGTTATTAAGAGTATCTATTCTTACTGGAAATCCATATGCAACAAAATGAAACTGAATCCCTTTCTCTCGCCATGCACAAAAGTGAATTCAAAATGGATCAAGGAGCTTGATATCAAATCAGAGACATGGCGTCTGATAGAAGAAAAAGTTGGCTACGATCTACATACTGTGGGGTCGGGCTCCAAATTCCTCAATAGGACACCCATAGCACAAAAGTTAATAACTAGAATCAACAAATGGGACTTACTCAAACTAAAAAGTTTTTTCTCACCAAAAGAAACAATAAGAGAGGTAAATAGAGAGCCTACATCCTGGGAACAAATCTTTACTCCTCACACTTCAGATAGAGCCCTAATATCCAGAGTATACAAAGTACTCAAAAAATTAGACAATAAGAGAACAAACAACCCAATCAACAAATGGGCCAAGGACCTGAACAGACACTTCTCAGAGGAGGACATACAATCAATCAACAAGTACATGAAAGAATGCTCACCATCTCTAGCAGTCAGAGAAATGCAAATCAAAACCACCCTAAGATACCATCTCACTCCAGTTAGATTGGCAGCCATTAGGAAGTCAAACAACAACAAGTGCTGGCAAGGATGTGGGGAAAAGGGTACACTTGTACATTGCTGGTGGGACTGCAGATTGGTGCAGCCAATTTGGAAAGCAGTATGGAGATTTCTTGGAAAGCTGGGAATGGAGCCACCATTTGACCCAGCTATTCCCCTTCTCGGTCTATTCCCTAAAGACCTAAAAAGAGCATGCTACAGGGACACTGCTACATTGATGTTCATAGCAGCACAATTCACAATAGCAAGACTGTGGAACCAACCTAGATGCCCTTCAATAGATGAATGGATAAAAAAAATGTGGCATTTATACACAATGGAGTATTACTCTGCATTAAAAAAATGACAAAATCATAGAATTTGCAGGGAAATGGATGGCATTAGAGCAGATTATGCTAAGTGAAGCTAGCCAATCCCTAAAAAACAAATGCCAAATGTCTTCTTTGATATAAGGAGAGTAACTAAGAACAGAGTAGGGTCGAAGAGCATGAGAAGAAGATTAACATTAAACAGGGATGAGAGGTGGGAGGGAAAGGGAGAGAGAAGGGAAATTGCATGGAAATGGAAGGAGACCCTCAGAGTTATACAAAAGTACATACAAGAGGAAGTGAGGGGAAAGGGAAAAATAATACAAGGGGGACAAATGAATGTCAGTAGAGGGGGCAGAGAGAGAAGAGGGGAGGGGAGGGGAGGGGAGGGGGGATAGTAGAGGATAGGAAAGGCAGCAGAACACAACAGACACTAGTATGGCAATATGTAAATCAATGGATGTGTAACTGATGTGATTATGCAATCTTTATATGGGGTAAAAATGGGAGCTCATAACCCACTTGAATCAAAGTGTGAAATATGATATATCAAGAACTATGTAATGTTTTGAACAGCCAACAATAAAAAATTAAAAATAAATAAATAAATTCATAGCAAAGTAGGTGATATGATAAAAAAAGAGTATCTATTCTTCACAAAAAATTATAAACCAGGGCAAAGCTATAGAAAGTAATTCAGAGAAACATAGTGGTCTCAGCCCCAGAAAGCCCCAAAGTTTCTTCTTGGAAAAAACAAGTACCACCTGAGCAGGATAAAGAGCAGGAGACATTGATATTTAAGTTAACAGTTCAGTGTTGAATTTGAAGCTGTATCCAATGGTAAGTGAGCTAAAATTGTTTTTTTGGTGTTGAGCTTCTACCCAGTATGTTTGTGTGTTTTCTGAAATAATGAAACAGCAAAGAGTACTGAAAGATTAGGACATAAAATATTAGAAGGATTGCTATCATAAATACCAGGTGAAGCTGTGTTTAAAACCCAAATGAGGAATCTCAGGATGTTTGTGTAGAAATCAACAAAGTAGAACTTTAACCCAGAAACTAATCAGTTCACTTGCCTCTGAGTAGATAGCTGTTGCAAATAAGTTCCACCACACTCTGTAAATGCAACTCAATATTTGATTCAACGGAAATGTATAATTCAGACTTTGGTAGAAGGACCTGTCAAGTTTCAACTTTTTACACTGCTATTGGAACATACATGACTGAGGATAGAAATGGGCTGTCCACCATGAGTAAGGTTTAGAAAACCTGGAAGTCATTTCAAACTTGTGGCTACTTTTTGGATGATGCTACAATATTCACTCTCAAAGACACATCTTAAAACATATTCACTGAGGTGATGAAAGACACATAAGTGTTCAGGGACAGCCACCGTTTCTCCTTCATGGAAACCCTCCTTGTTTCCCAAACTTAAGTCATCCTTTCACAAAATCCTGAATTTAGATATTTGGGAACGACACTGAGAAAGATCTCTCGCTTCTATAATCCAGGTACCATTTACTATTCCTTCAAATTCACACTATTTCCTGAAGGAGATTCTTGGCTTTCCTTATATGAACACCCAAATATGAAGTCTGTGATTATTTCATGACTGGATTGGAATTGTACTTAAATAACCTTTTTTGCAAAGGAGTTTTTTTTTAAAAAAATAAATTTATTTTTTAGTTATAGGTGGACAAAACATCTTTTTTTTATCTTTATGTGGTGCTGAGGACTGAACCCAGTGCCTTATACATGTGAGTCATGTGCTCTCCCTCAGAGCCACAATCCCAGCCCTGTGAAGAAGGTTTTCAATTTAGAACATGTTCATTTGACATCTGAAAGGAAGAGAAATCTGACAAGAGAAAATGAAAAAAAAATAATGTTTTCTCTATTATAAATTTATTATATTTATTACATTATAGTCAGTGATATTTTAGCAAAAGGATTTGTGTTTTTATTTCTAAAGATTTTAGTAATGTTATATAAGCCCAATACCCTTATTATTTAAAGAGTTACAAGGTATGCAAAATTGTGGTATTAAATTTATATCTTTTGTCATGATAATGCATTACTAATAAATTTCACTAAAATAAAAAGAACAGCTGAGAGAAGATGGAAATTGCAGATGTTTGTCAAGTGTCATGAAAAGATGTTTTCTTATATATATGGAGGTATGAACTGTGGCAAGACGTCTGCAGTTTTCTGTATTAATGTCATTCTGCCACAGCACAGAAAAATAATATGTTTTATTTGGTTATAAATTTAAATTTATCCTTATAATTTAATATCTACTTCTCCATATCCCTGGTTTTTGACTATTTTTTTTTTAGCTGAGATTTAATTCTGGGGTTATTTGACTCTGAGCTCCATTCCCAGTTCCATTTTTTTTTTCTATTTTGATGCAAATTCCCACTATTTTGCTTAGGGGCTGGCTAAGTTTTGAGACTGGTCTCAAACTTCTAATTCTTCTGCCTTACTATCCAGAGTTGCTAAAATGTCTGGCCTGTGTCATATTCCCTGTCCTTGGAACATTTTTAAAAAAGCATAAAGGTGAATAAATTTGTACACACACACACACACACACATACATTTAGATATATAAATGTTATATTGAGAGAAATATATATACACATACACACACATAATGAATGCAGAGAAAGATATATATATATATATATATATATATATATATATATATATATATATATATATATATATATATATGTTGTATGGAGAGAAAGATAAAGTATTTGGGATATATTCTACCTTGGAACATTTCAAAACAATGAAATTTCATTAGCTTCATGTACATATACTACATATTTTATGTGAAGTTAGTAGTAAAAGTAATATAACATTGTATAGAAGTTATAGTAGGTGTATATTTGAGAGTATAAATTTCCACAAAAGGATTTCAAACATTTTAAGTTCTAGAAATTTATGTAAAGATAAAAATACCTGGCTATTAAATTATTATTCTTCAAAAATTTATATACTTGAAAAATCACTCATGTAAGATAATAATACCTATAATATTATAAATTATAATACTACAATAATTAAAAACAATGAAATTTTATGTAAATAATAACTCTGCTAATATTAAGGGAAGTACTGTAGCATATTAAAAACAAATACCTGTGTCCTGGTTATGATGTAGTAAGAGGTAGATTTTAAAATTCCTTCCTTCATTCCCTAACTAGAAGCCTCCTTTTCCTTCTCTTCTACTCATATTTGGAGCTGAGGCTTCCAAAGTGAGGTAAGATGGAACATATATTTAGCTGATGTCTCAGTAGACTGGTAATGTTTGTGATGCATCTGAAGTCTGACAGTATCTGTCTTGGAGTAGTTATAGAAGGTGTCCTCAAAGGAAAACAAAACCAAACAAAACTACTTCTTCCACCATCAGACAATGGTAAATAAGCCCCATATGGGTAAAAACATGTTTTGTGTGTATGTCTAATTTTGCAAAGAAAGAAACTTTGGATTTTTTTTTTTTTGGGGGGGGTGATTAATAATCATAGAAAAAAGATCTTAGTTCTCTTTGGTTAAATTTATTCCTATGCATTTTATTTTTACATGCAAATGCAAATAAAATTATTAAAAAAATATATTGATTTGTTTGTTACTGGTTGTAGTTATATAAGAGATGATCTTTTTAGTATTTATCACATAATCTATAATTTTACAGGGTTCATTATATAGGATCAGTAGTGATATTTTTTTTTTTCACTCAGATTCTTTGTGATATTGTATGTATGTGATCATGTCACCTGAAAACAGGGAGAGTTTTATTTCTCCCTATCAAATTTGAATGTATTTCTATTTATTTTTCTTGCCTAATTGATCTACCTAGAATTTTCAACAGATTAATCTATGACATTAGCAGTCAGAATATTAGTTAACCTTAGCACAAGGACTGTGACCATACAGTGAGGTTTTTTGTTCCTTGACTTGGATGCTAATTACCCAAATGTGATCATTTTGTCTTTATGCTTCTGATGTGTGGATTTTTCTGGTTATATGTAATAATTCAAAAACAAATTTGAATAAATAAAATAAGGAGTACCCACCCTCATTAAGAAGAAGAGGAAGAAGAAGGAGGAGGAGGAGGAGGAGAAGGAGACATCTACTGAAATGATATACAAAACGTGCTGCTACCTTGGGGAGAAAATTCATTATGTATCATTTAATGTGACCAGAAAGAGAACCACCTAGAAAGCTAACTGTGCATCTTCAATTCATTTCTTAAAATCTTCTTCCGGAATTCATTCTTACAATGAATTCTTCTCTTACATAAAACTATGGCTATCAATTAATATAATGTGTTGTTTTATATGAAATTAAAAAAAAAACAAAAAAAAAAAAAACAGGAAAACATCTGAAAATACCTGGAATACTAAGGGTCTAAATATCATCCCAACTATCACCACATTAATTCAAGGACCTCAGTAATGACCCAATCTCTATCAATTTTCCTGCTTTAGAGATTGAACTCTACTGGTAAGGCCACAGGTGGGGAAAGACATTCTAGAAAATGCTATAAAACTCAAAGAAATATCCAGAAAAGCACTGCCTTCTCATTAGGTCTATAGTGGGTTAATCTGGGATTTTGTTTAGAAGATTTTTATCTTGATAAGGCAATATGACCAATTGTCAGATCAATAAATTCTTTGCCATTCTCAGTATTCTGTAGTCCATTTTTTGATCAATATGGTATACTGCACGATTGCTCAATATGATTCACATAAAAAGTCATAGTATACAAACTTGCATCAGAAATAACTATACCCTAAATTACATAAGATAATGAGAAATACAGATTGCTCATTTTTACTCAAAACTTTATAATATCTTCAGCTGTTACTGCTGTAGAGTCCTTTTGGTCCCACAACCTAGGAGGGAGGCATTGGCAGCTTCCCCAAATGCTGGGGGACTAATTAAATATTTGTACTTATTTCATCATTAGCTCTTAGACAAAATATGTTGCCAATCTTTGAAACAAATACTGGCTTTTGGTAGAAGTAGGGGACATAAATAAGCACCAAGTCCCTGTACATTATTTAACATCAAACTAGTGATTCAACGCAACACTGAGGCAGAAAATGTTTCCAAGGCAAATATCAACCAGAAGACATATTCCATGCTTACAGGCAGCTCAATTCCAATCATTTAGTCCTTTTTCCTCAACTAAAGAAGATCTCAATCTCTAATTCCCACATCTAATTAAAAGTTCTCCCTACCTCAGCCTTGTTTTAAATACTTATCCTTCTAAGTTTAAATTTTTCTTGCAACCCAATGCCCAGTATTCTACTTCCTCCTTCATCTCAAATTATCTTTCTAACTTCTTTTTACTTATTGTTATAGCCCCCTCCCAAGTCTCTACCTCAGGATAAGGTACAATTTAAAGAGACTACCCCCTATATTTAAGTTTAACCACAGAGGCCCAGAATACCATTTTTCTCGCTTAGGTTTAGGAAGGATATATTTTAACTAAAATTTAATTATTATAAATTTCTTCTCTATATTTCTCCTATTCCTCCTTCTGTTTTACACACAATCACAATGTAGCAAACTCTCTCTCTCTCTTATATATATATATATATATTCATACAAAGACTTCCTAAAATATATAACTGTAAGTATGCCACAACTACCATTTAGAATTCCAATGTAAGAGACACAGATTAAAAAATACACTGAAGTTTTCTTATAAGTTGTGTTTGTTGTTTGTTTTCAGGGGTAAGAAGGCCATCATAGAGGATTGAGGGCCTTCATACAAGAACCAATTGCTTCACCTGAAACTACAGACTGTATTGCAGCAGAATTCCTTTGAAGACTAAAAACTTTTTTTTCTGTAAAAGAAAAAAGTTGAAATTGCATGAATAAAAAAGAAAGTCTCTATACTTTGTCCATAGGGATACAAAATGTTAAATAACTCATTTTCCCACTTTATAAAAAGGCTTCATGTACCAAACTAGAGCATTATGACGTATGTATTAACAAATAATAGGAAAAAATCTCCACTTTCTACCTTTTAAAGACTTAAAATCATGGTAAAATGGTTTTAGAGAATGCCCATAAATTTGGTTATCAATTCAGAATAAAAACTAAGAGATAATTTGTGAGTGTCATCTGGGATCCAGGCAGCCTCATCAACAAAAATAAAAATTGTTGAGATCATCCAAATTTAAAATTCACATACATTTTTACATCTAGATTGGATTAATCTTTTCTTGGTACCTGCTTCCATGTAATAAAGAATTGTTTGCAGGTTTTATTTTAAAAGCCCCCAGGTTTTATTTTAAAAGCCCACATCTTTAGAAATTAAAATGTGCAATATTCCAGTTGAAAACCACAAAAAGAATTCCTTTATTAAAAAAGTTAGTTCTGAGACAGGATTCATTTGCATTAAACTTTAAAACTGACAGCTCAGTCAAAAACAATTATGTTTGAAACTCTCATTCCAAGTAGCTGCCTCAAAAGGGTACACAGTCTATTATGTCATAAGTTCTGAAATCCAAAAGCTTTATAAACATAGTAAAAGATGGAATCAGAATCCAGAATCTAGAAAAAGCTCTAATTCACCCCTAATTCAGCTAGCCCAGTCTAATGATAGTTTTTAAGAAACTTGTAGCTAAAAACTGTTACCCAGCACACTGTAATTTGTTTTCAAAATTAGTGTCTGTATCATAGCCCATGTTGTTTCCAGGCATTTTCCGGTAGAACCAGTGGCATCTTAAATTTGCAAGTTCAAATTGTGTACTTACCCCTGATACCTACCAAAAGGAGGGACTGGATATAGAAAAAGATTTTTTGTCCCCTAAAATGTTTTGAGCAGTTGTAGAACTGCTGCTTACTGTGTCCTTTCAATGTCAAACCTCAGGGATTCTTATAAACAATTCAAAGGGGGATAATGCAGCATGGATTACTTCATATTATAGCCAGTCTGCTTTCTGAAGAAGATATCCTGCAGATAACCTGATATGAGTTATCCCCTCAGGGACCTTTTACATCTAATAATCCTACCAAATGTCCATTTTAATATGAAACATGAATCCAATGTTTACAAACATACTCAAAAGGCATTCAAATGTCAATTGTCTCATATTGTGAAGTATTTTCTTTTAAACATAGACGTTTTATTTCCCAAAACTAAACCCAAAGAAAATGACAAGTGCTACAAGTTTTATACTACAAAGGACAAGAGCAAAGGCATCTGTTTTCCTTCCCTGTTCTGGTCTTCTCTCCTCTTCCACTCTACATCCTGCAGACCATTTGTAGGTCTTGGTTGTTAAAATTTATTTCTACAGTAGTCTTATAATACTCTAGATGCTGAAAAACTTCTTATCCTTTAACATTGCTTGGCTTAAATTTATACACTGCTCTTAGAAAGGAAACCCAAAAGCCTTTTTAATGACAGATATATTATGGAAAATTGTCCCCACAAAATTCTAATGCTGTGAAATATCAACTCCCTGAAATCACAGAAAGGAAATGACTTACATTCATAGAGTATTCCATACAAAAACTACATTTAAATAGATGCTTATATAACCAATAAACAAATATCACCTGGTCCTTGAGGATAAGGGAAGGAATAACACATGGAAAATACAGAAAGAAAAGATTTTCCTGTACATTTTGAAGTGCTAGAGCACAGACTTGAAGTCAAAAGCAACCTGAGAATTGTAAGTTTGTCTTCCCTGCTGTGGGTAATCCTCAGTTCCTGAGGAAAATGCTGGCAAAACCGATTCTTTGCTAAAATAAAATAAAAACAAAAACTAAAAGGGTAGAAGGGAGTCAATGACCTAATATTTTTTTTAGGCACAAAGTACACAATTGTATGGTCCCAAAATTTTGCAAGCTTTCATTTCAACTTTAAAATATACTAGTTTTGACCATTTTCCATCTCTTCATCTTTTAGAAAATGCCCCTCTGTTAGGCTCTGCCATTCCGGGACTGGAGGTGTTGTTTTCATCCTTTAATCTCCCATGGGTGGCCCCAGGTGTCCCTACCTCGGCCAGCCCAGAGAGTAAACTGGGGGTCTTCTTTGCTGTCGCCTGGCCTAAGGCTGCCAACTCCTCCCAAAACCCACATTCTAAAGACCTTGCCCTGTAAGTCCCCTAAGATCCCTTCAGAGTCCCAGGAGGTCCGTATTGGAGTCAGTTTCCCCAATGAGGCACTTTCAGTATCGTGGAGCAGATGCTGCGCTCTGGTCCTTTCCGGAAGCCAGGCAGCCCCAGCCTCCTGGGCAAACAGCAGGCGGCACCCACAGGCCCCAGGAAAGAGGACTCAGGCACTGGTCCCATCACAGTGACAGAGAGCAACGGTCAAGAGCCCTAGAACAGAGCGTTGGAGACACCACCAAGCCCTGGAACCTCAGGAGCCCAATGAACGTGGGATGAGGTCCGTCGCACAGGGCCCAGAGTGCAGCCCACAGTTGCCACAGGCCTTCCGCCCTCACCGCAGAGGTGGCCCAGGAGCTTCCCCTGCTGCCAGGCTGTGCTGCCCTGGGGCCGTCCTCCCTTCCTGGCATGGGTGAGCTCCAACTCCCAAGGCGACTGGCTTGCCTGGTGCCCAACCCTAGACCTGAGCGAGCTAGAAGAAGAAGAAAGACCGAGAGGGGGACACTGCCTTCCTGGGACTGGGGACCTGGAGAAACCCTCCAGAAACCCGTCCAGTCCGACTGACAGGGGACCCAGCCGGCGCTGGGGCACGGATCCCAGGGAGGCACTGGGTTCCTTTTCTTTCCTCTAGAATGTCCTGAGCGCCAGGAGTCAGACCCTCCTCAGCTGTGGACTTCTTCCTGCTGGCGCCCCCTGCTGGCTCCTTCCTTGAGTCTCTCTTAATGATAAGTCTTCTCTGGATTATGTGACTTTTTGCACCACTTGGGGAACAAGACAGAACACTTGGCCTCTTTTTTAAAAATAAGTTTTGTTGTGGATGAACACAATACATTTACTTACTTATCTAATGTGATGCTGAGGATGGAAACCAGGACCTCACACATGCTAGGTAAGTGCTCTACCACTGAGCCAGGATCCCAGCCCCACTTAGAACAAGCAGGCTGGGGTGAGCAGTCATAATACTGTTATTTATTTATTTATTCGCCTTGACAAGCACAGAGTGCTCAGCTACTATTAAGAATGAACACATGGGTGGTGGCTTTGCAGGTTTTGTAGGAATGCAGGTGAGTGCCCAATGCCTGGGATCTATGTGACATACCTGGAAACTCCGGCAAGCACCAAGGTCCATCTTTCTTTGTGCAAGGCTGCCATCATAAGGCCAATGCAGTTATTTCTGACCAGTCAACTACTGAGCCTGAGTGCCCAGCTGGGTTTGACACATTTCTGAGCTGACTCAACTCTTCTGAGATGATTGCTGTTTTTTGCCTCCAGCCAGAAAATCATCTCAAGATATTGATTAATTTCAGATGAAGGGAAATAAGGTTCTAATGCTGCCATTGAGATCCAAGTATTCTCCATGGCACCTGCTAGGCCTGCTGTGAGCCTCCATCAAAATGGTCAGGAAATCATTGACAAATTTCAAAGGGGCTGAAATGTCATTAGGGTTTGTATAATTTTGGATTGATTTACATTAGCATAAATGACACAAACATGACAAAGGTGGAAGGTACAAAGCAAACCTCTCACTGGCAATCTTTACTTTATTCAGTATTCAGCAGTAGAGTCAAGCAGATGTTCACCTAGCATGGGGGCAGAAAATGGCTTAAGTAAGGATCTGGGTTACATAAGCTTCTTTCACCGTATCAATTTTCTTTCAGAAGCTTACAACATTCCTATCATGGACACATCCACATCTCCAAATACAATATGTCAAATCTTTCTTTTCTGAAATCTAGATTCTATTTTTTGATGTTTCATAGTTCTGCCAGTAATTATATTTCCCACCTTGGTCCTCTTTTTCCTCTATGTGCTTTCTATCAAAAAATGAAATAAAATAAACAAAGAAAAAAATCTTCTGCATGCCTATATAGCTCACATTTCTTTTTGTTTTGAAAACATAGGACTCGGTGGTACTTTACATCTCTGTAGATTAGCCTGAACTCTAATTAATAAAGCTTGATTAAACTTCCAACATATTCAATGTCAACATATATTTTGTATGTAAAGGGGTGTTAAGATAAATTCTAGCTGTTGTTTGTCCTTGATGTAAACTGTGAAGTGTATGGACAATAAGTCCAAGCACATTACTCTAAATCTTTTGTCATTTAAAATTATAGACCTCAGCCAGAGCAAAGGATCATACACAAACTATTTGCACCTGCCTGGTTTCAGACCCCCCCACCCTAATGGAACAGCTGACCCCAAAACAATAAGCCCAGGAAATACCCTATTCACATTCCTGTTCCATGCTATGACTCAGCTGGGATCAATGCAGAGAAGTAGCCAAATATCAAAGGTGCCAGTTTAGCTCATAGCATTATCAGCATATTTTCTCAACTACTGTTGCTGGCAGTATTGTATTGTGGGTGTAATGGTGTAGAATAAAGTAAATCACCAATACCCTAAGTGAGATTTTAGACCTTCCAGAGCCCTGGCCCAACTCTGCTGACCACAGTAATAACTCCACAACTACCAATTGCTCCTAAAAGAAATTTGTGCACTGTTTCAACTTTAACAAATTTTATTTGAGTTACTATGTTCTGAAGTTTAAAGTTTTATATGCAAAGATGAATGGGCATGTGCTAATATTTGTAAACTGCAAGCAAATAAATTTGCATTCTTTTTTATAGGACTTTTATGGACTATGGTTTCCAACACTCATTCACAAAAGAGGTTAGAAAAAAATCCCTGTTTATTTCCAATAAATCTTTACACAACACTCTTACACTGGCTACTTTACATAAACTTGCCTCAGGGATTTAATTCATAAATCAAATGAATTTCCTGCAGCCTGTACAGTGCTGTTGGAGTGGCTATTATAATAATCTAAAATTGTCATGTATGGTAACATATGCCTGAAATCCTAGAAGTTCAGGAAAATGAGGCAGGAGAATTGGTAGTTTGAAGACAGCCTCATTCACTTAACAAGGCTCCAAGAAACTTAGTGAGAGCTTGTCTCAAAATATAACATAAAAAGGATTGTGGATGTGGCTCAATGGAAAGCACCGCTGGGTTCAATACTCAGCACCAAACAAAAATTTAAAAAAAAAAAAAAAAACATAAGGATCCAGGATACAAAAACATGTAAAAAATGTTGGCAACAGCATAAATTTAATAAACATATTTTTGATAAAAGTGTTAAGGTTCTTTAAAAGCCCAACATAAAAATGCTACATAATCCACTAGTAATAATTTGGGGTAGTAGCACAAGGTTGTGCATGCCTGTACTCCCAGTGGCTTAGAAGGATGAGACAGGAGGATCTCAAGTTAGAGACCAGTCTCAAAAACTTGGCAAGGTACTATGTTGAGAGCCACAGTTTAGTCAGAATGACGCCTGGCATTTTTGCCAGAGGGAATGGTTGAAAAGTGACCCTGCTCCAGGATTAGGACCACTCTGGGATTAGGGAAGATCCTGCTGGGAATAGGGCGGATCCTGCTGCCCGCTACTTTGGAGTTCCCATTGAGTTCTCACGGGGGTTCTGAGAGAATTGGCCCATGGAGCCGAGTGGAGGCAGTGTGTGCCCGGGAAGTGTGTTTAGAGTGCCCGTGAGAGTTCGGGAATAAAGGTTGCTGTTTGAACCTACAAGGCTGTGTGGCGGCTCAGTTATTTTGTGCCCAGCCAGACTGTGGCAGTCCTAAGCATATCAGTAAACACTGTCTCAATAATAAATAAATAAATAAAAGTGGTGGAGACTGGGTATGTAGCACATTGGTAAAGTGCCCATGGATGAATTCCTGGATTCAATCCTCAGCACCACAAATAAGTAAATAAATAAAATAAAAGAGAGAGAGAGAGAGAGAGAGAGAGAGAGAGAGAGAGAGAGAGATTGAACTTGCATGTAATTTAAATTCTAAATAAATAAAAAAATTATATATATATATATATATATATATATATATATATATATATATATATATCAATTGAAATCCTTTTGTTGAAGATACTGCTGCCCTTCTATTTTTATTGTATCTTTATTCACAGTATCTAATAAAAGGAAACAAATGAAATGCCTTTTAGATAAAAGATATTATCAGAAAATGCCTTTGAGCTGCAGATTATTCAACTAGTCCCTTTAGAAACTACACACTAAAAATTAAAACTGGTCCCTAGAAGGCAAGACTCAGATACTGGTGTTTTCTAAGTACTCCAAGAGATTTGGTATCTGTGGGCACCTTTTCTCAGGGTGTTCTAAAACTCAGAATGAGGTACAGGATGAGAACACAACACACAGTAAATTCTTCAATGTGGAATCTTAACTCAGACATCTGACAGATGAAACCAGTGTTGGAGATAAAACTAGATTCTCTGTTTCACTGATTTCTGTAGTATGGATTCAATCCAAACATATATTGAAAAGACTTAAGGCTACTGGTTAAAATCTATTTAAAATAGGTATTAAAAATATACCAAGGGCGGGTGTTTTGATGCAGTCCTGTAATCTCAGTTGTTGGAGAGGCCGAGGATCAAAAGTTCAAAGAGAGCCTTAGGAAAAGTGAGTTGCTAAACAACTCAGTGAAACCTCATCTATAAATGAAGTAAAAAATAAACCTGGTATTGAGTCTCAGTAGTTGAGTGTTCCTGAGTTTAATCTCCAGTATCCCCCATAAAAAAATGTACCAGGGGGCTGGGGCTGGGGCTCAGTGGTAGCTTACTTGTCTGGCATGTGTGAGGCACTTGGTTCAATTCTCAGCACCACATATAAGTAAATAGAATTGTAAGGGTCCCTTGAAACGTCGGAGAAAGAGACCACCAAGTGACCACTCATGCAATTGGCAGAAGGGGATTTATTGAACCAGCATGCTGGGGCTCCGTGCCCACTCAAGAAGGGAAAGCAGCCCAGAGCCCCGAGCAGGGGCTGAGCACTGCTTAAGTACACTTTTTGGGGAGGGCGGAGGGCTTTGTATACATCAGAACAAATCATCATGAGGCGTGGGAAAATTGAACAACAACTGCTAAACATGATTAGTTCATTCATTGGCGGGAACAGGTCAGGCTGGAGTTATAGGTCATTCCTAAGGAGAGTACACATTCAAACTGATTGGTTCAGGCCCTGCAAGGCCTACGTGCAACCACACACACCCCTTCAGTTACTAATCAACCAGACAATCAGGGGAAATGTTTACTGGGTGGTTCTAAGCATTGTCTTAACAGCTACAGAAATTTCAGGTTTTGCAGGTAGCATAGAAACCTAACAATACATCCTTTACATTTTAACTCAGACCTTGCAGCTTAGAAACTTTTACAACACCCGGTCTTTTACCCTTTAACTTTTACGCTTTAACTTCAATTTCTTTTACCCTTACAGAATAAAGGTCTATCAACAACTAAAAAACATATTTTTTACATAATGTACCTATTTGTTGACATAGCCTTTGACCTCATTTGCTGTGTGCTTCAGTCTTTAAGATTGAATTTGGCTGTGTATGGTGGTGCAAGCCTGTAATCTCAGCTGCTTCAGAGGATGAGATAGGAGGATCCTGAGTTTGAAGCCAGTCTCAGCAATGGGGAGGTGCTAAGCAACTCAGTGAAAACCTTTCTCTAAGTAAAAAAAAAAAAAAAATAAGTGTAGGGATGTGGCTAAGTTGTAGAGTACCCCTGACTTCAATCCCTGTTTTTTCTCCCCCAAAAAATTGGGATTGGGTATATAGCTCCACTGCTAGAGTGCTTGCCTTCTAATCATGAGGCCCTGGATTTTATCCCCAGTACCACAAAATAAATAAATAAATAAATATAAAAAGGAAAGAAAGAGAGAGATATTGATCTTTAATGTAGTTTAAATTCAAGGTAGTCACACTTGAATTTTCCTGCCACACACAAGAAAGGTGTTTACTTAAATGTTTGGAATGTCTCTATGGGTCAGGGTCATTTTAATAAAATGGTCTTACATAGGAAAAAAAAAATGAATTGAAGACCCATTGAAGCCAGATTTAAAATAGATAGTTAGTGTAGTTAGGTAAATCAGGTCTAATATCCAGTAAAATTGAAAATGAAGGCCAAGTTGAGAATGGAGCCTGAGAAGGCAGAGCAGCCTTTGGGAAATTCAAATGTTTATGTTCCCAAGGCCCAGAGCCCATCCCAAAGAAATGTTAGTGAAACAGCTCCCAGGAAACAGGGAGATGCTGATCAAAAGTAGCCCCAGGCCCTTCCTGACCAGATTACTCCTCAGGCCCATCTTCCCTTCACCTTTTGGGTCTCCCCATCTACATTCTATCATGGCAAGATAACAGGACAAAGAACAGGAATGCTGTGGGAAAGCTGAAAGAAGACCTTAGCTGTAAAAGAGGGAGACCTCCCCCCTTCCACAGAGACTCCATCTCTTGGGTCTCCTTCTTCTTCCTGGGGAAGTCCTTTCTGCTGCCTTAATAAAGATTCTACTTTCCACTCTAAACTTGCCTCAGCGTGCTTCTCTGGTGGGGAAACTAGGACTCGTCACCAATAAACAGGGGTAACTCCATTACAGTTTTGAAAAATCCTTAATTGGGAAACATAAAGTATACTACCTCATTTAGGAGAGATTAATTCTTTTTAATGTCACCTACTTTTATTCTGCTTTTTTCATGTGTGAAATGCTCAGATTGTTGTTAAAGATCGTGCCTGGAGCATTTCTTTTCTGGGAGCTCAGGTCCATGATGCACTAAATGGCGCACACTTTGAATGGCATGTGAACAATCACATCCAATCCCTGTGAATGGTGCGAACTTTCAATGGTGCACCTACAAATTACTTAAGTGGCATGAACTCTAAGCCAATAAAGAAGTAACAGCCCACTCCCCCCTGCTCCTCCTCATCCTGCGTTGAGCCCACAAATATCAACACCCTGTTAGTTCTCTTTCTCTCTCTCCCCCTCCTCTCTCCCTCTGCCTCCTCTCCCCCTCTCTCCCCCTTCCCTCTCCTCCTCCTCTTTCCCTACCCCTCCTTCTGCCGTTCCTTTCCCCCTTTCCCCTTCCTCCTTCCCCCCTTCTCTTCTGTGACAGGTCGCTACAGTCCTGCTAATAAAATCTTGGCTTGTTGAGTTTATGGAGGCTTTCCTGCCATTTCTACATAGATGATAAATCAAAATCATTTTAAAATGCCCTCCATTTATTGAAGAAAAATGAAATAAAACATGGGAAAAATCATTGATAATGTTGAAAGTGGAGTTTTGAGATGAAACAAAATTTCTCAATTTGCAAATTTTATCTGGGTGCTTGTGTCAAATTTTGAAAAATAAAATCTCTTTATTTAAGCAAGAAGAAATAGAACTCTTACCATGTAGGATAGGGAATGATTCCAGATAAACACATTTTTTGTGTGCCATCTTAGAAGTTTACAGATTTTTTCAGTAGACATGGAAAAAACTTATTTAAAATAGGCTTTGGAAAAGGCATCCCGACTACCATATGGGTTCACTTTCATCTTTTCTGTGACCCACCTTTCCTCTTGCAACTTCACTACAGAACAAAGGACTTTGTTGAAGGTGTTCCCAAAGGTGGCCTTTAAAGTTTTTTTACATTTGAAATATGCCTTAATGTTGCTCATTAACATAGCAACCAGTTAGCCTCCAGGTGTGGTATGGTAAGGTCCATTATTCTGATTACACTGTCATTTTACTATTTATTCTATTTTATACTTATTCACTATGAACAGAGAACCCTAGATTTGAGTATGTGAACAGAGAGCTAGAAAACTAGGTTTTTATTTTTAGACCTAGGACGAGCTAAGCTGAAGTTCTGGAATTTAGATTTTTCTTCTGAATTTGTGATACTGCTTCACCTACATTTAAAAACTCAGGATCATGAAGAACATGTGTTAAAATCCAGCATCATCAACTTAATGAGGCCCAAAGAAACTCAAAGGGATCCTATCTCCATATAAAAATATTAAAAAAGGGCTGGAGATGTGATTCAATTGCTGAACGAATGCCCCTGGGTTGGATTACTGGTACCAAAAAAGAAAACAAAACACAAAACAAAACAAAAAAAAACCTCATGAGTAACATGCCCTCAAATTACAGCCTCTCTTGTGCATGAATACAACAAATGGATTTGGGGTACTCTCCAGATAATTATCCCAGTCTTCACCACACAATCTGGGGACATGCTGGACACATGGATGCCCACAAAGGGCTTCAGAAAAAAAAGCTCAAAACACCATACAATTATGGAACAAAGTGCCCAGGTTTTTAAGTGCTGATCTGAGCTTCAATAGACTAGTAAGAGGGGGGCAGGTGAAGGTTGAGCTGCCACAGAGACCATCTGAGGAGTCCTGTGAAGATGGCCTTAGGCATGAGCCTACACAACTCTATTTTAAAAACTCCAGTTTCAAACCTGCAGTCTCACCAGGCACACACACACAGAACTCCAGTATGGCCTCAAACAAGTTACTTCCCCTCATCCCGCAATAATTTGAAGCCCTTGGCAGGCTGTCCTAGCCTGTTAAGGCAGAAAGGCAAAAAGATCAGGGTGGAGACCACCAGACCAGATTTTTCTGACCCCAGGGTAAATGATCTCATGGAGAAATCTGGTGGTAGCTGAAGAAGATTGCAAGGAGGGTCAAAAAGCACAACATTTAATATAAATATTAGAGCTAATGAACAGGTATTCAGCCAGAAAAAACAAGGATGCACTCTAGCTGGAGAGCCTGATGAGGACCTGACATCCCATCACTTGTCTTAATTTCCTGAGCCACTGCATGATCCTCACCACTTCCAATTCCACAAGCTTCAATGGACACTGGTGAGAGCTGTAACTTCTCCCTATAATCCTCTCCTCAACCAGTCATCCGCTCCACACCTGCCTTTGTTTTTGACCTGATCACCATGATCTGAGTGAGTGTGCATATGCTGGACATAAAGCCTTAGGCTTGAGACTTTTGAACTTAGCATGCAGAGGGAATGTCTGTAATTAGCCTGTCATGATTAAGTGTGTTTTGCAGTGCTTAGAATTAATTTATAAGTGTTTGCTGTGAATGGATTATGTCTGTTGCAATACCTAACATTAAGAATTGTTGTTTTCTTTATTAAGAACCTATATAGTGAAATTGTATTGAGTAATTGAGTGAATAAAGCATTGAAAGGGGCAGAAGTGCATGAAAATTCTTTATTTCTCTCCTGTACTGCATATGTCACGATTGTTGCCCCCTCACAGCAAGTCCCTAGCCACAATTTCCAGTTTCTGCCACTGCCACTTTTGCCAGCTTCAAACAACCTACTTGTCCAGTCTCAAAATAACAAGGCACACTTATAATTTCTTGCTTTCAGGGTTTTCAGAGTTCTCCATGTGATTTGTTTTAAGCTTCGTCTTAGCACAGGAAATTTGGGATCCTGATCCAGGACAGAAAGCCTACAAAATAATTAAAAGAATGGTGGCTCCATAAAAAAAGGGAACAGAAGATGGTAGAAGCCCTCCCCCTCATCATTAGCTGCATAAGGATTAGACAGTTCTCCCTAAGAGACTGATTGGACAAGTCTTCAGGCACTGCCTCCAACCTAAGCCAAGTGGGCCCAGAATCAAGTCCAAAAGGCAGGCTGTTCAATTTTCATTGTTAAATGACTAAGGATCAGGGCTGAGGATATAAACTTAAATAAGAGAAATTTAAAAACTACTTATAAGGTATCTGCTGTTTTCCAGATATTCACTGTACCACATGTGATTAAATCCTGACATTTTCCATACAGTGGGTATATTGTTTTCTATAACTGTATAAGAAGTCACTCTAAAACTTACTAGTTCACATTTGGATTGAACTGCATTCACCTGCAATATTTTTCCTACATGTGTTTAGCTGTTAAGATTACTGAACTTCAAAGGGTGATCTGGCAGCCAAAAAAAGCACCCTGAATCTTCTTCACATGATATCTCAGAATCAAATAAATTAAGGTGGACTTGTTCTCATCAAGGAGACAGTGTTCTAAAAGCAAAAGCAAAATCATTAAAAAATATTTCCTGATTAGGTACCTGACAAGTACTCTTTCATAGCCACACATTTATAAAAGCCATAAAAAATAAGAAGAGCCCTTACCCAAAGTTTGGAGAATACATTCGGGATTTGACTAGCATAGGAGTAAAATCACATTACCAAATTTCTGTCCACAGATAAGGCTAAAGGACTACTGATATTATGGCACTAATTCTGCCTTTTTTAATAGATGAGGTTTTTACAGCTGTTCAGGGTCAAAAATTATTTTTAAAATCCCACAAGTACTGTGTGTATGTGTGTGTGTGTGTGTGTGTGTGTGTGTGTGTGTGTGTGTGTTTATATGAGTGTAGTACTGGTGGTTGAACTGAGGGAATATTATTCCTGAGCTATATCTTCATTTTTTTTTCTTTTTTTTAAATTTTGAGACAGGATCTTACAAATATGATTTTTTGTGTGCCCACAATTTTTAAGTACATATCAAGATCAAATATGCCTGACCCAAAGGCAAATCTTATCTCCTTTAGGAGCCATGATTCATTATTATTTTAAATTCTCTTAAAAGTTAAGTAGTGACTTTTTTTTTTCAAAAAAGGGGATGATACACATATGGTGGCTCATGTCAGCAATCTTAATAATTTGGGAGACTTAATCAGGAGAATCACAATTTCTAATTCAGCCTAAATAATATGAGAGGACCCTAATCAACTAAGCAACACTTTGTCTGAAAACTAAAAATAAAATAAAATTAAATTAAAAAGGGCTGGGGATACAGGGGTTTAGGAGAACTATCCTGGGTTAAGTACTCATTCCTCTTTCCTTAAAAAATAAAAGAATAAGAAAAAAACCAAAATTGTTACATCTGGTGAACTTTTTATTCAATGGGGATAATATGTTTGAGAAAAACTTCTGAAGCTTATAGCACGGATTTAAAATAAACTTGGGAAATGGCTGAGAACTGAATTGAAAAATCAAGGACAAGCAATATTTTAAAAATTTCTTATCAGGAGAAACTTAAAAACAGATATATTTCATTACAGTCATGATAAGAATACAGCATGGTATGGAAACTGCAACAAAACCACTGTATTTGTATCACAAAAGTTTTATAAATAGAGAATATGAAACATGAAACACTATGTAAAAAATTGAGGGAGAGACAACATTGAGATAATATATGTAATCTAAAATAATTAATACACTAAATATCCACTATACAAATATTATCTGTGAGCATGTCTACAAAACAACACAATACTCCTTGCATAAAGCAGAGGATTTGTGATAGTCTCAAATTAAAAATAGTTTCACATCTGTGGCTGCTGTGTAGGGGCTCATATCATAAAAGCAATGTTTGGGGCTCAAGCAGTTGAAAGAAGATGTGTGGAACTTTTTTTTAACCATGTGATTTATTTTTATTATTTTTTAGTCATACATGACAAAAGAATGTATTTTGACATATAATACATACATGGAATGTACATACATCAATCATATTGTCTATTTTATTCTGCTGTCCTTCCTATCCTCCCTACTCCTCCCCTCCTCTCCCATCCTTTTTCTTTATCCAATCTAATGTGACACACTATTTTTTCTTTTTCTCATCACAACATCATATATGTATTCTGTATAACAATGAGGTCCTCCTTCCATCTTCTGTGCAACTCCCCTTCTCCCTCTTTTCCCCTCCCACCTCTCTTCCCTATTTAGTGGTATTCTTCTTCTCATGCTCTTCTTCTCTATCCCATTGTGAGTCACCCCCTTATATCAGAGAAGACATTTGGCATTTGTTTTTTAGGGATTGGCTAACTTCACTTAGCATAATCTGCTCTAAGGCCATCCATTTGCCTGCAAATTCCATGATATTGTTATTTTCTAGTGCTGAGTAATATTCCATTGTGTATAAATGCCACATTTTTTAATCCATTCATCTATTGAAGGGCTTCTAGGTTGGTTCCACTTTCTAGCTATTGTGAATTGTGCTGCTATAAACAGTGATGTGGCTGTGTCCCTGTAGTATGCTCTTTTTAGGTCTTTTGGGCATAGTCCTAGAAGGGGAATAGCTGGGTCAAATGGTGGTTTCATTCCCAGCTTTCCAAGGAATCTCCATACTGCTTTCCAAATTGGCTGCAGCAATTTGTAGTCCCACCAGCAATGTATGAGTGTGCCTTCCCCCTCCCTCCCCCCAGCACTCATTGTTGTTTGACTTCATAATGGCTGCCATTCTTATTGCAGTGAGATGGTATCTTACAGTAGTTTTAATTTGCATTTCTCTGATTGCTAGAGATGGTGAGCATTTTTTCATGTATTTGTTGATTGATTGTATATCCTCTTCTGAGAAGTTTCTGTTCAAGTCCTTGGCCCATTTGTTGATTGGGTTATTTGCTTTTTTGTTTTTTAACTTTTTGAGTTCTTTGTATACTCTAGAGATTAGAACTTTATCTGATTTTTGAGGGGTAAAATTTTTTTCCCCAGGATGTAGGCTCCCTATTCAGAAGATGTGAGGACCTTTTGAGATGGTAGGCTTGCTACTTCTGAAGGCAGCCATAGCCCATAAACAGCCTCTAGTATCTATCCCTCAGCCACCAATGTTATTAAATAGAAATTTTTTATGCAGGTCAGACAAAGAAGGCATATCAACAACATTTGACTGATGTAAGAGCATGCTCACAAATAAATGTTTTTGACCTTGAGTACATGTATTGAATCTGAGTGCTTATGACCTTGGCTACTTGCTAAAAACATAGCCCTCTGGAAGCCTGGCCAGGTACTAACATACTTGTTTTGTTGTTGTTGTTGTTGCTAAATGCCTCATGGCATTGAGCATTTTACAACTTTTACTGTAAGTAACAATGCTAACCTTTCCATTTTTAGGGTGCAACACAGAATGCTGTTTATCTCTAATATGTACAGACAAAAAAATAATAATCTTGCTCTCTTGCCACCTGGGAAAATTACTTTTTTTTAAGTCCAACAGTTCTGCTTAACAAGTAAAATGGGATAAAATTGGATACCTTGGTGGGCATGCCAGTTGTTCACTGGAGCCATTAGCTGCTGTTGTTTCATTTTATGCATCATCCATTGACTGGACTTGAAGGACTTTATCCTCCTTCTTCTCCCCAGACTCAATCATCACAATGAAGAAAGTTGATGGGTATTTTCAAAATACAGAGATCTTACTCTACTGGATGTACTTTGGATTCCTAGACCTCTTTATTATCTTGCAATTCCTCATTCTGGTAGTCTCTCATGCACTAGCATCAGTTTTTTCTGTCAGATCTATAAAAACTGTTCATCCCATGGCCAAAGCAGGTACACATAACCCTTTGACTACTTCTGCAAATCATCTATGCCACTGCTGCCACTTTTTCTTACACCAGGGCCTGGGGCCTGGGCTTCAACACTTCATTGACACTTTAACTTGCAGGGTTCATGTTTGCCCACAGTGATGTCAGAATCCTTATTTCTGCTTACAAGAAACTAATCCCATTATATCACAACTCTCCATAGGAGTCCACTGTAATAGGACTGAAGCAACTAAGTGTTCTATGCTTCTTGGTGTCCATAGGTACCACCACTCCCCTAACAACCTCTATTACCTCTATTAATCTATCAGGACTGAGATATCCCTCACCTGCAAATATCCTAAAGACTATGCCAGTTGCTGTGTGGGTGTTGAGACCCAGGATGTAAAATTTGGATCTCTTGAAATTGAGAGATATAAGGCAGAGTTGGCAATGTAGTAATGCTTATGCAAACAACAACAACAAAAAAAATAGCTCCCAGACAGCCCACAGTCTTCAACCCTTATTTCTTCATCATTCCATAGGCCTCTTCATATATAGGCCAGTAAGCAAAGGTGAATGGTCAATATTTTACATAGTGAACACATGCTCAAAAGAAAATGTTTATGAAAATGAATGCATACACTAAATCAGGGTATTTATTACTTGAATAAATACAAATAATAACAATAATAATAATAATAATAATAATAATAATAATAATAATAATAATAACTATTATTGTAAGGGTCCGGCGAACGCCGGAGGAAGAGACCACCAAGAGACCGAGGCTCATGCAACAGCAAAAGGGGTTTTTTGAGGATCCAATCCAGCGTGCTGGGGCTCTGTGCTCACTCAAGAAGGGAGAGCAACCCAGAGCCCCGAGCAGGGGCTGGGCACTGCTTAAGTACACTTTTGGGGGAGGGCAGGGACTTTACATACATCACAGTCTCCTTTAACAAATCATCATACACCGCAGGAAAAATCAAACAACAACTCCTAAACATGATTAGTTCATTCATTGGCGGGAACAGGTTGGGCGGGGGTGATAGGTCAGTTCTAAAGTGGGGTACACGTTCAAACTGATTGGTTCAGGCCCTGCGATGTCTACGTGCAAAGTCACACAGGGTCCTAGGTTATCAAACGACCAGTCAGTCAGGGGAAATATTTACTAGGCGGTTCCAAGTATTGTCTTAACAGCTACAGGAATTTCAGGTTTTACGTGTAGCATAGGAACTTAAAAATACCTGGTTCTTTACATTTTAACTCAGGCCTTGCAGCTTAGAAACTTTACAATGCCTGGTCTTTTACACTTTAACTTCAATTTCTTTTACCCTTACATTATTATCACAATAACTTGTTGGAAGCATCGACAAGAGAGTAGCTATAGCCTTGCTTGGCCTTTCCAATGATCCACCATTTTAGGATTCATCATCAAAAAATCTACATACGTGAAGTCTTCTGCAATGATCTATTAGCAAGGAAGTAAGAGCTCTGCATCCACAGGCCACAAAAAATACACTGAATTGTGATATGACTAGAACACAATCCGCTTGCCTAGGATTACTAAAAGCCATCTCCAGATGCTATCCTGACAAGCTCATCATTCTTTCAACTTATCATTGATCAACTGCTTTGTGGCCGCAACTAAAGATGTAATATGTATTGAAGTAATACTGATATTATTTTGGTGATCTAGAATATACATACAACTGAATATGCCAGAAATCCATTCAGGTGCTGCTGTTAACAAACCAAGTGCCATGTGATTTTGCAACACAACTTTTTGTATTTGATATTTTTCTTTATTAACTAGAGATAGAGCCTGCTTTGTATGATTTAAGATATGACTGTGTACTCTGTATCTTCTTCACCAAGAATACAGAGAAAAATAACAAAGAAAATACCTGATCCTCATGAGTTTAAAATTTTATTTATCATATAGTCTTCTCTTTAGCTATAACCACAACATAATTTTCCATAGGCTGTAAGGTTTGAACCTAGTATCCTAATAATGCCAGCAGAAAAACCAGAAGTTCAAACATATTGAGTAACGTTTTCAAATTAAATCAAAGATTAGTCAGTAAAAAAATATCTGGATAGAATGGAGATCAACACACTGTTGACTGTAATAAATAATGTTACCTTAAATATACATTGAAATATTGGTTTCAATATTTAAACTGTAGAAAATAAGCCAGAATTAGCAAAGGGGTGATTATAACAACTGTTTCTCTGCTTAGCATTTCAATTTTGCCAGTTCATAAACCTGAGAACAAGTGCCAATATTTTAATGCATGTCTGTAATTCAAACTGATTGGTTTTAGAGCCTAAATGACTACGTGACAAGTTACACAGAGTCCCAGGTTATTAGACAACCAGGGAGTCAGTGGGAATATTTACTGGGCAGTTCTAGTATTGTCCTAACTGCTACAGGGATTTCAGGTTTTGCAGGTATCATAGAAACCTAACAATACCTAATCCTTTACATTTTAACTCAGACCTTGCAGCTTAGAAACTTTACAATACCCGGTCTTTTACCCTTTAACTTTTACGCTTTAACTTCAATTTCTTTTACCCTTACATTAGGACATTGCTTAGATGTTTAAAATACAATTTGCTTTCTCATATGACCAGACAGTAGTAAAGTTAAAGGAAATTTTAAAGTAATTGTGATAAAATTTTTATTCATAAAAAGATATATGTTGGGTAAAATGTGAGAGACCTTGCCTCTTGGTTTTATTATCCCCATTGGGTTTCTCCCCACTGAAATTAAGTTTTCATCACATGAGAATAACGTCACATAATCTTTTACCCTTCCCCCTCTCACTAAGGTCATTATGTTGCTGTAGAGGTTAAGAGTGGTGAGGATAATGCAAATGATGAGAAGTGATCTGATGTCATTGTAAGTCCTCATTAGCCTCTGGAGCTCAAGTGCATTTTTGATTGAAATGGCTGAACATCTGTTCATTTGCTCTATTATTTATACTAAATTTTGAGGCTTTTTACCCCCTTTTCAATCCTTGTTAGTTACCACCAGATTTTTCCATGATGTCATTTACTATAGGGCCAGAAAGATCTGGTCTGGTGGTCTGCACCCTGGCCTTCTCACCCTTCCCTCTCACTAGGTGAGGACAACTTGCCAGAGGTCTCACTCTGTTTCTCAGGTTGAGGGGAATTGATTTGTTTATGTCTGAGGGCAATACTGCAGGGCTTCTTTATGTATGCCTGGTGAGACTACAGGTGTCAAACTGAAGTTTTTAAAATGGAGTTGTTTAGGCCAGGCCTAAGGCCATCCTCACAATAGTGTAGTGAATTTATTCAAAATTAAGTTTTTTTTTTTTAATTTTTGTTTGTTTCTTTAATGTGTATTTGTCCTCAATTGAGTTTTTTTTTTCTCTTTTCTTTTTCTTTTTATTTTTTTAATACCAGGTATTTAACTCAGGGGCACAGAGACACAACCCCAGCCCATTTATTTTTTGTATTTATTTAGAGAGAAGGGTTCAGTTAGTTGCTTAGTGCCTTGCTTTTGCTGAGGGTGGCTTTGAACTCATGATACCCATGTATAATTTTCCTTAGCGACAGAGGTTATGGCCTGTGCCACCAAGTTTGCTTTCAATTGAGTTTTTAAATATGTAAGACAAGTCTATTAAAATGACATTTAGAAGCGTTCCTAATATTCAAGCAAACTCCTTTGTCCTGGTTTGGCAGGAAATAAAAGTGGAACTGGAGTTTAATTTAAATTACAAGCAAGTTCAATTACAAAGGCTTAAGTAGAACACAGTTAATTGGAAGGTCACAGGCCATGGCACTATTGTACTTTTTAAAAATATTTTTTTTCTTAGTTGTAGATGAACACAATATTATTATTATTATTATTATTATTATTATTATTATTATTAATGTGGATCCAGTATGAAACACATTTCCTCATGCATATTAGCCAAGCACTCTATCACTGAGCCACAACATTGGACCCTTACCTGGTATTTTTTTTTTAATATTTACTTATTTTTTTATTTATTTTTTTTTTAATTTATCTGTGGTGCGGACAATTAAACTAAAGGCCTCATATATGCTAGGGGAACACTGTCCCACTGAACCACACCTTCAGCTCTTTCCTGGTACTTTTTAAATATTGTTTTAGATAAATTTTAATTAGTAGCCTTAACCATTTTCCAATATTTATTTGGATTAAATCAATAACCTACAAATCAGTGAAGCTGAGAGCCTAGTTTTATCTCAAACTCTGATTTTACTTCCTCTTTCTTCCCCAGATTCAGACACCTTATCACAGTGTCTGAGTTAAGATTCCCCATTGAGGAATTTACTGTGTTTTGTCCATATTCCAAACCCAATATTTATCTATTCCTTAGTTTTTGAAAAGTCTTACACAATTTTCCCAGAGGTACCAAAATCTCTTGGAGTATTCAGAAAAATCAGTATCTGAGTCTTGCCTTTTAGGGAGCAATTTGAATTATAAGTATGCAGCATTTAAGGCAAGTAGATAAAAGGAAACTTTTCATCTATACCTTGTATCTAAAATGCACTTCATTTGTATTCTTTTATTAGATACTGTGAATAAACCTACAATGAAAATGGAAATAAAGTAATTTTTTAACAAAAATTTCCAATTTCTTTAGATATATATCCAGAATTATAATTACTTGGTTATAGGACATTTTTTAACCAAGAATTGTTATTTATTTTTATTTATTTAGGCATTTTACCACTGTGTTACACCCCTTTTTTTAATGAGACAGTGTATCATTGAGTCACTTAAACCATTGCCAAGTTTCTGAGGCTGGTCTTGTACTTAATTTTCTCCTGTTTCGTCCTCCACAGCCACTGGGAGTACAGACATTCACAATAATACTCTGCTTCAAAATATTACTATTAGTGGATTATATGGCATTTGTATTTTGAGCTTTTAAGAACCATGATAGTTTTTTCAAAAGTATCTTTATTAACTTTATATTTTAACCAAAATTTTTATCTATATCTATATCTATATCTATATCTATCTATCTATCTATCTATATCTATCTATCTATCTATCTATCTATCTATCTATCTATATATATATCTATATATATATATATATAGATATATATAGATATATATATACACACACACACATATACTCTGGAGTCCCTACTATCTTTCAAATATTTGTTTGGTTTGGTGTGGTTTGGTGCTGGGAATTAAACTCCGGGGGTGCTAACCACTGAGTTATGTCCCCAGTCCTTTTTTTTTTTTTTTTTGAGACAGGTGATATATCACTAATATCTCACTAAGTTGCTTATAGCCTTGCTATGTTGTTAAGGCTGTCTTTCAAATTACAATCCTCCTGACTCACCTCTCCAGCCACTAGTATATTTGCCACCACAAATAGCTATTTCAGATTATTATAATAACCTTTTAAAAAACACTGCTCAGGATACAGAAAATCTCTTTTACTGATGCAATTTATCCCTGTGGAAAGTTTATATGAAGTAGCCAGTGTAGGACTATTTTGTAAAGATTTGTTGGAATAAAGAGGGATCATTGGTTTTTAACCTCCTTTCTGAATTACTGTTTGGTATCATAGTACATAAAAGTGCTGGGAAAGGATGTAAATTCATTTGTTTGAAATCTATAGAGATTTACATAAGCTCAGTCAACTTTTGTTCCAGGGTTTGGTACTTCAGGACATAGTAACGTAAACAAAATATGTCAAAGTTGAGACATTCAGTACACACACAGACACACACACACACACACACACAAAATTCTAGGAGCAAATTGGTAGTTCAGGCATTATTACTAGTGTGTTAGGGTTGGGGCAGGATTCAGGAAGTGCTAAAATTTCACTCAAGCTAAGAGTGTATTACTGGATTCCTCCCTATTTCCCCTAAAATACAAGCTAGAGTGAACTTCATCTGTCAGCAACAGCAGTTGGGAAAATATGCTCGCAGATGGTTTTCTTTTTAGATAAATTGGCAGCTTTGATATTTGGGTATTTCTGTGTCTTGATCACAGCTGATGAAACATTTGAAAAGGCCTTTTTTGGCTCCTAGATATCATCGCAATTTTTTGTATCACTTCTCCCATATTTCCTTCTTTCTTTCTTTCTTTCTTTCTTTCTTTCTTTCTTTCTTTCTTTCTTTCTTCTTTCTTTCTTTCTTTCTTTCTTTCTTTCTTTCTTTCTTTCTTTCTTTCTTTCTTTCTTTCTTTCTTTCGTGCTAGAGATTGAATCTAGGGCCTTGTGCATACAAGGCAAACACTCTAAAAACTGAGCTATATCCTCAGCCCCTCTCTCACAATACTGTTTACTATAGGTGATGATGCTAATTGGGGATTTTTTCTCAAATGTGGTACATTGCTCAAGACAGAACTAATATCCATTGTATCTAAATCTCTCTACTCATTATAATTTTGTCAAAGAGACACTCATAGTAGTTTTTTCTTAAATGTATATATAGATGGAGACAGAGTGTCTCATTTTAATATTCTGCTTTATTTTCAACATCATTCCCTCTTAACATTTGCCTTTTATAGTGTTGCTAAGGTTAGAACTTACTACCTTGCACATTCTGCACACACACTCTTACCGTGAACTTTGCCACTGGGTCCCAATTCTAACTTTAGGTTGGATAGATTCATTCATTCAATCTAATGTTATTTTTCATATGGTTGGTTTTACATATGCCTTTCTATTGCTCTTAACAATACTATTGATATACATATGGTTTCAGATTTGATTCATGTTATGATTTATTCTTCTGTATTACTGCAATATAATTAAATGTGTCACATAAAAATAACTATATTATTTGTTTTTTTATTAAAGGTTTTGAAGTATTTTACATATTTTATTTTCAAGATGAATTTTTTTTTGGTCCCTTTTCTTTTATTTGGTACTGGGAATTAAACTCAGGGGAATTTAGCCATTGAGCCACATCCCCAGACCTATTTTGTATGACATTTAGAGATGGTGTCTCACTGAGTTGCTTAGGACCTCACTTTTGCTGATGCTGGCTTTGAGCTCACAATACACCTGTCTCAGCCTCCCACGGTGCTGGGATTACAATTGTGCACCACCACATCCAGCTCTCTTCTTTTATTTAAAAAATGCTAAAATTTCAATGGGAAAATATTATATATTAAATTGAGTTAAAATAATTGTCTTTTTAATGATTAATTTTATTTACACACATGGTATTTTATGTGTTTTTGTAAATTTTTATTTAGTTTGTGATAAGTTCTACATATTTTCCTTGAAAGCTATTATACATGTAATGTATTTAACAGATGTAACTTCAGTATAATACTTTTATGTGGTATTTTGTATTCTAATTAAATCAAAAATCTTTCTGGGCTCTAGAAACCAATTTTTCTCAAACTTTATTATTTTTAGTTTTTTGAATGTACCTCCTCTTTCCTCCAAGGCCCCAGATTTCCACTGTGTTGACAAGTATAGCTCTAGCCTTATGCTATTATGTAACTGTAAACTGTCATGGTACACACATACTATAATTTCTCTAGGTAAATGCTGCTTGGTGAGGAGTACTTTATATATACATAAACATATTATATATATATATATATATATATATATATATATATATATATATATATATTTCTATAACATTTTATTCTAAAACATTAAAGTCAGTCAGCCTCATCAACTTAGTGAGGCTGTAAGAATATCAGTAAAATCCTTTTTCTTTATAGAATATTTTATTAAAGGCTGAGAGTGTTTCTTAGCAAAAAAAAAACATATCTGATTTCAATTTGTAATATGAGAGAGAGAGAGAGAGAGAGAGAGATCTTGCACAAATAAAAAAATAATCAGTGACACTCTTAGTGTCAAGGATGTAAATAATTTAAAAGTAATAGTGAGCTAGTTGGAAAAAAAAATCTAGGTTATTAACTGCTGCTTTGGAAAGTTAGTCAGTTCTCCAACATATAAAAGTTAAAGAGGAATTCTTTATTAAGATTTTTATAAGAAAAAAAGGAGTTTTTACTCAGCTTTTAGTTGACCCAGACTGGGTTAACTTTATGGGTGATTAGGGTTCTGCCAAGATGATAGAGCCTTGAGTTATTTGGAATAATGTGATTTTATGTAGTCTTCAAAAACAAAGATTAAGGTCTAATATAAATCAGGCTTGGCCAAGGAAAAAAACATTTAAATGAAAAGTAAATGTATGAATAAACACATAAAACAATATTTAAGAAAAAGTTAACGTTCAGAATATTTATGCAATTATGTAATCACCAGTAATGTAAAAACAATGACAACTAAAGTGAATTAATAAAGGAACAAATAAATAATGGAATTAATTAATTAATTAATAACTAACCAGCACAAGATGTAATGTGACTGGAATTGTCAAAGTCAGCTTGTAGCCATGACAAAGTGTAAAGGTACATGGAAATGGTGTTTACTACTTACTGAAACATACCCTATGAACTATAAATTCCACTCTTAGGTGGGAAGAGTTGAACACAGAACCCATCCACCTGGCTCTCTTACTTGGGAACTGTGAAAAAATTACCTTTTTCTTTCCCCCCAAATTTTATTGCTGCTTCCAAGACACACTACCCCTCTACATTCAAACCATCATTGTAGACTTGTAGCATATGAACCCCTCTACTGCTCAAGTTTTTCTATGTTTTTTCATTGCTCTTTTTCTCTATATTTGCATATAGTACACCAATACTTATTTGGTAATGCAAAATCTACATACTCAGCAATCTCCAGTCTTACATCTTACTATATCCATTTCATGCCTTGTGCATGACCACTTTGAGATCCCCTCCATCAAGACATCAAGAGTCCAAAGTGATCAGATTTTGAGGTAAAATATGCAGAATATTAGAGGTCAGTTACAAAACAAGAAAGCTATAAAAATTGGGCTTCATTTAAGGGTGAAAATAAAAAGAAAATCTATAGACTTCACTAGTTAAAATAAAGGATCCAAAATTTATGAGTCTCAATAATTTGAATTATACATGTGAGTCAATTTTTTTGGGGGAAGGGATATGGGTACATTGCTAATGAGTTTAAAGCTCAAACTGTTTTTTTATGAGACAAAGCACAGAAAAGTTTAAAAAAATTAAAAAATCGTGATATCATTTTCATAAATAAAAATATAGACATTTATTCACAAATTGCTTTAACCTTATAAACAGTTTTAAATGTCAATGCACTTCCCTCTGGGATAGATCCTAGTATTGGAAGAAAACTTTGCCTTAAAATAACCGCATTCACAGACCCTCAAATAATAATAATAATAATAATAATAATAATAATAATAATAATAATAAGTGAATTGGGGAGGATTTCAGGGTTTTGAAGCATACCTGTAATATAAGTTACTTGAAAAGCCATCATGAGAGAATTTTATACACTGTCTGAAGACAAATATGTATAAATTATATATAAAAAGTGTTTATGGGTTCTGTAGTGAGGGTGCACAAGTCAAATACACAGTCTTTATTTTTTCTTGAATATTTTTTGTTTTAGATGAACACAGTACCATTAGTAGTTTGTTGGTTGGTTTTTTAATGTGGTGCTGGGTGTTCAACCCAGTACCTCACGCATGCTTGGGAAGCACTCTACCACTGATCCATAACCCTAGTCCCCAAAGTCCTTTACTTAATTTATTTTTTTGGCAGGAGTGTATGCGTGTAGTGCAGGGGATTGAATCCATGGCCTTATATAAGCAAAACAAGCACTCTACTGACTAAGCTATATCCTCAGCCCTGATCTGTAGTCTTTTTTTTTTTAAGAGAGAGTTAGAGAGTGAGAGAATTTTTCAATATTTATTTTCTAGTTTTTGGCGGACACAACATCTTCGTTTGTTTGTGGTGCTGAGGATCGAACCCAGGCCGCATGCATGCCAGGCGAGTGCGCCACTGCTTGAGCCACATCCCGTGCCCTGATCTGTAGTCTTTTAACAATAAAAATGGAGCAGCCTGTCATTCAGACGGATTCTACACACAGTTGGCTCAGGCTGGAGGCAGTGCCTGAAGCCTTGACCAATCAGTCTCTTAGGTGAGAACTGTCCAATCCTTATGCAGCCAGTGATGAGGGGGTGGGCTTCCACAATCTTCTGTTACCTTGGCATCTGGAACCCCCCATTTTTTCAATCTTTTTGTAGGCTTTCTGTGCTGGATCTGGAGGCCAGGTGTCTGTGCTATGCAGAATCTGAAAACAAAGCACAGGGAGAATGCTGAGAACCCTGAGAGCCAGGAAATGGTAAGAGTGCCTTGTTATCTTGAGACTGGGTAGGAAGGTGGCTTAAAGCTGACAGGAGTGGCAATGGTGGAAACTGGCAGTCATGGCTAGAGACTCCTTGTGGTCCTCTCCAGAATCTTGTGGCCAGAGGGTTTCTGTGGGGCAGCTTATCCTTCACCCACTTCTGAGTAGTCTAGTGATGCTTAGATTAGCAGTTGAAAACCTGGGCATTTTGTTCCATAACTGTATGGTGTTTTCAGCTTCTTTCTAAAGCCCTTTGTGGGCTTCCAAGTCCCATGAGTCCAGCATGTCTTCAGATTGTGTAGTGAAGACTGAGATAAATATCAAGAGAGAACCCCAAATCCATTTGTTGTACTCATGCATGAAATAGGCTGTTGATTTTAGGGCTTGTTACTCATGAGGGTTTGTTTGTTTGTTTGTTTGTTTAATTTTGTGTGTGTGTGTGTGTGTGTGTGTGTGTGTGTGTGTGTGTGTGTGTGTTGTTTTCTTTTTGGTACCAGAAATTCAACCCAGAGGCATTCATCCACTGATTCACATTCCCACACCTTTTTTTATATTTTTATTTAGAGACATGGTCCCTTTGAGTTTCTTAGGGCCTCACAAATTTGATGATGCTGGCTTTTTACTCATTCTCCTCATGAGTCCTGAGATTTTTAAATGTAGGGGAAGCAGTATCTCAAATCAGAACAAAAATCTGAAATCCAGAACTTCAGCTTAGCTCTCCATAGGTCTCAGAATAAACCCCTAGCTTTCTAGCTCTCTGTTCACATATCCAAATCTAGGGTTCTCTGTTCACAGTGAATAACTATATAAAATAGAATAGATAGTGGAATGACCTTGTAATGTGGATAATGGGCCTCACTCAACAACACCTGGAGGCTAACTGGAAGATATGTTAATGAGCACCATTAAGGTCTATTTAAAATGTAAAAGACCTTGAAGCCCACTTGTGAGAACACCTTCAACAAAGTCCTTTGTCCCAGGGGTGATTCCTGATTGAATTTGAAGAAAAAAGGATGGGTCACTCAAAGAATGAAAGTGAACCCATATGGTAGTCTGGATGCCTTTTCCAAAGCCTATTCTAAATGCATTTTGCTATGTGTTCTGTCTAAACCATTAGTAAACTTCTGAGAAGGCACACCAAAATGAGATTTTTTTTTTCTGATATCATTCCTCATACTGTAAGGGTCTGGCGAAGTGTTGGAGGAAGAGACCACCAAGAGACTGACTCATGCAATTGCAGAAGGGGATTTATTTATTGGGGATCCATTCCAGTGTGCTGGGGCTCCATGCTCACTCAAGAAGGGAGAGCAGCCCAGAGCCCAGAGCAGGGGCTGAGCACTACTTAAGTACAATTCTTGGGGAGGGCGGGGACTTTACATACATCACAGTCTCCTTTAACAAATCATCATACACCCCGGGAAAATCAAACAACAATTCCTAAACATGATTAGTTCATTCATTGGCGGGAACAGGTCGGGCGGGGGTGATTGGTTACTCCTAAGCAGGGTACACATTCAAGCTGATTGGTTTAGGCCCTGTGATGCCTACGTGCAAGATCTCACAGGGTCCTAGGCTATTAATCAACTAAATGGCCAGTAGGGCATTGTCTTAACTGCCTCAGGAATTTCTGGGGTGTAGCAGAGGAACTTAACAATACCTAGTCCTTCACTTTTTAACTCAGGCATTGCAGCTTAGGAATGTTACAATGCCGGGTCTTTTACATTTTATCTCAGGCTTTGCAGTTTAGAAGCAGCTTAGAAACTTTACCCTTTCAATACCACATGGTGGGAGTTCTATTTTTTAGATTATTTTCTTTAAAATTTATGAAACAAGCACCTAGATTCAATTGGCAAACTAAGAAATTATATATCAAAACTCCACTTTCAGCATTATCAATCATTATTTTCACATGTTTTATTTAAAATGGATGCATCATTTATGTTTTTCTACAAGAACTGAAGGACATTTTTAAAAGATTTTAATTTATCATTCTGAGATTTTCACATGAGAAGAAAGTAGAATAAAATTAGGTGACATTAAAAAGAATGAATCTCTCCTAAATGAGGTTTATGTGTCCCAATTAAGAAATTTAAAAAACTGTAATGGGAACTTAATTCTAAGTTTTAGAATATCTGAAACAAGGTTTCCAGAGATTCCAATTTTTTTGGAGTATTTAGAAAACACCACTATCTGAGTCTTAGGGACCAGTTTGAATTTTAAGTCTGTAGCTTCTGAATGGATAGACTAATTGGATGCTATGCAACTGGAAAGCATTTTCTGATATACTTTCTATCTAAAAGGTACTTCAATTGTTTCATTTTATTAGATACTGTGAATAAAGATACAATAAAAATAGACATGTGGCAATATATTTAGCAAAAGGATTCCAATTCCTTTACATATATAACCAGAGTTATTATTAGTGGATTGTAAAACTTATTTTTACCAAGAGTTATTATTTATATCTTCTCATTTATTTAAATACTGGAGATTAATCCCAGGGCACTTTACCAGTGTGCTACATACCCAAATCTCCAACACTTTTATTTATTTATTTATTTTTGAGAGAGGGTTTTATTGAAATTCTTAGAACCTTGCCAAGTTCTTGAGGCTGGTCTTTGCCTTGAGAATAAACCCCTAGTTTTCTACCTCTTATCCTCCTAAGCCACTGAGAGTACATGCATGTACAACCTTGCACTGCTACCCCAAATTATTACTAGTGGATTATGTGGCATTTTTATTTTGGGCTTTTAAAGATCCTTAACACTTTTATAAAAATATATTTATTAAATTTATATTGTCACCAATATTTTTACATATTTGTGTGCCCTGGAATCCCTATTAATTATGAAATATTTCCTTGGTTTTATTTGGTTTGGTGCTGAGTATTGAATCCAGGGGTGCATACCACTGAGACACATCCACATTCCTTTTTATGTTATATTTTGAGACAGGCTATCACTAAGTTGATTGTAGCCTTGTTATGTTAAGGAGGCTGTCTTTGAACTAACAATTCTCCTGCATCATTTTTAATAGCTTCTAGAATTTCAGGCATATGCCACCATACATGATAATTCTAGATTTTTATGATAGTCATTCCAACAGCACTGCATAGGCTGCAGAAAATCTATTTGATTAATGCATTAAATCCCTGAGGCAATTTTATATGAAGTACCCAGTGTAGGAGTGTTGTGTAAAGATTACCAAAGATTGTGGAATGTGATAGACATTATTTTCTAAAGTACAGGAATTGATGTGAACATACTTTATATAAAAACATAGGTATGAAAAATTGTTCTATATTTGTAATAAAATTGTGATGCAATATGCTTCGTGTATTTAAAAAATAAAACCAAAAAATATTTCTTTGTATGTATTGCTGAGAATAAAACTCAGTGCTTTGCACATGCTAGCAAAGTAGTCTACCACTGAGACACAACTCCAGCCCATGTACCCAGCTTTTTATGCTTTCTTTGTAGTAATCAGAAAGAACTTTAAAAATTAAAATTGCATTTATATCACTATTACTAGTACAGTAATGTATTACTTACTAAACTTATTCTTAGTATTTTTTAAAAATAATCTAATGGATGATTGTTATTTTTTTCCAGATATTATTTTATCACTTCTTTAGGGCTTGGTGAAGGGTCTTCTTTTTTGTTTCAGAATATGGATGTCTCCTATTATCAAATGTGTCCATGCTAAGTGTGTTAAAAATAATGATTCTAAAAGTTCACACAATCCACACATTTCCAAGACTATAGGAAAAAGGGAAAGGAAAATATTCACAACCAAGAAACCATTTCCCATGGAAGCATAGTATCAGTGTCCAATTTGGAGTGTAATCCAGATCTTTCAGCGATAAAGTTGTTTAAAAACCACAACCATAGGTTTTTGTGATCCTCTCAAGTACCCTGAATGGCTTTAAGTCATTTACTCTTCTTCAAAATAAAATTTCTGCTACCTACTTAAAAAATAACGCACTATGAATGAGAAAGGTGAATGAGATTTAAGTTCTGTGAAGGTACTGAGGTTGACCTTTAATTATAGTTTATAAATAGTCAAATAAGAAGGACCTTAGAGTAGTCTCATCTTTTCCAACACATGATAGCAAATACTTAGATGAACTGACATGAAATAATGAAAATGCATTTCAGGGAAGTGATATCACAGAAATTTTCAGGGTAGAATCTTAGAAATGTGGGAAAAATATATTCATATACATATGCATTTCTATAGAAAAAATAAGTGATATGTACATGAGTATGAGGGTAAATTCAGTGTGCCTCATGCATTGTAGGTTGAAGGTAATGATAAAGTATTAACTGAGGAGATCCAGAACTCTCTAATTATGAGAGACATTAATAGCAATTTAGAAAAAGAAAACATAGTTAAATCCCTTTAGATTTGCCACTGTCCTCTGTTCTTCTTATGAATTTGATTCTGTCAAATGAGATTATGTGGGTATGATTCTCTCTGAATTTACATTTTCTTTTGTTTTTAGGATTTTGTCAGCTATGTCATGTAAAGCCCTGTCCTAAACTCACGTTGGAGGCTCTTTTACCACCTGTTCAAGACTGCAGAGCAGAGACCCACCTCACTCATTCTGTGCAATGAACTGACTTTTGTCAATCTTTGCCAACAATGGTTGGAAGAACAAGCATATTGGAGGGTCTTTCATATCCTATAATATGGTTGTCAGACCCTGTGGGTTAAAGGGTAGTTACTTACTATGTTAGAAACATCTTCCCTATGAGAAGGGCTTATCAATATTTTTGTTTTTTGTTTTGGAAGCCCCATGTACACAGAAGAGAAGCATTTATGGTACAAACAAAGGAATGCCAGAAGCCATTAGATGTGAGAAAATACAAAAAAATAAAATCTTCGCTAAGAGCTTTTAGAGGTAAAAATTTTATTTCTGTTTTCTGTAATAAAACTAAAATTTCTCCTTGGCCTGAAAATATTTTGATGTTTTAAACTTGCTTGCAATTTCTACCTGTGTTTTGAATTCACCTATGCCTGGCTATCCCTTACCAGATAACAACCCTCTCTAAAACCTTACTGGTACCTCATAAATTCTGGCTCCCACTGACCAAATAACATTTCTCTCTAAATCTCAGTGGCAGCTCATAAAATCTAATGTCTGGAGCTGAATATATTCCCTATCTTGAAATGTTAGCCATATAGATCCTTAACCTACTATCTGCCTTTGTACTATGATTGTCAAAATCTTGTTAGCTGTACATACCCTAGTCACCCACCTCCTTTGTAACTTTTTGTGCTGTAAAACTTTTATCTAAAGATCAGGGGGATGATCTGTAGCATGGGATCTTGTAAGAGACAGTCCTGGCCAGCTTTTGTGTACACAATACAATCTTGATTTAAAATTGGAGTTGGTGGTCTTTTCTTTGTGTTTTGGTTCAACATTAACTTTTTTTTTAACTTCACTGTAAATAAAATCAAAGAACACAATAAAACTCCTGTAAATTAGCCAGGTGCATAATAATAGCCATTATTTACTGAAAGCACAGTATTCAGTATAGAAATGATTTAAGCTTAAAAATTAAAAGATAGCTCAAATATCAAGGGAATTTAGGAGTTAGAATTTTTTCTTTCAGAATATAGGTGATAAAATAAGACAAAAGAGAAAATGTGAAGCATAAATATATTAAGTAATATGCAAAAAATATCACCAAAATATTTATTACAAAAAAAATCATATCTACAGAAATGGTTCAAAAGAAGCAGTCTTTTTGTCAGGAATAAACATTTGTACAGGAATGGAAGTTTTGGTTGTCTTTTTAAGTAGTTTTACTCATAGTGAATAATCTTTACACTATGTCTGCATTTTGCTGGTTGGAATTAAATATAATTTATATATCTGCAAAAAAAGGTGCTGAATGCAGAAAAATGTTATTTCTCATGTTTAAATCACCTACATTATTTGTTCTTTCCCTTTTTAAACCAAAAAATTGCATAAAAACATCTCTTAATAAATATTTCTATCTCTGTATATTAGCAGAAACTGACTTATAAAATTTGCTATGATAACTTGTCTCTTCATGTACTTAAAGACTATGAATTTGCTGTTTTGCATTTAGGTATAATTTTCTATGGTGTTCTCTAGTTATTTATGTCTCTATGCCAAGTTTTATACCAACCTCTTAGTATGTGCCTTAATTACTCTGTGTAGCAATGTAGGATCCATGTCTTATTTGTGACACTTTGTTCCCAGAACTGTGTCTAAAGGGAAATATGTACAAGATGATTATCCAGAAAAAAATCTGTCTAATATTATATTTTAGTTTATATTTATTTATATATTTATGTATACATGCCATTTTTATTATTTAGAAACACACTTTGGTCTGAAACTACAGTGATACTTGTGTATTTTAGCTTGAATTCATTGTGAGAAAAAACTAAAAAGACTTTTCTCTTTGTTGACTGGTGATTTCTGCAACCTCAGGAACCTAGTGAATAATAGCAGAAATAAATAAGTAACTCTGTAGTTTGATGCAGAACCATAAAACTAGATGATGTTTTGCTTCTGCTTTCTATCTTGATCATTAGAAACATACCTTTAAATTTACATGGAACACTGTTGGAATTCTGTTCTGTTAGTTCTTCTAAAAAATCAATGAAAATGAAAAATAATGCAGGAAAGATAAATAATTAATTTCAAACAATACATTTATTAAAATAAATAATGTTTTTTCATATTACCAAACATTCTGAAAAGTTAGAAAAGTTAAAAGCTTTAGAAATAGCCTAAGGCAATTTCTCTTTGGCTCAGGACAGTAGATTATATCTCCAACTCATTCCTCTCTAGAATTGGACTGTGTGCAAATATGAAAAAAAAGTGCTAAGATGCCCCACATGGCTTACAAGTTTTAAAATCCTGACAGGAGCTCAAATGTGCCATTTTTCTACTTTACACAATACAAAATCTTGTAATTGGATACTTAACAAACATTTGCAGAAGTGTAATTCAAAATGACCTAAAAAAATGAAAAAAATATCATTGAAGGACTGAACATGAGGGACTTATAATTTTGAAGCCCTTATATTAAATGTCTTTTTACCATTGTCAAAATTTTCCATGTTTATATTATCAATATATTAATCAAAACTTTTATGCATTTAATAACAAATATCTTAGTTTCTATTTTACTCAGTCTTTTAAAAAATTAGTAGTAATTAATGTTAATAATTTAATGCTCATACTTGTTAAAGTATGAAACATATACTTTAAACGCTATGGCTATAGCAAGTGAAAAATCCAGCCTAATTTCCTTTTAAGATTGGGAGCCATCTCATCACAAAGGCATGAAAAGTTAATTTCTGCTTGATTATAAATTACTGTGATTTCTAAACTTGCTTGAAATGACTGCCAGTGCCTTGAACTCACCCATTTCTGGTTTTCCCTGATGAGATAACAACCCTCCCTGAAACTTTAGTGATGACTCATAAATTCTGGCTTTCCCTGACCAAATAACACACACTGTGAAATTTTAGTGGTGCCTCATAAATTCTGATTTTGTGATCTAAACTGACTCCCTAAAAGCTGAACCATTTAGACAATTAGCCTACTACCTGCCTTTGTATCATGTTTGTCAAAATCCTGTTATCTGTGTAAAGTTCTCAAGACACACCCTTTTACAACTTTTTGTGCTATAAAACTGCAGGCCTAGAGAACTGGAGTGCAGTCTGCTTTTCCCATCGGTTTCAGGAGAGACTATTATGCTCAAATGTGGGACCCCCAAAAGACCACCAGAGATGAAGACCGATGTAAGCAGGAAAGAGGTTTTTATTGCGAGCTAGCTCAGTCCTCCACACACAAAGCAACTTGTGGCTTAGAAGCCCTGAGCCCAAGGTTTGCAGCAGTTTTGTACACTCTTTGTGGAAAGCAAGTACCCCACATACATCATAGCATCTCTTAGCAAATCATCACACACCTTGGGAAAATCATAAACAACTCTAAAACATGATTAGCACATTCACTGGTGGGAACAAGTTGGGTATGGGTGATTGGTTAGTACAAGATGGGGATTTGTTGGAACTGATTGGCTTAGGCCATGAGGGGAGTATCTGCTGAATTATATGGTTTCCCAAAATGTTATCAACCACCATAAACTACTGGGAGAGTCATCTGGCATCCCAGGTATTTTCCCTGTCTCAAGCTGATTTGTGGCTGCTAGAGGGTTGCTCTGGGTCCCCACCTAGCCTGAATGAGTCAGGGACACCAGGCACAGCAGATCTCTCCTGTTATTTGTAGAAAAACAACTCAGCAGGATGGGTATGTGCCTAGGAGTGCTCTGTATGTCTTTCCAAGGACAAGGGTCATTCCCCCTTCCTTGGACAGTCTTTGATCTGAGGTAGAGGCTGGTTTCACACTTTGTACCTTATGTTTTTTATGCATTTTTTTAGCTGTAGCTGGACACAATTCCTTTATTTCACTTATTTATTTTTATGTGGTACTGAGGATTGAACCCAGGGTCTTGCACATGGGAGGTGAGCACTCCACTGCTGAGCCACAATCCCAGCCCCTTATGTGTTTTTTTTATTGGGCATTTTTACATTAGGGGGTTTCTTCCCACTTCAATGTTCAATCCATCACCTGAAAACAACAGAGATAAAAAAATTAAATGGAATTATTTGCTATTGTCATTATTTTATATTAATTCCTGAATAATATACAAGCATATATAATCTATAAACTGAAATAACTTTAGATGTAAGTTTAAATGAAAATGTTCTGTTGGTTGGGTTAGTTCCCACTTATGGAAAAAAAAAATCTTGCCTTAATATAACAGCAGCCTGAGACTCTGGGGCACGTTTCTCAGATTAAAAATTAAAAAAAAAAAAAATAAAAAAAAGCAGTAGTCAAAGACCTGAGATTCTAGCCCGTATTCATTCCTGGATTGGAAAATATTCCCTGGCACTCAAAAAAAAAAAAAAAAAAAAAAAAAAAGGCTCACTTCTTTCAGATTCAGTGTTCATGATCTGAAATCCCTTCCAATCAAGAGCATTTTGTGGGGACTGTTTAATCCTGTGTGTCATCCGGGAGGAGGAGGGTGGGCATTCACTTCTTATCTCCTGAGTCCTCCATTTTTGCCCTTTGTAGTCTCACACTTCAGATTCACAGGTTGTTCTGCTGTGCAGGAACTGAGAATCCCAAGTAGCCCTACTCCTGAGAACCAGGCAATGGTGAGTGTGCATTGGCCTAGTGAGGGAGGCTGGCGGTGAATGACTATTGGAACCACAAGACTGGCTGTGATGAAAACAGGAGCTAGCAGATTGGTACTCTCTGCAGTCTCTGGAGTCTGCAGGCTTAAGTTCTCCACTGGGCCACTATGTCCTCAGTCCTACTGGCCAACCAGGTGGGGAACATATCAGTGGCAGAGACTCTTTGCTGCCTTCCATATGCTCAAAGGGCATCCTCAGCATCTGCCTAAAATACTATGTGGTAGGTGTGTTCCTGCAGCCCAGAAGCTGGAGATCGTCAGGTGGAATAATTCTCAAAATCAAATCTCCACGGGCTATTTTCCTTAAGGAGAGGAGCTGTCATTTTGGGGTACCTAATTTCCTCTTGAGCTATCTCATTTTAATTTTGACATTCTTTTATTTTTACTTTATTCATTATTATTATTTGGTTAAAATTAGTTGAGCTGAGGGATACTGTACTACTTAGCCATATCCTTGGTAGTGAAGCCAGATTTACAGATAGGTAGTTAGTGTAGTTAGGTAAATTGGGTCTAATATCCAGTAAAATCAAGAATGAACACCATATTGAGAATGGAATCAAGGAAAAGGGGAATTTAAAATGTCCCCAAGGCCCTGAGCCCATCCCAAGGAAATTTTAATGAAGCAACTCTCAGAAAACTGGGAGATACTAATTTAAAAGCCCTTCCTGCCCAGATTACTCCTTCAGCCCACCTGTCCTCCACACTTTGGGCCTTCCCACCTACATTTCATCACTGCAAGATAACAGAACAAAGGACAGCAATGTGACAGGAATGCGGGATAGCTGAAGGAAGACCTTAGCTATAAAAAAGCTAAAAAGACCTTAGCTAAAAAAAAAAAAAAAAAAAAAAAAAAAAAACCTTCCATGGATTCTACCTCTTGAGTCCCCTTTTTCCTCTGGGGACAAGTGTTTTCTACTGTCCTTTAATAAAGCTTCTATTTCCCACTCTAAACTTGCCTTGGTGTACTTCTCTGGTGTTATACTTCAGCATTGGGGAAGCAAGAACTCTTCACCAGTAAACATTCCTAACAGGTTTAAATTTATTTTGAGAAAGGTCCTAGCTAAGTTGCTGAGATTATTTTTGTTATGGTTGGCTTTATCTATACTTTGCTATTGCAATAAAGCATACTGTTTTTGCATACATATATATTCATATGGGGATCTTATGTATATTGTGATTCTTTGATGATTATTTTAATATTATAATTTCACAATATATATGAATACTTGGTCATGATAAGTTATTTTTTTGCTCTTATAATTGCAAAGGTTTTGGGCTAAAGTTACTTATAATTTTGTAGATGAATTTTAAAAATGTATGCTTCACTTTCTTATTTCATTTAAAGTAAAGCTTGTTGATTTATTATTATTATTGCATTATCCTTTTATTTAATAGTCAGGTTTATTTTGACATAACCATAAAACATGGAATATAATTTGCTCCACCTTAAGTATCCAGTAGTTCCCCTTTCCCTATTCTCATACTTTCTTCTATTGTATACTTATTTATAGTTTTTTTTAAAAATTATTGCTTTATAGAATACACATAAAAATAGACTTCACTGTGATATATTCATATTTGTACATAGCAATTTTTGTGAGATATATTGTGGGTAATTTTGGGGAAAATATCACTTTTATAATGATGAGTTTTATCATCTGTACATGCAATGTATAATTTAGTCTTTTATGTGCTTTTCATGATTTTTATTTTCTCATAAGATTTACATATTTTGTTTCTAAAAACGTACACATGTGAAATACCACTTGCATAAGGCACCTACATAAAATTTATACATAGTGTTTTATGCTGTGTTTTAGACTGGAGATTTTATGAAATGTGACTGGCCCTAGTGACAATTTTTCCTACAGATTATTATTTATCTCTTCCAAGATGTGTATTGTACTGAGCCATGCCCTTGTGCTTCAAGTGTTTGGATGAGTACCATTGCATACTTATATGTACCATGGTCCCATACACTCTAAATTCAGTAAGTCTCTGTGATCCGGAGTATCATGTATATTCAATAAAATAGTTTCCACAAATAGATACTAATTTAAACTTCTTTTGTGTTTAAATGATTATTTTCAAATGATTATTCATTTGTTTTAAAATTAAATCAATATTACTTAATTTTTCCCATGATGGGTTTTTATTTTGCATTTCTTTAATTTGGGAAGATTTTGAATTTTTATAGTTAATAAACATATCTCATGTATAAATTTGCAGTTCAAACTTCTGGCCTTTATATCTTTTTGGCTTAAAATATGAGAAAATGGATCAAAAAAATGCAGCTAGAGTTTAATTTCAAGAAAAAAGAAAAAGGTTTAAATTATTTTTAAAAATTGCCTTTTTTTCTTTCCTTATCATTTATTATGGATTTCTTGTGTGACTGTAAGTGTAGGTTATTTAAAGTGGATTCTAGGGCTTATCTTTGGAAATTACTACAGGAAAAAAATAAGAAATATCTCTATGGCTGCAAGAAAATGAGTAAATTTCTAAAATCATATGGTAATTAAATTGTTAAATGACAGATTTACTAAATATCCACTCCTTAAAGAATTTTCTTCTGGAATATTTTTGGCAGTGAATCATGAATTCTATTATCTGGATTTGTGGGTTTAATATAAAATCATATGGAATGAAATTTGGCCAATCCTAAAAAATATTTATACATCATTTGTTGTTTATTTAATGATATGTTGTGGAGATAGCAACTAATGAACATATTTATTTTTAGAAATAGTTACTTTTTTTCTTTTAAGTTTCTAATATCCTTTAGATATATTTCCTTACTGAGTCACTCAGGGCCACTGATGTGTTTTGTTTTGTTTTTATTTTATAATCTCCAGACATTTACCCTTCTAAGAAATCTGTCTTGTGAGCTCTGTTTCTGAAGAGTTTCTTAACATGAAAGAAAAAAAAAAAGTATTTGTGTTGCCCCTGAAATGTATTCTCAATGCACTCTCTTCAAAATGGAGAGAAAATAATATTTCCCCAGACTGACATCTCTGTGTTAGGAGCTAATAATATATTGATGGCCTTTGAAGAAATTTCATACAGTTCTGTCTTTGGGTAGTTTTCTGTGGGATGCTGAATTGCCATTTAGTATCCAGATACCCAAGTTTTTTTTTTTTTTATTTGTACAATGGGAATAATTTTAGAGGACACAGATAAATAATGCTCTTCATGGAGAATATAAATACATGTATGTTCTGTAGTGCACAGCTGACAAAGCCCCTAGAAGACACTGTGCACATACTAATTGGTTAAGAATTATCTGTCACTCACATGAATTTTCTTTCAAAAGCTTGTAATAACTTTTTCACTTTAGGCATCTATGTCATCCACATTCCCAAGTATAAAAGTTTAAATCTTTCTTTTCTGAATTCCAGGTTCCATTTCTTTTGTGGTTCAATGTGTACAAATAATTATGTTTTTTTTTCTTTCTTTTACACTGTGTTTCTAATAAAAATGTTCTCTGCTCCAAACCTATATTTCCCATATGCAGCTATGTTTAGAAAATGACATAGATAATTGTATTTGTTAATTTATAAAGGAGAGTTGAGAATAATTCTTGCTCGTGTTTCCCTTCCTTAGAAACGGAACCAGAACTGTTCTTGGTCCTGAAAAGGGAGGACCATAACCAATCAGATATATAAAAAAATGTTGATTGATTGTATATTCTCTTCTAAGAACTCTCTGTTCAGATCCTTGGCCCATTTCTCGATTGGGTTATCATCATCATCATCATCATCATCATCATCATCATCATCATCATTATTTGCTTAGTTTTTTGAGTTCTTTATGTACCCTAGAGATTAGTGCTCTATCTGATGTGTGAGGGGTATAATATTCCTACTAAAATGTAGGCTCAGTCTTCACCTCACAGATTTTTTCTTTTGCTGAGAATAACTTTTTAGTTTGATTCTATCACATTTATTGATTTTTTAAAAAAATTTTGTGCTATCAGTGTCTTATTAAAGAAATTGGGGCCAAATCCTACATGATGAAGATTAGAGCCTGTGTTTTATTCCATTAGACACAGAGTATCTGGTTTAATTCCTAGGTTCTTGATACTCTTGGAGTTGAGTTTTGTGCATGGTGAGACATAGTGTTTTGTTGAAGAGGCTATCTTTTCTCCAGTGTATGTTTTGACACCTTTGTCTCATATATAATAATTATAATTTTATGGTTAAGTCTCTGTGACCTCTGTTCTGTACCATTCATCTGCATTCTGTGTAAATGGACCATATTTTCTTTATCCATTCATCCATTGAAGAGCATATAGATTGGTTCTATAGTTTACCTATTGTGAATTGTTTTGCTATGAACATTGATGTAGATATGCCACTGTATTATGCTGTTTTTAGCTCTTGTTGGTCTAAACTGCAGAGTGGGATAGCTAAATTTTGGTTTCTTTCCAAGTTTTCTAAGGAATCTCCTTATTCTTTTCCAGGTTGGTGTCACCAATTTAGAGTCCTACCAACAGTGTAACAGTGGGCCTTTTTCCTCACATCCTCACCAACATATATTTTTACTTGTATTTTTAATAACTGCCATTCTGACTTGAGTAAGATTAAGTTTTGGAGTAGTTTTGATTTGCAATTTTTTAATTGCTAGAGATGTTGAACATTTTTTTATTGATTGATTGATTATTTATCTTCTAAGAAATGTGTCTCTTCAGTTCCTTAGCCCATTTCATTTAATAATTGGAAAATTTATTTTTTGGTATTAAGTTTTTTAAGTTCTTTATATATCCTGGAAATTAGGTTTCTATTTGATGTGCATGTGGTAAAAATTTGCTCCTGTTCTCTGATATCACTTTTCGCCTAACTGATTGTTTCATTTGCTGAGAAGAATCTTTCAGTTTGAATTCATCCCATCTAGTGACTCTTGTTTCTATTTCTTGTGCTTTAGTAGTATTCTGAAAGAAGCAAAATTTCAAATCCCCTACCTGGGATTACAGGTGTATGATATCATGATAGCAACACAATTCATCTTCATTTCAAGCCCACTTTCTTAAGGGACTTTCATCCTAGGAAGAAAAAGAAAATGTTATATGCAGGACATTGGGTCTAAGGCCATGTCATAAAATAAGAAATTAATTAATCAATTTAAATAAATTTTAAAAATTGAATAAATTAAATAAATTTAAATAAATTTAATAAATTAAATAAATTTAAATAAATTAATAAATTTAAATAATAGACTCAAATCTTTGGATCTGGGGAAAAAAAACATATATATATATATATATATATATATATATATATATATTACACACACACACACACACACACATACACACACACAACATACACTTTCTGTTTAAATCTCCTTGCCCTCACTCAGGGCAGTTTCTCTCTAGGTTTTTATGTCTCTGGAGAAATATTGGTAAAAAAAAATTATCTTTCACCTGTAGCATAAAAAGAAGTGATCATGTCCTTCATCTTCCTGAACTCAGGACAAGCATAACTCTCAAATACAGTTCTGTGAACTGAGATTTTCTGGAGTCTTGACATAGTTTGGAGGGTGCTGTTCCAAAAATACATATACTTTATTAGTAATTACTAATACATAATGTAAATTTTGGGTTATACTATAATAAATTATATATAATACATATAATATATACATATAATACATATACATATGTATTATATGTATATATTACATACAAGAGAAGTTAACTGAAATTTTATGGGATTTTTCACTGTATTACGGGATTTTCACTGTATTATTTCCATCCATAAATAATATATTTACATGTATAATATACAAATTCAAAAGGCCTCATATGCAAGTTTAAATGCAAATGCTTTCTGGATTGGCTGGATTTTACTTCTCTGAGGATACCTTGCCTTAATTTCGCTGCAGGCTGAGGATCTGGATTTCAATTCCCAGAGCCTCAAAAGAAAATAAACAAATAAATAAATAAATAAATGTACAGGCAAGACCCTACAATTATGACATCATTCATTTCTGGATTTGGGATTATCTCCTGTCTCTCAAAAAATTCACTAGGCTCAGATTGAGCATATGAAGACATACATTGTGTCCAATCAGGAGCCCTTATATAAGCATTGTCCAATCTACACATATTCAGCAAAGAGAAGCAAGTTTTGACCATCTGGTGTGAATTCTGCCAGAGTGGGTATCCATTTCTAGGTTCCCTCACTTATGTTCAGTGAACCTGATTTTTTTCTCCTGTATAGATACCTTGTGATTTACAGAGAAGACATGTGGTTCCTAAAAATACAGTAAATGATTAATGTGCAGTGAAATCCTGAGACTGGATGGTGAGTCCGGTAGAAACTGGCTGCACTGACTATGGGGGGAAGTGGCAATGGTTGGCTAGAATCTCTGGTGTAATCTTTGGTTTCTGCAGTCCTCTGTCTTCTTCTGAGAAAGGTCAGCCATGAATTTCCAGTGGCCAATCAACTGGACCATATATAAACAGTACACCCTGGAAGTCCTATAGTATCCTATAGAATATCTTCAGCCCCTACCTTAAATTCTATGTGAGAACATTTGTGGCAATATTTATGAATCTTATCAGATTGTGTTGTGGATTCTGGAGTGGGGAGATCATCACAATCACAAATCCATCTATTTTTTTTTCCTCCAGGAGTGGGGTGAGATAATCTATAGCTATCTCAGTTTTTTCTTTCCTCCTGAATTCATTCTCTTTCTTTTTGGAAATTGTGGTATTGTGGATTGAGTCAGAGGTACTGTACCACTTAGCTACATACCTGGTACTCTTTTTTTATTTTATTTTATTTTCAGACAGTTGCTGAGTGTGATTTTAAATTTGTGCCCCAATATTGTGAGTTGCATTTATATATAAAATTGTAGCTTCCTGTTCAATGACAACTTCCCCTTTTCCCATTATTGTCAGTTACATTTTTGCAGTATTATCAGTTATTTTACCCATATTATAATTCAAATGAACACTGTATTTTCAATTGTTATACCAAAAACTGGATGAGACTTTAAAGTATTTTTTCTCTCTGGGTGCAATGATACATGCATATTAATTCCAGAGTCTCAAGTGGGTAAGTCAGTAAGATTGCAATTTCAAGGTAAATATCAGGAACTTAGGTAGACAATTAGACAATTAGAAAAACCTGTCTCAAAATTTTAAAACATGGCTGGGTATGTAGCCCAGAATTAACATGCTCCCGTTTCAAATCCCCAGTATCATAGAAAAAAATCAAAAGCACATTTTTTTCTTGTTGTTTATGAGCATTTTACATGATTGAAAAGTAAAGAAGAATCCCTTGATCATGGAAAAATCAAGTGTTTCTATTTTTCCTTTGTGTCTCCAAAGGCAGGAAACCTGTAATAATGTCTTTATGCTCAGATTTCCTTTTGTAGAATGTATATGACAGCATTCTCATTCCCTACTCTGGTATTTTCCTGGAAACTGTATTTCAGAACTATGTAATATGAGGATCCGATAGCTGGCAAATCTAATGCCTCTCGTAAGTCCAGACCAGTACTTGGGGCTTTTCTTGTTCAAGAGCAGTATAAATGTAGAGAGCTTAGTTTCTCAAAGAAGTAACTGAGAGAACTCTCAACTTCCATTTTTTTAAAATGTCTTCACTAATTTTATAGTCTAGCACAGTGTTTCTTTCTTCCATATTCATATAATTGGAGTACTACTTACTATTCCACTTTTTTTATTTATATATTTTTTAAAAATTTTTTATTGTTGGTTGTTCAAAACATTACATAGTTCTTGATATATCATATTTCACACTTTGAATCAAGTGGGTTATGAACTCCCATTTTTACCCCATATACAGATTGCAGAATCACATCAGTTACACATCCATTGATTTACATATTGCCATACTAGTGTCTGTTGTATTCTGCTGCCTTTCCTATCCTCTACTATCCCCACTCCACTCCCCTCCCCTCCCCTCTTCTCTCTCTACCCCCTCTACTGTCATTCATTTCTCCCCCTTGTATTACTTTTCCCTTTCCCCTCACTTCCTCTTGTATGTACTTTTGTATAACCTTGAGGGTCTCCTTCCATTTCCATGCAATTTCCCTTCTCTCTCCCTTTCCCTCCCACCTCTCATCCGTGTTTAATGTTAATCTTCTTCTCATGCTCTTCGTCCCTACTCTGTTCTTAGTTACTCTCCTTATATCAAAGAAGACATTTGGCATTTGTTTTTTTTTTAGGGATTGGCTAGCTTCACTTAGCATAATCTGCTCTAATGCCATCCATTTCCCTGCAAATTCTATGATTTTGTCATTTTTTAATGCAGAGTAATACTCCATTGTGTATAAATGCCACATTTTTTTTATCCATTCATCTATTGAAGGGCATCAAGGTTGGTTCCACAGTCTTGCTATTGTGAATTGTGCTGCTATGAACATCGATGTAGCAGTGTCCCTGTAGCATGCTCTTTTTAGGTCTTTAGGGAATAGACCGAGAAGGGGAATAGCTGGGTCAAATGGTGGCTCCATTCCCAGCTTTCCAAGAAATCTCCATACTGCTTTCCAAATTGGCTGCACCAATTTGCAGTACCACCAGCAATGCACAAGTGTACTCTTTTCCACACATCCTCGCCAGCACTTGTTGTTGTTTGACTTCATAATGGCTGCCAATCTTACTGGAGTGAGATGGTATCTTAGGGTGGTTTTGATTTGCATTTCTCTGACTGCTAGAGATGGTGAGCATTTTTTCATGTACTTGTTGATTGATTTTATGTCCTCCTCTGAGAAGTGTCTGTTCAGGTCCTTGGCCCATTTGTTGATTGGGTTGTTTGTTTTCTTATTGTCTAATTTTTGGAGTTCTTTGTATACTCTGCATATTAGGGCTCTATCTGAAGTGTGAGGAGTAAAGATTTGTTCCCAGGATGTAGGCTCCCTATTTACCTCTCTTATTGTTTCTTTTGCTGAGAAAAAACTTTTTAGTTTGAGTAAGTCCCATTTGTTGATTCTAGTTATTAACTCTTGTGCTATGGGTGTCCTAATGAGGAATTTGGAGCCCGACCCCACAGTATGTAGCCAACTGTTTCTTCTATCAGACGGCGTGTCTCTGAATTGATATCAAGCTCCTTGATCCATTTTGAGTTAACTGTTGTGCATGGCAAGAGAAAGGGATTCAGTTTCAATTTGTTGCATATGGATTTCCAGTTTTCCCAGCACCATTTGTTGAAGATGCTATCCTTCCTCCATTGCATGCATTTAGCCCCTTTATCAAATATAAGATAGTTGTAATTTTGTGGATTGATTTCTGTGTCCTCTATTCTTTACCATTGGTCCACCCACCTGTTTTGGTACCAGTACCATGCTGTTTTTGTTACTATTGCTCTGTAGTATAGTTTGAAGTCTGGTATCGCTATACCGCCTGATTCAAACTTCCTGCTTAGAGTTGTTTTTGCAATTCTGGGTCTTTTATTTTTCCATATGAATTTCATGATTGCTTTATCTATTTCTACAAGAAATGCCGTTGGGATTTTGATTGATATTGCATTAAACCTATAGAGAACTTTTGGTAATATCGCCATTTTGATGATGCTAGTTCTGCTTATCCATGAACAGTGTATATTTTTCCATCTTCTAAGATCTTCTTCTATTTCTCTCTTTAGGGTTCTGTAGTTTTCATTGTATAAGTCTTTCACCTCTTTTGTTAGGTTGATTCCCAAGTATTTTAGTTTTTTGAAGATGTTGTGAATGGAGTGGTTGTCCTCATTTCCATTTCAGAGGATTTGTCGCTGATATACAGGAATGCCTTTGATTTATGCGTGTGGATTTTATATCCTGCCACTTTGCTGAATTCATTTATTAGCTCTAAGAGTTTCTTTGTAGACCCTTTTGGGTCTGCTAGGTATAGAATCATGTCAGCTGCAAATAGTGATAATTTAAGTTCTTTTCCTATTTTTATGCCTTTAATTTCTTTTGTCTGTCTAATTGCTTTGGCCAGTGTTTCGAGAACTATGTTAAACAGAAGTGGTGAGATAGGGCATCCCTGTCTTGTTCCAGATTTTAGAGGGAATGCCTTCAATTTTTCTCCATTCAGAATGATGCTAGCCTGAGGCTTAGCATAGATTGCTTTTACAATATTGAGGTATGTTCCTGTTATCCCTGGTTTTTCTAGAGTTTTGAACATAAAGGGATGCTGTACTTTGTTGAATGCCTTTTCCGCATCTATCAAGATGATCATATGGTTCTTATTTTTAAGTCTATTGATGTGGTGAATAACATTTATTGATTTCCGTATATTGAACCAGACTTGCATCCCAGGGATGAATCCTACTTGATCATGGTGCACTATTTTTTTGATATGTTTTTGTATCTGATTTGCCAGAATTTTATTGAGGATTTTTGCATCTAGGTTCATTAGAGATATTGGTCTGAAGTTTTCTTTCTTTGAAGTGTCTTTATCTGGTTTAGGTATCAGGGTGATGTTGGCCTCGTAGAATGAATTTGGAAGTTCTTCCTCTTTTTCTATTTCCTGAAGTAGCTTGAAAAGTATTGGTATTAGTTCCCCTTTAAAGGTTTTGTAAAATTCTGCTGTATACCCATCCGGTCCTCGGCTTTTCTTAGTTGCTAGTCTTTTGATGGTTTCTTCTATTTCCTCAATTGATATTGGTCTGTTTATGTTGTCTATATCCTCCTGACTCAAACTGGGCAGATCATATGACTTAAGAAATTTATCGATGGCTTCACTATCTTCTACTTTATTGGAATATAAGGATTCAAAATAATTTTTGATTATCTTCTGTATTTCTGAAGTGTCTGTTGTGATATTGCCTTTTTCATCCCGTATGCTAGTAATTTGAGTTCTCTCTCTTCTTCTCTTCGCTAGCATGGCTAAGGGTCTGTCGATTTTGTTTATTTTTTCAAAGAACCAACTTTTAGTTTCGTCAATTTTTTCAATTGTTTCTTTTGTTTCGATTTCATTAATTTCAGCTCTGATTTTAATTATTTCTTGCCTTCTACTTCTTTGGCTGTTGTTTTGCTCTTCTTTTTCTAGGTTTTTGAGATGAAGTATGAGATCATTTATTTGTTGTTGTTTTTTTTTTGTTTTTCTTTTTTTAAGGAATGAACTCCAAGCAATGAATTTTCCTCTTAGATTCTGATATGTTGTGTCTGTGTTTTTATTTATCTGTAAGAATTTTTTAATTTCCTCCTTGATGTCTTCTATAACCCATTGATCATTTAGTAACCTATTGTTCATTCTCCAAGTGATGCATGATTTTTCCTTCCTTCTTTTATTGTTGATTTTCAGTTTCATTCCATTATGATCAGATAAGATGCACGGTATTATCTCTACTTCTTTATATTGTCTAAGAGTTGCCCTGTGACATAATATATGATCTATTTTTTAGAAGGATCCTTGTGCTGCTGAGAAAAAGTGTAACTGCTTGATGTTGGGTGGTATATTCTATATATGTCAATTAAGTCTAGGTTATTAATTGTGTTATTGAGTTCTACATTTTCCTTATTCAACTTTTGTTTGGAAGATCTGTCCAGTGGTGAGAGAGGTGTGTTGAAGTCTCCCATGTTTATTGTGTGGTGGTCTATTAGACTCTTGAACTTGAGAAGAGTTTGTTTGACGAACATCGCTGCACCATTGTTTGGGGCATATATATTTATGATTGTTATGTCTTGTTGGTGAATGGTTCCCTTGAGCAGTATGTAGTGTCCCTCTTTATCCCTTTTGAGTAACTTTGGCTTGAAATCTATTTTATTTGATATGAGTATGGACACTCCTGCCTGTTTCCAAAGTCCATATGAGTGATATGATTTTTCCCAACCTTTCACCTTCAGCCTATGTATGTCTTTTCCTATCAAATGCGTCTCCTGTAGACAGTATATTGTTGGGTCTTGTTTTTTGATCCATTTTACTAGTCTGTGTCTCTTAATTGGTGAGTTTCAGCCATTAACATTTAGGGTTATTATTGAGATATGGGTTGTTCTTCCAGCCATATTTGTTTATTTCTGTTACTAAACATGGTTTGTTTTCCTCTTTGATTATCCCCCCCCCTTTACTGTCCTACCTCCCACTGTTGGTTTTCATTGTTATTTTCCATTTCCTCTTCCTGTAATGTTTTGCCGAGGATGTTTTGAAGAGATGGTTTTCTAGCTGCAAATTCTTTTAACTTTTGTTTATCGTGGTAGGTTTTAATTTCATCTTCCATCCTGAAGCTTAATTTCACTGGATACACAATTCTTGGTTGGAACCCATTTTCTTTCAGTGTTTGAAATATGTTATTCCAGGATCTTCTAGCTTTCAGAGTCTGTGTTGAAAGATCAGCTGTTATCCTGATTGGCTTACCCCTAAATGTAATCTGCTTCCTTTCTTTGTAGCTTTTAAAATTCTCTCCTTATTCTCTATGTTGGGCATCTTTATTATAATGTGTCTAGGTGTGGATCTCTTAAGATTTTGCACATTCGGCGTCCTGTAGGCTTCTAGGACTTGGGATTCTGTCTCATTCTTCAAGTCTGGGAAGTTTTCTCGTATTATTTCATTGAATAGATTGCTCATTCCTTTCGTTTGGACCTCTATACCTTCCTGTAACCCAATGACTCTTAAGTTTGGTCTCTTTATGTTATCCCATATTTCTTGGATGTTATGCTCATGGTTTCTTAACAGTCTTGCTGAGCTGTCTATGTTCTTTTCAAGTTGAAATACTTTGTCTTCATTGTCTGATGTTCTATCTTCTAAGTGTTCTACTCTGCTGGTAGTATTCTCAATTGAGTTTTTAAGTTGGTTTATTGCTTCCTGCATTTCTAGGATTTCTGTTTGTTTGTTTTTATAACCTCTATCTCCCTGTATAGTTGATCCTTTGCTTCCTGGATTTGTTTGTGTAATTCATTGTCGAAGTGATCTTTCATTGTCTGATTTTGCTGTCTAATGTCTTCCTTGATACTCCAGATCATCTGAAGCATATATATCCTGAATTCTTTATCTGACATTACATCTGCTGCAGCTGTTACCTCTTCTAAAGTTGAGTTGACCTGCATTGCTTGTGTTCCTTTCTTTCCTTGTCTTTTCATACTGCTTGCATTTCTTTCTACTTGGTGAAACTGTTGTGTTTTTGAAAAATTTTCCCCCTATATATTTATATTGCTCTTGTATAGTTGAAAAGTCTCCCTTGCAGGGTCGGTTGCGGTCTGCCTACCTTGCAGGCGCGGGCGGCGTCTCTGCTCTTCCCCTCCTCCAATTGGTGTGAGGTGTCTACCACTCCCGCAGACCCCTGGGCCTGTTCTGCCGGTTTGTCGCAGGTCTGCCTACCTTGCAGGCGCGGGTGGCGGCTCTGATCTGCCTTTACTCCAATTGGGGTGATGTGACTACCACGCCGGCAGGTCACTGGGCCTGTTCCGGGTGAGGGCGGTGGCTCTGCTCTGCCCCTACTCCAATTGGGGTGAAGTGTGTATCGCACTGGCAGGTCACCGGGCCTGATTCGCCGGTCAGTCGCAGGTCTGCCTACCCTGCAGGCATGGGCCGTGGCTCTGCTCTGCCCCCCCTCCAATTGGTGTGACTTGTCTACCACCCGCGCGGACTTCTGGGCCTGTTCCGGGCGCGGGCGAAGGCTCTGCTCTGTTTCTACTCCAAATGGGGTGACGTGTCTGTCACACCGGCAGGCCACTGGGCCTGTCCCGCTGGTCGGTCGCAGGTCTGCCCACTTTTCGGGCACGGGTGGCGGCTCTGCTCTGCCCCTACTCCAATTGGTGTGATATGTGAACCACACCGGCAGGGCGCTGGGCCTGATCCGCCGGTCTGTCGCAGGTCTGCCTACCTTGCAGGCGCACGCAGCGGCTCTGCCCTGCCCCTCCTACCATGCCCGCGGACCGCTGGGCCTGATCTGCAGGTTGGTTGCAGGTCTGCCCACCCTGCGGGCATGGGTGGTGGTTCCACTCAGCCCCCACTCCAATTGGGGTCACGTGACCACCACACAGGCGGGCCTCTGGGCTTGAACCGGGCACGGGCAAAGTCTCTGCTCTGCCCCTACTCTAGTTGGGGTGATGTGTGTACCATGCTGGTAGGCTGCCTGGCCTGATCCGCCGGTCTGTCACAGGTCTGCTTACCTTGCAGGCATGGGCGGCGGCTCTGCCCTGCCCTTCCTACCATGCCCGCGGCCCCCTGGGCCTGATCTGCAGGTTGGTCGCAGGTCTGCCCACCTTGTGGGCGCGGGTGGCGGCTCCGCTCTGCCCCCTCTCCAATTGGGGTCACGCGACAACCACGCCGGTGAGCCGCTGGGCCTGCTCTGGGTGCTGGCGACAGCCCCGCTCCTCCCCCTGGCTAGATGACAAAGCGAGAGAGACTCGGTTGTCTGTGACTCACCCTCCCTACCAGGAAACCAACTGTTTATGTCGCTGCTGGTATTGATGAAGTTCTCTCCTCCACTGCTTTCTGATGACATCAGATCTCTGCCATGTTGGTATCCTATGCGAATGGCAGCATTTCGTTCCCTTTGCCGGGTGACCAAAGCAACAGGTGAGTCCTGACTGGCTCTCACAGGCCCCGTCTCAGTCCTGTTGCCACTGCCCACGAAGGCTCGGTTGGTATTTACGTCCACAGTACTCAGCAGGACCCCGATTGGGAAGCAGTTTCCGCGGGCTCCTTAGCCCTGGGCCAGAGCAGTTCCGGCAGCCGGAACTTGGCCGCTCTGTGCTCGGTGTATGCTCTGATAAGAGCAGGCTCCAAGAAGCAGTTTCCACGGGTTATTTAGCACTGAGCCTGAGTAATTTGTCTGCAAGCCGCAGGTGAAAGGCAGCCTGAAATCACCTGTTCTATGGCTGAATGAGCTGGGATCAGTTGAAAACAGGGATGGTGACATCATCTCTCCAAGATGGTGGCCGCTGGCCTCCTCTGTGGTCTGACCGGTGTGGAGAACTGAATTGGACCGCTTCCTTCCCCCGTCTCAAACCCAGAATTCAGCACTTAGTATGGTAATTGCACAGCTGGCAGAAGCCTGCGGAAACTGCGGTGCTGTATCCCTGCGCCGCTATCTCCTCGTTTCCCAGCGCGCACTGCAGATTCTAGCCGCGGGGCGATTTGCTGAATAAGTAGTGTGCCCCTCCGTGCGGACAAATCTCTTGCGTTTGAGCCCCCGTAGCCGATCCTCATGCGATGGAAATCCTTCCTCCAGGTTCCGCAGCCCCCCACTATTGCTACTATTCCACTTTTTGAGAGTAGCCATTCTAACAGCTGTGCTGATGCAGAAAATCTTATAGTTGGATGGTGCACTAAAATTCTGATGCAAGCTCTTTAGATTCCAGGGTGCCTTATGCTCACTGGAAAAAAAAAAAAATGATGTGCACCTATTTTAGAAATAAAGAGGGATCTGTTATTGTAACCATTTTTCTTCACTAATATTTGAGATTTTAGCCCATTACAATGGTGCACACCAAAGTGAAAACACTCCTTTTTGATCTAGGGATTTGCACCTGCACAGTTACCAGTGCTTTCAATGCTTTGAGGTTCCAAATATAGTCAATTGAATGGAAAATTTAATATCAGAAAGAATTGGATAGGTCTGGTGTTATTAGCAAAGTGAGCTGGGTGAGAGCTCAGGAAGTGCTAAACTGCCACTTTGGCTTTCAGTGGTGGTCTGTATTTCCCTGTTAATATTTTGGTACTGTCTAGATAAAAGTTCAACTCTCAGAAACAGCTATTTGCATTTTTAGAGAATGTTGGCAAATCCCTCTAAGGGATTAAGGGATTCCCTTAAGATTTAACACCTCTTCCACTCTGGTCTAATGGAATAAAGCCTATGGATCTTGCATGGCCATAGAAAAACACTTATTTGTTTCCCACTGGAGTTAAACTCATGTATATCTTATTCCTTCCTCTGTGTGTACAGATAAGTTAGCATTTAAACTATAGGCAATTTAGAGTTAAATAATATATTTCAAACCCAATCAATCTTCCTTTATTTATATTAACACTGTATTTGGGCATCTTGTTTCAGTAATTTTGCATATTGCTCAAATCAGGAAAATCTTCAAGTGCATTCTACTTATATCTTGGTAGATATATTTTTTTTCAGTTTTCTAGTGTGTGTACCTCTAATTAATTTACAGTTTTAAGAAGGACTCAAAACAGGAGTATATATTTATTTGGTGTATCCATAAATGGAGGGAGGCTTATATTCCACTTTTATTTATTTTTATTTTATTTTTTAAAATTATCTCTCTTTATATCTGTTGTTTGGTGGATGCTTGTGTATAATTCCAGTGTCACACACATTCTGCACACAAGTCCCTTCTTGTGATCTATGCCTTTTATTCTGACATCTACTTTGAGGTTGGATTGTAACATTCACTCACATTAAATATTTCATTGATATGTTTCGATTTATATACTTATAATAATTAACAATAAAAGATATTTGCATACACATGAATTTCCCTATGTAGTTTTCTGTATTGTGATTTCTTTATCTTAAAATTACTACACTCTTGTAATATTATAACATGCATTAGTTTCAGGTAATGATCACTAGTACATTTGCTCTTATATATGAGAGAGTTCTTGCCTAATTTTATATAATTTAACTTTCCAGGAGAATTTTAGAAGTTTTTGCTTTGATTTCTTCTTTAACAAAAAGTAAAGAATGTAATATTTTGACCAGTTATTATTCAAGTGTACCTTGGGAAAAATGATCATTTTTATAATACATTTATCCTTTGTAAATATGTTGAATGTTTGAGTTTCTTATGTTCTTTTCTGTATTTTTATTTTCTCAAATACTGCATATTCCTTTTGTAAACATACTTGCATATGAAATGCAATATTCATGTGACATCAGCATAAAACATACATGGTATTTTATAGTATTTGTCAAACTGGATATAATACATCAACAAAAATTCTAGCTCCTAGAATTTACATTTTACAAAAATTAATAATTATTTCTTCTTCTTTAGCCATTCTCCTTGGTTTCAACTCTGGAACAATATGGCTGTATTCTCATGTACAGTTGCTGTAATTTTAGTTTCTGTTTTCTGTGTGGGTGTATCATATACATTTGATTACAAAACAGTTTCTAAAATGGATAATAAAAGTTTAAATTATTATTTTCCTCTTTTGTGAATGCATTTATTCCACATATTTATCAATACTATTTAATTCATTTATATGATGTGATTTTATTCAATGTTACCTAATTTCTAAAGATTTTGAGTTTTTATGATTATTGAACACTTAGATACATCCTTTTCAAAGTGACTCTTCAAGAATTTTTTTCTGTTTTTCTTTTGCAATCTGTTTTATTTCTTCTTTTATAAGCATTTGATTATATGTGAGGAAATTAAGTTTTTTTTTTACCTTGTCAGTTTTGCACCTTTTAATGTAATCATTTCATGAATAGATTTTTTTGTATTAATATTTTGTAATTCATAAGTTTAAGCCTATTATATTGTATAATTTTGAAAACAAAAAAAATATTTTTTTTTTCTTTTGTGATATTACGGATTTAAGCAAAGTGTCTTAATGCTGAGCATATTCTTAGCTCTGTTTTAAATTTTATTCAGACTGGGTTTGCTCAATTTCTTCAGTTGGCCTTAAATTTTGAACTTTATGCCTTAGACTCCAGAATAATAGATATTTCAGGTGTGCACCACCATATGAACCATATCTTTTGTATGTAAACAATTGAGCTTTGTAATTTCTTATATATTTCAGTATTATTTATTAATAACTTATATTCAGCATTTAATGTGTCAAAATATGTTGTTATGTTTTATGAGTGAAGTGATAAAACAGCATTTTATTATCACACTGTTTTCCCAATATCCTAGCATGTTTTAAGAGTTTTGGTGTTGGTGTTTTCTGTAGTTCCACCATTTATTTTATTATGAGGTTTACCCTGGTTGATTTTACTTCATAACATCAATCATGTGGGATCATGGTATTTTGGTCAACAATAGACTTTATGTACAATGATGGATCTAGCAAATATCTTAGCCATTTACTAGTCTATACCATCTAGATTCTTTCATTGCACTCAGAGAATTGGAAAATTGCAGAAGATTCTTAGGATAAATTTTCCAGAATATATTTCCATAAAGTGAGAAATCATTATATATGCCTATATTTGAAATTATATACTGTATAATTGATATAATTTTTATTTGTTGAATTACCAAATATGCTAGTGCTTTTTTAATTGTATCTGCTTTTTTTTTAATTTGTACTCAAGATTGAACCCAGGGGTGCTTAACAATAAAGCCACATCCTCAGTCCTTTTTTTAATATTTTATTTATAGACAGAGTATTGCTGAGTTGCTAAATGCCTCACCAAGTTGCTCAATACAATATATATATATATATATATATATATATATATATATATATATATATATATATATAGCAGTATTATATATAATATTGTCTTAGAATTTATGATCCTTTTTTCTTATCCTCCTCAGTCACTGGAACTAAAGTTTTCCATCACTAGACCGGGCTCATTTGTTTATAAAAGCACCAACATTGATATTGGTAACTCTGTGTTATATTTATCTTTAATAGCTTCTATTTTTGCTCTTTTGCTTAAGACCTTCTTTACTTTTAGTTTTTAAATTTTACTTTTTATTAGGATGGATGACTTGATAATAAATTCTAGTCATTTTATGGCTTACTAATTTTTTGTATGTTTTATTTTCACCTCAGGCATAGATGAATTCCAATTTTTCCAGCTGTATGGAGGTCTAAGTGAAACATAAAAATCCGTATGGATATTGTTAAAGATATGGAACCACAATTTTACCCAGATTTTCGACTGCACTGTATATGCCCAAAGGACATAAAATCAGCATACTACATTGACTCAGCCACATTAATTTTTACAGCAGCATAAATCATAATAGCTAAGCAATAAAACAAACCATTCAATGATGAATGGGTACATTCAATGATGACAGGATAAAAAACTGTTGCTTATGTAAACAATAAACTATGAATAAGCCATAAAGAAGAATGACTTCATGACATTTTCCAGGAAATGGATGAATCTGGAGATTTTATGCTAAATAAAACAAACCATTTCTTTAAAACCAAAGGTTGAAATATATTGCTGATATGTGACATCTAAAGCTCATAAAGTGGGGAAGGGTAAGAAAAGAAGATCAGTAGATTGCACAATGGTAAATAAAAATAAATAAATAAATAAAAAAAAGGGACAGGGATAGAAATATAAAAGATATATATATATATATCTAAGTAAATCCTACCATCATTGCCACCAACAAGAACAGGATTTTAATTAGGATAAGATATATCCCATGCTTGCATAATACCATAAAAATCAATTTTACTATCAGGTAGAACAAAGAAAGAACCAATAAATAAAAAATTATATTTGTTTGAAGAGCTATATGTATATTCTATTATAAATATCATACAATATAAACATCGATCAAAGTTATATATATATATATATATATATATATATATATATATATATATATATATATATATAATTTTGTATGTTAAAAAATGTTAAAATCATAAAAAAGAAAATTAAAATAGGATTGTTATTGCTATTTTTTATATTAATAACATACATAAATACCATAAAATGTTTGAACTTAAATAAACTATTAAATATTTCCATTAAGTGGTCTGTCTACCTTGTTACATTTCAAAATTTCTCTGATACCATTGGTATTGGAATTACTAGAGTTCTCACTACACATTCAGAACAGCCAGTTCTATCAGAGAAATAACAAATAAGATTCTATACATTAGTAAATCTCTGATTAGTGGTTGTACAATTAAAATTTGAGAATTCCCTTTCTTAATTACCATAATTTTCTCATCTGAAAAATATGTATAATTTAGATAGTGATATAAAAATTACAAAATATATATTTTTGTGGTAATTCCTGAGTTTTATATTGTGTCTCATAAATTTGGAGTATGTATACTTTTTTGAACTTAAATCACTTTTTCTGCATAAGTAGATAATAGTATCATTGTGTTCCAAAACACCACCTACATGATAGTCTACTAACTCTCATTTCAACTTCAATTACCTTGCAGACTGTGTAAATATTCATGTGGTCAATGTGTTATTTATTTACCTATTCTTATTTTAAGAACTGTTAACATTTATGGATATAGCCATTGATTTTACTGAAGAGGAGTGGGAATGCCTTCAGCCTGCTCAGAAAAATTTATATAGAGATGTGATGCTAGAGAACTAGAGAAACTTGGCCTTCCTGGGTAAGTTTAATTTCCCTTAAAAATTATTAATTACTAATTATTATTTAATTTACTTCTGTTTCAGAATATCTTGTGGGAACTTCTCTATAAGAGTGAGTTTCAGATTTTTGTTTCAAAGAAAAAGGACATTTTTAGTACAGATCTCTCTCTCTCTCTCTCTCTCTCTCTCTCTCTCTCTCTCTCTCTCTATATATATATATATATATATATATATATATATATATATATATAATTTTACTCTTTAATCTGTCTCTTTCTTTGTGTGTTACATATCCTTCACTTTAGATAAATAGTACCTAGTATAATTTAGTGATGTAAATTATTGTAGACTACACATAGCAGGGGACACAGTTAAGTCATTCAAATGTCAAGGAGAAAACCAAACTAAAAATGTTGAAAGAGTAGTTATCCAGCAGAAAAAAAAAAATTTCAGAATCTTAGGTTTATTTATTTTGATTATAATCATTGAACACATACTGCCCTATATTTTTTCATATTTTCAAATTCCTTGTTGTTCTCTGTTTTCTTCTTTAGTGATGTCCCAGTTTATTCAGATTAACCATCAAAACTTACCTTTTGTTGTGAGGGCCAGCATGATCTGTTTCCAATGTTCTTTTGAGGAAAACTTTAAAGAAGCAAACATAAGAGAGAGACACACATACACAGTGAAAAGTAAAAAAAGAAAAATAAAAAACTGGCCACCCCCTCTTAACAGCTGCACATATAATACACAAAAATTACATAGCTTCTGATACCATGACTACATTCTAACCCGATGTTTCTTTAAACCCAAGTGCTAGCTAACCAAGATTAGGAACAGTTAATACAAATATAGAGCCCCTTCTCCCTATGGATATTTCCACAGAAACTAGATAGTGCACTTGTAGAGTTGTTTTAATAGCTTCAGGGAGAAACTGCTGGGCATTACAATTGTAAGACTCAGGGTTACAGTTACCATGACCCCCACACTTTCCTGTCTATTTCCAAGGTCAGAATACCTAATACATCCCCTGTTTATTAAGGCCTTTTGAATAAATAATATTACTTATCTCCTTAATGCTGGTGGGGCAAAAATAGGGCAGGCATAGGCAACAGCAAGTTGCAACACCAGTAAACATCCACCTATGAATATTTTTGACCCAGAAGAAGTTGAGTAAACATGAAGTTAACCAATCCAACAAGTCCAAAATCCATCATCTTGTTGAACCTTATTAATGATATCTTTAAGGTAATCTAAGTCTTTTGAAATAAAATTACTATTATAACTTAAATTGATGGAACACATGTTAAAAAAACAAACTTCTGATATTTTTATGATGTAACAGTAACAGACAATCAATTGCAGCATGATTGTCAAGTATGGCTTGACAATGTTGTTTTTGTTCTTCATTAAGCATTTTTACATACATGGAGGCATGGCTAATACTGTTTAGGTTTGCATAGGGGAGTTTCATAGTAGTTTTATAAGCCCATAGATCTAGTCCAGGGAAACCCACTAAGGAGAATGTCAAAGCATTAAATTCTGCCTTAGAGAGAAGTTTCAGTGAATCATCACAGTTTTTATCAAGAGGAATAGACCTTTTATGAATAAATTGCACAGGATGGTGACCTATTAAATACTATGTGCATGGAAAGGACACATTATTCTGCTAAGACAACAATGAATACCATGAGACATTTTTGCAGGTATATAACAATTTCATGCAAGTGAGTCAAGATATTGTAATGGGTTGTAAAATTCCAGGATCTGACAGTACTGAATTTCCCAGAGCTGGTGTACAAAAACAGAGCAACATTGTTATTAAGACCAAAGCATTTACAGAGTATGTGTGAGTTTAGCAATCAAAGCAGTAACAAAGTTTTCTAGAGTACATTCTAACCCCATTTTAGCCAACACCTGTTGAGCTGAGGTTTTTAATGGTTTTATATCTCCCCAAGTAACTAGAATTCACGTATCTTGGGGTCCTTTTTTAATGTTACTTCTCTTTTGAGGAGAATGATTTTTGTCTTGTTTGGATAGACTCTTCTCTTCCAGGGTTAAACGAAACTTAGAAATCAGCTTGTGAAGTCCCTGGTGTACATTTATAATTGCTCTTTTTCATGCATGAAGGTAGAGTCCAAACAGGACATGTTGGCATAAGTGTAGCAGTCTATTCTTTTCCCCATGTGATCAAAGGCATAGGATCTTGTCATGCTGGTAAGGTGGAACTTCATTTATTACATAATTTTTTAGTAATGGCTGTTTGAGAATAAAATGTCTATTCAATGCAGATGACCAATTTTGAGTATTAACTTTATGTTGTATATTGAGCACATTAACTGTAAATAAAACAATATTCAATGCATATTTATATGAGAGGCTAGATCTTCGTTTGTTTCTGTTTTAAAAGGTAAGTATTAGGATACAATTTGCTCACTCAACAAAAACTCATTCAAAAGAATTATGAGAAATTTCATGATTTAAAACTATATCTCATCTATTAAAAATTGGGCAAAAGGATGAGATGTAAAGGCAGGGGCATTATCCATCTTTAAACAAATACGGCCTCTAGGAGCAGATCATGCTTGGTTTCTTTCCAAGCTCTCTGCTGGAACTGACTTGACATTCTTTTTTTAGATTTAATGCTGTTAGTATTTTTTTTCTTTTGTTTTCTGCTTTGCAATAATGCATTAGTAATCATAAAATTTTGAAGTGAATAAATCATTATACGTCTACTTTGTATTTTTTTTTATATTTTTATTTTTCCTATTTTGATTAGTGATTTAAATTCTGGATCATTTTTTTTATTGTGGCATGCTTGGATTCTTTTCAATATGTGTGTGTGTGTGTGTATATATATATACATATATTGTGTGTGTGTGTATATATACATTGTTTGAGAGAAGTCACAAAAATTTAGAAATAGCATGGCTCAAAGAATTTTAAAAGACTTGTGTTGCAGTTTGTGATATAGAATTTTTGGTGTAATATCAAGCATTACACATGAAATATATATATATATATATATGGAGTCTTTGACTATAATATCAACCCTATACAAAATACAGTGTGTGTGTGTGTGTGTGTGTGTGTGTATATATATCCCACTTATCTTTATATATCCTAGAGATTTTTAAATTTTACAGAATTTTACACATTGCTTAGACTTGTCTTAAACTTGGTACTGCTTGATAGTCCACTCCCATATTGGTAGAATTTCAGATTTGCACACTAGGAATGCTCCTCTCAATTTTTCTTAAAGAATTATTAACTTAAACATTGTTCTCATTGATGTTAATATTTTTTTTCAATTTCACTCTCGAAACTTTTTAAAAATAGTTATTTAGTTTTCTTTCAGTAATTCATAACTGTCAGTATCCTCATGTTAAATTCTTATTTTTTTTTTGTAATTGGATTTAACCATGCTTCCCTTTGTTTATATTTGCTGTACTATTATTTATTTGTTCATTAAAGGAGCCATAAGTAGATTATATAGTCTATTTTTGGAGAAAAAAGTATAAAATCCTTTAAATAAATAAAGATAGGCAAGAACAGTGCAGTATCCTTGTAATATTTGTGAATTAGGAGGACATTCAAAAGTACTTCATGTTTGAGAGAAGTCACAAAAATTTAGAAATAGCATGTCTCAAACAATTTTAAAAGACTTGTGTTGCAGTTTGTGATATAGAATTTTTTGGGGTAATATCAAGCATTACACATGAAACATTAAAAGTTGGATGACCTAAAGATCCAGAATTTCCAGTACTAAATATGTATCCATGAACAATTAAATCAGAAAATAGAAGAGATACCTCTGCTTTTGTGTTTAGTGCAAATATTTTTCTCAGTATTAAAGCTCGGGACTCAATGTGTGTGCCTATCAATGTCAAATGTGTAAAAATATGTACTTATACACTATTATTATTTAGTTATAAAATGTTTTGTCTCTTAAAGTGTTAAAAGAAATATATGCATGACTTTGAATTAAGTGAAAGATGGCAAGCTGATATTATGTTTTAGGATCATTTGATTCACATGTGGAAGTCAGAAATTTAGTGAGCAAAATTTTGCTCACCAGGTACTGTGTTCTGTGTTGGGTTGATATTATAGTCAAAGTCTCCATATTTTTATTTTATTGAGCATAATAGGGTCAAGAGTTTTATTTTACCACATAGTGAGTGTATTATGTTCTTCATAAATACTAGTAGAAGGAATACAATATATTGTAAGAACAAAACTGATAAGTGTATGAAGTAATGTTTGTGTTAATTCATTCTATTTAGTCATTTTAATATATATATATATATATATATATATATATATATATATATATATATATACCATGATATATTTATAAATAAACAAAGTTTTACATATCAATAAGAACATTCTCATATCACACAAATGCAATAATATAAAAATCAATTTATTATACTTGATTCTCATGTGTTGAATTCATCCAAGTTTTATGGTCATAGGCTATGCAAGGTTTTTATAGTCTTTTAAAATGTTTTTATGAAAAATTTTATAGACCTATATGTATATTTCTTAGTAAGTTTTTTGTTCATATTTCTTTTTAAGAGTCCATTGTCTTTTTACCCTTGTTGAATATTTATGGTATTATCACTCAAAACATATTGCATATTTTATTGCATTCAATTGGGAAACAATCCAGAAAGTTAAAAAAGACAAGTATTTATCCTCTGGTTTTAAAAGCAAGAAAAGGAATAGAAATTTATTGAACTAGAAAAAATTTACTAGTTAGAGATAAAAAAAAAGGACTGAGATTACCAGAGTCTAGGTATAATGTATTTCAGCCATCCCTGGCTGCACAGAGTATTTTTGCTTAACAAAAAATTTGTTCATGTATGTACGCTTAAAGAACATTGCTGTTTTTAGTCAGTCTTTTTCATTAATAACAATGATGTACCTTTCAACAGTTTCCAGCCACAAAAATTACACAATTTCAGAAATCTTCTGGCTCATCCTCCATATATTCTGCCACAATATTCACCAGGAAAAGATAATATAAACCTTTTGGCAGCCCCATCAAGGCATTCTCTTCTTTAAATTTTGAGGCCAAATATATTCTGCCTAGAAAAGTATGATACATGGAACAACATAATTTTACATGGAACAACATAGTTTTACTTAGTAAATTTTTTTTTCATGAAAAATATATCCCAACTCCTTTGTCTTGGGATTACATTAGAAAAATATGAGGTAATTATACTGTGTACTTTGACCTTAGGCTATGAGCCTTAAAATTAACTTAAAATACAAAAGAATATTTAATGTTTATTTTTAAATATAGTTTTTATATTTCAAACGTTCAAAGCATATTCCACAGCAATCAATGATACAAAAAAAATAAGAAAAACAACTGCCGTTTGGTGCCTCATCATGACATTTCAATACCTGCTGTAGATTGCCTGTGGCTTCCACTTTTAACTTAAAAAAATGATAATTTTTCCACACAATTTGGGTGGAGGACAAAATCTCTTGCATTGTTTTCCTGAGCAAGCCATCATAATTGAAACAACTGAACCCCAAATCAAAATATGTTTTCTCTACACTCTAATTATATCAGTTCTTAACTCATCTGGCATACAACAAATCCACTTTCTTTTGGTTGAATGTCTTGAGCCCAAAGATATGGAACCTGGGAGCTAAAAGAAGTATGTCATAAATAAAGAGGTCTTTTTTTGCATGAGGCAAATTGCACTTTTTGTATTTGATTTTTCTGCCTGCAAAGATCTACATTTCTCTTCCTACAATGGTATTATGGTCGATGGTGACTTGTGTGATTACAGAAGGCTTAAAATGCAGCTACATGTCTTTGAGTCCTTTCACTCCTAAAAATTTCTGTAATTTGTACTCTAATAGGAGATTCAAAAGGGTGCTAGAGAAACCTATTTTTTAAATCTGCCTCTTTATTCATGATTTTCTAATGGTTTTGATCTATTCAATTCAGACCATTTCTGATTAATGGGTGTCATCAGGATGTAAATTCCCTCTATGATCAGTAGCAATGAGACAATTCTTCCCATTAAAAATAAAAACATTCTCATAGAGGCTTTGCTATATTCTGAGGAACCACTCTTGCTTTTGCTTTACTAAACAAAATAAATTCCACATATTTGAGTCCCAAAGTGAATGACAATACACTAACCTAAGCACCATGAGGAATATAATAAATACAAGATATCATCTTTGAAATATAAAAACAAATAAGAATCAGAAATGCTAAGCCATTACCATCTAACTATACCAGAGCTTTTAAAATGTAATCTTAAATGTTCTACTCACTCTCATAGTAAGAGGCCTTAGACTCACATATATTTGATCACTCACTAAAGGTCACTCTGTTAATGCATACCAGTTCTTATTCTAAAGCTTTTACAGAATTTTTTTGATAATACATTTCAAAGTCTCACCTGTCTTCTTTAGAAATAAGACACAGAGGTTGTTTTAGTCTTTTTAATAATGCTATACAAAATACTAGAAACAGGCTAATGTATAAAAAGAGATATAAATGCATAAAAATATTTTCTGAGGGGCTGGCATTGTGGCTCAGTGGTAGAGTGCTCACCTGTCACATGCAAGAAGCTGGGTTCAATTCTCAGCACCACATAAAAAATGAATAAATAAATAAAATAAAGGTATTGTGTTCAACTAAAACTTATAAATAAATAAAAACATTTTTTGAGTACATAGTTCTGAAGATTTAAGTGTATTGTACCAGAATCTTCTCAGCTCCTGTGACAGCCCCTTCACCTGTATTACACATAAGATGGTATTATGGTGAGGGCTCATTTGAGAAGTAGAGAGAATATACTGAGAGAGGAAGTCAGAGAAATTCAGAAAGAAGACTTGCTCTTTTTGTAACAACCGGCTTTAATAAGAACTATCTTGTGTCACATGAAAGTTCCGTTAACCCTTTCCAAGAGCATCTCCCCCAATAATCTAACCAGAATTTACTAGATCTCACTTCTGAAACATTCCATTATTTTCCAACTCTCTCCCTTTGAAAATAAGTTCCAAACACACGAGCATTTGTTGGACATACTCAAATCACAATGAAAATAATATGAGAGAGACAATGGTAAAAATGAGACATAGAATGTCATTTCTTAGTAGTTATAAAGATTCTAGACACTACAATAAAATGATTTAGAGTATAGAAATTATTTTAGGTTGATATTTTATTTTAAAGACAATAGAGAATTTCACTAAGTTACTCTTTGAAGAATGAATGAATTAGAATGTGACAAGCCTAATGGGCTAGGTATATTAAAATAAGGGAAAAGTCTGTGCAAAAACTCAACGGATGTTTAGTAAACCATGCCTAGGTATAAAAAGAGAATGCTGGGCTTTCTGATTATGCTATATCAATCCAAAAGTTTACTGACTAAAATCTGGTGGCCCTCAAAACCAGAGCAAATATTCATATAAAAAATGCAGTGGACATCAATCTCAAGAGCTTCCTACTTAATATATCTGCTTCCAAAAACTACATGATTCATAGTAATTCTCAGGAGTATTATATTTCTTTCAATTTCATTTTTTTGCTTTCTATATAGTTACTGCACCATCTCATGGCCAGATCAATATTTTCTTGAACTTCTTCATATATTAATCTATAAACTATCTCAGATATGTTTGTTTCTAGATTGTCAGGGATCCATCCTAGTGAATTCTGAGATGTGTGAGAGGTTGAAAAAGCATAGAAATTTGCTTATGAAAAATAAGCCATGCTGTAGGTGGGAAGTAAAAGGAGAAAGATGCAAAAGTCCTCATCTAAACTTGTATGTGCTGATACTACACAAGGTTATTCCAATGATGTCTGGTTTGGTGTAGGGAAGCAACTTTTCTTATACATTATGACACAAAGTTCATCAAATATGGTTGTTACAGACTTTTTGAGAACACCTAAATTTTTCTTAGTAATTTCTACATTGAAAAACTACTGCTACCTTTAAACAAAACTATCCATTGCAATAAATCTGAAATAGTTTTTTAATATTGCAAAACAGAAAATTGATGGCATTATTCACTGAATGCTAATATTTTCCAATAACACCTCACACCATAATATATGTACCTTATATAGTTTAACACCTATAGGGGTTCTTAACACAATGGATAGATATTAAAGTAAAGAGTGAAATGAGACTCAGAAACAACTAATTATAGTAAAATTTATTATTACCTTTTTTTCAAATACTAGTGCACCCATTTGCTTTTTTTCCCAAAAAGTTGATTTTTTAACCTTTGCTATGATATTTCACTTTATTTAAATAACATGATAAATAGTACTGTTTTTTCATATGTACTCTCTGATGCATCTCAAATATATATGCATACCCCAAGACCTTAGCAAATTTCTATACACATTATTCACTAGAGAAACAGTAGTTACTTCTGAAATCTATATTGCTCTTTTCAAATGAGGTCTTGCAGTTTTTGTTTTTTTTTAATATCTGAAATAATTATAATGAACTTATTTCTAATTAGCATATAGTAAGTGCCTGATAAATATTTGTGAAAAGGATGAAGAAATAATAAGAGCATTTATATAATCTGTACAATATGGTATGTGGTATTTCATGATTTTAGCTACAACTTATTGAATATTATAACAATCTTACTATGTGAGTAAGATGTGGGCATGATGAACTAATAATAAATAAAAATTGCATGCTGCATTTTTAGTAATTCACCAAACAATATTTTCAAAAACAGACACTCTGATGTGTGGTTTGCATCAACTATTATATTATGAATGAATGAAACTCCGTAAATTAATAATTGGAAATACATACTTGCTTAGGGTGCCTATCATTCATTGTTAAAAAACCTTTAGCTATATAAAATTTTAATACTGTATGTACCATTGTGATATAATGGAATTTTGATAAAATGTACATTAATAATGCTGAAGTCTTTCATTGAGTCTTATATCAGTTTATGAAATAAACTTACTATATGTGATTTCCTCAAGTCTAAGTGTCTTATGTTTTAAGAAACTGTATGGACAATGCCAATTAAAGTTAACATACTAATATCAAGAGCAGAAGAACCATAGGAAAGATGAAAACAAAGAATTGGGAGATTCCACCATTATAGAGGTAATTTTCTCAACATCTTTTCAATGTATTTAACCCACTATTGATACCAACATTAATGAGCAAACTCTTCTCATGCTAATTGTGCATGATGCTATTATAAAATATGAAAACAAGCAAATGTGTCAGAGATGCATTTTACAACACTAGTTGAAAATACAATTGATTGATCAGTATCTCACTGTGTTTGACCCCAGCAGATACCTTCTCAGTGTGCAAGAAAATGGGTAAATTTTTTTTAAAAATCAAGTAAAATTTATGTTAAAGAATAACAATTATTTTTTTCATAAGGACAATGTTAGTGTCTTTTTGAAACAACATGACAATAAACTGTGCCCTATCACATAAAGGAAAGCAACAATTCTGGTAAACTTCTTCATTTTATTCTTTAAATATGGCATGTATTCTTTGGCAAACTTCCACATATATTGTTTTAATTTTGCAGGTGTAATTATATCTGGTTTTCTCTAAATCGTTACTTATTTATTATAAATTTGTTGAGAAATTATTTCTGCCTGTGCTTATAGTGAAATATAGTGAGAAATGGAAGTCATTTAAACCTCTATGAATTGCAATCCCAGAATGGTGGGAGGAAACTGTCTATAACCATGAGAAGCATATTGAGTACTATAAATTTTTTCCAGGTATTTATTTCCCTTAGTATCCAATTTTCACATAAACTAGTGCTTTTAAATGAAGCTGACTATTAAATATCATAGAAAAGGCCATCAGAGTAATCAGAAGAAGAAATTTAAAAGAGAAACAATCAAATCATATGAACATCTGGTTGAAACAAGAACTGGCCAACTGTTGGATCTTAGCTTTTTACTTTACTAAATTATCTCCTATCTTTTTTTTTTTTTTTTTTTTTTTTGATTAGGACTAAGAGGAAGGTACGTCTATTAAAACCATGACCAGAACAATTTATAGCAATTTGTTTTTCTAAAACATGGATAAAATTGACTTGCTAACTCAGGATAGAATCTAATGAGTAAATTTGTTATGGTAAGAAAAAAAATTATATCTACTCAACATGAATATTGGCCTTTTCAAGTAAAGAATATTAGGGTGAAAACCAATTTGGTAAGATAGTACTGAATATTTTATATCAAAGAAAAGGCAGAAATATTTAAAATAATTTTGATTATTAGATGCATGTAAAAAAAAGGAGTGTCCAGGCCTGATGAGGTGGTACATACCTGTAATCCCAAATATCATAAAGGCTGAGGCAAAAGGATCACAACTTCAAGGCCAGAATTGGTAACTAAGTGAGACCAGGTCTCAAAATATCAAAGATATATATATATATATTTGGAAACAGTAGTTTCCAAAATTTACACCCAAATCAGCAGCCTACACTCTATCTGCAAGTATGTAATGTTTTAAAAGGCAACTAAATATAGCCATACCTACTACTAGTTGTCTGATTATATTGATCATAATCTTGAAATATATTCATAGAAGACCCTTCACAATGTTTTAGGTGTTCTACATTATTTTTTCTAATTGCAATGAGAAAGGGAGGAAAACCAATTTAACTTATGGGGCAACTTCTTTTTTTTCAGGCCTGATGAATCAAATACTAAAAGGATTTAGCATTTAATAGATTATCATTTATGATATATGTTCTGTGATTTCTTGCTTAATCTACATTGGACACTTTATTATTTCTGAGTATCAGCATCTGTACAGGCCACAACACCTCAATCTATTTTTTAATAGTTACAAGTCCCTGTGTTCATGCTTCCTCAGATAGTTATTCTCTTTTTTAAAAATAATTATGGGCCTGCAAGGTAGGCGGGCCTGCGACCCACTGGCAGAAAAGGCCCAGTGGCCTGCGGAGGGGCAGAGCCACCGCCCCACGCCTGCAAGGTAGGCGGAACTGCGACCCACAGACAGAACAGGCCCAGGAACCCGTGGAGGGGCAGAGCTGCCCCACGTGCATGCAAGGTAGGCGGACCTGTGACCCACCCACAGAACAGGCCCAGTGGGTCGCCAGCGTGGAAGACACATCACCCCAGTTGGGGGAGGGGCAGAGCCGCCACGCACCTGCAAGGCAGGAGGACATGCGACCCACAGGCAGAACAGGCCCAGCAACCCGCAGAAGGGCAGAGCCTCCCCACACGCCTGCAAGGTAGGCGGAACTGCGACCCACCGGCAGAACAGACCCAGCGACCTGCCAGCGTGGTAGACACATCACCAAGGTTGGGAGAGGGGCAGAGCTGCCACCTGCGCCTGCAAGGTAGACAGACCAGCAACCGACAGAACAGGCCCAGCGGCCCGCAGGTGTGGTAGGCACATTGCCCCAATTGGAGGAGGGGCAGAGCTGCCACCCGCGGCTCCGAGGGAGACTTTGCAACTATACAAGAGCAATTTAAATATATAGGGGGAAAATTCAATAACACAACAGTTTCACCAAGCAGAAAGAAACATGAACAGTATGAAAAGTCAAGGAAAGAAAGGACCACAAGCAATGCAGGTCAACTCAACGTTAGAAGAGGTAATAACTGCAGCAGATAGAATGTCAGATAAAGAATTCAGGATATACATGCTTCAGATGATTTGGAGTCTCAAGGAAGACATTAGACAGCAAAATCAGACAATGAAAGATCACTTCAACAATGAATTACATAAACAAATGCAAGAATCAAAAGATCAACTATACAGGGAGATAGAGGTTATAAAAAAGAAACAAACAGAAATCCTAGAAATGCACGAAGCAATAAACCAACTTAAAAACTCAATTGAGAATACTACCAGCAGAGTAGAACACTTAGAAGACAGAACATCAGACAATGAAGACAAAGTATTTCAACTTGAAAAGAACATAGACAGCTCAGCAAGACTGTTAAGAAACCATGAGCAGAACATCCAAGAAATATGGGATAACATAAAGAGACCAAACTTAAGAGTCATTGGGTTACAGGAAGGTATAGAGGTCCAAACGAAAGGAATGAGCAATCTATTCAATGAAATAATACGAGAAAACTTCCCAGACTTGAAGAATGAGACAGAATCCCAAATCTTAGAAGCCTACAGGATGCCAAATGTGCAAAATCATAAGAGATCCACACCTAGACACATTATAATGAAGATGCCCAACATAGAGAATAAGGAGAGAATTTTAAAAGCTACAAAGAAAGGAAGCAGATTACATTTAGGGGTAAACCAATCAGGATAACAGCTGATATTTCAACACTGACTCTGAAAGCTAGAAGATCCTGGAATAACATATTTCAAACACTGAAAGAAAATGGGTTCCAACCAAGAATTGTGTATCCAGTGAAATTAAGCTTCAGGATGGAAGATGAAATTAAAACCTACCATGATAAACAAAAGTTAAAAGAAGTGGCAGCTAGAAAACCATCTCTTCAAAACATCCTCGGCAAAACATTACAGGAAGAGGAAATGGAAAATAACAATGAAAACCAACAGTGGGAGGTAGGACAGTAAATGGGGGGGGGAAATAATCAAAGAGGAAAACAAACCATGTTTAATAACAGAAATAAACAAATATGGCTGGAAGAACAACCCATATCTCAATAATAACCCTAAATGTTAATGGCTTAAACTCACCAATTAAGAGACACAGGCTAGTAAAATGGATCAAAAAACAAGACCCAACAATATACTGTCTACAGGAGACACATTTGATAGGAAAAGACATACATATGCTGAAGGTGAAAGGTTGGGAAAAATCATATCACTCATATGGACTTTGGAAACAAGCAGGAGTGTCCATACTCATATCAAATAAAATAGATTTCAAGCCAGAAAATATAAAAAGAGGGAGAACTTCCAAATTCATTCTACGAGGCCAACATCACCCTGATTCCTAAAACAGACAAAGACACTTCAAAGAAACAAAACTACAGACCAATATCTCTAATGAACCTAGATGCAAAAATCCTCAATAAAATTCTGGCAAATCAGATACAAAAACATATTTAAAAGAATTGTGCAACATGATCAAGTAGGATTCATCACTGGGATGCAAGGCTGGTTTAATATAGGGAAATCAATAAATGTTATTCACCACATCAATAGACTTAAAAATAAGAACCATATGATCATCTCGATAGATGCGGAAAAAGCATTCGACAAAGTACAGCATCTCTTTATGTTCAAAACTCTAGAAAAACCAGGGATAACAGGAACATACCTCAATATTGTAAAAGCAATCTATGCAAAGCCTCAGGCTAGCATCATTCTGAATGGAGAAAAATTGAAGGCATTCCCTCTAAAATCTGGAACAAGACAGGGATGCCCTCTCTCACCACTTCTGTTCAACATAGTTCTCGAAACACTGGCCAGAGCAATTAGAGAGACAAAAGAAATTAAAGGCATAAAAATAGGAAAAGAAGAACTTAAATTATCACTATTTGCAGCTGACATGATTCTATACCTAGCAGACCCAAAAGGGTCTACAAAGAAACTCTTAGAGCTAATAAATGAATTCAGCAAAGTGGCAGGATATAAAATCCACATGCATAAATCAAAGGCATTCCTGTATATCAGGGACAAATCCTCTGAAATGGAAATGAGGACATCTACTCCATTCACAATATCCTCAAAAAACTAAAATACTTGGGAATCAACCTAACAAAAGAGGTGAAAGACTTATACAATGAAAACTACAGAACCCTAAAGAGAGAAATAGAAGATCTTAGAAGATGGAAAAATATACCCTGTTCATGGATAGGCAGAACTAACATCATCAAAATGGCGATATTACCCAAAGTTCTCTATAGGTTTAATGCAATGCCAATCAAAATCCCAACAGCATTTCTTGTAGAAATAGATAAAGCAATTATGAAATTCATATGGAAAAATAAAAGACCCAGAATAGCAAAAACAACTCTAAGCAGGAAGTGTGAATCAGGCGGCATAGCGATACCAGACCTCAAACTATACTACCGGGCAATAGTAACAAAAACAGCATGGTATGGTACCAAAACAGGCGGGTGGACCAATGGTACAGAATAGAGGACACAGAAACCAATCCACAAAACTACAACTATCTTATATTTGATAAAGAGTCTAAAAGCATGAAATGGAGGAAGGATAGCATCTTCAACAAATGGTGCTGGGAAAACTGGAAATCCATATGCAACAAAATGAAACTGAATCCCTTTCTCTCGCCATGCACAAAAGTTAACTCAAAATGGATGAAGGAGTTTGATATCATATCAGAGACACGACATCTGATACAAGAAAAAGTTGGCTACAATCTACATACTGTGGGGTCGGGCTCCAAATTCCTCAATAGGACACCCATAGCACAAGAGTTAATAACTAGAATCAACAAATGGGACTTACTCAAACTAAAAAGTTTTTTCTCAGCAAAAGAAACAGTAAGAGAGGTAAATAGAGAGCCTACATCCTGGGAACAAATCTTTACTCCTCACACTTCAGATAGAGCCCTAATATCCAGAGTATACAAAGAAGTCAAAAAATTAAACAATAAGAAAACAAATAACCCAATCAACAAATGGGCCAAAGACCTGAACAGACACTTCTCAGAGGAGGACATACAATCAATCAACAAGTACATGAAAAAATGCTCACCATCTCTAGCAGTCAGAGAAATGCAAATCAAAACCACCCTAAGATACCATCTCACTCCAGTAAGATTGGCAGCCATTAGGAAGTCAAACAACAACAAGTGCTGGAGAGGATGTGGGGAAAAGGGTACTCTTGTACATTGCTGGTGGGACTGCAAATTGGTACGGCCAATTTGGAAAGCAGTTTGGAGATTTCTTGGAAAGCTAGGTATGGAACCACCATTTCTCCCAGCTATTGCCCTTCTTGGATTATTCCCTGAAGACCTTAAAAGAGCATACTACAGGGATACTGCCACATCGATGTTCATAGCAGCACAATTCACAATAGCAAGACTGTGGAACCAACCTAGATGCCCTTCAATAGATGAATGGATAAAAAAAATGTGGCATTTATACACAATGGAGTACTATGCAGCACTAAAAATGACAAAATCATGGAATTTGCAGGGAAATGGATGGCATTAGAACAGATAATGGTAGTGAAGCTAGCCACTCCCTAAAAAACAAATGCCAAATATTTTCTTTGATATAAGGAGAGTAACTAAGAACAGAGTTGGGAGGAAAAGCATGAGAAGAAGATTAACTTTAAACAGGGGTGAGAAGTGGGAGGGAAAAGGAAAGAGAAGGGAAATTGCATGGAATTAGAAGGAGACCCTTATGGTTCTACAAAATTACATACAAGAGGATGTGAGGGGAAAGGGAAAAAAACAAGGGGGAGAAATGAATTACAGTAGATGGGGTAGAGAGAGAAGATGGGAGGGGAGGTGATGGGGGATAGTAGAGGATAGGAAAGGCAGCAGAATACAACAGACACTAGTATGGCAATATTTAAAACAGTGGATGTGTAACTGATGTGATGCTGCAATCTGTATACGGGGTAAAAATGGGAGTTCATAACCTACTTGAATCAAAATGTGAAATATGATATGTCAAGAACTATGTAATGTTTTGAACAACCAACAATAAAAATTAAAGGAAAAAAAAATAAAAAAATAAAAATAATTATGTGTTGCATTCTTTATCTACAGAAAATTTATGAAGGTTAAAAACCCGTAAGCATTTTCACAAATTTGACTTTAAGAAACTTTTCATCAAAAAACACACACCAGAAGTAAGAATGTATTCTTTCTCTAATTTATTAGCCTTTCTGACATCCAATATCAGGACATGAATGCTGCTCATGGAGGGATGTTCTTACCATCAAGAACAATCAATACTACTTTCTTCTACCCCATTAAATTTTACAAAAAGTGCACATTTTACTGTGTTTCATATACAACACTTGGCTTTCCATTTTTTTGTGTTTAGTGCGTTTTTACTTTCTTTTTTCATCACTTTGTTTTTCCTGTATTTTCTAATATTCAATTTTTTTGTGGTGAGAAAAATAGATCACTAGTATCTTCTAACTTTTGCAACATTCAACCACTTGACTACTCACTAGCTAATATTTCTATTAAACCATCATTTTAAAGGTAAGACTGAGGTATGCTAACAAAACTATTTTCAAGCTCTACTGCAGAATCAACATAACTTTCTTGAGCTCTGCAGTTAGAGCCACTGTTTCTGTCCACAAACTCTGCTCCTTTTTTTTTTTTAAATTTCTTCTATATTGAGTAACTCTCTTTGAAATGAGGCATGGAAAATAGCTTTTTAGATTTTTATTATTTATGAAAATCTATTTTTATTTATCATTGATGGACAATCTGCTTCATTTTAGAATACCAGGTTGAATACTATTTTTTTACTTTAAATCTTGAGGTTATTCTGTATTTATAATCTATAATCCATCATTGAGGATAAATACTTTGGTTTTATTCTTGCTTTCTTGAAGCTGACCATGGTTTTTCATTTTAGTATATTTTCTTTGTTTTAAGCATAGCTACTTGAGAAAATCTGGAGATATATTTAGCATATCTAAATTTTATTTTCTTGATTATAGCATTCAATCAAAATGGAATATTTTCAGACCTAATTTTATTTTCAGTGTATACATGTAGGAAAATGGATAAAGTATGGAAAATAATATATCTGTTTTTCAGACACCAAAAACAGGCATAACAGTTGAGTGAAACCATAAGCAATAAGTGCAGACTGGTTAGGCAAACTATAACTTTATTTCAAAAATTGTTCTTAATAAGTGCAGTTTGATAAAATGCTGTTAAAACTTATGAGTAAAGGGGAAGTAAAAATAATCAAAGTATACCACTGTAAGAAATACTTGAGGTCTGGCACCTGAGAGCACACTGTGGGGGAAACTTCATGTTATGATAGGAAAGAATCCCCCACATTTTCTTCATCCTCTCATCCACTTAAACTCACCAGAAACCCCCAAGATGCCCAGAATAAATGTTTCAAGTTCAATAGTTACACTCTTTCCAACTACAAAAAGCAGTTACAATTCAACTGAACAAAGAAGCTAATGTGCAAAGTTAAGGGGATCTGAGACATCATATAAAAAGTTAGGTTAAGGATAATTCTGTTTATTTATTTTATTTTATTTTTTTTTGTGTGTTTTGTTTTGTTTCAGGGTGTGGCTATTCCTTTGTCACCTGAACTCAGCAAAGAAACTGTTATTTTGATGAAGTGTTAGTGAGTGACCCACATTAAAAACATACAGATGTTAAACAAATTTACAAAAGCCTAATTACCCAAAAAAAATATGTTGCTACTTTCTCCCTCTACATTTTTTAAGAGAGAGAGAGAGAGAGAGAGAGAGAGAGAGAGAGAGAGAATTTTTTTAATATTCATTTTTTAGTTTTTGGCAGACACAACATCTTTGTTTGTATGTGGTGCTGAGGATCGAACTGGTGCTGCATGCATGCCAGGCGAGCGCTCTACCGCTTGAGCCACATCCCCAGCCCTACATTTTGCTTTTTAAAGTATCTTTTAAAAATATTCATTTTTAGTTTTAGGTAAACACAATATCTCTATTTTTAAATTTTTACATGGTGGTGAGAATTGAACCCAGTGCTTCACACATGCTAGGCAAGCACGCTACTACTTGAGCCGTATCCCCAGCCCTAAAGTATCTTTTTTTAAGTTTTGATTTTTATTTTTAGTCCTGAAAAGTAGACAGTAAAACAGCTTCTGGAAGAATTTACAACCAACTACATGAGGGTCTGGGAAGCTGAGAGGCTGAAGCAGGGCTGGGAGGAGCAGACCGGAAGTCTGACTAAGGAACAGACTTCTCTTAGTCACTGGAGGCCAATTATAACTAAAAAGAGACAAAAATCAATAAGTGTTTGTAAACCAGGAAATGACACAGATTATCAAGTTAGTATCAGTTATAAAAAATTCATATAATCAAGAAAATGGAGAAATCATGAACAGGATTAGAAAAATAATAGTTGTAAATTTTATTTTAGAAGCTTATTGGTGATACATAAAAAATAAAGATGAATTTTATATTTTAATTTAAATGGAAGGCAGAGAGATATGCAAGTCATATAGTACTTCACAAACCTTACTTCAGTTACAAAAGTATAAACAATTGATAACTTCTACTTATTTTACTCTCTATCTTCATTGGCATTTCACCTGAGGTCACACTTGTAGAGTGTGACCAATAACTAAGAAAATAACTAACCAAGAAGATAGTCAGCGAAGTTACACTCTTTCTCAGAAAACCCCAATCAATTTCAGAGCAAAGGTGTGATACAACACCTATTCATTTCCTTCTTTGGGAAAAGTTCCCTTTTGCAAATCAGATAGAAGAGGAAATTGGCCAACCTTTATTAAAATATTACTAGGAATAAATATAAGTTATCTTCGTTGAGAAGTAAAATGGAATAAAATAACACCATTGTACAGTATATTTCAGGATTACCCTTGAAAAATAAAAAATGAAAAAAACTCTTTCTAAAGAGCAGAATTCTTGACAGCACACTTCATCCTTAATTTCACGTGGAAAAAGAAGTTACCTCAGGTAAGAAGGTACATGAGACGGTACATAAAATAATAGGAAGAAATCAAGACTTGGTCAAGGGTTTAGAAGGAAATTTTGAAGACTATAAAATTTGGGGGGTACAATAATAAGGATGGATCTCTGAGAGAGACAATGCAGTGTGAATATCATGGGATTTCATGCTATCACATACCAAAGCACATACATCATGGACATTGTACAAGACAACTGAGTTGACAACTGGACTTGGCTAGTTGTTTTTATCCAGCCTCTGATGCTGCAGAGGATGAATGAGGACTGAGTACCATAGTGGTTTCCAGTCACTGTATTTTATCTATCAAATGCTTCTTCCAAATATCTAGCCAGATAAGTGGAGAGGTCTATCTCTAGGTTCTTGTTACAGGATCATTCTTTACATCATTTTCTCATAATAAATTAACAAGTGGACGTCTTTTAACACAGAAATAATTTTAACCAGAAAAACCCAAACACTTTTTTTTAAAATTTTGCTTTTACAGACAATAAATGCTAAGCAAGTACCACTAATAAAGTGTCAATACATTATGCCTAAAATTGAATCAGACCACACTTAACAAAAATAAAGATATTACTATTGGTCTATGACCATGGTGTCCACTGTATTATCATCTAAAAAAGAAAATAAAAGCTGCTGGCCTGGTAGAATTCTGGAAGAGGTGATGGTGTTGCTAACACTTCTTAAATTTCACATCATTATATCAGGTTGTGCTACCAAGAGACACACCATATAGATCCAGGAACCAGAGTGTCAAAGTTTAAGAGTCTTAACTCACCATCACTCCTATTAATGCACTTGGCAGTTATATTTTCTTATGCCATGCCTCTGCATCCTCCACTTTTAGAAATCCTAATTTTTTAAGAGGACTCTTTTCCAACAGGATGTCTAACACAATTCCAACTAAAATTTAAACAGCACCTGAGGACTCTAAATTCTATGTACTAAGAAAACAGAAAGGAAGAGGAGAAATTACAATCCTAATTAGGTCAATTCACTCTCCTCACCAGAAGGACATTGATTCCATGTTGCAATGCTAAGCAAGTACCACTAATGAAGTGCCAATACATCATGCCTAAAATTGAATCTGATCACACTTAACAAAAATAAAAAAAAAATATTACTCTTGGTCTATGACAATGGTATCCACTGTATCCAAATATAAAAGTCTATTGTATATTTGAAGATAAAAATCAGATGATTCAATTTGAAAACAGATGATCCAATTCTCTACTTTTTAGTATTCACTTTCCATACCGGAATTGTAAAAGGATCAGTGCAGTAGTTGTGTCTTGAGAAAATTATAGTGAGGAGCCTCAAATGATTTGGGGATGAGTATAGAGACCAAAAGAAGTATGTTTAGTGGATCTAAAATGAACAGCAGAAGAGACACAAGATGACTATTAATTTGACATTTGGTCTACACAGCTGTCAAAACTGTAATTAATTGCACTGTTTTCCATTCTTATAAGTTTTCTTCAGGAATAGAGTCTCACCAGTACCATAAACTAAGTACAGAACTTAGACTGAAAAGTGAGTCTTTGTGGTGTCACTATAGGCAACTATGCTTTATGGCACCATTAGGACTGAAGGATTCATTTCCCAGACAATTGCTGAAAGTGGTCTTTTCAAAATATTTTCATTAGTAGAAGATCGTTTTCCTGGCTATTACCATTTAAGGCTTCCTAAACTCAAGACTGTTTGAGACTCATATAAATAACACTCCATGTCTCAAGTAGGAAAAATATCAGAGTGCAAGACAGATCCATAATTTCACTTTGAGTAAGCAGAAGCCTCCTTTGAGATTAGACTGCAATCCCAGATTCTGTGTACCCAAATGTGCTTCCTTCCCTTTATTTCCATTGTGCTGATCTGAAGCACACTAACTTATGGACTTCCAAAATGCCTAGTCATGGTCTTAATCCACCTCCTGGGAAGCCCTAATTAGAACTCAAATGCATCCTTCATCTACTTCCAGACTTTCTGTTTTACAGAAATTCTTTGAAGTCTTTTGTCACTGGAGATTACCTCCTCTTTTCATTGTGGATGTTTATCTCATTTTATGCTTCTCTTTTACTGTTACTTTAATTCATTGTTGGTAAAATAGACTTGTATATTTGAAGATCCAGATCTCTAAATAAAATAGTTAGCTTAGTTTATGGGGTTAAAATACACAATCAAGAATATTCAATACATTTTAATATGAATTTAGATCCATGATTAAAATTGGAGGAAATAAAATAGGCTTTATTAGGATGTAATTCTGCACTACAAAATTATCATTGTTTTCCCAAAGGATAAGAATTTTGGAAGATAACATGACACCAAGAAAAAGAATCACTATATGTATGTATGTATATATATATATATATATATATATATATATATATATATATATATATATATATATATATGGTTGTGCTTGAAAGAGAATAATAATGTCACCATAAATTGATGATACAATATAAAACAAAAAGCTTTCTAACCAAGTTTTGTTTATTTTTGACAAAACATATTTGAAGCAAAAGTACCAAATCCATGAATCTCCTCAAAATACTATACAGTGAATAGCATTTCTACACAAATCATATAATTTTTTATGATATTATATAAATTTTCTTGACATAGATGTAGAAGTTAAATACACTAATATTATTTCTCAAGGCACATTTATTTTGAAGCACAGTTCCATAAATCTGCAAATACAATTAAATTTTACTTATTATACACAGATCAGTACCTCAAAAATGACTAAATACCTGGATATATTTCCTTTGACATATTTCTATTTCCTAGACAATAAGGTCAGCTTTAATATAATATATCTCCTACCTTTTCAGTGATACAGAATTTTTAAATTTTAAGTAAACTTCTCCTATAGGCTCAAAATTCACCATATAACTATGGTACTAATACAATTAGTGATGGATGTTACAAGAAAAATTCTTAGTTCTTTTAAAGAGTTTTTGAAATAAAACACTATATCAACACATGATCCTTCAAACAAATTATGATAATGCATGCACAGCAATAAATTTGGAATAAAGAAGGTATATATATTTATTAGCTACAGGACTTTGAAAACACATGCTTAGGACCTAAACGACAGTTATTTTACTTGGTAATTGCAGCACTTTTTTATAGCTGTGTGAGGAGTTTTAGGTCTATGTTTTTGTTTTGTGATCTCACGTGCTTCATTTATTCAGATGTATTAATGTAATATATGCTTATATGAGTTATATGCCTCTTTCTAATTACAGAATATATTTTTAGAAACTCTTGGTAATCATACAGTTTCTAAATTAGAGAGCAATTACCATGCAAGCTAGAAAATGCACAGTGGCTTAAAGAACTCCTCATCCCAAAGTCTAGCCTTAAAGTTTTCACATAGTTGATGATCAATAAATTTATATGGTTCATAACGTTAAGATCTGTTTAATCTTAAAGTAAAGAAATAGGAAGCCAGAGAGGTGCTTCTTCACAGATGTCAAGCTGTCATTACTGGGAAACCCAAGGATTCCTAGAGGGCAGTCTGTCCCTCTGATTGATGTAGTTATGTAAATTTCAAGTCCTGCTTTTCTTCCCCACAACTTTGGCTTTCCTGTGTCACCTTGTTCTTTATGTTTCAGTGACCAGAGAATGAGATAAGTTCACAATTATTTATTTGTTCATGCTAAAGACAAAAAGCAAACAAACAAGCAAAAAAAGAAGTAAAATACAACCTAGTTTGTGAAAACATCAGAGATTTAAGTACAGTGATCAGGTTAGGATGAGATTCCACTGATCTAAATGTTCCTTTAAGAAAAATTAGATTCAGACATTTCCATTGTGACAGAAATGGGAAAGGGCATATATGTATGTATATCGTTTTATATATATGTATATATATATGTATATATATATATATATATATATATATATATATATATATATATATATATATATGAAACTAATACATAAAGAATGAATGAACACAAATATTCCTCCTCTAAACTTGGAAATTATATTCCTGTGTATTTTTAATCCAGGAATGGGAAATTGCTAGTACGTTCATTTGATTTTCAAAAATATTCAGTGTGCTTCCAAACCCTTTTATCATGATCCTCTCATTTGTCACGTCCTAACTAAAAGAATACAGGATCAGGAAATTTTTAATGTTTTGAGTTAAATTGGATCCAAAGACTTTATGAGAAATATAAGTAGTTTATGGCATTGTGATATTGCCCTCTATGAAATTAAGTTTTCAACATAAAATATCATTTCATTCTAAAAGTTTAAAAACTTATAATTACTCAAATTGTAGAATTCACATCAATAGTAGTTCTATTTTATTTTTAATATTACAGAAGAAAGTTTATAAATACAAAGTGCTAAATTACAGATGGAGATATGGCTCAGTGGTGGAGCGCTTGCCTAGCATGTGGGAGGTCCTGGGTTTTATCCTCAGCACCACATAAAAATAAAATAAAATGAAAGTTTATAAAATATCAAGTTAAAAACTCATGTCTTCTTTTATAATATGTATACAAATAAGTAATTTTTAAAATCTCTAGATGACATTCCATATGTAAGTTGTATCATTAGAACTCATTAAACTTAGAACAAATGGAAAACTAAAATTAATCATGATTATCTATTAAAAAAGGACTCATTTTAGGAGGATATAAATTAAGAAAGCAAACATTGTTAGAAGAAAATATCCTCAATGTACCATACAGAACACAGTCCTCTGGATTGAGTAAAACTGTTGGAGCTGAAGTCTCTCTTCTGCATCTACAAGAAATCTCACTAGTATCCTAAAATTTCCTCCTTCCACAGCCTTTCCATGACCCAACTGCACACTACTTCTGAATCTAAGAATGCAGAGGCACTTATCCAGATGGATGAGGCAAAGGATGATGTGGTGCAGGTAACAGCCTAAAGAGTTGCACGTTTTAAGGAAAGACATCTTTAAGTTCTGTCTCTGCAGGCCTATAATATTATTGTCTAGAGAAATATGACAAAAATCTCCCTGGAAAACACAGAACTATGGCTTTTCCAGTGTAACACATAAGCTGTCTCTTAATTTTACTTTTTCTTTGGTGGTTAACAGCAATCCTGGGAGAACTGGACTCCAATTTTTTTCTGGACATATTTGGAAAGGCATCTCAATTGGAATCATGTCCAAACAAAATTGCTATTACTCTGATCATAAGATCAAATTAGTCCAGTCTGATTAAACAATTTACAATGCCTCAGCTTTGGGGAGAGGGATTTCTGGAACCTCCCATGGTTACACCATGGCTCTGAGGGTCCTCTATTTACATTTGTAATAGGCTACTCTTCCCTAGCTTTTTCTCACATGAAGCACCTGGTTTCTGGGTAGTGTTGTTTCTGCATGCCACCATTTCTAAACTGGAATTTTTGTGATTCAGGCTCTATTTAAAATATTAGAATTAATCTGAAATTTCAAAAGAAGAAGAAGAAGAAGAAGAAGAAGAAGAAGAAGAAGAAGAAGAAGAAGAAGAAGAAGAAGAAGAAGAAGAAGAAGAAGAAGAAGTAGTGAAGGACAAAGGCTGAGGAGATCACAGGAAGATTGAACATGTAGCTGAGTCAGAGCCCATGCTGAAAGGCAACCCTAAGGAACCTGTGATGAGCCCTCATATTCACTAATGGAGGTAGAGGGGAGGCCTGCCCTTTCTCTGAGACAAGCCATGTAATATTATCTTAGTCTTGTCTGTACTATATATAAAGTTATATAAAGCATAAAAAATAAAATGGAAACTTGTGATGTATAATCAAAAGAAAGTACAGTCATTTCAAGCAGGTCACTGAAATTCTAGTTTTGGAGTCAGAAGATACTGCTTTATCACAACCATTGTCAATATGTGAAGAGTTAATAAAAGTATCAAAAAAATGAAAAAAAAAGTATTTTGAGAGAGATTTGGAAACTTGAATTAAATGGTAATAAAATAAAATAAAAACTGTAACATCTACAGGTAATTTTCCACATGGTTCAATTTGGAGTAGTTTGAAAGCTGCGGGAAAAAAATTATAAGAAATGCCAAAGCATGAGACCTCAAAACCCACGTGCAAGGGAAATATAAAATAGGAGAAGGGCATAAATAGTTGAACAATCATAGGTGTGATACAGCAAGGCTCATTTGGGGAGAAGGAAGCCCTGGACTTCATGTGCCATGGAAAAGTTTATCCTCTAGGCCACCCCCATCCTGGCCCAGCCACTCCTTTGCCTTTGCTGAAGTGGGTTGTGCCCTATTTCCTTGCATGCCATTGTCCATTGATCACCAAGGTACCACCTGGAATTTTCTCCTCTTATTTCTCCTCTTACACTTATTCCCTGGGAGTATTGTGGGGTGAGTTGTGGCAGAGGGGTTGGCTTTTGTCCTCCCCAGCTTCATGGAGTCTTCTTTTGTTTGGAGCCACAGAGAGCTATTTGAAGAGCTACAGAAGTACAGACACACACCTGGTTTTCCTGTGGATTTGACGCACAACATTGAGCAGGTGAATCCAATCACTTTGTCTAAGTTTCCATGATTTTTAATAGAAAAGTGATTGCATCCCTAATTGTGAGCATTAGAGTCAATTACCCTGATACCTGAACTTTAGCGTCAGTCAGTGAAACAGAAATCTCTGGGGAGTACTTTCAAGCATTAGATTTATGAAGCTTGCAGGGAGGTTCCTAGATGTTATGAATAGTATAAAATAAATATTAATGGACCAAGGTCTTGAGTACATATCATACATTTGTATTCTGGCTTTTATATATTTATAGAGGCTTGAATAGTTTCTTTTTTCTTTGGTACTTGGGATTGAACTCAGGTCACATAACCACTGAGTCATATCCCCAGTCCTATTTTGTATTTTTATTTATAGACAGTGTCTCACTGAGTTGCATAGCACCTCAATTTTGCTGAGGTTGTCTTTGAACTCACAATCCTTCTTCCTTAGGCTCCCAATCTGCTGGGATGGCAGACATGTACCACCTTACTCAGCTTGAATAGATCTTTAATTTCTCTTCTATTTATTTATCTTTAAGATGGGGCTAATGCCACTTGCTTCCCAAGACTATAGTTAGAATTAAATGAAGTCATAGATAGTTAGCACTTAGTGCCTAGTGAGTGCTCCATAAGCTAGGGGGATGACAGGTCTTTGTATTTTCGCTTTGTGGGCACCCAGCTTTACCTCTTTTGGCAAAACCTTGAACAACTTAGCAAAAACTCTGTTTCAAAAAAAATACAAAATAGGACTGGTGATGGGGATGTGGCTCAATGGTGAAGCATACTGAATTTCAGTCACTGGTACCAAAACTGTCATTTAATTTAGGACATTGTAATTATTTTATTTGTATGTTCTTTTGTGACCTATACATATATGGGCATAACATCATTGATCAGTCTCATTTCTCAGTACCTGAATCATCTCTCTTATCCTCTCTTCCATCAGTCTAAACTCAACTATTCTTTCTCCAATTTTTTTTTGAGATCCACTTCTTTTTCAACTCCATTTTTCTTTTACCTTTCACATATGAGAGAAAAGACTTGACAATTGATTTTTGGCATCTGCTTTATTTCATTTAATTTTATATTCTCCAGATTCATTCATTTCCCACAAATGATATAATTCCATTCTTGTTTATGGCTGAGTAGAATGAGTAAACTTGTGAAAATATGTGTAGATGCTATTTTCTGGGGATGTCACCTACCAGCACACAGGACCTTCAGTATCCAAGCTCAGCCTGCCATTGTGTGAACCAGGAAATGAAGATGCAGGAAGCAAAAGGTCTCATGTGAACCATTTTAGGTCTTCCAATCTGTGGCTCTGACTACTTGTACATGCACCAACCAGCCTGGTAACTTACAGAGTGGCCTTTATTGTCTGCATTGATTACACTGGTCTGCTTTCAGTACAGTTTTGTTCCCAAAAGGAGAAAGTAAATGTGAAGGTAAAATCTCCTGATTCTCCAAGTGTCAGATGTAGAATTTGGCCCCTTCCCTCAATTCTTTCCCTTTTGTCCATTCATGAAAATGCCTTTATCCAATTTACATTAGTCCTCTCCTCATGTGGCACCTTCGTATTCATTCTGCCCTGAGCTCTGGTTGGGGGTAGGCAATCCAGAGACACGGCAGACCTGGGCACACTGGCCACATGAACTTAATTATTTTATTTATTTTATATTTACTTTTCAAGGATTCATGTTTCTCATGTTGTGAAGTGGGATTGACAACTAGTAATGGTGACACTTAATGACATCATGAGCAATTGATGACCATGTACTGGACTATTGTTTTTGAGAATTTTATCCCTGACATCTTCACTGGCAATAATAACTCCATGAGTTGAAGCCATGTTTACACCCATGTTGCAGGACATGAATGCTCAGCTGTGTAGAGGTAACTTGCTTAAGGTCAGGCAGCTAGCAAATGGCAGCTTCATTGTTGCTGTGGGAACAGAGGAAAAAATGCACAGATGAGCATGGTAAAGTGTTGGCCTATAGTTACCAGGTCTTAGAGCAGGAAAATGATGTACAGGTGCAATGGAAGGCCTGGCTGTAACCAGGCAGGGTCCCTGAGGAGGTGAGAGCAGAGTCCAGAGTGCAGGGTAGAAGGAGGCTTTACTCCTATCCTAAAGAGGTAGCTCAGAGAGTAACACCACAGGAGGCCTGTGCCTGCCTTGCAGGGATGGGGCCAAGTGGGTGGTTCCCAAATTTGACATGTAGAAATGCAGAATATGAGGATTGGGATTGGTGGAAAGCCCCAAGCTCCTTGCTGTTGTATGTGCATGTACATAGGCACATAAATGGAGGGATGCCCAGAGAGTTGATAACCTGTGTAAAATTCAGGGAAGTGTTCATATTGAATAGTTCAATTGAAAAGACAGAATTATCACTTTAAATATATTTTAGTCTGTTTGGACTATTCTAAGGGAGTACTAGAAACTTATACCATACAAGCAAAAAACATTCATTTGTGGACTTCTGAAAGCTCAGATGTCCAAGATCAAGTTTCCAAAAATTTTATTGACTATTGAGAACCTGCTTTTTCATAGACAGCTCTAATTTGAAGGTTTGTGTTTCCTTGGGTACCTTGGTTGAACTCCTCTCCATTAAGGTGATGGTATTAGAAGGTGAGTCTTTGGGGATGTGTTGAGGTCCTGAGGCTGAAGACTTCGTCAGTGGAATTAATGCTCTAATGAACAGTGCTACAGGCTAGCTGGCTTCTTCCACCACATGATTACACAGCCAGAAACTTCTACCCATTAGAAATGTCCTTTCCAAACATTGAATTACCTTGTGCCTTGATCTTACACACTGTGAAAAATGAGTGTCTGTGGCTTATAAACCACCCAGAATACCATAGATTATTATAGCAGATTGATGAGAGTAAGGAAGTACACCATCTCTGTCCTCACAGGATAAATCGAGAAGTTTCTTTGCAGCTTTCTTTTAATAAATGACAATAATCCTATTCCATGACTTAATAACCTGCAGGACCCCACCTTTGTCTGCCTAGGCTCATGATAAACTATCACAACATTAAAATGCATACTCACACAGGGTCTAGGACTGGTCATTTTTCCCCAAGTGTTTATAGCCAAGCTTCTGAAACCTGGACCTGAAAGTAACTGTCAAGTCTTCTCTGTGTTCTTGGCATTAAACTTTCAAAGAATTCTTCAATATTCTTATCTATGTATTCACCAGGCTGCTCACACTAGACAAGAAGTGGCCGCTGCTCTTGTAAACTCCAGTCTAATGGAGAAAGCATAAAACCCATCTTGTCCCTTGCTGGGCTGATACTAAACATTGCATATGAATCCTGTGATCCTTTATTGTCAATTACTGATCAGTAAATGTTACATCACAGCAAGTATTGCTACTTTAGGTAAACATTTTGTTCACATTGGAGAAAAGATCCTGGGAATCATGCAAGCTTAAGAAATTAATTAGTCACAGAATAGTATGGTTCATGTTTGTGTTGTCAGACTCTTACCTGTCTGTTGGGCTTGATTTTTGTCCTTTGATTTAATTCTATGTTTTTAACATGGTATTTGTTTATGTGGCTCAAATATAAACCCATGTTATAATACACTGAAGACTCACCTATATTCCATCCCCACTAATCTTTAACCATTGCCCTTCATGAACAACTGATTAATTGTTTCTAGTATATATTCTTACTGTTACTTTTTTTGATAGGAGGCAATAACAATAATATGTTATTATGTAAATTTCTTTCTTACCCAAAAGGGAGTGATCCTGTATATACTTTCTGCCCCTTATTTTTCACTCAATGAAACAACCTGGAAAACACCCCACATATGAAAAATATTAACTTTCCATGATACAGATAGACGAAAGTTGGAACTAAACAAATGATGGACATTCGGGCTATTTCTGAATTTCCTTTCTAAGCAATATTTCTGTATTGAATAGCAATCTATTTCATATTCTTGAAAATGTACATTCAATGTTCAGTACTGCAAGAAATATTGCTTTATCAATGGCTTTTTTTTATACTTTCAAACAATAAAGCCCAATTCACCGGAGGGTTGCAACATTTTTCTTTCTCCCAGCACATATACAAGTTCATGCTTTCTGTAGATGCCCCATATACAGAGGCCACATTATGGATATTCTGTGCATTATCACAATGTGATTGTAATTTCTTTTTTTTTTTTCTGAAAGAACCATTTCCTATTTCTGTTATTTTTTTTTCTTTTTACATATGATTGATACCATGTCATGGTTACAGAAGAAAACAGCACTGTCCTACCTTAAATAAACACATGGCTTGGTGAGAGTTCAATGCTGAAAACAATAATTTCTTCCCAGTACAAGATCACGAAGGATACAATGCATTTTGGTATTTTGTGTCTTCCACCAAATTGATCTATGTAATCTAAGTCCTTATACCTATGGGCTGAGAGTTTTAAATATTGTTTATTTATTTTAATGTTCATGTATTAATAGTGATAACATCATTTATTTTTTAGCTAGAGTTTTATCTATTTATTGACTTTTAGAAAGACCTGAGGATATGAACCTTAGAAAAAAGGCTTCCTGGAACACCCCCAATATTGAAAATAAATGCCTTAGAAAGTATTACATTGGTACAATTGTTCAGCATACAGTAATAAATACAAGATCATGTTAGGTCACATTGATGATGACAGTAGAAGAGAATGAGAATCAAGCATTCAAGAACATGTAGAATACCCACAAGGAACAAGGAATCACAGGCTCTGATGTGAGAATTGATGGTTGAACTTTGCCAAGCAGGAGCTTCTGGGGCTGAAGGTAATGTCATAGAGAACACTCAGTGGGCAGGTAGTACAAATGGAAAATCACCCCCCAAAAAACATGTGAAAGTAGATTATTAATTTTTGTTTGATGTCATCTCCAAATTATGAGACAAAAACATCTGTAACTATGAACCCCATAAGTATTAGCATCCCTAGATGTATTAGGGCCAAAATACCAATGGTAAAGTTCTTGGGCTAGATCTTGTGCTAGAAAAGGAATGTGAAGTTTCAGAAGAAAATTATGGTGTTAGCTGAAATCTCAAAACAAACTTCAGAGGAAAATGTTTCTTTTACTAATAAAATAATATAATTTGTTGATCTTTTTCATCTTTTTTTTTCATATTCCATATTAACAGTATATATCTTAGGAGAAAATAAAGCAGAAGCCTTGTTTCAAATAGTGTCATCTTCATCAATCTCAGCCTATCCGTTTACCAGGGATATATGTGGATTCACCCAAAACACATTTTTTCTCACTTCAGTTATCAAGTCCCTCTAATATCCTCCAGGTACCATTCCAATATTATAACCAAATTATGTCTGGATTATGTAATGGTAGTTGTGCTCCCACTGTACATAGGCTTTCTTATAGATTCAGAATTACCATATATTATCAAAATAGTTCTTGATATAATCTCATCTTGAGGTTTTCTGGGGTAGTGTGTTAATTTGATTTCATCTTTCTCGATTAAGCAGTAGGAACACACTGAAAACTCTACAATTTTCAGTGAATTGAAATGGAAGGATTGCACAAAAGTAAAGAATTGCAACCTTTTCAAAAATACATCTTAATGTAGTAGATGTGCACATAGATGTATTTTTTAGTGCTGTCTTTTGACATTTATTACCAGAAATAATGTCTTTAATATATTATCTAATATGACACTGAAAATCATGCCCTCTAATGATTTTTTTTTTAAATTTGTATTTATAATCTTTTAATGAGTTAAAGTGTTACCTTGATGCTAAATCTGATCATCTTGTATGACATATAAGGAGTCACATTACATATATTCTAGAGCTATTGTGTATGAAAGAAGAACAAGTATAAAATATGGATGGGTTTCTGAAATAAAAAGTCCTCAGTAGAAATGCTTGCCATTATGTTTTAATTATGCAGTTCCTCATATATGTGATTTAATAGATTTAAATCTTTTCTTTTAATAATGGATACATATGTTTTTGCTTCAAATTGTTTTCATAATGTTAAAATATTCTAGCAATATGTGTGTAAATCTCTTTGCCAGTATTTTATTTTATTTTATTTTTATTGTTGGTTGTTCAAAACATTGCATAGTTCTTGATATATCATATTTCACACTTTGATTCAAGTGGGGTATGAACTCCCATTTTTACCCCGTATACAGATTGCAGAATCACATTGGTTACACATCCATTGATTTACCTATTGCCATACTAGTGTCTGTTGTATTCTGATACCTTTCCTATCCTCTACTATCCCCCCTCCCCTACCCTCCCCACCCCTCTTCTCTCT